>NC_134405.1:11353882-12025549 GCF_038048845.1 Mixophyes fleayi | reverse complement strand
ATATATATTTATATTTATATATATTTATATACACATATAATACATATATATATGTATATATATATATATATATAGTATATATATATATAAGTATATATATGTTCTTATCTTTATATATATATATATATATATATATATATCTATATCTATATCTATATCTATATCTATCTACCTATCTATCTATATATAACTATATATATATATATATATATATATATATATGTATTTATATATAGGTGTTTATATGTATATATATATCTAACTATATATCTAACTATATATATATATATATATATATATATATATAATATATATATGTGTGTGTGTGTGTGGTCTGTGTATATATATATATATATATATATATAATATATATATATATATGTATGAATATATATTCATGTGTATATATAAACATATGAATATATATACATATATATGTATATATATATATATGTATAAAGACAAAAAAAGAGAGAGAAGCGCCACGCATAGTGTATTAAATGACCAACAAGTAATCTTCTCAACAAGTGAATTGGCCCTCGTACCAAAAAACAAATAATAAACAGCTTATCTGTAATTAGATTCCCGACATCCTATATAGTAAAGATCCTTGATGTCCAGTCAGGGCGGACTGGGACTAAAAATCAGCCTGGCATTTAAAGCACACAGGCCCACGTGTTGTGGGCTCCATGCACTATATTGTTGCACACTGATGCTGGCGCAGTACAACATGAATGTAGTATGAGTGTGTGTGTGTGGGGGGGGGGGGTATTTATTTCTCCTAATGACCCTCAACATTACATTATTAGCACCCAATTACATCAATAAACACCATGACAATACATTATTAGTACCCAAATTACAGCAATAAATAACCCCCCACACACACTCATACTACATTAATCATCCCCACATTACAGCAACCGGCATCACCCCACACATTACAGCAACCGGCATCACCCCCCACATTACAGCAACCAGCATCACCCCCCACATTACAGCAACCAGCATCACCCCCCACATTACAGCGTCCAGCATTACCCCCACATACAGCAACCGGCATCACCCCCCACATTACATCAACCGGCATCACTCCCCCACATTACAGCAACCGGCATCACCCCCCACATTACAGCAACCGGCATCACCCCCACATTATAGCAATACCCTCTCCTACTTATTAGCAATACTAGCACCAAACACACTACAACATTGCCACCAGCACGCCACCCCATACTACAGCAATACCACCAATTATACAGACGCCACTGTAGGAAACAATGTTTTGCTTTTTTTCAAATCTCCCACAAAATAGCAACAACGAACAGAGTACTTACACACACATATAGGTAACAGGTACCCTTTTCCCTCAATTAAATAGTAATGGCAGAATTTTCATGAATCATTCCACATGAAATAAAACGAACATATATCTAAAAAAAACATAACTATTGAATGATCAGTTGAACCCACACGGCCGCATTAAAAGTATTTCCATCTACAGCAAAATGTCAGAGAAAAATATTTTTGTTTTACTACAGTAATTGGATATGCGTCTTTTCTATTCATTTTAAATAACACAGTATATAAATTAAGGGGGATAGAGGAGGTGGGTGAGAAATAATTGGATGTGATCCATCAGTTTGATTAGATAGGAAACATTTAGATTATTTACCTGGAGGCGTCTACTCCTTGACTCACAGGCAGGGCTGACAAGAGGAATTTTGGGCCCCGATACAGCAACTTCTTTGGGCTCCCATCATATTCAACAATGAAAGACTTGCCTTTGGCAGAAGTTCATATGATGCCACACCGTAGTGTGCCCAGTTCATATTATGCCACATCGTAGTGCCCCAAGGTCATATTATGCCACATAGTATTACCCTCAATTCATATTTAGTCATGCAGAAGTGCCCACAAATCATATTATGGCATAGTAGTGCCCCCAAATCATTAGTAAAGCTCAGATAAAAACTCATTCACAAATAAAAATTGCTACAGCATATCAGATACTGAGTGTGAGTCCCAAGAGCAGCTTAATACATCATTTACAATGCAAACAAAAATAGATATATTGACACAATTACAGATAAAATTTATGACAAGCAATGTTTTTTCCTCTTAATTAAAAATCTCTGTACAGATAAATATGCAAAAAACATTACAGCGCAATAATGAGCAATACATAGTGTTAAACATTATTGGATACGCTGTAGTGTCCCCAGTTCAAGAAAGGATGGTTAAAAACATATTGCACACGAGAAAATATATGAACTTACCTGATTATGGCATCCTGTGTTTTGTTCTCCTAGTGGGCGCGCTGGGCGAGGAGGGATCAGCAGCTGTCAGCTCACACAGGCAGTCGGGAGCAGGAATAGAGGGCAGTGGTCGAAGCAGAAATTTAGGAGTGGGGGTATAGAAAATATAAGTGAATGGAGTATGAAGGCTTGATTTTTTATTTTTTTTAACACTTGTCCCCTCTGTGCATTTCCATTCTTCATTACTACTTGTGTTTATGATGGCTGCATCCCTGACATTCCCATTCTTAAGATGTCTCTCTCTTTACACTTTCTTTTACCCTATGCCCCTGCACACCATCTTCTCCTTTGTCCCTCTCACTTAACCCCCTGCACCACCTTCTCCGCTGGCTCTCACACATCTTCCTGTACCACCTACTCCCCTGGCTCTCTCACACGTCTTCCTGCACCCTCTACCCCCCGGCTCTCTCACTCCTCTTCCTGCACCCCCTACCACCCTGGCTCTCTCACCCCCTTCGGCTCTCTCACCTCCTTTCCCAGCACCCCTTCGGCTCTCTCACCCCCTCTCCCAGCACCCCCTGGCTCTCACCCTTTTTCCCAGCACCCCCTTCGCTCTCTCACCCCCTCTCCCAGCACCCCCTTCAGCTCTCTCACCCCCTCTCCCAGCACCCCCTTCAGCTCTCTCTCACCCCTTTCCCAGCACCCCCTTCCGCTCTCTCACCCCCTTCGGCTCTCACACCCCCTCTCCCAGCACCCCCCTGGCTCTCTCACCCCCCTCTCCCAGTACCCCCTTTCCCAGCACCCCCTTCCGCTCTCTCACCCCTTCGGCTCTCACCCCCTCTGCCAGCACCCCCCTGGCTCTCTCACCCCCTCTCCCAGCACCCCCTTCGGCTCTCTCACCCCCTCTCCCAGCTCCCCCTTCGGCTCTCTCACCCCCTCTCCCAGCACCCCCTGGCTCTCAACCCCTTTCCCAGCACCCCCTTCCGCTCTCTCACCCCCCTTTCCAGCACCCCCTTCGGCTCTCTCACCCCCTCTCCCAGCACCCCCTGGCTCTCACCCCCCTTTCCCAGCACCCCCTTCGGCTCTCTCACCCCCCTTTCCCAGCACCCCCTGGCTCTCAACCCCTTTCCCAGCACCCCCTTCCGCTCTCTCACCCCCTTTCCCAGCACCCCCTTCGGCTCTCACCCCCTCTCCCAGCACCCCCCTGGCTCTCACCCCCTTTCCCAGCACCCCCTTCGGCTCTCTCACCCCCTTTCCCAGCACCCCCCTTCGGCTCTCTCACCTCCTTTCCCAGCACCCCCTTCGGCTCTCTCACCCCCTCTCCCAGCACCCCCCTGGCTCTCATCCCCCTTTCCCAGCACCCCCCTCCGGCTCTCTCACCCCCTCTCCCCAGCACCCCCTAGCTCTCACCCCCCTTTCCCAGCACCCCCTGGCTCTCACCACCCTTTCCCAGCACTCCCTGGCTCTCACCCCCGTTCCCCAGCACTCCTCCTGGCTCTCACCCCCTTTCCCAGCACTCCCTGGCTCTCACCCCCTTTCCCAGCACTCCCTGGCTCTCACCACCTGAAAATCGCGGGCACCCCCGCCCGAAAATCGCGGCACCCCCGCGCGACCCCCCCCCCCCCCCTGAAAATCGCGGCACCCCCGCGACCCCCCCCCCCTGAAAATCGCGGCACCCCCCGCGACCCCCCCCCCTGAAAATCGCGGGCACCCCCGCCCGAAAATCGCGGCACCCCCCGCGACCCCCCCCCCCCCCATAAAATCGCGGGCACCCCCCCCCCCCCCCCCCCCGAAAATCGCGGCACCCCCGCGACCCCCCCCCCCCCCCGTCTTCAGTAAAAAAAAAAAAACACATTAAAAAAGACAGGGAACTCACCAGTGTAACTGGCTGCACAGCATAACGGGGGAGGGAGCTGGGGAGCGCGCAGCAGAGGTGGCTGGTTTCCTCCAGCCACCAAGAAGACAGGGGGAGTCGGGCCGGCCCATATAGCCATCGGCCCTTCTGGCATTTGCCAGAAGTGCCAGATGGCCAGTCCGGCCCTGTGTCCAGTCCTTATGGCTCCAGATATTCAGATCGCTATGGACTCAGAACAAAACTATTATGGTGCAGTATGCCAAATAAGGCTACCAACAGTTCCTCAAATGTGGGTACCAACATAAACTCATAACAGAGTCAATCAATTAAAAATTTATTACAAAGATAAAATTGTATAAAATGCGCCCGTACATAATATATAACATATATAGGCTTATCTGCAATCTTTCCAGATGGTAGTCACGGATCTCTCAAATCCATCCTATATAGGATGTCGGGAATCTAATTACAGATAAGCTGTTTATTATTCGCTTTTTGATACGAAGCCAATTGTTGTTGCACTGAGAAGATTACTTGTTGGTCATTTAATACACTATGCGTGGTGCGCTTCTCTCTCTTTTTTTGTCTTTTGAAAATATTTGGGCACTTGCAAATGAGTGCCTAGTTTTGAGGAGCTGCCTGCTGCATACATTTGTATGTTTTTTATCCTTAATGTGTATGAGGTACACATATACACATAAGAATTGTCACAATTTTGGTGGTTTTTATATAAGAGCACTAAGCGCCTTTTGCTTATTATTTTTCTATATATATATATGTATATATTAGAGATGGTCACTGACCCCCATGTTTTGGTTTTGGATTCGGTTTTGGATCTGGACCTCTGTCGTGTTTTGGTTTTAGTTTTGGTTTTGCAAAACCGCCATTGCGTGTTTTGGTTTTGGTTTTGTTTTGCTATTTTGTTGGAAAATCAATATTTTTGGGCCTAAAATAACCCAATTTAGTGCTCCAACTGTTTCATAGATAAGTAATCTAATTGTAGAGGTAACAAATTATCCAAAAAACAGTTTAATTCCTGGTAGGTAGGCCTTCATTTATTCTACACACAAAACAGATTGTCTACCTCTTCATCTACGCATATTGGCAATGCAGCCATCGTCTTTGGATGTATATTACACCCTACACTTATAGTTCAATATGTAAAGAAATGGAAAAAGGCAGTTTGCTTTCTGTCTCTCTAGGCCCCCATCCACTTGTCGAAAATACAATAAAATTCAGCCATTATAGACTGTGCAATATTAATTGAAATGGAAAAAGCCAGTTTGGGGTCACTCTGTCTATGACACCCTACCCTTAAGGATAAATTGCCCATACAGCAGCCTTTCAAGATGGTACGTGATATGGAAATGCCACAAGTCCCTTTCCTCTTTGGGGACAGATTGCACCCTACACTTACATAGAAAGTTTTAAAAAGATGTTATCGTCATCATCTTCAGCTTCATCCTCACCCTCATCAGTGTGTACATCATCATCACAGACTCTCAATTCATCGCCGCTTGAATCCGCCATTAGAGAACAGTCAGTGCTTGGATGTCTTGGATGGTGAAGGCCTTCCTCGTAGAAGATGTAGTTCATTTTTATAAACATAATTTTATCCACATTTTTGGGAAGTAACCTTCTATGACGATCACTGACTAAGTTCCCTGCTGTACTGAACACTCGTTCAGAGTACACACTGGAGGGTGGGCAGCTTAAGTATTGCAAAGCAAGTTTGTACATGGGTTTCCAAATGGCTTGCTTTTCTTCCCAGTAAGGAAAGGGACTGTCTGACATTTCCATATCAACTACCTCTTGAAAGTAATCCTCCACCATCATTTGCATGTTTATACTCGTATTGGATGGAGTTATGGGCAAAGTGACACATTTTTTTTGAAAAATCCTTCAAACCAGCCCAGATGTTAAATTGTTCTGGTCTGCCCCCTGCATCTTCCCTGCTTCTTTTTGGGAAATTAAATTTTTTACAAGCAGCAGCAGCTTGAGAAAGTGAAGGAGGACAAGTCGTCAAGCCGAGGCCCAGTTCAGCGGCCAACTTGCTGAGCAACAGCTCCTTGCAAAAGTTCACATCTCGCTCATTTACAAGTAAAGACTCAATGTAGGTTTAAAACCTTAGATCAAGCACAGTGGCCAAAACGTACTGATCCGAGTTCAATATCTTAATAACTCGAGGATCATTGTGAAGCGAATTAAGTACTTTATCGACAAGGCCAACAAACTTTGCTGAATTGCTTGCTTTCAGCTCCTCCTTCATTTTCTCAAGCTGCTTTTCCAATAGTCTAATTAAAGGAATGGCTTGGCTCAAACTAGCAGAGTCTGCACTCACCTCACACGTCACTACTTCAAATGGTTTCAGCACCTTGCACAGCACTGAAAGGATTTCCCACTGTACAAGAGTGAAATACATCCCCCCTCCTTTCCCAATGTCATGGCTTGTGCAATATGCTTGGATGGCTTTGCGCTGTTCCTCCATCCTCTGAAGCATGTACAGGGTGAATTCCACCTAGTTACCACCTATTGCTTATGTTGGTGGCAGGGCAAGTTAAACTACTCTTGGAGCTGCTGTAATCTCCTACATGCTGTGGCTGAATGCCTAAAATGGGCTGAAATTTTACGGGCCACCGAAAGCATCTCCTGCACCTCACGGTTATTTCATAGGAAGCTCTGCACCACCAAGTTGATGGTGTGAGCAAAACAGGGAATGTGTTGGAAATCACCCAGCTGTAATGCTCGCACTATATTGTTGGCGTTATCAGAAATGACATACCCTGGGGAAAGTCCAAGTGGTATAAGCCATGCATCAATCACATCTCTTAGTTTGCGTAACAAATTGTCAGCCGTATGCCTGTTAGTGAAGCCGGTGATACAAAGAGTGGCCTGCCTGTGACAAATGTTACGTAGTGGTGCACATGCTGCTGCTGTTCCTGCTGGTGAAGGTGAATGACCAACCCAGTGGGCTGTCACAGTCATATAGTCTTTGGTTTGGCCACTTCCACTTGTCCACATATCTGTGGTTAAGTGGGCAGAATGGCATTTTTCAGCGCAATCTCTACATTTTTACACACTTTTTGGTCTAGTTGTGGAATTGCTTTACGGGAGAAATGGTGTCGCGATGAAATTCTGTAACGCTGACACAAAACCTCAATTAACTGTGAAAAACCAGCTGCGTTTATTGTGGAGATTGGACGCAGATCTAACATTAACATTACAGCCATGGCGTCTGTGATTCGCTTGGCGACTGGGTGACTGCTGTCATATTTGCTTCCCCTCACAAATGATTATTTCACAGTTAATTGCTGAAATGTAGGACTGCTCATTTTCTTGACCTGCCTCCGGGATGACAATTCCCCCACAGCAGCAGCAACAACAGCAGCAGTGGGACTAACGCTTTCTTCAGAGGAATCAATAATAGTGCATGAGTCATCCAGCCTTAAGTGGGATGCCGGGCTAACTCCGAGCGCTACTGAGGATATTGATGAGGATGGTGTAGTGGGTGTATTTTGTAGCCGTCGGGATGTCGGTGAGCAGAGGGTCTTAGCTGATGATGGAGTGCTTGTAATTTTTTGGGAAGAACTTTCAACTTTTCCCAACACTTTGCCATGAACTCTCGTTAAGTGGCGTAACATAGACGAGGTTTCAAGATGGTTAAGGTCCCTCCCTCAACTGACTGTGGCTTGACATACACTACAAATGGCTATACAATTGTTGTCTGGATTTGGGTAGAAATAATTCTATAATGGCCTATTTTTTGTCACGGGCCAGAACTGCTGCCACTGGTGCAGGACTTACAAAAACAACCTCATCCTCATCAACATCCTCATTAGCGCCCTCGTTGCCTACACAAATCTCCCCCTCATCCTCTTCTAATTCCAAAGTGGCATCCTTAATTTTTGTATCACTGGCTACACTCAGGCTATTAAGGCACACATCAGCAGAATGCTCACGATTAGACATCCAACTGTCGGATGGACTCTCCACAGGGATTGGTGTCATTTGTGAATCAGAGCAAACATTATCCTCTAATGCCTTACTGTTATCTTGCTGGTCGGCTTTGATGCGTAACAGTAGTTGTGCACCAATTGTAGGCTTGGTAACCTTTTGGGATCTGCCACTAATAGCCAAAGGTGAAGGCCTCATTCTCTCTTTGCCACTGCGTGTGTAGAATTATGGGGGACACCCCAAAAGCACTGGGGAGTGCTAAAAAATATTTGGTAGATACTGCTGACAAATATGACTTTTGACAGCCAGAAATATTTATGCACAATTATGGGGGACACCCCAAAAGCACTGGGGAGTGCTAAAAAATATTTGGTAGATACTGCTGACAGATATGACTTTTGACAGCCGGAAATATTTATGCACAATTATGGGGGACACCCCAAAAGCACTGAGGAGTGCTAAAAATTATTTGGTAGATACTGCTGACAGATATGACTTTTGACAGCCAGAAATATTTATGCACAATTATGGGGGACACCCCAAAAGCACTGGGAAGTGCCAAATATAAAAAAAAAAAAATAAACCTCTATCCTCCTCTCTTCTCTAGCGATTTTGTTACAGCAATTGGAATAAGAATATTGTATTCTCTGTCCCTGCTCTAATCAGCCTGTGACTACACCCTGCTCTCTCCCTCTGTCAAATGGCGATGGATTGCTGTAGAGGCGTGTATTTATAATCTTAAAGTATCGCGAGAACCGAGCCACGAGATCCGACGACGTCACTATGACGTTCGGCCTCGATTTGGATTCGGAGCGGGCAGGAGAGTACCGAGCTACTCAGCTCGGTACTCGGATACCCAAAGTTCGGGTATATATGCACAGTCGGTGGGAAAGCAGTGTAGTCAGTGGTTACTACATGGAGCAAGAGTTTTGTTTGACCGCAAGATTCTTCTCCCTTCGATCTTGTCTGCTTCAGGGTCAAATGCCCTGGGCATCATTTGTGAAAGCATTGCCCTTTGAGGCCAGAAGAGGTGGAGTCTCTCTGATGCTGTAAGTAGGCATATGGGATTTTGGGCCACAAGGTCATCCCTATTTTCTGTTTGGTATTAGCTGATTTCTAAACCTGCATCCGCTTCTGTTGCCACCATTATTTTACAATTAAAACTGTGACCTAAGCTTGAGTAAAGATTTTCTAATATCATCTAAACACACCTTAAAATCTCTCAAGCAAGTCACAACCAGGAAACTGTATATTTATACTGTACATGGGCATGTTCTTCCGTTGTACCAACTGATACTGTCATAGTCATAAAGTAATACAATAAATCATCAATCCTTTCAATGTAATCATTCATAGATTATGGAAAACACCTTGTTAAGTGTCTAAAAGCCAATGATCCCGTGACTACAATGATTAACCCCATCTAGGCCAATAATATCATTTTTTCTAGAGGATCAAATAGCTACCTGCTAGCAGGGTAAAGTTCTCTGTAAAGGTTGGGACATTTTTCTCATTAATGGAAATAATGTTTCATTACTAAGGTTTCATATGATATAAATATCACTAATAATAATAATAATAATAATAATAATAATAATAATTATAACAACATATTAAAATTAAGTAAAAAATAAGAATGGAAATGCATCCAACTATACGGAGTAATAAGCATATAACCCTTATTATCACCAATATTCCTAGTAAATAGGTGTGTGAAATAAAACCTTTCTATCATTTTTTAAGCTTTTTTTTTAGCAAGGCTTGTACATTCTACAGCCGGCGGGTCCTCACATTGCCCCATTAATAGCATGAATTGAACTGTCGCTCTTAGAAGTGACGTAAAGCTCACTGTCAGTATGTGTGTTCCTCTGAATTCTTGTATGTCAGTATTTCAAGACGTCTGATTTCCTCAAAGTCGCCAATTACATCAGTCGCGATTAACATATGATTCTAACCGCTGTCTGAATATAGTTGTTCGATATAATGACTGCCAGGGGTTTGTACAAGAAAATCATTTTTAAAAATTGGAATCCTTAGAAACTTCCGATGTAAAATGTTCTCTTTTTGAACAGTAATCAAAATATCAATAAGCAAATCAGGAAGCTTTAGAAATAAGATTTCAAATTAGCAGCAACAATAAAAATACGAAAAAGAAGAAAAAGAAAGAGCACAATTAAAAAGGGCTCCATAAAAACGAAAACTAATACTGTGAATTTAATAAAGGGGATTTTCAATTTCTCTGTCTCCTTTTAAATATTTTGAAACAAGTCTTCCAAATAAAGTCCTATCTTTTTCACTCGCATGTCATTTGAATTAGTTTAATTTCTATATAGATTTAAAGCTATTTAATTAATTTATTTAATGAGATATTTTATCAGCCAAGGAAAAATCAACAGCCCCATTCTGAAGCTGGGAGTCTTTGGAGAATCAAAAAACTATTTCAGGTTCAAATCCTAAATCTCAATAATATAAAAAGTGTGACCTCTTATCAGCGCTACACAGACTGCTGCCTTGATAAATCACTAGGTACCACTTATACCAAAATATTGAACATTCAAAAAACAGTGTGAATATTTCAGGCGCAAACTGTATACATATATGGTTAGGCGTGTAAACTTCTATATATTTGTTTTATATACATGCACATGAATACTGAACATGAGATTGTGAATATCTGGAGGAATTAATGTCATAACAGCAGAAGATCACATTAGACTACCACACAAATGTCTATATGCACAGATTAAGTGCATGAGAAGGGACAAGTGTCCCGATATTGTTTCCATACACATTCGTATGAAGTGCTGTCACGTGGAGATACCCTGGGACTTCTTTAGAGTTTGTTGTTGATACCTTAAGTATTCTACTGCAGATTCTAAGTCTGTTTTACATCCACATTCCTATTGTCCATCTGACATATAATATATTTTTTCTTTCTTCGTTTTGTTGCCTATTATCATTGGGAGATATTTCATAAGGACTACCCCCGAATCTCTTCAAAATTACATATGAACTCTATGGGACTTGATTAGGGCAAAAAAGACACTAATCTTTATATGGCATACATGTTGGAGTTTATACCTCAGTATGTAATATATAGAAGATTATACATCTTACCATATATGTATACAGTGTGCGCCTGAGATATTCAAACTGTTTTTTGAATGTTAAATTCTAAATCTACCTTTACCTTTTAGTCGAAAGGGAGGTTTGCTGACCCATTTTCTGATCTAGGAAAACGTTGTGAAAATCTTGCTGAGGATGGTGAAAGAAACAAATCTCACATATAATGAAATCTAAGGGCCTGATTCATTAAGGATTTTAACTTAAGAAACTTCTTTTTAAGTCTCCTGGACAAAACCATGTTACAATGCAAGGGGTGCAAATTAGTATTCTGTTTTGCACATAAGTTAAAGACTGACTGTTTTTTCATGTAACACACATATAGCTTATAGCTTATTTGTACACTGAAATTTAAAGATAATATTTATGTGCTACATGAAAAAACAGTCATTATTTAACTTATGTGCAAAACAGAAAACTAATTTGCACCCCTTGTGTTGTAACATGGTTTTGTCCAGGAGACTTAAATGAGACATTTCTTAAGTTAAAATCCTTAATGAATCAGGCCCTAAGCTCTTAATTTTTTTCAAAATCCACCCAAAATATAGTTTTAAAACCGTCAGATAAGGGAATGAATCAATAATAATCAATAGGGAGAAGTATGTAGAAGAAACATTAAGACTACTGAGCGATGAGGATTCCTATGTGAAACTAGAAACTGATCCTACCCAAAGTTTCTTAAATGAAAGGGGGGGGTGAAATGTGCTGATTTTAGATGAATATAAATATTTATATAACACCTTGTCAAGGGTTGCAAATGACCACTTCCTAAAGATCCACAGCGACATGTAGATCCCTCCAGGATGTCTCATTAATTTTGGGTTGGGTTTTTCAACTCCCAGAATTTCTGAATATGTTGATACATCATCATCATCACCATTTATTTATATAGCGCCACTAATTCCACAGCGCTGTGCAGAGAACTCACATCAGTCCCTGCCCCAATGGGGCTTACAGTCTAAATTCCCTAACACACAGACTAGTGTCAGTTTTGTTAGCAGCCAACTAACCTACCAGTATGTTTTTGGAGTATGGGAGGAAACCGGAGCACCCGGAGGAAACCCACGCAAACACAGGGAGAATATACAAACTCCACACAGATAAGGCCATGGCCGGGAATTGAACTCGTGACTCCAGTGCTGTAAGACAGAAGTGCTAACCACTTAGCCACCGTGTGATAGATTTGAATTGGCATATTTGAGACTTCACTCATATGGCACAGACTTTGGATGACTTACTGAATCAATTGCAGTGGATTAGTAATTTTAAATGGTGTGCCATGCACATACAGTATTTATACACCTCGACAGAACCTTGTAACCTTTACAGGCAGCGCCGCTTTAAATTTAAGCGCTGAAGACACCGAACTTGCGGGTGTTGAAGAACCCAGAGCTTAATACATTTACGCCCATGTCTAAAATTGTATCTATACTATTCAATTTGTGTTATTTTACACCTCCAGATGTCAGTGCACACCTTATTTAATACTTCAATTGCCATTTTTTAGGATGACATACATATGTAAAGGTTTTTATACTTTTAAGCTAACATTAAAAAAATGTTTAATTAATCAAGTCTTATTTATTTGAAGTATTTTAAACTACAATGTATTTTTTTGAGTTATAGAGTATTCTTGGCCCAACGGCATTACACATTAACCATTTCACTTTGATGTTTTCAAATCCATGGCCAGGATCGGCAATAACAACAAAGGCACAGGGAGCTGTGGGATACCTGACACAGAGGGGATACGCCAGTTCAGGCTTACACCTCATGTAATTCTAGAAACTCTGAGAATTGTGCAGAGTGTACTTAAGTCTATGGCAGGCATCCGCACAGCAATATCACCGTTAACTTAGGCTAGGTACACACTGGAGTTTTTTAGCCAATCATTGGGCCAATTAGCCGGTATACAACTGTTCGGTCAGATATCGTGCTAGTGTGTATACTTGCACGATGAGCGACAGACGTTCCAAAGTGCCGAATTGCGTTTCATT
Organism: Mixophyes fleayi; assembly: GCF_038048845.1. Classification (NCBI taxonomy): domain Eukaryota; kingdom Metazoa; phylum Chordata; class Amphibia; order Anura; family Limnodynastidae; genus Mixophyes; species Mixophyes fleayi. Next base: position 12,012,362 of record NC_134405.1, on the reverse strand, counting down.
TGGTTGGTCTTACTGTTTGATAATCTCGCTCCAATCACCTTCCAATCATGTAGTGTGTATAAAATAGTGACCGCTTCCACGAACAACTGCCGATAGTTTATCAAACTGAGATTCCTTCCAGGGTGCGTATATGTAAATTTCTGATGTCTTTACCTTTACATAATAATAATATAAATTGTTGTTGCGCAGTTGCAAATGAACGTACACTGTACACAAAAATGTGTTTTAGAATGAATGGCGATGTCGTGTTTCCATTTCCTTTTAAAAGTTTTTGGGAGGTTTTGGCCGGAGAAGTTCTGCCCTGTATTTAAATTTCTTCGGCATATTGCTGCAAGCAATATGTCATTTCAGTGTGTACGAAATCACAATCTTTTAAGATGACTATATGGCTTTTAAAATTCGCTACCCGGACGGTTGGTCTTCCACAATCATTTAAAACGTGTCTAATGTGTACGCATGAATCGCTCGACCGATCGGACTTTCAGCCACAGGTACAATCATTTTAGATAAAATATCGGAAATTCTCCACTGTGTACCTAGCCGAAACTGTTGCCTACTTTACATTTCTTGCTTCAGGCTCATTTCAACCACAACAGGTGCAGCTACAGGAAACTCATAGACTATACTTATTTGGGTACTAAAATTAAGGATGAGCGGGCTCGGATTAGCGAAATCCGAGCCCACCCGAACAGTGCGGATCCGACAGGATCCGAGCACTGTTCGGCTACTTCCGGCCGCCAAACGAATCCAAAACGAGGCTATGACATCCAAGTCTCGCGTCGGATCTCGCGAGACTCGGATGTCATAAATGCCCCACTCGCGGCCGCCATCTTCATTCTCCCTGCGATCACTGTCGAGGGAGGTTGATATCCTGTGCTCTATAGTCAAGTGGTCCTTTGTCCAGTGCTCTGTCCTGCTGAGTCCAGTGGTGCTTTTCTCCTGAATTTTTTTGTGCTAAGTCCATAGTAAATTTATAATTATAATAAAATCTTCTAAAAATTTAAAAAAATAAAATAAAAAATAATAAAAAAATAATTTAAAAAAAATATAAAAAAATAATTAAAAAATATAAAATATATTCTAGAGCAATATATTCCTGCAGTCCCAAAAAATAGGAACTGCAATCTATATTACTACGTTCACTGTTTCTGCATTTCCAAAAACATAAGAACTGCAATCTATATTACTACGTTCACTGTTTCTGCAGTCCAAAAAATAGGAACTGCAATCTATATTACTACGTTCACTGTTTCTGCAGTCCAAAAAAATAGGAACTGCAATCAATATTACTACGTTCACTGTTTCTGCAGTCCCAAAAAATAGGAACTGCAATCTATATTACTACGTTCACTGTTTCTGCAGTTCAAAAAATACGAACTGCAATCTATATTACTACGTTCACTGTTTCTGCAGTCCCAAAGTGTGTGTGGTTTAGGGGTACGCTCTCTCGTGCTGCATATAATGGAGTCCAAAAATTTGGAGGATAAAGTAGGGAAAGATCAGGACCCACTTCCTCCTAATGCTGAAGCTGCTTCCACTAGTCATAACATAGACGATGAAATGCCATCAACGTCATCTGCCAAGGGCAATGCCCAATCTCCTAGTAGAGGGCATGTAAAATCCAAAAAGCCAAAGTTCACTAAAATCAGCAAAAAAAAGAAAATTGAAAACATCTGAGGAGAAATGTAAACTTGCCAATATGCCATTTACGACACGGAGTGGCAAGGAACGGCTTAGGCCCTGGCCCGTGTTCATGACTAGTGGTTCAGCTTCACCCAAGGATCTAAGCCCTCCTCCTCCCCACCCATCTAAAAAATTTAAGAGACTTAAGCTGTCATCAACAACACAGCAAACAACTCTGCCTTCTAAACAGATGGCATCACAAATCCCCAAGGCGAGTCCAAGGGTGTTGGTGGTTGCAAAGCCTGACCTTCCCATCACTGTACGGGAAGAGGTGGCTTCCTCCACCATTTGCAGCACGCCCTCTGCATATGCTGGAAGGATCACCCACAGTCCAGTTACAGATTTGGCTAATGAAGGTGTGAATGTTGTACACCGGGAGGAGGATATTGATGTAGCTGGCGCTGAGGAGGAACTTGACGAGGAGGATGCTGATGTGGTTATCTTAAATGAGGCACCAGGGGGGGAAACAGTTGTTGTCCATTGGATGAAAAAGCCCATCATCATGCCTGGTCAGAAGTCCAACTCTTTGGTCTGGAGTTATTTTTATCCCAATCCGGACAACAAATGTATGGCCATATGTAGCTTATGTAAAGCTCAAATAAGCAGGGGTAAGGATTTTGGCCACCTAGGGACATTCTCCCTTATACGTCACCTGAAGAACCTTCATAATTCTGTGTTTAGTTCAGGAACTGTGGCTAGGACCGTCAGCAGTCCAGGGACACCTAAATCCCTTGGTCCTGTTGGATACACACCACCAACACACTCCTCGTCAACTTCCTCCACGATCTCCATCAGATTTAGTCCTGCAGGCCATGTCACCAGCCAGACTGAGTCCTCTTCAATCCGGGATTCATCAGAGGAATCCTGCAGCGGTACGCCTACTACTGCCGCTGCTGCTGTTGCTGCTGGTAGTCGGTCATCTTCCCAGAGGGGAAGTCGTAAGAACGCTACCTCTTTCACCAAACAGTTGACCGTCCAACAGTCGTTTGCCATGAGCACAAAGTACGACAGTAGTCACCCTATTGCAAAGCGGATAACTGCGGCTGTAACAGCTATGTTGGTGTTAGACAAGCATCCCGTGTCCGCCATCTGTGCAGTGGAATTTAGACAAGTTGAAGGATATATTGTGGCCCCGGTACCAAATTGGGTACCGGGGCCACTCCACTACGCAGTCCATAATACTTAGTATCAGATATTAAACTACGTTCACTTTTCGTGCTACATCAAAAAAGCATGAACAGGCCCTGCCATCAACAAAAACAAGAGGTAGTGATGCGCTTGAACTCCACCCTCTATATGCTGCAGAGGATGGAGGAGCAGCCACCTGTGCAGTGGAATTTAGACAAGTTGAAGGAGGTATTGTGGCCCCGGTACCAAATTGTGTACCGTTCACTGTTCCTGCAGTGCAGAAATATTAGTATCAGATATTAAATTACGTTCACTGTTCCTGCTACTTCAAAAAAGCATGAACAGGCCCTGCCATCAACAAAAACAAGAGGTAGTGACGCGCTTGAACTACACCCTCTATATGCTGCAGAGGATGGAGGAGCAGCAAAAGGCTATTCAAACCTACACAGCCACCTACGATGGGCCACGTGTTTGTGCCGCCCACTTGTGTCGCTTAGCTTAGACATCCAGCTACCTCGGTGCAACCTTTTGGCCTAAAAACAATATTGTGAGGTGTGAGGTGTTCAGAATAAACTATAAATTAGTGGAAATGATTGTTATTGAATGTTATTGAGGTTAATAATAGCGTAGGAGTGAAAAAAAACAAAAAAAAAAATGATTTTAGCACTTTTTATGCTATTTTAAAAATAAATCAGAACCCAAAACCCTAAATCAGAACCAAAACCTTTCGTCAGGTGTTTTGGCAAAACAAATTAGAACCCAAAACCTCAGCTAATCAGAACCCAAAACCCAAAACCCTAAAAGTGGCCGGTGCACACCCCTAACTAAAATGGGTACTTCTTGCATCATTATCATGCCTCAGGCAATTCATTCATTTGCCATTGGATGAGGGATCCCTTTTGCTGTTAAAGAAGCAATTTTATTCAATTGTTTAATTTATGAATGTCATAGGAGCAGCGGATGCTACTCATGTAGCCCTGACACCGCTGGGAAAAAAATAATCAATATTTTGGAACATGAAACATTTTCTATAAATCAATATCCAGGCTATATATGATGCAGCTCTGTAGCATTGCTACCAAATTTCCTGGGAGTACCCATCGTTGCGCAATCAGCAATATGGCTTCAATTATCAGAGAGGCAAGGTGAACATGCCTCACTATTAAGATTGTTTCGTTATTTAGTGAAACTTACTTTGGTACTGTAAGTATTAATGAACTTGGAGCACTATGGTCACCACACTTCTCCAGGTATATTAATCTCATTTTCACATTGCATGTAACATTTTACTAATCATGTTTCTTTCGCAAAGTAATGTAGATAATATTTCCCCAATAAAGCTACACATTTTAGACATTAAAGTTTCTGTATATCACAACGTAGTTTATTTAACATCCTTACAGGAAAATACGTGGGCTTCTTCCATTACATATCTGTCACCATCCACATTAATTTAAAGGGATGCTTTTCCAGAGCAAATTACATATTTAATTTAAAATAAAAAAAAGGTTCTGATATGGGGGCACTCATTGGTCCACACTAATGTCATGACATATCTCTGCAAAATGTGGGTGGGGTACGGCAGAACGGTGCTGACTACACCGACAACACTTACCCCAACATCTTCAGTCCAGACGTCTTCTTCCCATCGAGAATTCATGACGACTGCTTTGTGAACCGACTTCAACCAATCCTGATGAAGGAAGACGCCAGCGCGACTTGATGACGTCAGTGACATAGGTGAACCGAGTCCAACCAATCCTGATGAAGGAAGACTCCGGCGCGACTTGATGATGTCAGTGACATAGGTGACGCTGTTAACGCTGCTTTTAAGGGGGTAATGTAGTATGCGGCTATGTTTAATGCAGCGTTAACAGCGTTGCCTATGTCACTGACGTCAAGTCGCGCCGACGTCTTCCTTCTTCGGGATTGGTTGAAGTCAGTTCACAGAATAGCCATCATGGATCCTCGTCGGGAAGCAGCCGTCCGTACTGAAGATGTCGGGGTAAGTGTTGTCGGTGTAGTCAGCATCGATATGTTGACTAATACCGTCAAAATGTTAGGTTATAACTATAAAAAGTGATAAATCCAAAGTAAGAAATGTATGATTAAAAGGTTGATCTCACAACCATACGGACCCTCAAGAAGGATTCTGTTCATCTATTCAGATACTTTCCTAGTGTGATTGTAATGTTAACATTATAGCATTTCATCTGTGATTCCACTTATTTTTATTGATACCAAAGCTATGTTTCATTATTCCGTCTATTGTCTTTATAATGTAGGTTACAATCTTTTCCCATCTTTAGGGAACAGGGATTTTTTCAGTTAACAGTATTCCTAACCTCTTTATATTCGTAACTATTCAGTATTTCTATGAATGCTCACTCCATGCAAATTCATACTTAATTATATCATATTTATTCTGTATTATTGATAAATCCACTATTATTGTGTGTGTTTACAGGCTTCAATTTTATATGTAGATCACACAAATCATTCTTTCTATATAGCTAAATTCGTACAAATACAACTAATCAGATTGTGCACTGAGCATAGTCATCTAGCGATTGTCACCCAACGAGCCATTGAAATACAATGGAATGGAGGGTTATCGCCGTATGATCTGGTGCACCCATCGTCCTTTATTGGTCACCCGACTATGATGTGTCATCTATATGTATGTAAGTGTACAGAATACCCATATTTATATAACATCAAAGACATATAGAATACATGTACTATATTTTATATAAACATGTCTGAGACATGGTGGAGATTAAAGGGTATATTTACTAAACTGCGGGTTTGAAAAAGTGGAGATGTTGCCTATAGCAACCAATCAGATTCTAGCTGTCATTTTGTAGAATGTACTAAATAAATGATAACTAGAATCTGATTGGTTGCTATAGGCAACATCTCCACTTTTTCAACGTGCAGTTTAGTAAGTATATCACTAAGACTATGCAGCTAGGAAGCAAATATTACTTTGGGAGAAAAGCCACCTAGAGGGTAACATCAAGCCCCCAATATAGCACCAATAGGTCCTGTTATACTTATCTGCTACTCTCCCTGTTGTTCAAATTAGCTTACTATAAAATGAAGGGCTAAACGGGAATACAGCAGGTTGGATGGGTGAACAAATAATGAAAACAATGGGCATTATTATTTAGTTAATCTAACTCACATATTTTTTCCCTGGTTCTTGTAGGAGTCAAATCAGCCCTGTGAAACTGTCTGCAACCAAATGTGCGAAAGTGAGAGACATTATATTACAGAAATCACTGAGAAAGTGAGTATACAAACATAAACACGTATAACGTTAGCTTGTACTAAATAATATAGTTTCTTTTAAATATTGTATTATTATTATTATTATTATTATTATAAGTGAGTGTAGCTAAGAGTGAAGATTAGGAGAGTTGTGAGGGTGCTTTTTTGTGGGTAATAGAGGTGGTGGTAGTAGGGTGAGGGCTGATAGAGAGGTGAGCTTTTCAGAGAGCTTTTAGCGATTTGAGGACTGTGGGAGTGACTGATGGGGTATGGTAGATAATTCCAGTGGGTAGAAGCATGGGTGAACTCTTGTGGGTAGAAGTTAGAGGTGGTGACCAGAGATGAGGTGAGATGCAGGTCAGAGGTAGATCTGTTGATATTAGATTAGATATATATGAAGGAGTGGTGTTGTGGATTGATTTGTATGTAGAGTGAATAATTAGAATTGGATTCTGGAGGACACGGAAAGCCAATGTAGAGATTGGCAAAGTGGTGTTGCAGAAGTGTCACAGCGAGAGACCAGTTTAGCTGGAGCAGTTAAGATGGATTGAAGTAGGAATATATGGGTGGGGGGAATGTAGGAGGAGGTTGCAGTAGTCAAGATGGGAGATAATTAGAGAGTTGATAAGATTCTTGATAGTCACTTGGGTAAGAAAATAGTGTATCCTGAATAAGACCAGGTAAGCAGAGTCAGGAAAGTCTAAAGTGGCAAATTTAAAGCCTGTACACAGAATTAGTGTTTGCAGGGAGCATGACCTACCTCAACCCTAAATTGCAGTGAAGAATCCTTCGGCCTTGTATTTGTGTGCTACAAGAAAAATCAGCCAGTAGTTTCCCAGCACACAAAACTAGAGATGTTCTCTTACCCCGTGTTTTGGTTTTGGGAAAACCGCCCTTGTGTATTTTAGTTTTGGTTTAGGATCTGTATTTTTTAAACAATTGCTAAGATATGCTAAAATCACATAATTTAGTTCTTTTTTTGATCCTACACTATTATTTACCTCAATAGCACTAATTTCCAGTCATTTCCAGTCAATTTTGAACACCTCACAGGTCACAATATTATTTTCATCCACTTTCAGCCAAAGACTGCAGCGAATTGGCTGGATATTAAGCGTCAGAGCAATGGCACAAACACACGGCATTTCACAGCACATATAGGAAACATTGCCACACAGCAGTGGCAGAAAATAAAAGTGGTGTAAGATGGAATTGTTCATGGGTCCTCTTACCCATCCTTATGTTAGATATTAAAAAGGACGTGCACAGTTTAATAAACCAAGCACTCCAGCGACAAGGAGTGCCAGTTTTATTGCTGAAGTGGTCGGTTTGTTTGGGCCCCCAAAAAGCAAGCTACCAATGGGCTTAAGGCAGCTAAGCTAACAGTGCTGGTAATGAACTCTAAAGTGGCAAGTCATGCACCAGTGGAAGCAGTTCTTGCATGTGATACGAAGAAGGTCATTGTCATGCCTGGGCATAAGATCAAAAAATCCGCCTCTTATGTGTGCAATTATTTTTACCCAAATCCTGACAACTGATTTCTAGCCATTTGTAGCATTTGTAAAGCCACAGTCAGTTGAGGAAGGGACCTTAACCATTTAGAAACCTCATCCATGTTATGCCTTTTGATATGAGTTCATGGCAAGCTCTCTGGAAAATTAGAATAAAAAATAGCAAGCAGTCCAGCATCAGCTACCTCCCTTCTCTCAGCTAGATCCCGCAGACCCGATGATGAAGGTGTTGGCCGTGTAGATTGCAGGTGCTGGTACCTAGCTGTGAAAAGGGAGCTAGCTGATGCTGGTATACTTGTTAATATTTTTGGTAGAATGGCATGTTACCAATTTTATGTTTTTCTACAGTAAACTTTCCCTTTATTAGAGAGGTGTTTTTTTCTTTACCAATGTAAAAGCTTGTTTTTCAGATTTTAGTTTCCCTGACTTAAACCCACTATGCCCTTGAGCATACACTTTAGTAGATGACGTAGAACGACTAGTATCATTATAACTGGTGCCAGCAGATGGTTGCCGTATTGATGGCACTGAGCTATGACACTGGAGACTGACAAGAACACTGCTACCCCTTCTGTTTCTGTGTGAGCAATGTGACTGGAGAGTGACAAGAACACTGCTACCCATTCTGTTTCTGTGTGAATAATGGCACTGAGCAATGTTACTGGAGACTGATAAGAACATTGCCACCCCTCCTGTTATCTGTGTGAGTTAGAGCTCTCAGCAATGTGACTGGAGAGTGACAAGGACACTGCCACCCCTCCTGTTTCTGTATGAGCAATGGGACACAGTTATGTCACTGGAGACTGATAAGAAGAACACTGCCACCCCTCCTGTTTCTGTATGACCAATGGCACAGAGCAACGGCACTGGAGACTGTCAAGAACGCTGCTATCCCTTCTGTGTCTGTCTGTGAAGTGGCGCCGGATCTCCGTGAAGGGTGGTACTTATGGAATCCAAAATTCGTGAGATCCAATGACCCCGCTGCTGAGGTTTTGCCTCGATTTCCATTCCGGCTCATCTCTGTACTTGGATTGCCTAAGTTCAGGGGAGCTCAGATTTTAAAAAAAACGCGCCTGAGTATCTACACAAAACACTAATGGCCATTTCATCCCATGCATCGCAACAATTGTGTACCCTTTACCCTTTTTTGCATTGCTCCTAAATTTAAAATAATAATCTAAATATTTACCCTCACAATCTATGCATTTATTATTGTGATTATCTAATAATAATAATTGAATTTCTTTAAACATCTTACTGCAGAATTACAGAATATGACTTCATGGAATATGTGAATGACCTCCAGAGATGTCCTTGGGAATTCAACGAGTGGGAACATATTCATCTAAAGTGAGTATTCTTCCCAGCAGCTTCTGTTCTTATTAAAATATCCTAAACACTTACTAAACAATTAGTATTTTTAGCATTATAACTATTTGAATTGTCCTCCATTTTGCCATTGAATATATAATTCCTAGTATGCTATTACATGGTACTTTTTCTCAAGATCTCCAACATACAGCCTCCAGCTCCATTCTATGGAATTCACCTAAACACACAATTCCATACTTGTTATTATTATTATTATTATTATTATTATTATTATTGCTATTATGTAACCTCCTGTCCCTGTGTGTAGTGTGAGATGCAAAGGTTACACAGTGCACCTCCTTCTCTAGCCCTGCCTAGCTGATGGGAATTGGTGTAAATGACCAGCGGGTCTCTGCACATGTAGGTATTTTACTACAAAGTCTCTTTGCAAGTAGTGGGACACAGGTGATGCCACTTTGTGGTGCAGTGCAATAAAAGTCAGAATTATTTGGGTGCCAGACCATCTCTATCACAAACTGAACTCTTTATTTACACTCCTCTTCCTCCAGCACGATAGCCACAATGCTTGCAGCAATGCAGAAATATATACAGCTCCTTACTCTCTCAAGCACAGGTCTTAATGTTATCTAAGACAGTTCACCTGTCTCATAAACTCCAGTACTCCATACTCTACTGCAGTCTATCCCTTCTCTACAGGGACATTCACATGGATGCTAACAAGCAAGCAGCTTCTGCTCATTGCAGTTCTGACACATGCTGTGTAACTCTCAACTGTAGCACACTCCTCCTCGGCGGGGATGATTTCTCCCTTGCGCTCTGACACTTTACTCTGTGTACTCTCAGCCCTAGCTCTGTCACTTTACTCTGTGTACTCTCAGCTCTGACTCTGACACTTCAGCTACACTGCCTCTTGCAGCAACCCTCTCTCTGGGGTTTCTTTATAACAAAATGTCCACCTCTCTCTCTTGGGGTTCCCTTTAGTGATATGAAGTTCTCCCCCTCTCTGGGATTGGGGACTCATCCCTTCTGCATATGCAGCCACACTGCTGGTTTTAACACAGTACATACCAGGTTCTCCTGGTCCCAGTAGTTCCACAGCTACACACAGGTCATCTGGAATCACAGTGTAGCGTATCACCAACACATATGCAGCTCTTACATTCCATAGTGTACGCATGCTGCCACTTGCAGCAAATTCCCCCTTCTCTCCAGGAGTCTCTGCTCTGGGGACTCTATCCCTATTCAGGCACACATTACTCGCCCTTGCACAGTCATCACGCTCACAGTCTTAGGCAGTGCTGGGGGAGTCTGGGAGCATCCTCACCAGGTCCCCATCTATATCATATCACCTGTGATCTCTCACTGTCTCCTCTGTATCTCTTTTGCCCCTCTTTCTTCTCAGTCAGTAGCAGACTGGGCTGGGTTGTCACCATAGCAACCATAAACACCTAACTTGCTCTACTGGTGACCCCTCCTGTCGTCACTGGGGTACATGGTTTACTAAAACACCACTAGGGAGTGTTACAATTATTATTATTAGTATTGTTTTTATTATTATTATTAGACATTATAAAAATTAGCTTCATTTTACCACTGAAGGAAAACTCTGTTGTATTCCATTCCCAGTTATATCAGACAATCTCCTATCTTATTAAGGGGGGTCATGTCAGGAAACTGTAATGTACACAGTTCAGTTAATTGATCTTGAAAATCAATCAGATGATCTTTATTTCCCCTGTGAGTTTCACTTGGCAGCTGTCTCACTGACTTTGACGGGCTTACTCTGGATCAACACAGTGTAAAAAATGTTGAAGTTGATAAGCTTAAAAAATACAAAATAAATAAAAATATCAATAAAATCACTGACAATATTTTAGGTTGTATTATTACTTTAAGGCTCTTTACACTTGTTTTAAATTCTCTGGATTTTGACATTTTATTTTTTTCCTATGAAGTTACTTTCATTGTGATTTAATGACAGATCAGAATTCGCAACATGTTGTAACGCAACCCACACATTGCTCGTCACCCAAGACAATGCTCCACTAGGACATAATCTGACATATGAGACAAGCCCAAATAGAAGTATTGTCGTCAATGAAGAAATCTACGCAATGCTCCCAAAGGTAGGTTCACATAGATAATGTACACTCCCTATACAGCCCTTATCAACACTCAACCAAAAGTCCTAGTTCTTTATAAAATGTCACACATGCCAGCACAAGAACATGCACTGCTGAGGCTCCAAGCTGAGATCATTTACACTGGCTTGGATTTATTTGGGCTTCAAATGTGCAATCTCTATGGAAATGGAAGCGAGGCAAGTGCTTTAGACCCCAATATGTAAAAAGGTCCATTGGTTAATAAGGGTATCTCCCAATTTGGTGCTCATCATATTGGAAATAGGCTGCGGCATGCAAATATTACCTCTGGCTTTTATACACCAAAAAAGTGTCTCCCCTCATAAATGAAAGGTCTTAAACCCTTTCCTAGTAAAGAAAGGCCTTTAAGACCTTTGGAGTAGATGAATAAAATACTTAGAACAAACCCCTTAAATCAACAATGTGAACAGAAGCACATTGAACTTAATTTGTATTTCCCTGTTGGCATAACCAGGAAATTTGGTATATTGTGGTATTTCCCTGTTGGCCGCACCAGGAGATCTGGTATATTGTGGTATTTCCCTGTTGGCCGCACCAGGAGATCTGGTATATTGTGGTATTTCCCTGTTGGCCGCACCAGGAGATCTGGTATATTGTGGCATTTCCCTGTTGGCCGCACCAGGAGATCTGGTATATTGTGGTATTTCCCTGTTAGCCGCAACAGGAGATCTGGTATATTGTGGTATGTCCGTGTTGGCCGCACCAGGAGATCTTTTATATTGTGGTATCTCCGTGCAGACATTACCAGGAGATCTGGTATATTGTGGTATCTCCCTGCTGACATTACCAGGAGATCTGGTATATTGTGGTATCTCCGTGCTGACATTACCAGGAGATCTGGTATATTGTGGTATCTCCCTGCTGACATTACCAGGAGATCTGATATATTGTGGTATCTCCCTGCTGACATTACCAGGAGATCTGGTATATTGTGGTATCTCCCTGCTGACATTACCAGGAGATCTGGTATATTGTGGTATCTCCGTGCTGACATTAACAGGAGATCTGGTATATTGTGGTATCTCCCTGCTGACATTACCAGGAGATCTGGTATATTGTGGTATCTCCCTGCTGACATTACCAGGAGATCTGGTATATTGTGGTATCTCCGTGCTGACATAACCAGGAGATCTGGTATATTGTGGTATCTCCCTGCTGACATTACCAGGAGATCTGGTATATTGTGGTATCTCCCTGCTGACATTACCAGGAGATCTGGTATATTGTGGTATCTCCCTGCTGACATTAACAGGAGATCTGGTATATTGTGGTATCTCCCTGCTGACATTACCAGGAGATCTGATATATTGTGGTATCTCCCTGCTGACATTAGCAGGAGATCTGGTATATTGTGGTATTTTCCTGATGGCATTTCCAGGAGATCTAGGCTATTGTGGCATTTCCCAATTTCTCTGTCTTTAGCCCAGAAATATAAGTCTGCCATTATTCACAGTGCTATGGGGGGAGAGGGGGAAGTACAAAGGAAAAAAGCACCTTGGTCCGTGGTGATGATAATTTCAGCCATCTCTTCCTTCAGTAATTCTGTTCCTTTTCCTCTGCAGATTTCACCCTTCATCGGGAAACCGTTTCAGACCTGCGCTGTGGTCGGTAATGGGGGCATTTTGGTAAATAGTTCTTGTGGGGAGGAAATTGACAAGATGGATTTTGTGTTCAGGTGAGGAATCGATCGGCTATGACTTTATAGCACCCGTAATAAAATCATAACAGGTGAACATTTAGTTAAACAAGGGAAATGTTTTCCGGGAGCTCTGTTTGTTTATACTTAGATTTATCTTCACATTTATCTATTAAAATGTAATGTGACCTGCCAGATTGTGACATAATGTGAGTTCATGTCACCCAGACCTGTGTTCATTAACATTGTTTTCACTCTTCATGAATAGTAGCGGGGTTGAAATCATTGCTCCTGTTAATGGGGTTAGTGACATATCTATGTTCTGCGGAAGGTGTTGTAGATGACACTGCTGTCCTCTATATTAAACACAATGTCATTGTTGCTGTATTAATACAATTAAAGCTCATTTATGAAGTTGCTAAAAGGCAAAAGATGTTTAATTGTGACATCATCAGGTTCTGTCTCGTTTTTACAAGAATGGACTCATCATAGTCTTGTCAACGTAGGGGAGTGCAAATGTTTTTTCCTTCTGATAGGGGAAGACAGCTTCATGCTAAATGTGGACTAGGCGCAGTCATGGGCCTCATGTTGCTTCTATCTGTTGAAGCAAAAATTTATATAACAGTACAAGATAGATCAGCTTTTAGCATATAATGGATAATGGGTGGCTATACGGCTTCTTACCTGTGCAAAGGGACTTGTGGTGGTGGAGATCAGGTGTAGACCTATATTTTGATGGGACTCCGTTTGCATCAAGTTGATTTGTTTTCTTTGGGAAAGTACATGCTTAAGCACAGAAATAAGAATGTTAAAAAAATCATTAAAACACACTAATATGACACATAAAATAAAGACACTCAAAGATTCAGCATGTCCCCTTCCCACACCCAATTTACATATGGAAGAAGCAATATTTCAGATGGAAAATTTAAAATGTGTAATTTTGAGGAGTCCAAAAGTCGGGTGGACAGGAACTTACATTTTTACTTTTACCACCAGCTGCACTTACATCTGGGCCTGCAATCCTGCAAATAGTTGCCCACAGCTGTTCGCAAAGGCATTTCCAAAATTAGGGAAAACATATGAGATCTACAAAGTGTGAATCTAGAATTTCAATGCAGAATGGAATTTTATGGAATAGTGAAGCAAAGACAGAAAATTGTAAATTGTATCTCTGTGTGACAGGATGGTCCGCCTGTGCCACCCTGTCTGTTGATGCTGGGAACCAGCTGGGCTTACTTTGCCACCGTTCCCTTTTGTTATCCCAAATGCGCCCTCAGACCATAGTAGGAGGGACTTACAAATGCTATCACCACTGGACTCCTTTACTGGCATCCAGAACTGGGTTTCTTCTATATAACTGATGCTGCTAATGTACCCCCTTGCTGGTGTACCTGGGCTGGTACCCCTGACTGCTTTCTATGGATCAGGGTTGCTGTGGATGGATCCCCCCTGGCGTATCACACTGGCCAGAGCTGCTGGGTAGCGGGCAGAGCGGTGGTACTAGGAGCTGGTTCCAAACTTCAGACAGCCGGGAACAAATTAGATTTAGGGTCTAATCTGTAGGTCACTGGAATACAGCAATATTGAAGAAGTTGGCAAGCAGGGTCTTGAAGCAGTGATGTTTATTTGCTCACAATGGTTAAAGGTACCAGGTCAGATGAAGCAAGAAGAACAATTTTCAATACAAGACAGTGCTATTTATTCAGATTTGAACACAGCCTCACAGGTAAGCCAGCCCCCTTGAGGTCTGAGCTATTTTTAGAATCAGGATGGAATTTGTTTACCCAAACATGGATTTACATGCAATGCAAACCTAACAATATTTACACTTATCTGTGAAATTCTAAAACTTGCTTTGATTTCCTGCATCTTGTTTTTAGATTCCAGAAATCTAGTAGCACATCTAATTAAACCTTCTTGTGCTGGACCCTCACACATCAAAAGGTCCAATTAACATGGGATTAACATGGGGCCTTTCTTCAGACAGTCACAGAATACACATTCCCAAAGAAAGATACAAAACCCAAGCAAGTCATTTTGTCACATCATGTAACGCAAAGGACTTCCTCCACACAGGCTTATTGTATCAAATATATACCTCAGAAATCGTGCATTTCATCTAGCAAGGTTAAAACAAACAAGTTTCTTCCCTGGTCACAGAAATAAAGATTTCCTTTCCCAAAATATACACAATATCGAAAATAAGGGCATTTGCAATTCTATAAATAAGCGCCCTGAGCTATTTCCTTTAAATAAATTTATACCATAAGCTACTTATAAGTGATTCAGTCACAATCTGGAAATCCATTTTTTCTTCCATTGCCAAACAAAATTTCACTGCATTTTTGTTCATCTCTAAAAATCATTGGACCCTCTGTAGAAATGTTCAATTCTTTGACTTCTAATTTGTTGCAGATTTAATTTACCTCCTCTAAAGATTAAGGACACTGGTGCAAAGTCAGATCTTGTCAGTGCAAACCCGAGTATCCTGGTGAAAAAGTAAGATCCAAACTTTTGCATATGTCTGTTTTTGTATTCAAATATCAATAAAAAAAGGCAAAACATTTTGTTGGTTCCATAACTGCTGTCTAGCATTTCATACATAAAGTGAGACAATTTGCTTAATCCATTTATAAGTAGTAAGAGATGCTCAAAGGGTTGGATTCACTATTTCTTTTTTTCACATATAGGTTTCAAAGGCTTTACGAAAGGCGGAAACCCTTCATAGACCTAGTGAAAGGGTATGGCTCAGCAATGATCCTCTTACCAGCTTTTTCCTATGCTCAAAACACAGATATCTGTTTCCGGGTACTGCGTTCTATAGAAGACTATGATTTGCAAAATAGAGTGGTATTCTTCCACCCAGAATATCTCATAAACCTTTCTGCTCACTGGAAAAAGCTGGGACTGTCGGTCAAGCGTATGTCTTCTGGGCTCATGCTGGTCAGTGCAGCTATTGAGCTCTGCAAGAAGGTGACACTTTATGGATTCTGGCCATTTCCCCACGATCCAGATGGAAACAGAGTCCCACACCATTACTATGATAACATCAAACCCAAACCTGGCTTCCACTCCATGCCTGATGAATTTTATTTTTATACAAAGATGCATTTGAAAGGGGCACTCTACATGAAAGTTGGGAAGTGTTAGCTCAAGATTGTGGTTCCATTTCAGTTATTGTTGCAAATTGCCCTCCATTGCATGTTCTATAGACAGAGAAAGTTGTCAGTGAAGATTCTGAAACATGTGAAATGTCCGCAACAGGAATGGTGGTAGTGGAGCGCCATCACTATCTGGTCCATCTGCTCTAGGTTGACATTCTACAGAATAACAATGGATGTTGTGTGGATTTTTCAAACTGTACATAAATACTGGTAAAATCATACTATAGAAATGTCCCGCCCCACTATAGAAATCAGATACAGATATGGTCATATGTAGAGTTGGACGTACCATTTACACATCTTTACACTTTTTATTCATAACTCCTGAAGAAGCAGAAAGGGGCAGAAAAGGTACAGGAAGCGTAGGCCAAGTACAGTAAGGGCATGTTCAAGCAATTGTGATTTAAGTAGACGTGAATGGAAGTGCTGTCTGAAGACATATCTGTTGTGCATACTGGAGGGATGATGAATTTGTGTTAATGGCCATCAGAACTATAGAGCGGCTTCTGATTTGCTGATTGCATCTTGACCCCTCGGGTACTGCAGAGTAGTCCAAAAGCAAATGTCAATTAAATAAAGTGAATTGAAGCATTGTCATATAATGTGTGGAAAATCATTAGCTTAGCAACTCATGGAATGATGTTGCTTCTATTTGCTTTATTTGGCATTTTTGTGTGGACTACTCTGCAGGAAAAAAAGTACTTAAAAGGCAAAACAACGGACGTTATAGAGTTTATTAATAACACTGACCATACACTATTCTCTCTTTGTGTATATGACACTTCATTGCACTGTTATAATGTGTACAACAGGATAATGTGTCTTCTCCATTTCTTATTAACACTGCCAGACCACATTTATCTGCTATTGTGGAGGGTAAGTATACACACTTGGCACAGATACTATTGTTATACAGCTGGACACAACTTTGCATATTCATGTAAGTGCGCTTTTTCTTGGCCAATTTTTTTCCTATGAACTTTCCGGTGCAAATATGTTTAACTCTTTGTAGTGAAAAGGTAGGAACATGACTGTGGTGAATAAAGCATAATCAAGGGACTACATTGTAAACACTATATATCAAATTAATCCATTTAGTAAGCTAGGACGTAATGAAAATGACTTCAAAGCGAAGCTGCTCTTAAATGGTAATGACCTAACGCAATGTGGCCCTGTAGACCCAAGAACTGCAAAATAACATTCTCACCTTTAGGAGGAATGGAACGTCTTCAAAGGAGTGAGCTATGTTATGGTACTGGAGTGTTTTTTTGGCACCTGCAGAGACTTTATGGAACCGACCTAGCAGAGGTCTTACACCAAGAGACATGGGCTCCGTGACCACATGAATGCTTGCTATGTTTTATATATGCAAAAATAATTCTATTTCCAAAATATCACTTACAATCAATATAATTAATTATCGCCACGTACTCATAAAAAGTATGATGAAGGACTGCTCATACATCGAATAAAGCTGTCCGTCACGCAGGACATGAGAGGAAATGAATATCAACTCAACTAATACATTTGACCTATGCCTGTTTGGTATCTGTAGATTTGTAAATTTGTATTGGATTTAGGAATGATAAAATTGGGTCTGTGTGACACTCCCCCAAAAAGAAATGGTACATTGTAGCAATCAACAGGGAAGATGTAAATTGTGATGGAAAACTGTGTCACAGGCCTCCCCTGTCGACCACTTCCCATTAGAAGGAGAAAGGTAGAAAAAGTGTCTTTAAAAGAGGAGAATGCTTGCAAGTTAAGGCAAAAGAACAGATGTTATTCAGTTTAACTTAATTTGGGATATCAATCAACATTAATAAGCATCTTCCAAGCCAATTTCCCTTGGCACAGATTATACAACTCGTATGTAAGTTTATACTCTGAAAATTTCTCCTTTTTATTTTTAGTTCTGTTATTGAATTTTAAGTCATCTTTTATTAACTATATTTATTGTTATAATCTGTAAGAATTGTGCATTTTTTCGTATATTAAACATAAAATTTAATAAGTGCTTAAAATGTTCATTGTCTAAATGAATTCACTGCCTGTTTAGAAGAGGTTGATTTCTTGGCTGTGTTAACCCTTTAACTACCAGTTTGGGAAGTGTTAACTATGTTAGCTATCAGAGCACAGTGTGTGCCCATTTGAGAAATTACGTCATAGGTTTGGTACAGGCCTTATACGTAGATGGTGGCAGAGGAGAGGTGTGGAAGTGGGTGCCAGTGTTAGGGAAGGGAAAAGTTAGATCTGCAACCTTAGGGATAGGTGAGTGCACGAATAAATTGCTAGAATCCTGTGTGACCCTTTACAATAAACGTCCAAGTCACGAGTGCTGGTGTGACAGGTAAAGATAATCATGAGCAATTTCCTTACCAAATAGAGGTGATATATTTTTTCTGTTTTATTATTTGAAAAGTTATTAGATCACGGAGCTGGCAGAGGCGGGTCTAATGAGCACCATAGCTGCCAAGTGTCTCAGATTTCCATGGTCCACAGTTGCAATGTTTTTTCCCTAGGAATGTCCAAATTTTGTTTTAAATTGAACGACTGCAAAATTCTCTTATTGCGCATTCAAAATGCAGTTCTCACAGTGTGATCTTATCTCCTGGATTCTTAATTAATATGTATTAATAAACAGCATTTCATATGCCAAAAAATCAGATAAGGACTATGTCGTACAGTATACTGAATCCAGTAAAAACCATCAAAAATGAAAGTCTTAATGAGATAAGATAAAAACCTAAATTTAAATACACAAAAATCTCATGAATATAAGTGGGCTTGTATCAGGATACGATGAATACAGGATATGCTTAGTATTAACATTAACACTGCATAGACAATCCAGGTTACTTATCTTCTTTCATTGAAGCAGCCAGAAACAGCAAACTCAATATCGACCAGTAGATGGCGGTAGAAGACAGCTTTTAGCAGTTTACAATGATCAGCAGTCATGCAGGAAGTACATGTTTTTATTTTATTTGCATCAACATCTAATTACACGATTTATTATAGTAAAGTTTCCCTTTTTCAACATGTGTTAAAGCAGACTGCATTAATATAGAGCTTTATGGGTATATTTACTAAACTGCAGGTTTGAAAAAGTTGAGATGTTGCCTATAGCAACCGATCAGATTCTAGTTGTCAGTTTGTAGAATGTACTAAATAAATGCTAACTAGAATCTGATTGGTTGTGAAACTTTCCAACTTTTCGATCGCATGCACACATTCCACCACCAAATGCACCAGATTTTATTTCATGTCACCACCTGTGCACCAGCTTGTCTCAAACATGCTAAGATCTGCGCACCTGCTTTTCTATCACACATTACACCCTGTGCACCAGCTTTGCTCTCCTATGTCATGCCCTGCACACCAACTTTTCTCCATGTCACCTCTTGCACACCAGCTTTTCTCTCATATGACATCACATTTGCACCAGCTTTTCTTCTATGACAAACCCTGCACACCAGCTTTGATAAACCACTTCACAACTTTTCTCTCACATTTCACCCCTGCACACCAGATTTTCTAACACATGTCACCCTCCCATGCACCAGTTTTTCTCTCACATGACAGCCCTTGCACACCAGCTGTTCTCACATGTCATCACCCCTGTGCACAGGTTTTTTTTTTATCACATGCCAAGACTTGTGTGAAGGGTCGCTGTGGAAGCCATATTACAAGAACAGTCAGTACTTTCTGCCCCAGGCAGCTGGAGGGTACGGGCAACCAATACTAGAGGACACCCCCGAATACATGGATGTTTAACACAGTCACATGTGGGCAGACTCTAGTGCAGTTGTGTGGTGCAGTGCAATGAAATATTGGGCGCCAGGCCATCTGTCAGGCGCCATCCCCGTTAGATACCGCATCTCCCTGTGTAACTGTGCTAATACCGGTGGGTGAACTTCCGTCCGCAACACTCTGTGACACCATCTCAGTTCCAAACATAAAAAAATTATATTTATCTCCTCTTCTCCTCCAGCACAAAAGAGCATAACGGTTGCAGGTAAAGGTTATATGACCACTTCAACTCCTCCAGCCCACACTTTGCAGCAATAAAATATTTCTGAAAGTTCACGCACCCAATGTTGTAGGGACAGTCACTGCACAGCATCAGTAGAGCAAATCATTTTCACTGTCAGACAGTAGGCATGGTCTAGAAGTTCTTGTACTACCCTCGTGCACACCATCCCCTCTATCAAGGACCCTCTTTTGCAACTTTTAGCCACGTTACTGCCGCACCGCGACCTCCTCTTAAGGTATAGGGGTACTTTCCAAGGGGTCTCCTACTGATTATGGAATAATTCCCCACTATCAGGGGATCTCCCTTCATCCCTTTGCTGAAGCTGTGTTTATCTATTTGGGGGAACACTTCAAGATTATTTTACAGATGCTACACATCTCGATCGTCAGGAATTTCTGCTCCACATGCTTGTAGTCACACAATGATTCACAGTACTCCTCTGACTTCAGGGTCCAACCGTACTACTACACATGGAACTCTCCCTCCTGCTTAGGGACACTAAACTCTCAGCGTGCATCTGACCATGAACTCTCTCCCTGGGTGGTGACACTTCTCAGGACTATATCCAGGGGTTCCATTCACTCCCTGTTATCACACAAAGGTTTTCCTGTTGCAGCTTTCAAACAATCACCCCTATCCAGGGTTTATGGCTGACATCCATCCATGCCTTTCTCTCTCAGACACACTTTTCCAGCAGCTTCTCCTCCAAAAGGCTCTACCTTTCTGCTGGCCTTTGTAGTAGGGGACTCTCCCCCTCTTGCCACGGTCATCCAGGGGTCTCTCATGTAGGGCTGCACCCTCTCATGCTCTCCTTTGCACTAGTTCCTCTCCTGGATTACCGTCAAAATAGCAGGGATGGACTTTTCTGGATTGGATACCATTAACAGCATATCATCTGCAAAAAGAGCTAGCTTAGCTTCCTGATTGCCCACTTTTATACCCGTGTATTCATTATTTTCCCTTAGAGCCACTCCAAGGGGTTCCAGTGCCAATGCAAATAGTAATGGGGATAATGGACATCCCTGTCTGCTTCCCTGAGGCTGAGAGAAAGCCATTAGCTAACACTTATGTGTTAGGGGCATGATATAAAGTGTTGATGTATTGAACAGGAAATCCAAATTTGTGGAGAGTTTTAAACAGATGATCCCATGTTACAAGATCAAATGCCTTTTCAGCATCTAAAGAGAGCAATAAGGCTGGGTCCTCTCTTTCCGACCCCTCCAAAGCATGAAGACTCATCAGGATCTTTCTGACATTGGTTACTGAGTGCTGCCCCATGTAAAACCTGTTTGGTCATTGTGGATTAAACTTGGCAGCAGGATTTTTAGCCGCTCTGCCATTATCTTCGTGAATATTTTGTAATCTACGTCTAGTAGTGAAATGGGTCTATATGATCCTGGTAACTTTAAGTCTCGTCCCGGTTTGGGGAGTACTTTAGCAATGGTGCTATTAAAGTACATTGGAATTTTATGCTCTGAGAGTATTAAATTGAAGCTGTCTGTCAATAGAATCACAATTCTGTCTTGTAGAATTTTATAGAATTCCCTACTGAACCCGTCTGGGCCTGGAGATTTAAAAGACTTCAGTTGTTTAATTGCCTTTAAAACCTCTTCAGAAGAGATAGGCTGAACTAGGGTCTCTGATTGTCCCTCAGTCATTTGAGGTAAATATATTTTTTCCCAAAACGTGTCTTGCGCCTTAGTATCAATATGGTTTTGAGAATAAAGTTTAAAACAAAAGGAGCTCAAGATCTGTATAATTTCTCCCCCTTGATATTTGATGGTTCCATCCTGTGACTGTAATTATGAGATATTACTGTAAAGTCTAGTCCTGTTTAGTAAGCTCGAAAGAATTTTACTAGATTTATTGCCAAATTTATAAAAGTTGAATTTACTAGCCATTTCTTGGCGAGTGCATTGCTGCTGTATTACTTGATCAAAGTGTATTTGTTTTTGTTTATATTTATTTTTATTTTCTGGTGTAGGCTTTCCTTTATATAGTTCAAAGGCCTCTGTCAGGTCACGTTGAGCCTCATAATATGTCTTTTGCTGGTATTTATTATATTTTGCTACATACGAGATTATCTCCCCCCTCAGGACTACCTTTGCAGTCTGCCAGAATAGCATGGGAACATTAGTATGTTGTTGATTGTTATGTATATATTCATCCCATGCTAGTTTTACCATATCCTGAATTTTTTTTTGGAGTTAGAAAGTTTAGCTGGAAGTTTAGCTGGAAGTCTCCGCTGCTTGTGCTTTCCTAATGAGATCTGTCTGTCTATTTGTATCCAGATCATGGCATGGTCACAGAGGACTACTGGTTCAATACCAGTTGCTAATGTTTTATTAGCTAACATGTGTGAGAAAATAATCTATGCGGGAAAGTATATTATGAGCTGCCGATAAACATGTAAATTCTAAATCAGTTGGGTGTCTATCTCTCCAAATATCTACCAAACCCAATTGATCTGAGATATATTTTATGCCAACTTGGCTATCAAACCTCTTTTGTCTTGATGGAGCTGACCTATCCAGGTGTCTGGAGTCCACCATATTGAAATCTCCAACGACTATGAGTGTTATGTTCTTGCCCTTAGATTTGCCCTCATTCAAGATGGCCGTGATTGCCTCATGAAGTTTCCATCTTGGGTCTCTGATATGAACTTGCCCTTACAATAGCCCTTATCCAAGATGGCCAGAACTGTCTCAGGAAGATTCCATCTTGGATCTCATTTCCTGTTTGGGCCTAGAAAAGGCACTTCCTGTTATGCAGCCTTTGCTCGAGTATTGTGTTTGTGTCTGAACCAGATGCTTCCACAGAACCTTGCTCCCTTGTGATTTGGAATACAATTACTTGTTACATCTACAGGATATTTATCCTGTTGATACTTTGGACTTGCTTGCTGGACATTTAAGATTTATTTCTGTATCAAAATAATTCCTGTTTACTACAGTACTACCTGGCTATTGGGATCCGTTTGTAATACCAGAAGTGTGACAATGAGGAGTGAATCTGAGTACAAATAAAGCTTGTTAATCAGTTGTAGAAAGCATAATTTGTGTTTGTGTATTTGGGGCATAAACGTTATTACATATTTAGTACCTTCAATAGTGGCATTCAATACAACATATCTCCCATCTTTGTCAACTATTTTATGATGAATATCTACCTTGAGATTTTTCTTAATCTAAATTGCTACCACTCTTAATTTTCTATTGTATGAGGCATATACCAAGATCTTATATCCTAACATTGTCAGGTTATCATGCTCTGCAGCATTCATATGCGTCTCTTGAAGTACAGCTATATCTGCTTTAGACTTATTTGGATAAGTCAGTAGTTTTTTTCGTTTAATAGGCGAGTTAATACCTCCCACGTTCCATGAACAAAAATTTAACGTTGCCATTTAAATCTCATGTTTTTGTATTACAATTTCTATGTAAAAGACTCTCCTAATGATATTTTGTCTCCGTTTGTTTATTAGTTTATTATGTTTGTCCCCAATTGTAAAGCGCTACGGAATATGTTGGCACTATATAAATAAATGATAATAATGATGATGATGATGATGATGATATAATGCATGTTACCCAATAGTCCATAGGCATACTTCTTCTCCTCCCAAACTCGGATTTTGATCTGACATTTTTTTACATTATAGGGAAAAACAACTATCTTTGAGGAAGGATGAGGACAGGCAAAATGACCATGATAATACATAGACAGGATGTGATTCACAATAACCCTTGTAACCCCCAAACTCACTCGGGTGAGGAGAGTTGATATGTCGGGTTGGTGCTTTACCAGCAGGGGGAGGAAAATAAATAAAAAGAAGTAACAAAAAAAACAGCAATCAACATTAAAAACTAGAAAGTGAACTTTGTGAAGGAGGGAGGGGGTCCAGTCTGTCTATGGGGAGAAGTACTAACACAACTATAATAGTATATTGTAATGGGATCAAACTTATGTTATGATATCCAAGCAACTTGTACTTAAAGATAATATAAAAGGCGTGTAGGAGGATAACCACAGAACCTGTGCAAAATCTAGATTCAATGAGCAATAGTACGTCAATAGCACAGCGATATCATTACCCATAGCCCAGCATTATTAATTAAGACATTCTCCGGCGGGTTACAACGGTCAGTGTCTTATTGGCCATGAACATCTCTAGGGTGAACTCTGTATAAATACATTAGGATATGCCCACCATACTTCCCAATCTGCAGAGTATAGTTATCAGGGAACCAAAGAAAAAAAAACAAACAAAACGACAGAACATCCATACGATATAGCAGAAAAGAGGTCAGAAAGGCATATTTACGCGTTCTGAAGGCCAACAAACAAATTGTCTCTGTAATAGTGTCCGGCTGGTAAATAACAGCGATGGTTCTAGAGCCTAATCAAACTCATTGACCTGGTGATTCAACTTCCGCATCCAATTCTCTCAGAAAAGCTTGTGCATCTTCTGCAGTTGTAAAGTCTTCATATTCTTGACCATCGAAGATCCTCAGGTGTGCCGGGTATAGAACAGCAAATATTTTCCCCTGCTTTACTAGTGTAGAGCATACTGTGGAGAATTCCTTCCGTGCTCTAGTGACTTCTGCCGACTAATCTTGAAAGAGTAGTAGGCGAGTACCTTCCCAGCTCATCCTTCTTACTGACTTTGAGGCTGACCAAAGAGCATTTTTATGTGTGTAGTTGAGGCACTTAAAGATGACTGTGCGGGGTCGTTGGGCAGTCCCAATCCATGCGCACGTTCAATTTCTATATTGATAAATTCCTCATTTATCCCCAGAATCCGGGGTAGTTCTTTGGAAACGAATGACAGTAGACCTGGGCCTTTAACTGCTTCAGGCAGGCTCACAAGGCATACATTTTTTCTCCTAGATCTATTCTCCAGGTTATCTAGCTTGTTTAGCATTTGCTTTTGTGTTTTATATAGGGAAGCCGTAAGAGTCTTCTGGTCTTTAATTTCGTGTATATTTTCTCCAATTCACAACTCATTCATTTGGACCTGCTTTGCGGTTTGTGATACCTGGTCTTTAAGCTCCTGTATAGCCGCTGTGAGGGTACTCATCTGTTGTTGCATAAATGGTTCCATAGTCTCTCTGATGACTCGTACAACAGATTCATAAGAGAGAGTTGATGCATCTGCCGCCTATTGGCTAGATTGTGGTGGAGATGGAGGGCTGGCAGCTATAGTAGATGAATTGTCGTTGGCATCTTTATAATTCGCCTTGCTGCCCTGACCAGTATTCCTCGCTCCTCCTCTTTTGCGTTCAGATTCAGTGCGTTGTGGTTTACCACTTGTGGATGAGTTAACGTATCTATCCATTGCTAACGATGAAGGCCGGAAACCAATGCTTTAAGCTGATGATTTTGGTGTGACCCCAATCAATATCAGACAGAGTGGGTATTAGTCCTTCCAAGTTACATTTTAACTTTACATCCCAGGCAGTGTTCCCGCTAAACTGAGCGTTCTGGAAAGGAAAGAGTTAAAAGGTCCCTCTAATGAGGGCTCCAGCTGGAAGGTTTGCATTCACAATCTGCAGGATGTTTCCTAGTAAGATACATGTTTAACTCGTATCATTTCCAAATGGCTTAGCTTACAGGGAACAGTGATCCCAGGGATTAGTTTCGTAACAACCGGGGAATTGCTATGTAATGCCTATATATTTTGTAGAAAGGTTAAGGGAACAGTTATTCATCAGTGTTGTTAACTATTAGAAATTTTCTGTCCACTGAACACAGGCAAAGAATGTTCTGCAATGATCTCTGCTGCCACTAAATGGAGCTCGGCCCCTGCAGATCTATCTGCTGTTGAATAGAATATGGGCTGTACAGTAGAGAATGTTCAATGAATGGACAACAACCAACGAGCACCAAATTCTAGGTATGTCCCCTTTGCTTCCTTTCTTATTTTGTTATTTTTTGCTTATGTGCACCTTGCACTTTGTTTTTGCTCTTCTTTCCTTTTTTTTTTCTTCTTTTTTTTCTATGGTGTGCTGTTTCCCCACAGGCGCCGTTCACGCCAAAAGCTCTCTAGTTATCTAGTTATTATTTTTAGCCTTGAGGCTGCAGGGTTCCGCTAAAGGTTATACTAGCCCTAATCCAGGCTATATTACACAGTCGCGGCAGCGCTGAGGGTAGGCAGCCCTGGCAGCGCTAATATGATTACACACCTGGCAGTCTTGAATTCGTGCAGGCCCCTCAATGGCACCCTAGCGTGCTCCAGGGGAAGAGCTGACCGCCGACAACGAGGAGTCTGAGTTTTCAGGTTCTAGATCCTTAGTTGTTGCAGACTCGCTATCGGTTGTTGGAGTACCCCAGTCCCTTCTCAGACCTCTCGAATTGGGTCTTTTTGTCACCGAACGGAGCCTTTCTTAGACATGTCGGCCATGTTGGTTTGCTAGCCACGCCGCCAAGCCAGAGCCTTTATAGACTCTGGCTCCCACCTAACTTTATCACTTGAAGCAGCCGGTGAGTATGCGCCATTAGCCACACCCCATGCAGCCATTGTCCACGCCTCCACCAATGACGTGACCACTAGCGTCATCAGGGGTGGGACCTAACGGCCGCAGCTCTTATACTTGCACAACATCTTTTCTCACACGTCAGCCCCTATGCACCAGTGTTTCTCATATGCCACCACCTGCGCACCAGCTTTTGTCTCACATCACCCCTAAGCATCAGCATTTTTCTCACATGTCATCCCCTAAGCCCCTGTGTACTAGATTTTCTCTCACTTCACCCTCTGCACACCAGTTTTTCTCACACATCACCCCTGAACGCCAGCTTTTTCGTATGTGCACCAACTTTTTATCACGTCACACCTTGTGCACCAGATTTTGTCACACGTCATTTCCTGCAGACCCGCTCTTCTCACACGTCACCCCCTGCACACCAGATTTTCTCACATGTATCTCCTTGCGGACAAGATTTTCTCTGTAGCAGCGCACGACTGCATGAGTTCTTGCTGGAACGAAATCTCCCATCCTACGTTTCAGTACACAGACGGCATACAGAGTCTACTACCGCAAGATCTCTCTGCGAGAGAGAGAGAGAGAGAGAGAGAGAGAAGTGTCACTTTTAATACTGACACCTCCCCCCTGGAAGTGCATGGACACTGTGTACTCAAACCCAGGATCGGAGCTTTCCTACCAGCAAGAGCTCCTGCAGCCTTGCCCTGCTATTGTTGACAGCTCCTTTTCATGTCAACAGACCATGGCCGATGAAATAACTATACAAGGTTCCTTGAAGCAACTATTGTGATCACTTCAATGTCTGCCGACTGAGGACTGAGGGAATAATCTGGAGACCACTGCAGCTCAGCCTCTCAATCTGAAAGGTAATAAAATCTCCTCTACAAGTTATCTCCCCCGAGATCCAGCAGCACAGGCACTGCTTTATCATCATCATCATCATCTATATATATATATAAGACACTTGATACTTATTATTTAAAACTGGTTACATGGATATTAATATGGACACTGGATTATCCTCTGTGACCCTGATACCAATCTTTAGTATTATTTCATCTTTATCACTTTTATGTGGATCACACCTACATAGGAATTGGTCTTTTCATCATACAAACAATTGCATCGACTGAAACCCGTGCGCCTATCATTCTGGACTCCCTACCTGTCCTGAACATATTGATGTTTAAGTGCTTATTTTGTTGATTGTTTAATTTTTTGCATGTCTATTATGTAAAAATGTTTCTTACCAGAAATGATATTGATTTGCTTTTACTGTATAAATCAGTGTATTTAATAAATATATTATTGTGATGTACCGGCACCTGGAACACACTACCCTTTGCTGATACACCACATTTATACACTGCACGTTCACCCCACCTATGCATCAAGGAGATGTTTAGCATATTCTCCTTTTGGAAATTGTGTGATCTTTAATCTTCTCTTATCCTGATTTCTCATGTGAAAAAAACAAAACATAACACTATCATTTTGTAATATGCTTCACTTTATAGGGAGATACGTTTGTTTTTATAGTCTCTTTGGAAATAAAAAAGGAATGGCGCAGCACGGTGGCTAAGTGGTTAGCACTTCTGTCTTACAGCACTGGGGTCATGAGTTCAATTCCCACCCATGGCCTTATCTGTGAGGAGTTTGTATGTTCTCCCTGTGTTTGCGTGGGTTTCCTCCGGGTGCTTCGGTTTCCTCCCACACTCCAAAAACATACTGGTAGGTTAATTGGCTGCTAACAAAATTGACCCTAGCTTGTCTGTCCGTCTCTGTCTGTCTGTATGTGTTAGGGAATTTAGACTGTAAGCTCCAATGGGGCAGGGACTGATGTGAGTGAGTTCTCTGTACAGCGCTGCGGAATTAGTGGCGCTATATAAATAAATGGTAATTATAATAACAATAGCAACCATAAATGAGAGGGGATAGGGGGAGGGCACCTGTATAAAAGAAAGTGCACATTTGCCAGCAGTTTCATTTGCTGGTAAACCTTAAAGACAATGCTTCTTACTTGGGGAGTCTTCTGTGTATGGCCAGTATTCGTGCATTATCTGAGCACTTCAAAAAATTTATTGGTGTTTAAATAGCATTTGTCCAGTATCTAGGCACAGTTGAAACAGTAATTGTGCAGCATCTGGTTGCTGTTAAAAATGATATATGTGTTCAGCCATCTGTTACCCATAATGAGTAAGAAATTAAATCAGAAAACAACAGTCAAAAGGTTTCTTTAAGAAAAATGAAAGTACAAACACAACAAGAGAGCCAGAGATTTCCAACAAGGACATTGTAGATGAGACTCGTCCATCTTATGAATCACATTCTATTTCGTATGAAAAAAAAATTCCAAATTAAAACAGAATAGATACATAAATGAAATGAAAGAAATTAGAAAAAAATAATTAAACAAAAGAAGAAAAGATGTATAAGTATAAAATGCATAAAAAATAAGTCCAAACAAAACAATTACTATAGTCATCTACAAAATATTACATAGATTTACATCAAATCTGGAACATCATAATAAGGGATATTATCCTATACTTACATCCATAGATCTCCAATAGAGTATCCTCTACAGAAAATAAGTGATTTTAAATTTAACTCAATTAAAATTTAGTTTAACCTAAAGCAACTCAAACTCATTAATGTAGTTCATCGGATCTTAATATTCATATAATAGGGTAATAGACAATCCTTATATCTCCAAAAGTTCAAGAGATAATTTTTTTAAAAAGAACATAACAACTATTTTTCGATGTTTCATATTTTATATATTTTTGATTATAATGTTTATAATATGATAGCTATATGGGGTTTATGTTGTTCAAGCCAATTCAGACAATACAAAAGGTACATTTCTATATTCAATTAGGGTGCATTTATAATTAATGCACAAATAGACAAATTTAATACCAACCATTAATAAAACAAGGCCTAAAAAGATGGACAATTATAATCCCAGCACACTTTTTTAAAAAATTAAATTGTTTTAATATATATTTATAACCTAATACCATCTAAATAATTTCCTTAAGTTCAAGAGATTTG
This sequence comes from Mixophyes fleayi, assembly GCF_038048845.1. Lineage (NCBI taxonomy): Eukaryota > Metazoa > Chordata > Amphibia > Anura > Limnodynastidae > Mixophyes > Mixophyes fleayi. The sequence goes on along the minus strand of NC_134405.1, from coordinate 11,982,895 downwards.
TTTAAACCTGTAGTCGAAAGTGTATTGAGCTGGAAAATCCAAAATAACTCTTTTTTGCATAGTCTCTAATACCTATCTCCGGCTCTTGGGGTGGCCTTCACCAGCTCCACCCCAGTAATGGTAAGGCAGTCTGGATTAGAGTTATGTTTCAGGGCATATTGTCGAGAGACACTGTGTGTTCTAAGTCCATTTAATATGTTAGGCCTATCATCATCATCATTACCATTTATTTATAATAAAGCGCCATTAATTCCGCAGCGCTGTACAGAGAACTCACTCACATCAGTCCTTGCCCCATTTGGAGTTTACAATCTAACTTCCCTAACACACACAGACAGACTCACAGACTAGGATTAATGTGTTAGCAGCCAATTAACCTACTAGTATGTTTTTCTGGAGAATGGAAGGAAACCCACGCAAACATGGGAAGAACATGCAAACTCCTCACCAAGGCCATGGTCAGGAATTGAACTCATGACCCCAGTGCTGTAAGGCAGAAGTGCTAAGCACTAAGTCACCATGCTGCACAATGGTCTATGCTCATTAAATCTTATTTTCAATGTTCTACTGGTTCTTCCAATATAAAGAAAATTATAACTACACTTTAATAAATAGATCACAAATGAAGAGTTACAGTTGATAAATCCTTTAATGGTACATTCCTTATCTCCAGATGCAGACCAAGCAGAATATACTTTATTAGTAATATGTTTACACATGATGCAGCGCTGCCCAATGCATCTAAAACAAACACTAGGGATTGAAGGAAGCCACTCAGATATTATTTTTAATATCACTAGTATCGTCCTCTCTAGAACTTTCACTTAAAACCTTATTTCTTGAATGACCTGGTTTAGGTTTCAAAGAACTAGGGACCAGTATATTTTTAAAATTATTAGTCTTTTTAAATACAACTACCGGTTCTTTCGGTAGTAAGTATTTTAATGATGGGTCTTGTTTTAAAATTGGATAATTGACAGAAATAATATTTTATCACTAGAGGATATTTTATTGTACCTTGAAATAAATGCTATTCTGAGTTGGTCGCAATATCCCCTCTACTCCTTCTGGTGACCCTCATGTGGTTTTCTTCAGTAGTATTATTATTATATGCGATGGAATCGTATCTCTTTTTCGTGGGCACCAACAAAGTCCCTCTATCCATCTTATTAACCTCTCTGAGTGCTTGGTAAACTAATTTCGGGGGTATCCTCTATCTAAAAAGTTCTTTGTCATAGTCTGAGCCTGCTTCAGAAAAACTTCCCCACTAGAGCAAAAACAATTAAGGTGCATAAATTGCCCCTTAGGAATGTCCTTTTTCCACTTAGAGTAGTGAGCAAGAGAAAAATTGTGAAACTTATTGTAATCTACCTTTTTAAAAAAGGTCAGTGGAGATGGTTGTACCTGTGGTCGACAGGGAGGTATCCAGGAACTCCATGTGTGTGGCATGATATTTGTGCATAAACTTAAGATTGTAATCATTACTATTCAAATTATTAGCAAACTCTAGGTCTCGTGCTTCTCCACCCCTCCAAAATAATAAGCAAATCATCTATATAACGGCCATAGAGGACAAGATCCACCCCAAAATCGCCACCACACATGTGAGCCTCTTCAAAGTCACCCATATATAAATTAGCATAGCTCGGGGCAAAGCGCGTCCCCATTCCCAGCTCTCCTGACAAATCTTTTCTGTGATACATCTCGTAACTTTTAATCTATGTACATCTCTTGATTTGTAGCATCCACTTTAACTCATCTCCTAGTTGATAATGCAAAGTGGATTATCTTCCGCACTAGAGTCCTTTAATCCATTTTATGTAATGAATAATTGACACAGAATGACCCAAACAAGATAGTGGTGTCTAACTTATAGTAAATTAATATTCTTACAAAAATCTGCTATAAAAACTAGTTGGGGTGCAGCTTTCTGTAGTATGAATTAGTAGTTTGCTGACAAAAAAGAGGAGAGAAAGAGATACTAACTAGGGAAGGCACACCTCATATGTGTAGTCAGATAGTAATTTTAATGTGGATTAGTATATTCCAAAATTATTTTCTAATAGCTTATATTGCTCATGGACATGAGATGAATGAACGAAACACACATAAAAACAAAATTTAATTTTATCTGTATAGGTTAAAATTGTTTGTATTAACAAACGAAATATTAAAACTTGGTGGCGTGAATGAGAAGCTACAGATATATATATATATATATATATATATATATATATATATATATATAGGTAATCCTATTTATAAGGCTCTTATTAGGAGCAAATTCATATAAATGGTGAAATGCAAAATACGTATAGCCACTTTTCATATAAAAAAAATAATAATATTGTCATACAAAGTATACACTATATTTCAGATTGATCTATAAGATCATTTAGGAAGCTGAATTTCACAACTATGATGTTATAAGCTGATACTGCTCTCATAAATATTGATAATAACAGATGGTAACTGATGCAAATATTGTATTACAGTATATGAGACTAATATAGGCTCCATTGAAGTATGTTGAAGAATAATTATTTGTCGTTATGTCCAATAGTAGTAGTAGAAAACTTTCTAAATCATATATGGTATGGTGTAGAAGCCTACATGGTAACGATTCTGAGGCTGAGTTTCAGAATTCTAATAAATAATCATAGAATCGATTACTCCCATCCTTGTGTAAGCTAAGATAAAAGTAATTGATTTGGCTAAAATCTTTTGTACCATTTATCTTATTCTAATAATAGCAATCCAGCTTTTCGAGTGCCGAGCACATAATTTGTTAAAAGAATCTGCACGGACAATTGATTGTGATGCCTAGTACGGCTTTAGCTAATTATCTGAATCAGGTTATTTGCACCAAACAAATGTTCGCTGGTGCCTCTAAATAGCAGAGATCTGCAGTGTTAATCCTGCTACAGAATTAAGAGCTGGATGAATTGTATACACTCAAGAGATGACAAAGATCTGTTATGGTGAGCTGAGTATAAATCTTGTGATTTTAACTAACGGTAAATCATTTAATCACTCATCTAATAGAGCCTATGTATCTGAGCTAAATCATTTAACATCCATTTGTTAAAATCTGACATACGTTTCACTAACGCTTCTACAATGAGGCCTCATGGTAGATTTAGCTCAGATACGTAGGCTCTATTAGAGGAGTGTTTAAATGATTTACCTTTACTTAAAATCACAAGAAGATGATGCATTTCATCCTGTAGCAACAGAACTTTTTCGAAGCTGCCACATAGATCTCCCATAGGTTCATTATATAGAGGAATTTGAAGAGGAGGGTATTACCAAAAATCAATTAACCCTTGTATTTTAATCTTTAAACCACACAACTATATTTGTGCCATATTCTGATATACTTTGGAATGTGAAACCTCTTCTAAAACAAAAAATAAAATAAACATGAATTATTATTTCATTAAATACAATAAAAAACTAAAGTCACTACAAATAAAGAAAAAGAACCAATCTCTAATACCTAGTTAAAAGAATACTAACAACTCTATACAAATATTAAACATGACACCAAATGATCATATCATGTATGAAATAATACATCATATTACCCCCTAAGTATCTAATCATCTCGACACCTGTTGAGATCTACTGCGATGTTAAGTTTACTTACGATAAAAACATTCTTTCATCAGAAAGAATATGGAATGAAGGAAACAGTAGATGCACAAAAAGAGGGAATTTATGAGAAAGGTATATTTAAAAAAAGATCTACTTTTTATCCAATACATGTAAAAGGACCTTTTTTTTAGAAAGCTTCAATAAACTTATTGTAGATGAGATCACAAATATGTTGAAAAGTATTAAGAAACCCAAATTTAATCTTACAAGAAAAGAGAGAAAATGTACAAAAAGATGACACCATAATAATTAGACCTGCTGATATAGGGGGTGGTGTTGTCATTCTAGATCAAACAATGTATTTGGGAGAAATAGATAGACAACTACAGGATAAAGATACTTACCGTTGTTTGAAACAGGATCCTAGTTTAAAAATAAAAATTCTAAATTTTATACAAAAATATGGAAAGGAAAATATTATCTCACAGGAGGAAATTTCCTTTCTGCAAGTGGAGAAATGTGTCACTCCACACATCTATATATTATCAGCAAAGTATAAAAGTATTACCCATCCCCCAGGGAGACCCCTTATCTCCGGTATCGAGGGGGTTACAACCAAATTATCCTCTTTTATAGAATTCCATTTACAACCTCGTGTTTAAATTACTTCTGCTTTTTTGAAAGTTACCAGTGACATTATATACAAATTGTCTCAAATTAAATGGCATGAGAGTTATATCCTAATTACAGCAGACGTCACTGCTTTATATACAAATATTTAACATCAGGAATGAATAAAGGCAGTTAAATATTGTTTATAAACCACAGATCATTCTTCCAGATTCAATGATTTCATAATTGAGGGAATCCAATTCATTCTTGATAACAATAATTTTTTCCACAGTAGCAAATATTTTTTACAAATTATGGCAACGGCGATGGGCACCAGGTTTGCCCCAAGTTACATCAAACAAAATAAACTGGGGATACACAGCACTTCCTATGTAAATATACAAGAATGCTGCCTTCACAGGAATACCTTGTAACAAGGGGGGGTCCCTTCCCCTAAACAGCCAAATATAATACAAAACAAAAAGCAGTATTGCCTAGTGCAAAAAGTATAAAAAGTGAATGTAAACAATTAAAACAAATAATAATTGGAAAGTTAATACACCATAATTGGTCCGGACCAAAAATGATCAGGAATGAATACCCTTGTATAATCTAAATATGAGGGATGGTGGATCCAAAAAGTCCAGAAGACCACCTGTCCATTAGAACATGTCCAAACTAAATATTCTCTCTGAAAGAACCTAGCTGGTTGAATAAGGATGGTTTAGGTAAACAGAGGGACCACACACCAATATGGTGCAAGTGTTAAAAAGTCAAACAACGATATTAAAATAAGCAGTCACTCACTTGATGTGGATCCTACACAGCTGCCTCTGGATAATTCCTCTTTGAGACATCAGGGTTCATTGCCTCCAATGCCTCTTCGCACGGCTCCCGATGCCTTCTACGAAGCACAGGGAGACTCCGGCTTCTGATGTTAGATGTATCCAGATAGGTACAAACAAAAGTGACGGCTGGCCGGCTCGAACTTCCTGCCACATGGTCCACGCATGCGCTGTCTCTATTGGTAAACAGAGATTCAGTGCTGGGGCTGCCAAGGAGATAATGTAACTTGGAAAGTAAAGTCAGGTTGTTGTATCTTACACGTAAGATACAACAACCTGACTTTATTTTCTGATGTAGAAGGCATCTCTAATACTTTTTCCTTTCCTATCACTACAAACACCACTTCAACTCACCTATTTTCATAATTCATTTTTTATTTCTCCATTTTATACTTATGTTACACCCATTTTCTATGTAAGTTTATTTCCCCCTGTTTTCCCCAGAATTACTTATTTCCTCTATACCACTATTTTCATCCTCTTCACGGCACACTCATCACTTTACCTCTATATACTATTTACTCTGTATCTTTAGAACATTGTCTTACTGCCTTGACTAATTTTATGTTTTTTCCATAGCCCTCATACATGCCTTCTTGTGCTACCTCTAACTTATCTTTTCCTCCTCAACAACAACCAAAATGGGGCCCAATTGCCTCCTGTGTGACACCAATATAGCTCTCTACCAACAGGACATTGAGGCACCACACACAGGATTCCATGGTGTTGAACAGCTTAGTATAATTACTTCTATATTTTCTAGGTGAAGAGACGTGTGTTGATAGTGCACTTTACCAGTGCATCTGTCTCTCACAGAGAGTACTATGTGCCTTCTTACATTCATTAATCCAGCTCTGAAATCGCTATTGAATTTTTCATAATTTATTGTTCATAAATAGTATTAATGATACAATTTTGGGTATACTGTATATGGCGCAGGTGTAAACTTATTTTTCTCACTGTAACTCAAATGCATCCAGACTTAGCCTTCCGATTTCTATGATATCCGATAAAGACACGGGGCTAAAGAGGAGAGAGGGGGCGGTTATCAGCTGTCTGAAATGGAGTGGGGATGGGGTAATACTTTACTTTTTAGCAGAGCTGACACTGAAAGATCAGGTGAACAATGAACTATGGAATTTACCTTCATGCCCCATATCTGAACGTTACAATTTTGTAAACAAGAAAGATAGAAAAAAAGGGTGTAGTGTTTTTAAGCCATTAAAACTTGATCGCTATTCCTGCATGATCCTCGCCAATCGCTTGGGGCATTATCATGTACTTTCAGATAAAACACAAACCGAAAAAACAACCGCCCATGTGTAAAACAGCCAAATTTTATTTTGAAAACAGTAGTTAAAAACCCTTACAAAAGGTAAAATAAAACAGCGCTTAGCTGTGCCCATGGTGTTGCTGATTCCAAAAATGAATTCCTTTACTGTCCAGACCAGAAAATGATGATGTTCCACAAATACCATGCTGTCAATTAATGTACAATTTTGGAGTATAGCGGTCCTTTAAATTAAAATATCTCCAAAGAGTCTTTAAATGTATATTTTTTGCAATATGTTTGAGAATGTTACCTTCTATCATACACCATGCTCTTTTATGTGTGCGTATGTGCAATGAACTGCCTCAAGTGATGACCCATTCTTACAACATGCATTAACATGCTCCCAGGTTCAGCTGTAGAGCTCCTTGACTGTGCATTTGTACGTAGCGGTAGAATTCATCAGCCATAGGGTTGAAGCCGCCTTTAGGTGGCACCTTTTTATAGTACTGGCGAGGAATCAGATATCCATTCAGACCTTGAGAAAATGGCCAGAAATCATAGAGTGTCACTTTCTCGCAAATCTCAAGGGCGGCGCTCACCATCAAAAGCCCAGAAGATATACGATTGAACTTGAGCTTCATGTTTTTCCAGTAAAGAGTCAAGCTGCCCATATATTGTGGATTGATGAATACCACTCTGCTGCTCACATCAAAGTCTTTTATAGTGTAGATTGCCCTTAAGGAGACATCAGTGCTCATCAACAATGAAAAAGCCGGCAAGAGAACAAGTGCAGAGCCGTAAGCCCGCATCATGTTGATAAATGGCTTCCTCTTCTCTCGCAGATGGCCAAACCTAAAGTAGACAATGCACTATGTGTTACTATATATAATGTAATACAATCCATTAGAGTTACAACATGTTGTTCAGTCATCAAACGATAACTATTAGATGCAAGGTTCAAAACATGCATGATCCCAAGATCTCACTGTACAGCAATAGTCTACAAAAGACTATTTTGAATTGTTCTTTTTGTTTCTTGGAAACCAAAACAGCAAAGGTTGTTCATTATGTAAGAGCTTTATGGGTCAAACTTAACTCCACATTGGTACACAAAAAGCTTAGCTAGACGTAAGGTGGATCATGCACAGTAGCAGGAAATCCAAGAGGTGCAAACAAAGTACTCAGGATTCGCCTATTTATAGTCTCAAAGAAAAAACAGGAACCAAGGTGAATTTTCTTTTGGTAACTGGCCATCTTGCATATTCCTTCCTCTAGAAGTTGTTCCTTTTTATATTTAACAAAATACACCAATATTACCATTGCACCCATAGCCCCATGGGTTACAGGAAGAGATCCAGTGCTTTTCAGCACAATTTTGTTCAGTTCTGGGAGGGGGGTTATGGATTTGTTGCCCAATTTGAACAGACTGGGTGCTGGTTCCCACTGTATGACAAGGTAACCTTATCCTGGTGCTAGTAACCATTTTAACAAGGTGAAACTGTGCTTTTGGTCACACTGCTTTGGTGGTGACTAGCTCCAGGATGTTATGTTGGTGCTAGTTATTTATTGGAGTGAGGGGTGACATGAGGAAATAATTTTGTAGTTTTTTATTTTTTAACAGTGTAAACATTTGCTCAAACCACAGCTTTATGCTCTGCATGTGTTTTAGATACATATCAAGATGTATCTTTGTTCGGCCAGCAGAGTTTAACTTTAAGTGATGCCCCAAGACCACTAAGGATTGCTATTTATATGTATTAAAGATTATCTAAACTGTGGCAAACATTTGCATGAATCAAATTTTGCAGTGGTGCAAAGTTCCTGAAGATACAGTCTTTAAGTTCTCCTTTTGCTGTGCTATTCCCCGACATTCCATCCAATAATGAAGTTGCCTAATTTTTGCCTAACTAATAGTCTATGGATATTACTGAAGAGACTAAGGTGGTTGATTTATTCCGAAGTCCAAATTCTTGAGGAGAAACATCTGGGGCCTGATTCTTTACATGAAAAAAAAAGGTCAGTATTTAACTTATGTGCAAAATAGAAAACTAATTTGCACCCCTTGCATTGTAACATGGTTTTGTCCAGGAGACTTAAATAAGAAACTTCTTAATTTAAGATCCTTAATGAATCAGGCCCCTGAAGTTTTACTTCCAGATGTGGAATAAAGCAAATATATATATATATATATATATATATATATATATATATATATATATATATATATATATATATATAAATGAAAACAGGGATACTCTGCACTCTCCAAACACATAATTAATGCTATATCAAGTACTGTTCTATATTAAAAACAGGGAATGTTAGTTCCACATATTGCAATATATGTTAAGCTGACCAACTCACGCCAAAGTCTTCCCATTCTGGTCAGTCCTAACATGATCAAATGCTATGCTATTTTATCTGGGCTTAAGGCTTACCTGCACACAGCTTTTAAAGGCAAGTCTTTCCCTAGCACTAGCAGCCATGGGAGACCTGGGACTCACCTGACACAAGTTGGAATTAATTAATGTAAAGAATGGGGTGCAAGAGTCATGGGACTTACATTGTATAAACAAAAACAGACATAGGTCCTCGGCACTCACCATGTACAGACTGGGGCGCAAGAGGGGGTTGCCCACATTGTATAGACAAGAAAACAGGGATACTCTGCACTCTCCAAACACATAATTAATGCTATATCAAGTAGGGATGTGCACCGGCGACTTTTGGTGTCTCATGTTTTGTGTTTTGGATTCGGATTTGCTTGAGGTTTTGGGTTCGGATTTGTCTCGCAAAACACCTGCTGAAAGGTTTTGGTTCGGATTTAAGGTTTTGGATTCGGATTTTATTTGAAAAAAGCATAAAAAGTTCAAAAATCAAGTTTTTGGGCTTATTTTCACTCCTACGCTATTATTAACCTCAATAACATTCAATAACAATCATTTCCACTAATTTACAGTGTATTCTGAACACCTAACAATATTGTTATTAGTCCAAAATGTTGCAACAAAGTATCTTTCTGGACTGCGTAGTGGAGTGGTCCCCACAATATAATAAGAAAACCATCAACTGGTCTTAATTACACCAAAAATTGTACCTGGACTGCGTAGAGGAGTGGTCACCACAATATAATTTAAAAACCCTCAAATGGTCTGAATCCCACCAAAAATTGTACCTGGACTGCGTAGAGGAGTGGTCCCCACAATATAATTTTAAAAACCCTCAAATGGTCTGAATCCCACCAAAAATTGTACCTGGACTGCGTAGAGGAGTAGTCCCTACAATATAATTAAAAAACCCTCCACGGGTCTGAATTCCAAAAAAAATGTTTCTTGACTGCGTAGTGGGGTGGCCCCGGTACAAAATTTTTTACCGGGGCCACAATATAATTAAAAAACCCTCAAATGGTCTGAATCCCACCAAAAATTGTACCTGCACTGCGTAGAGGAGTGGTCCCCATAATATAATAAGAAAACCATCAACTGGTCTGAATCCCACCAAAAATTGTACCTGGACTGCGTAGAGGAGTGGTCACCACAATATAATTTAAAAACCCTCAAATGGTCTGAATCCCACCAAAAATTGTACCTGGACTGCGTAGAGGAGTGGTCCCCACAATATAATTTAAAAACCCTCAAATGGTCTGAATCCCACCAAAAATTGTACCTGGACTGCGTAGAGGAGTGGTCCCCACAATATAATTTAAAAACCCTCAAATGGTCTGAATCCCACCAAAAATTGTACCTGGACTGCGTAGAGGAGTGGTCCCTACAATATAATAAGAAAACCATCAACTGGTCTTAATTACACCAAAAATTGTACCTGGACTGCGTAGAGGAGTGGTCACCACAATATAATTTAAAAACCCTCAAATGGTCTGAATCCCACCAAAAATTGTACCTGGACTGCGTAGAGGAGTGGTCCCCACAATATAATAAGAAAACCATCAACTGGTCTGAATCCCAACAAAAATTGTACCTGGACTGCGTAGAGGAGTGGTCCCTACAATATAATAAGAAAACCATCAACTGGTCTTAATTACACCAAAAATTGTACCTGGACTGCGCAGAGGAGTGGTCACCACAATATAATTTAAAAACCCTCAAATGGTCTGAATCCCACCAAAAATTGTACCTGGACTGCGTAGAGGAGTGGTCCCTACAATATAATAAGAAAACCATCAACTGGTCTTAATTACACCAAAAATTGTACCTGGACTGCGTAGAGGAGTGGTCACCACAATATAATTTAAAAACCCTCAAATGGTCTGAATCCCACCAAAAATTTTACCTGGACTGCGTAGAGGAGTGGTCCCTACAATATAATTAAAAAACCCTCCACGGGTCTGAATTCCCAAAAAAAAGTTTCTTGACTGCGTAGTGGGGTGGCCCCGGTACACAATTTTTTACCGGGGCCACAATATAATTAAAAAACCCTCCACGGGTCTGAATTCTACCAAAAAAGTTTATGGACTGCATAGTGTAGTGTTCCCCACAATATTATTTAAAAATTTTGCAGCAACAGTCAACGTTGTTTAATATCTGATACACCTCTATCTGGACTGCATAGTGGAGTGGCCCCGGTACCCAATTTGGTACCGGGGCCACAATACCTCCTCCGACTTTCAAGTGTAGTGTTTATAATTTATAAAAACTACAGTAGTTATAGCACGTCAATAACTCTTGTTTTAGACGACTATGGTACAGAGCATTCATCATTGAGATCCCATCAAGTATGTGAAAGACAGACAGGGTCGAAGTGTTATTTGTTGACTTTGTTAACCAAAAAATTGTCGCTGTTGCAAATATTCGTGCAATGAAGAGTGACTTTTTCTATTAAAGACTCAAGCTTTCAAGTGTAGTGTTTCTAACTTATAAACACTACAGTAGTTCAAGCACGTCAATACCTCTTGTTTTTGATTATGACAGGGCATTTTACTTTTGGTTTAATTTTTTGAATTTGTTTTAATTTTGTTTTACTTCGTGCTCATAACAAATGACTGTTGAATGGTCACATAATGGCAATAAAAGAGTTGCAAGATGGAATTGTCCTTGGGCTCTCCCACCCACCCTTATGTTGTTGAAATAGGACATGCACACTTTAACAAACCAATCATTTCAGCAACAGGGCCTACCAAACTGTGCCTGAAATGATTGGTTTGTTTGGGCCCCCACACCAAAAAAGCTATTCATCTCTGAACATAATTAATGCTATATCAAGTACTGTTCGATATTAAAAACAGGGAATGTTAGTTCCACATATTGCAATATATGTTTAAGCTGACCAACTCACGCCAAAGTCTTCCCATTCTGGTCAGTCCTAACATGATCAAATGCTATGCTATTTTATCTGGGCTTAAGGCTTACCTGCACACAGCTTTTAAAGGCAAGTCTTTCCCTAGCACTAGCAGCCATAGGAGACCTGGGACTCACCTGACACAAGTTGGAATTAATTAATGTAAAGAATGGGGTGCAAGAGTCATGGAACTTACATTATATAAACAAAAACAGACATAGGTCCTCTGCACTCACCATGTACAGACTGGGGTGCAAGAGGGGGTTGCCCACATTGTATAGACAAGAAAACAGGGATACTCTGCACTCTCCAATCACATAATTAATGCTATATCAAGTACTGTTCTATATTAAAAACAGGGAATGTTAGTTCCACATATTGCAATATATGTTTAAGCTGACCAACTCACGCCAAAGTCTTCCCATTCCCAGCATTTGATAATGTTAGGACTGACCAGAATGGGAAGACTTTGGCGTGAGTTGGTCAGCTTAAACATATATTGCAATATGTGGAACTAACATTCCCTGTTTTTAATATAGAACAGTACTTGATATAGCATTAATTATGTGTTTGGAGAGTGCAGAGTATCCCTGTTTTCTTGTCTATACAATGTGGGCAACCCCCTCTTGCACCCCAGTCTGTACAAGGTGAGTGCAGAGGACGTATGTCTGTTTTTGTTTTATATATATATATATATATATATATATATATATATATATATATACATACATATACCAGAACAGTTTAAAAATGTTGTTTTTCTCTAACCAATAATAATGTCTCTTACCTATATTCTTTGCATTATTGTTAGTTCTTCTAATCATAGAGGGTACAGCATAAAAAAGGGAAGTGTGGGTTTAGGGATAGGTTCAAGGGTGTTAGTACAGCATGTTCATGACAGGCATGATAAATATATAGGGCTGTGATTGGCTGTGTAGATGTTAACCCTCCCGTTCAATTAAAAGCAAACATAAAAACATGTTTGTGTCAGTCTTGAAGGCAGCATGTTGGCTTAGTGGTTAGCACTTCTGCCGCACAGTGCTGGGTACATGAGTTCTATTCCTGATCATGGCCTTATCTGAGTGGAGTTTGTATGTTCTCCCCATGGGTGTGCTCCGGTTTTCCTCCCACATCCCAAAAACATATTAGTAGGTTAATTGTCTGCTATCAAATTGCCACTACTCTCTCTCTCTCTCTCTCTGTATGTTGGGGAATTTAGACTAAGCTCCAATGAGACAGGGAATGATGGGATTGAGTTCTCTTTACAGCGCTACGGAATTGTGGCGCAATATAAATAGCTGATGATGAGACTTGACGTAAGGAGCAGTTTTCATCTTATAATAGTTTGTTTTATTTATTTTTTCCTCACTTGGACCTTAGGACTACTTCAGGAAATAAGTCCCAGAAAGTTTTACCAGACAGGCTGGCGGTGCCCGATGAGACTTACTGAAGTGATACTAGATGCCTACCAGTAGATGTTCCTCATGCATACTTCAATGGATATAACATAACATTAAAAGACTACTACTATTCTATGTTAAATGATCATTAAATACAAGTTCATGCTTTATATTTCTAAGAATAAACGTAGCACACTTACTTGTCAGTTAGAATACTTGGGTTGACAGAGACAAGATCTGTCTTTGACCCTATATCATCAGTCACATTCACTGGAGGTAGATTCATCCTGGAAAAAAAAATGGGTAGATCCTATGAGGTAGGTATTATGTGATCGTCTGACCTGTGGAATTGAAAGGCGTGAAAGAATAGGAGATGTATTGTGCACAGTAGAGAACAGCAGATTAAACTCATGATTTCCATCTGTGGACCCAAATTATTTATTATAATTTAAACATTTGTCAAACAATGTCATTCACAGGAGACTCACCAATGACAGAACCCTCTTAGTTCTATACTCCAGGTGAGATCACAGAATGGGTCTGCAGTCAGAGGAGTTCGTTTACAAAGAATGAAATGTCACTCCAGAGTGAGAGTAAAGGTTTAGACCCACTGTGTGCCATGATTTCCCTGTCTAAACAGATAGGTTTGTGGGGCAAAATGACTGTATTTGTGGAGAAGTAGACATTTGTCTAGACAAATGGGAGGAATTGGAGAAGTGAACGGAATCATAGTGAAGTATGGGGTAAATGCACTGTTACATCTTATTATGTGGAGCAGTGCAGTAACATACATTAGTGTCATGAGATAAAGGGCTGAAGAGTGCACACTTTCCGTGAAATTCCATTTCATGACCGGCCATTCCTGCTCCATTAAATGTCTTGAATTCTACACTAGGATCTTGGTGTATACTTTGAACTATAATTTATCTATAAAGACTCATGTACAATTTTCAAAGAAACGTTAAATGAATAAATAACTACCCAAAAACCATTGTTAACCATTTTATTAAGTTAGAAAATATGTTTGCTTCTTTCTTAAAATATCATAGCCCAAATGGAAAAAAAATAATCCTCAAAGAATGACCCGACCCTCCTGTACACTAATCTAAACCACAACTGCTAAATTCTCATGTTGGCCACTTGTGTATGGCTGTGGTGAATAAGAAGTCCCTTTAATCATTTGGATTTGGTCATTTGTAGTAGTGGTTATTTTGTTTTGTTTTGTTTCTGCTTAGTCTAGGGTCACTGGGGTCCAATATGATTGATGAAAGAGATATACGGATCAGCCATATTGCTCTCTTCAGCCTGGGCCAACACTGGACTGGACTCTGAGCATGTGCTCCATAAGGGACAGCACAAGTCCACCCACGGCTGCCTAAACTCTGTGAGCATGATCAACATCAGGAGTCTCTTTGGAGTCACCTGCCTAGGAATTGTACAGGATTACAGGCCAGAGGCCTGTGCTTTCAGCTCAGTGTTAATATACAACTTATCAGAGACTATGTTAGATGTATCCAAGTGAAAGACCATTCTCCATACTATCCGAGTATAATCCAGGAAGGGCCACTCCCAGGTTGCAAGGTCTTGTGTGAAAACCCCCCCACTATAGTTGACAGTGGGCACCCTTCACTCAGAAACTTTGTCCTTCTACCTCATCAATTGCCCGTCTGTACCATTAATACTAGGTCATCCCTGGCTTATAAAAATATAAGAATAGACAACAAAAACACTTCAAAACAGAAGATTCTCCTAATCATCCTACATCAGATTAAAAAAAATATATATATGGGGGTACATTTTCGGATCACCTTAATGCAGAGATCTTCCTAGTGTCTGTAAATAAACAACCAGAGTGCCTCCTACTGTCACGTGCGTATACTCCAGTCTGTAATGTGTGCCGACGTATGGAAAGTACTGTTTATATAGACCGTATTTCCACCCATATTCAAATCGCAACATATCTTAACATATGTTTTTATTTGAATATGGGCACAAATTGCATTCTTTCTTTAAACATGTAAATTACAGCCAACTTGCATACAGACTTAAATGAGGCATAGAGCCTCCAGCCGCAGCACAGAAGCAGTTGCAATATACATGGATAACAGCCAGCAGATTGCCACTGGAAACTTACTGCAATATGCATACAGTCTGAAAGTAACATGTGTGTCTTCAGAGTCCCAGAACCTTGGAGCAGCAATGATATTGAGAGCCCTAAATTTGAAGCTAATCCTCTGCCAGAGCACAGCACCGGGAACAAAACAATGCCAAAGTTGAACTTCAGAAGAGAGGCAGACAGGAAACATTTTCAGCAAAAGCAAGATCAGGAGTCAGTTAAGTAATTCATGGAATTCATAGAATTCCAGTGCAATGTTGTCAAATGGGAAAAACCAGAGCAATGTTCATTAGTGAGCAAGCGATGGTTACGGATAGCTAGGTCAGCATGCAGGCAGGGATCTCACAGTGGGGAAAGCTGGGTCAGGTGCCCAGAGAAGCAGTCACATGTATGTAAAATACACAGATCTGTTAGACTCATTAATCTGGTAATAATCTGGTAAGGCAACTTTGCACTGTATGGATCTTATAGCCACAGATATGTACTCCAGCACCTGCAGGACCTCACTACTCATCAAGACACGTAGACTTTCTTAACTCTAGACACAATAATAATCATGGCAGTGTAAAATATACCCAATATATGTATAACACCTGAAAGTATATCTTCTATGACGTCAGGGCTACTGACAAAATATTTTACTATGGAACTTTCCATTCTTACCTAAACACGAAATCTGCCTGGTCAATTTCAGCGCCACAGAAACTGTTTTTTAAAATACCTGCATTACCGACCACTGCACAGCTTCTGATGGGCTTCTGGAAGGGGGAACTCTGTAATCATAGAAATTGATAAAGAGAGAAGTTATAGAGAGAGAGATATAAATAGTGAGAGAGAGAAGGGGGTGAGGGAGGTAGAAGGTCGGAGGTTGGAAGGGATAGAGAGAGTAAGGAGAGAGAGAGAGAGAGAGAGATGGAGACAGGTAGGGATAGGGCAAAATTAAGAGGAATAGAGTGAGAATGATGTAGGGATAAAGAGAGAAGGAGATAGACACAGAGGGATTGATGAGAAAGAGGAAGGCAGATAGAAGATAAGAGATAGAGCAGGAGAAAGGGAGAGAAAGGGAGAAATAGAGAAAAGAGAAAAAGAGAATGAGAGGGGACAGAGGTTTTTTTTTTTATATATATATATATATATATATATATATATATATATATATATATATAGGACAGACAGAAAGGGATGATGTGAGGAAGGGAGGGTTAGAAATAGATAGAGTAAATGGAGAAGGGATAAATAAAAAAGGGAGAGAGGTAGAGAATAGAGGAGAGAAAGAACCAGGGAGAGAGGAAGAAAAGGAGAGAAAGAAATAAAGAGAGAGAAAGAAGGAGAGAGGTAAGAGAGAGGGAAATTAGAGAGGTTAGATAGACATGTAGAGGATGGAACAGAGAGAGAGAAAGAGGAATACATTGAGGGAGAGAAAGATAGGGATATGGAGAAATATGAAGAGGAACACAGACAGAGAGAGAGAGAGAGAGCGAGAGAGAGGGGATAGATAGATATTGAGCATGGAAGTGAGAGAGACAGAGGGATGGAATGAGGGAGAGAAAGATAGAGATAGGGAGAAATATGGAGAGAAAGAGTTGGAGAGAGATGTGTAAGATGAATAGAGAGAGACAATGGTGAAGAGATAGCTAAAGTCTTTGAACTTTTATGGTCACTTTACAGTAATTACAAAACTTAGAAAAACATTTAGCAGAGGGAAATATTGTAAAAAATAAAATTATCCTTAGTACACTGACAGTATTCAGAATAGACATTCATATAAACACTTTCTAATATACATGAAAATAATAACCCGTATGCATGATAGATTTATTAGGATAAATCATCTCACGAATCATGTTTTTGCATCTTAGATCCATAATTTTTTTCTCAGCGCTGAAGTTTACAGTAATTACCCTTGTGAAAGCAGGGGTTAGTAAACTCCTCAAAATTCCAGGAAACAACTGTTGGTGTAACTTGTGTACATGGTGACACCCAGCATTATATCACTGCTGAGGGGAATATTTAGACCTCTTGTGGTTCATCTACTGTTAAGGTCGGATTGGTCCCTTTATTGGTGCATGATGCTATAATAGGGAGATATTTTGCCAATTTTTAGAAACTACGGGAATTCCGTGTGGTCTCAGTTGTGAATGGTGTAGAGCCATTTAACTGCAATGGTGGTCCGCTGGCAGCAGGGTGTCTTGTGAATTTCCAGTCAATTCTGTTTACTAGGTCAATAGCGAATGATAAGGGTCAAAATGAGGACTTGGGCCAGGGGTGCATAAAGAAGTGTCGGAATATTGTTCCTCCTGTCCCGAGTGCCAGTATCATGCTGCCGGACCCAATTTCAGAAGCCCATTAGTGCCCATGACTATTATAGAGGTTCTGTTTGACAGGATAACCATGGATTTTGCTCGGCCCTTGTTAAAGTCTGCTCGGGGGCATAAGTTTATCCTAGTGATAATGGATTATGATACCCGGTGTGCCAAGGCAATCCATCTGTGCAATATCTCAGACAAAACGATAGCTAAAGAGCTAGTGCATATTTTTAGCAGAGAGGTAAAACCTAAAGAAATCCTGACTGACCTAGAATCACTTTATGTCTAAAATCATGACGGAAACGTGCACATTTTTTTAAGGTCGCTCACCTCAGGGCATCAGTTTATCCATCCCCAGACTGATGGGTTAGCAGAAAGGTTAAACAAAACCTTAAAAAGCATGCTAAAAAACGGTTGTAGATAAAGATAGAAATAATTTGAGATACTTTTATTGCCATATTTATTACTGGCCATTAGAGAAGTTCCTCAGTCCTCTACAGGGTTTTCTCCATTTGATTTGATTTATGGGAGACACCGCAGAGTGCTGCTGGATGTGGCCAAAGAGACATGGGAGGAACAACCCGATCCTTATAAAAGTGTTATTGAGCATGTATCTCAGATGCAGGATAGGATTGCTGCCATGGCACCAATTGTCAAGGAGCACATGGAACAGGCCCAACAAGCCCAACTAAGTGGAACACCTGTGTACATACATTTGCCCATGGGGACAGAGTTTATATTTTGGTACCCACGATAGAAAGCAAGTATTTGGCTAAGTGGCAGGGTCCGTTTGAGATCAGGGAGAAATTGAATGAGGTTAACTATAAAGTGTACCAGCCGGGGAAAAGGAAGCCCGAAAAAATTTACCATGTTAACTTAATAAAAAAAATGGAAAGATAGGTTCACCATGTTAGCTGAACCTGGTCCACCAATAACCCAACTCCATTTGGTTCCAGATGTAAAAGTGTGAGAGACAATGTCAGCTGCTCAAAAGAGCAAGACTATAGAGTTCCTCAAAAGAGATAGGAATATTTTTTCAGAACTTCCTGGCCGAACGATCATAATAAAGCATGATATTGTCATAAAACCAGGGGTCAAGGTCTACCTAAAACTATATAGAATACCTGAAGTACAGAGAGAGGCTATTTCCAAGGATGTTGAAAATTTGTTAGAGCTCAGTGTTACAGAAGAGTTCAACAGTGAGTGGTTCTGTAACGACTTTTGTAAACTGAACACAGTTTCCAAGTTTGATGCATACCCCATGCTCGATGTGGATAAGTAGATAGAAAGGATAGGAACAAACAGATACCTCACCACTCTGGATCTGAGTAAAGGTTATTGGCAGGTACGATTGACTGACAGTGCAAAAGAAAAAACAGTCTTCTCTGTTCCAGAAGGGCTCTATCTGTATAGGGTGTTGCCCTTTGCATTACATGGAGCCCTCAGCAACCTTTCAGCGTGCAATAGATAAAATTTTGAAGCCCCACAGATAGTATGCAGCTGTATATCTGGAGGCGGGCAGGGTGTTTTGGGAAAGCATTGATGGAATACAGTAAGAGTGTGGTCACGTAATTGTGACTTACTCCTTTTAGGAAGTGTAACTTTTATGGACACTGTGCGCTGGTACGATGATATACAATGATGATCATGTTTATCAGCAGCACTATCTCGACTCATCTGATTGGCTGATTTTGTCTTAGTATCGCGGCTATGTTATATCAAACCATGGCCATCTATTACTTAATTGACATATTTATATGGACAAAGGAAGGAAATAATATTCTTTTTTGACTTTTAAATAAGAAAGAAAGAAAGAAAGAAAGAAAGAAAGAAAGAAAGAAAGAAAGAAATGTGGAAGTCAAATAATTGGCTGAAGTAGGTTAATTTGATTAATATTGTTTTAATGCAATCACACGGCTGAACAACACACACTTACATTCATACTTACATTTTGTAAATAGTACACATTTATTAAAGTTCCAATCCACATTCATATATTAGTTAATGTATTTGAGATTATTTGTACATAGATAATACTACAGTAAAGGTAACTATGGTTCAGGTCTACATAAATGTGTGGAGTTTGTTCTCATATTAATCTATATTTTACCAGCTGAAATCTGGAGTCAATAGGAAAGTGATTGCATATTGCCATTGCAAGTTATGAATGGTATGACATTAATACTCAAAAAGACAATTTGTTTAAGGGTCAGTTTAAACTGGTTATTCGGCAGGAAGACACATACACAATGGTTGGAGTGAGCTTCCCCCCCCCCCCCCCCCGTTGGGAGAAGAAACAATTGAACTGACCTATGACCAGCAATTTACTGGAACACCTTTAACCATGGACAAATGAAGAGCTCTGTTATTTGTGACATCATCACTCTTTATGTTAACTCAAACAGTATATAAGAAAGCCCTGGGCCAGTATTAAATCAATCTTTTCCTGACTGCAGGCTGCAAGACTGAATATGGACCTGGGCCCAGGGAAGGCTGGCATAATGTATTCAGATATATTTTCCTGTATATTGTCATACCTTTTATGCATCATCATGGCTTGCTGTTATCCTGCTATCTTCTGCTATTAAATCTCTTTGTGCTTTGGAACCACATCGGACAAGTGTTTTTTGAAACAGTTAACCTGCGAGGTCCCGACATTGGCGCTTTAAATGAACAGTTACCTAGGTTGCACTGTTCAGTGACACGGAACTCAAGTGCCAGAGAGGTCTCTGGTCGGAATTAGTGGCTGTCAGCATCTTCCACCCCTGGGAAATCTGCAGCGTCACTTTGTAGGTATGTCTGTGTATATTGATGTGGTTTTTTTGGCTAATCAATGTTTCTTTGTAGGTATCATCGTTGTCGGGGTTGTGGTAATCGTTTTTAATATTACCACCGGGTGGTACGGTGGTTAGCATTGCTGAATCACATGGAGTCGTAAGTTCAATTGCTACCAGGGCCCTATCTGTGTGAAATTTGTATGTTCTCCCCATGTTTGTGTGGGTTTCTTCTGGGTGCTTTGGTGTTCTCTCACACGCCAAAATAATACTGATTGGTTAATTGGATTCTGACAAAATGGATCCTTGTGTGTGTGTGTGTGTGTGTGTGTGTGTGTGTGTTTGTGTGTGTTTGTAGTAGAGAATATAGATTATAAGCTCCAGTGAGATGACTACATATTCTCTGTACAGTGCAACATATTATGATTGGAGCTATATAAATAAACAATAATAATAATTTACTCTCTGTTCTTTAGTTCTCTTTCAAGGTTCCTTTTGAAATGCAAAATATGCAGGAACATGGAACATTTAATTCTGCACAAATTAGCCTAATTGTCCGTTTTTCGTATAACAATGAGCACACCCACATTCCAGTCTTTTGGACTGGTCTACTCTACTTTTTCAACTTTAGATATTCAGGTAGATATGTATATGGTGAAATTAGTAAAAACATCACTACAAAGTCCATCCTTCTACCATTTAAGGACCAATTCTTTCATTAATTTCAACTCCTCTATGTTTCTCACAAATTACTGCTCGATTAAGTCAAACTTATATCTTAAATGATTCATGAGACAAATGGGACTTCAGAACTGTAGTTGATACGTTAGTTTCTAACATGGATTTGAAAGTTTTTATTACATTTAGAGTAATGGTCTTTCCTGTGTAACATGTACTTGGAAGTTTCAAAAGGTGTCCTATAGAAAATAAGGCAGACATCTGGTTTCCACCACCCCTGAGGATGTATAATAGATAATTTTTCTGTGGACACCTGGAAACCAGGGAGCGCCCCTATAAATGATTCTTCTCCACCTGTTCAAGCTCACCTAATTATCCCATGCATCAAAACAAAATCTTGTCTTTGCTCGTGAGCATGAAATTCAACAAATGAGTGCACCTAGCTGGTAACGCACCTGAGCCACCCAGCTCTACCTTCAGTACATGCAAAATGATGCCACCCGCAGACATTGACATTTTTATGTGCAAACTCTTTATGGGTCATGTAAAATCAGGTGTAATCACACAAACATGAGCGCCTGATGCCCCAAAACATCATTTGTGCTGCAGATTCATAGTTTGCACTTTCGGAAAGTACCTGTCTCTGTAATAATTATTCTCGTATTCATTATATACACAGGTATCACATACTATCTCCACTGTGCATTGTCATATCTCACTCATCCAACCTAGAATCCTTTAGCTGAGCTGATACTTACCAGTACTTTTTCCTTAATTGGATATCACCTTTCAGGCATCACTGCTTCCCTAATTGTCTTACTTCTGTAGTGATTTGTAATGTACAATATACACAAAAGATCTATATATTAATATCATAAGTATGACTTTTATGAGTGTTTTGATTCTATGATGCTTTTGTCTGAGCAGGGCACATCATATACCAAATGGTCAGTAGATATACAGAAAAATATTGGCGTTGTAATTGGTTGCCTTTTACAACTATGCATTACTATTGACCTTTGGAATATGTGACAGTTGGCAATACACCTGTGCACCAGCTGGTTGCTCTGGAAACTGTGACAGTTAGTGAACTCTCCCTGTGCACCTGCTGGGTGACCTGGAACATGTGACCTGCTGTGTGGTCTGGAAACTGTAACAGTTATTTACAGCCCTGCTGGGTGACCTGGAATATGTGTCCTGTTGGGTGTTCTGGAAACTGTGACGGTTATTTGCAGGCACATATATATCAGTGCGTCTTGCGGGGACCATGTGCAACAATGCAACTTCGATGGAAAATCTTCCACATATATTGTATGTATAAAGAAATTCTTTAGTTCCTTTAATATAGTGATTGACAATATAGTTATTTATTCATAATACTCTAAGGTTAAATTTTCTACATGTAATGTAGTGTATAAAAAAGTGATTGAATTCTGCTAATAAAGTAATTAATCATTACATTTCAGTTTAATTTAAGGCAGTTACCGCTGGGTTTCTCTAGTTCCAATACATTACTATAATATAAAACTCTACATTATATTAAATAATAAGTTGGCTAAATGGACTTTGTTTTATACAGAAGAGTGTTTGACCCCACAGTCTTCCCTCATTAGTTTGATTGGATCCTTATATAACCTTGTGCTCCTTCCACTATTTAACTCACATCTCTGAAATACTGAACGTTCTTTGGATTGTTACCCACTTCAAACAGACAAGCAGGGCATGAATCTTGATAACAGAGAAGCAGGGCATGCATATTGATAACAAAAGGGTACTTTGATCCTAATCAAACACACCTTGAAATACAGAGCGAAGCAATAGATGCAGGTTTTCCACAGAAACTTACCATTGGGAACAGTTTATAAAGACTCTCTGTGACAATTTGTTTTCTTCTTTGCCCGTCATAGCGAAAGACGTGCCCAACTGGGCTATTCTCCTGAGTCACAATCATTGCATAGGATGCATTGCAACACTTTTTTAGCTTTGACCTGGAGATTAAAATAGACATAAGTTAACAGCTGGTACATGCAGCATGTAAAATACTCCATTACAGGGTTATAATCAATGGAGGAGGTAGGTGATCAAGGCTATAGTATAATAGTCAGGTCATGACTATGCATTTCTCAAACACTGATGGTGCTTCTTCTATTAGTACTTCCGGCTCCCTGTCTTCGTCAGCACCTGGTGTATCAAATCCACACATGAAGGTAGTTACTGAACATAAAACTAATTTTCACCGGCAGTGCCAACTTATCCTAATGGAGGTCATTTGGGAAATGTAAAACGTTATGTCATGTATCTCAATTTCTGCAAATGCTCTAAGATTTCCTTTAAAGAACATGGCATTGTAGAGGGAGATAGCATTGATAGATTGTAAGCTTGCGAGCAGGGTTCTCTTACCTCTCTGTCTGTATGTCTTACCCAGTATTGTTTTATTAATGTTTGTTCCCAATTGTAAAAAGCGCTACAGAATTTGCTGGCGCTATATAAATAAATGATGATGTTGATGATGATGATGATAGAGGTGCACCAGGTTATAAAGACCAAGGTGCGAGGTTAGTTTTACAGAGCAGCAGAAAAGCAAGACTTAATTTTATGGTGCTTGATTATTGAAATGAGAATAAAGGGCTCATATTTCTAGTTGCTAATTGCTGTTGCGGTGAGTCACATCGCTATTTTCATTCCACTTAAAGACATGAACTTTGTAGAAGTTCAGAACTGGTGGTCTCCAGGTGTTCTCTTTTCATGGGGTCCAATGCTGCAGCCCCATATTATGATAGCATTATTATACTGGAGAAATGTATTTCTAGGTACACACTGATCAATGGAACAAAAAGCTTCACACATCAATCAGATTCTAGTTTATTAATTTAGTACATTCTATAAAATGAAAGATAGAATCTGATTGGTTGCTATAGGCAACATCTCCACTTTTTCAAAGTTTAGTAAATATACCCCCTGATGTCCACTCATTAATAATTGGCCACATATGTAGCTAAATTGAACAGTATGTTTATCAGAAAAACTTTTTGTTAACAAAATAGGTGGTTCTAATATGGTAGACGGTCAATGTGATAGTTCTATTTTACACAGTGAATCTGGAAATGTTTCCAACTCTCCGCTTGTGGAGTTTAAAGTGAAAAGGGGTCTCACAAAGGGTGGAGATTATGACTTAATCTTCATGTGCCCTTAGGTGCATTTTCCATATAAAATGTAAGTTCAGTAAAGTGGGAGCACGGAGGAGCAAGTCATCAAAGCATCTTAGACATCTATCCATTTATGCCTTAGACATATAAGATAGTAAAGATTGTAGTAAACATATGTGTACGCTAGATTTAAATTTGTATGTATTGTATGACATGTGGAACTCAAAATACAGCCGTAGAGATGTAAGTTTATTGTTCATTTATACAAAAGTCAAAATTTTACATTTCATTCTAAATAAAGGGCATGATTTGCTAAGGAAAGTAAAGCAAAAAAAGGAGTAACTTTGCACTTGGGCAAGACCATGTTGCATTGGAGGGTAGGTACATTTAAAATGTGGGGACAGATTTATAGTTGGGGTAGGGCATGTCCTAGATCAACTTTAAATTTCAGTGTAAAAATAATTCAATCAAGTATTTGGGTACTACATGAAAAAAACAACCAGTAATTTACTTTTGTACAAAATAATAAACTAATTTGCACCCCTTGCATTTGTCTAGGAGCAAATTTACTTATTTTGTTTGTTTTACTTTCCTTTTTTTTGTGTAATTTGCTTTTAATAAATCTTCAAAATTAGTACAAACATGAAATTCATGTAACAGGTAAGGCATGTTTCAAACTTACAGTCACAGATAAGATTCATCATCTAAGCCACAGTAAAATATTTTTTTACGAATATACAATACAGAACAATTATATAAAGATGTAATGACATAGACATAAAAGAAGATGAAGAAAAGTTAAAGAGAAGGGAGGTAAGAGTGGATAGGGGAGGGTGGTAACTCCTCTAGGTGTATAAAGCCCAGATAAAAGAGATAGTGTCCACAGGGTGTACATGTAACGTGACCTCTCGCATAAGCATCTATCAACATTCAGATCTCAACTGAGAATAGTTAACCCGAGTCGATATGATTAAATTCAAGCTATCGTAGCCATATTGCCGCGTATTGAGTGACCTTCTTTTGGCTGGAGAAGTATATGTCTTCCATTAGCCGATAAAGGTCAATCCGTCTGAACCACTCCCATATGTCAGGGGGTACAGGAGACCACCAGTGGACTGGAACAAATGGTAAGGCAACATTACATAGATGCCGAAGTAAGGATTTTTTGTATTGAGAAATTGGTATATTTGAGATACTAAATAACCAGAAGTCTGGTCTATTTGGGCCGAGATGCCTAAAATCTTCTCTGTAACAGTTTTCACCTTACTCCAAAATGTCGCTTTCACAGGGCAGGACCACCATATTTGGAACGTGGTTCCTGGTCCAGAACCACATCTCCAACACATTTTGCTAAGTCGAGAAGGGCATATGTACCAATTTGAGAGGATTTTGTATCGCGTCTCCCCCACAGAGAGGCTAGAAGAGCTCGCCATCGTGTATTGAAAAGCTTTTGCCCAAAATTGTTCAGAGGTTTCTCTCCTCACTTCTCTATCCCTAGTACTGGCATAAACAGGTAATTTGGAGTATAAGTTAACAATGAGTATTTGGTATATCTTGGAGTTGGTATGTTTGAGTTCGGTGGAGATGCAACACAACTCCTCAAAGCTGGTCAGACCCCTACTCGCGCCCTCCATAACATCTCTTGATTGTAAATAGTGTCTAATTTGCAGGTATGACCAAAACTCTGAAGCAGATAGGCCTAGTCTGCCCTGTAAGAGAGAGAAGGCATGTACTCGTCCATTAACCACCAGCTGGTCACTCCGAAGCGTCTTGTCTGTGTACCAAGTTCCAAAAGCTCCCGGTGTGAGTTCGGGTGTAAAGTCAGGATTGGCAGTCAGGGGAGCAAGAGGTGATAGTGGGGATGATATAAATTTTAGAGTTCGGAGTCTGGCCCAGCATTGAAGAGAGGGCCCAATTGTGAGATGTGAAGTGCGAGTTTGGGAAACCAGGGAAATATAATTGTGGAGACCCCCATTGCACATTCTTCAATATGAATCCACTGCTTAAAGGGTGTCATTTTAGTCCACTCCATCACCCTGTTTAGAAGTACCACCTGATAATATTTAGCAAAGTGAAGGAGTTGAAATCCCCCCTGAGTCTTCCGCCTATATAAAATGTCATGGCAAAACCTAGGTGACTTTCCAGCCCAAACAAATTTGCATACCAATCTTTGTAGATCTAAGAATAATCTGGGAGGAATATGTATTGGGAAGGTTTGGAAAAGGTATAAGATTTTTGGAAGAATATTTATTTTAATAATATTTATCCTCCTTAGTCATGAGAAGCCCCGAGAACACCAGCAGCCAAAGTCTGCTCGGAATTTGGGGATCAATGGGACAAAATTAATTTTGAATAAGATGGAGAGGTTTCCGATAGCAGCACCCCCAGGTATTTAATTTGAGAGGGATACCACGTAAAGGGGAATGAGCTTTTAAGACCTTCCACAACGAGCAGTGGGATGGAAAGATTCAGAGCCATATATTTTGTATAGTTGATTTTAAAATTGGACAGTGTCCCAAAACTTAAATTGGGTAGTGAGATTAAGGTATTGGTTATCGTCATCTGTGAAGAGAGCCAATTTGTGCTCTGTTGTCCCCACCCTCATCCCAGAAATATCAGTATTTTTTCTAATCGACCCGCCAAGTAGACAAAAATCAACGGGGACAATGGGCATCCATGACGTGTGTCATTGTAAATGGAAAATGGATCAGAAAGAGATGCATTAATTTTAATATGCGCACATTCTTATAGAGGGAAAGAATTCTATGAAGACAAATCGGACCCAGTCACATGTGCTTTTATGTGGTGCATCAAGTCAATAATCTTGGTAGTGTTGTCTTGTGCCTCACGGCCCGGGACAAAACCTACTTGGTCACTATGTATTAGGTCTGGTAGGAGGGTTTTCAGGTGGTTTGCCATCATTTTAGCAAAAATTTTTAGATCTACGTTTAATAGGAATATCGGACAATAACTGGAGCACAGGGAGGGGTCTTTTCCATCTTTAGGGATAATTGTAATGTGTGATGCGAGGAACTGTCAGGAGAAGCCTGACTTATCAGAAATCTTCTTTTAGTTCCTGTAGAGTGAACGGTCGGTCTAGCATCTCCCTATCCAGTTCTGAAAGTGTAGGGAAATTGCATCTCTTGAGATAAGCTCTATTATTATTTTATTATTATTAATTTTTATTTATAGGGCGCCACTAGGTGTCCGTAGCGCCGTACAGGGACAAACAAAATTACAATACGAGAAGATACAGCACAGTACAGTAAACAATAAGCACAGTAACTCCGTGAGCTCAAAGCACAGCTAGGGGCGGGGGAGGGGAGAGGGGAATGTCCGCATATGACGGATGTTCCCATTTTATAACTGAATCTAACAGAGGAGAACTCACTTTATTATATAGCCCAGAGTAGTAGGCATGGAACACTGTTGCTATGTCCCTAGTCAAGTGGTTCTCCCTTCCTTTTGTATCTTTTATTGACTGGATAAAAGAGGGCGCACGTTGGGATCTTAATGCCTGAGCTAACATTTTGCCAGGTTTGTTGCCCTATTTAAAGTATTTATATCTGCATCTGTCATGTGCCAATTTCGTTCTGTCATCTAGTAATTTATTAAGAGCAGTCCTAGCATCCGTCAATTCTCGTAACGTTCCCCCTGCCAGAGAGGATTTATGGGTAATTTCCAAATCTCTAATTTTAATTAGAAGTTTAACTTTTAGAACATTTTTTTATTTTTTGACCTTCGATCCTATTTGGATGACCTTTCCTCGTAATACACATTCATGAGACTCCCAGATGGTAACTTTACACATTTCAGTGGAATCATTATGAGTAATATAATCTTCTATAGCGGCATCTATTTGGTCTCTGCAGTAGGTGTCATACAAAAGGGATTTGTTAAGTCTCCATGTTCATTGTTTGGTGGTATTAAAAGGAATATGCATAATAAGGGACACTGGGGCGTGGTCTGACCAGATTATTTGGCCGATGTCTGTCTGTCGAATCAAGTGAAGGTGTCTTTGACTAAATAGAAGATAGTCTAGGCTGGAGTATGTTGTGTGGGGGTGTGAATAAAAGGTGTAGTCTTGGTCTAGGGGGTGTTTAAGACGCCAGGAGTCTACCAGCTGGAAGTCATGGAAAGTACGCCTTACCTTGCGATATATAATCTACCCGAATGTCTCAGCGCTCCCGCCGTAGTATCCAAAGTCGGATCCAGGGTCCAGCTCAGATCACCTCCAAACACCACCACACCTTCCAATCGTGGTTCGAGATGGTTCAGGGCTGCTGCTAGAAAGGATGCCTGGTTAATGTTTATACATAGACATTGATAAATATTGTTGTTGAAAGATCTTACATTTCACAAGTAAACCTCTGCCCTCGTCAAAGGAGTGGTGTGATAAATCCGAGACTTGTAGAGACTTAGATAGCAAAAGTGCGACACCCTTTGTTTTCCCTGCAGGATTATTATTATAAAAAGCATGAGGGTAATGTTTATTCCGCAAAAGGGGTGCTGAATCTAATTTGAAGTCAGTTTCTTCGATGAATACCACATCAGCCCGATCTGAATAGAATGAATGTATTGCCTGTGACCGTTTTTTAGGAATATATAAGCATTTGGCATTAATGGAGTATATTTTGAGGGGGTGCCCTGATGCAAAATGGTTTTCTGAAACATTATTAACTGGCCTCATTGCTTAGAGGGGGATCTGGGTAGAGTGTCTTCGTAAGACAGGAGGAGTTTGGTGGTGGCAGAGAAGAGAGAAGTAGGAAATAGAGTGAAGAGGAACATAATGAGTAATGCACAGGAATATAAGAATTGGATAGAAACATTTGACAAAGGAAAAACATGAAAACAAGTACAGCTCAGATATGGGAGGATATCACAATTCAGGTGAATGTTGTGGCTCCAATTCATTGAACGGTGACTGAGGTCGAGAAACAGTAATTCATTTCAGTGTGGATCACTAAATTCATGCATATTGTGCTCTGCATCCCTACTAAAGGTATTGATAATTGTCAAGTGACTTAAAATCATTGTCCAACGTGTAAATGAGCAAAGCCTTTCTTAACCTTTGAAGCTTGGGCATTATCATTACAAATTAACCACCTTGGGATAAAGTATTGAAATTAGGCATTAGCAATGGATAGTCTTTCCCCTCTAGGACCAAGACATTAAGAGACCACTGCGGGCATGCTCAGGTGAAAGGTGGTGGTCCACCTGACCGATCACACAGACCTCAATGTCCTGGAGACCACAGCATTGGCCTGTATTGATGAAAGTTGGTTCAAGGGGTTTGACATTAAAGCAAATCCACCCCTAACAGAACTTCTCAATGCCCCAGATATATTGTAAAGAACAATACATCTTTAAAATTATATTTTTTGGCTTATCCTAACTCAAAAAAATCCAGACATCAATAGCTGTCTTTTTTGATCAATGAAATCTAGTTTTAATTATCAATTGACAATTAAAATTCAAATAAAAACGTGAAATCATTGGCACTTAACTTGCAATATAGTCATCCTAGTGTTAAGTCAGACCATGGTGCTCAAGATTACCGATCATTTTCTGCCAAATCACTTTGAGATTTCAAAATGATGTTAACAGTCTATCCAACACACATCATTTTTTCTGGTTGATACAGTGATATAGACAAATTCCCCCAGCACACTGCTATAGCCAGCAACAGATCTGCTATTTCTACTGTAGATAAAAAAGCAAAAGTCTCAGTTGCACACATTTGCAAATGTATGTTGAAGCCACCCACCACTCCACGGTGCTTTTGCTAATAGGGTGGTCCTACTCTAAACAATGAGAGTCCCATATATTTGGGCCATACATATGTGTTTTTAAATTGAGAGCTAACTTACCAAAGAGGTACACCAGAAACCTCCAAATAGCAATCCAATGTCAGTACTCCCCCTCAGCTACTGACACCAACATGCCTCTCAGACAAATAAAGAACTGTAATGCAGGACCACAGCGGCGGACCAGGAGACTGGTAGAAAGCAGCGGGCAGTCAAAAACAATAGCCAAGGTCAAGGGTCACAAGCAAGCAGGGTAGTCAGATAACACGTCCAAGGTCGGGGTCACAGGCAAGGTTGCAGAGTCCGGGGTATAGGATAGAAGGGTCAGGGTCACAAGAAAACAGGCAGAGTCAAAATCCAAGCAAGGGGTCATACACGAGAAATGCAACAGAGTATCTACAGGACAGGTACAAGGGAACAGGAGCAGGTCAGCAACACTGGGACAGCAAAGCTATCACCGGCAGTGAGGCTTCAGACCTCACTGCCTTAAATACAATTAACAGCCAATCAGAGCCTCGCTCTGAAATCATCTACAGCCCCGCTTGATTAATAATTAAACCTAATTAGCCTACAGGCACCAAGAGCGAGCCGCGACGGCTGTGAGTACCGTCGCGGCTCATAACATTATCATAGTAAATGTACATTTTAATAACTTGGATGTTTCCGTGGATCAGTTATCTACACATGTGGGCGTTGACGCAGCAAAGAACATTATGATATTTTATGACTACTTTCAGTGGGTATAAAACTAATAAATGTTTATGATGACAGTACACATAAATCTTTAACGGCATGTTAATAAAAAAAACACCTCTATAATAGTACTATGAAGCTGATGCTTGACATCTGCTTGGTAGGTGTATCTAGAACCAAATCTACCCAATATAATTATGTTTGGGCATTTGATTGATAAAGATCAATGGTCCATGTGTGGTGGCAATGATCTGCCATGGTCGCATTTTGATCTAAAATATATAGGTGAGTTATATAGTAACAGAAAATTGTGACAAATTCCTTTTGCTAAAGATCTTGTTAAATTTTCCCTTAATAAATCTAAATCTGTTAAGAGATAAGAGTTACGTTTATGGGGCAAGTTTTGTCATCTGCTACTGTATGTAGTTTGCTTGGAGTACTTGTGATGGCTTTGATGGTGGTCCCAGGACTATATGCAGTGGTCAAAGGACGATTATGCTGGTATAAGTTTGTGTAAAGTGAGCAACGGGCAAGATATTTTGGTACTAGGCAGTTTTGGGCGGACATGTGACTGTACTATATACCGTCATGGCAGAACACTGGGGCAATTTCAATTTGCCCCTCATAATGTTATGTAAATAGATTATGCTATGGCTTGAAGAAATTTGCTGCCATGTTGCATGATTCCATATAACAAGGCCAACTGGTTTGGGACAACTGGGCTAACAGGAAATCAATTTTTCTGACATGAAATAATCCTAATATAATAAAGTGTGGTAGCTTCACCTGTATGATAAAATGTTTTTCCTACGTTGTAGTTCCTTTGCATTAATCTATACTCAATAATCTAAAACCGTGGATTGCTCAACAGTGACACGCAGCAGAGAATGGGAAATGTGGTTTCCCACTCACAGGAGAAGTAGATGAGCTGGGAAAATACGACATTCAGTCTTCATAGATGAAGCCCCCTGACTTATCTCTCACTGTCAGAGCTTCAGAATGAAACATTTATCTGGATGGAGAAGTAAAACACAGCAGCCTATTTCGTGAATGGGCAGATGAAAGGCGTAGTGAGATAGCACAATGCTAGTTGTCTAATGCTAGTGATGAAGTGGTGACAGTATGATGTGATTTATTGGATTAGGGTTAGTGTCCACTGGCTGCCTCAATCTAACCCCATTATCTAATCCCAGTCTCTGAGCCTGTAGCCAGTAACCATTGACCTCAATTTCGAAAAACAGTCCTCTGTCCACAGACCTCCACACAGTCTTCTGCTCCATGGTCTACACTGCACATAGAAGAACTGTGGGCTTTATGGCTTTGGCAATACATACACCCAGCTCCAGGTTCATCTTAACTCATATTATTACGAGTATTGCTACTATTTATTTATAAAGTGCCAACATATTATGTAGCACAGTACAAAGAGGGAATCATGATGCAAACAAATAATTTATAGTAACTTGAATCAGAAGATAGAGATAATGACCTTACAATCTAAGAGGCGTGGGGGAACAATTGATAAATATGGTAATGGAATAACAATAACTAGTGGTGGGGAAAGTTTGTGAGGCTGCCATAAGGCATTAAAAAGTGGAGGCATGAAAGATACATAAGTCACTGCAGAAATGTCAAAACAGTCATCTGCTTTCACACATGACTGCCCTTAACTATTTTTATCAACTAAACCTCCTTCCTGTTATGGTTCTGGAAAAGACTTTCGGTCTTGTGCTGCATGGGCGCTCCTGTGCTCGGAAAATTGCTCTCTATGAGCAATTTGAAACCCGGTTCGGTTTTCTGACAAAGTGATTTTGATCCTTTATACAAACATGCTTGTCCTTACTATTGTGTGCATATACTTTCTATTTCTATTTGGATTCAAATGAATGTGGATTTTGTTATTGTTCCTTTACAAAAGTGTACATTGCTTTTATTGTGCAATAAATAGCCATTTTTTTTTTAATCTAAGGTTCTGCAAAACTCATTAGCTTAAATGTTTTATATTATTTATATTTAAATAAATTAGTAGTGCAATACTCTCTCATTTTTTATGTTTCCAATTTAGGTGTTCCACAATGCCTTTGTTAATTTATACCTTTAGCGCCCGGGGTGGGGTACGGAATAATGATGCTGATTATTCCGACAAGACTTACCCCGACGTCTTCACACCGAAGGGCTTCTTCCCGACGAGGCTCCAGAACCACTGATGTGCCAAGTGACTGGAAGTAATTGTGATGAATGAAGAAGCCGGCGCGACCTGATGACATCACAGCCAACCACGACGCTGCTATCGGTGCTGTTAATGGGGTAATGTAAGTATGCGGGCATGGACAATGTACTTGTCAGAGTAGTCAGCATCGATATGCTGACTACCACCGGTGAAGTCTCAGTTTGGGTTTCGCTTACGCTAGTGTATAGTTTGTTTTTGTTCTCCATGATCGCACAAGTAGTGGTGGTAGCTGCTGTCACCACTAAGGCAGTGGAGATCACCAACAGAGGAGCAAAGACAGGGAAACTGGTAATCATATTCAAACCATCACTTTGTCTCCTTCTCCTGGTCGTGCTACATCTGTAATAACTAATGTCCCTATTGTCAGTGATATTATGTTATTCCCACTGTAATACCAATGTGATGGGAAGAGAGGACTGGGAAATGAGAAAAGAAGAGCGGAATTGGAGACTATGAAAATAGCCAGAACAAGGAGAGAAAGAGAGTGTGGATTGGGATAATATGAATTGGGAGAGTGAGAACTAGGAGAGTAGAATGTGGCAGAGTAGGAACTGAGAGAAAGAGAATGGGGATTAGGAGAGCAAGAACTTGGAGAGAGGGGACTGGAAAAGTAAGTAAGCTTAATCATCATCGACATTTATTTATAGATCGCCAGCATATTCCGTAGCACTTTACAATTTGGAACAAACACAGTAATAAAACAATACTGGGTAATACAGACAGACAGAGAGGTAAGTGGGCCCCTATTGGAGAATGAGACTTTGAAAGAATAGGATAAGTGCAACATATTGCATATTGGTCCAGCCAGATTGCAAAAGTAAAAATTGCCTAGTGGGCTATGTGATCCAGTGACACAGCAATGTTGTTTAGGGGATCAGAAAGTTGTTATCTTGTGTGAACTGTGTAAAGGGTGAAACTAGGTTACCTCCCTAAGGAGGTTATGAGGGTAGTTGAAAGTATAAAAACTAGAGAAAAATCTAGTTTGTATTCAAGAATCACACCTAGGCAGTGAGCTTGTGATGTCAAATTTATTGTCATGTTGTCAACAGAAATCAAAATGTCAGGTAAGTAACTTCTGTTGACAAGTGGGAATATTATTAGCTTTATTTTTGCACGATTAAGTTTGAGTTGGCGAGAGGACATCCAATAAGACATGGCAGAAAGTCAGTCAGTAACACTGGATAACATGGTGAGAGATCCAGAGAGGATAGATACATTTGAGTATCGTTCACATAGAGATGATTCTGAAATTCAAAGGAGCTTATTAGATTTCCAAGAGCAGCGGTGTATATAGAGAAGAGCAGAGGACCTAGGACTGAGTCTTGTGGTACTCATCTGATAAGGGAAACAGAGAAAATGTGTATCCAGAGAAGCTAACACTGAAAGAGTGATTAGATAGGTAGGATGAGAACCAGGATAGCACAGTGTCCTTAAGACCTAGGGATTGTAGCATTTTTATGAGAAGAGAGTGGTCACTAATCTCAAATACATCAGAGAGATCCAGGAGAATTAGAATCTCGGAAAGGCTTTTAGATTTGACACTGATCAAATCATTGACAACCTTTGCCAGTGGAGTCCCTGTAGGGTGTTGGGAATGAAAGCCAGAATATAGAGGATCCAATCAACTATGTGACGAAAGAAAGTGTGTGATGTGAATGTAGGCAATTCTCTTGACAAACTTGTATGGATATGGGAGCTGAGAGATCGGACAGTAATATGAGGGAGAGTTTAGGTTAAAACTTTCTCTTTCTCACCTGCCCAGGGCCGGATTTACCGCAAGGCAAACTAGGAACCTGTTGAGGGCCCAGTGCTCCTTAGGGGGCCCCGCAGCAGATGGGGGGTGGGGGGGCAGCCAAAGAAAAAATATATTTTGACCTTGTCATAACACCAGCAATTACCATCCCCACGGGGTCCATGGCCAATATTCTTTAACAGCCAGGACCACAGTATGATGTGCGGCGGCACATAGCTTACCCTTCTACTTAACTATAGGAGTATATGCTATGCTAAAAAAATATAGTGCTATGGATTGTTTCAGGGAGGGGGGCCCAAAGCAGTCTCTTGCCTAGGGCCCTATGAAGTCTGCTCATTAAACACCACTATAGAAGACCGATTGGAGCATGCTCTATATGCTACCATTTGGTATGCATCTACTATTACTTGCATTCTGCTGTGTACACTTCTCGGAGAGCTACATTCTATTAACAAGGTATTGATTTTCTTCACATGTTTTTGCTTTTGTTTGTTTCATGTTATGGCCCACGGATGTGCCTGTTTAATACTACTTTATTTTTATTTATTTTTTAAAATTTTCCTGATTTAACTTGTATAAGTTTTTCAAAGTAAGCTCAATGCATATTTTTTTTTGTTTTGTTTGAAAAAAAATATTATTGTTATCTTTTACAGTCCAATTTTTTTTTCCGAGTCTTGGTAAACCCACTTGCACGTGTAAGTGTAGTAGAAATCTTTAATGTCCAAACATGCTCGAAAGTTTGAAAGCCATGAAGTAATGTATTTTTTGAACCCTTTCATTCTTCTATCTCAAATATAGCTTTCTTTGAACTGGCCAAGGCAGAGTTGGCAGCAGGAGGGCAACAGCTGTCAACCCCTCCAAAACCAACAACTATTCCATCATACTCGGCCCATGCAAACATGGGGAGAACATACAAGCTCCTAACAGATAAGGCCATGGCTGGGAATTGAACTCATGACCCCAGTGCTGAGAGGCAGAAATGCTCACCACTAAGCCACTGTGCTGCCCTAGCCTGTGATGCTGAGGTGGTCTTTTGCTATCTGCACCCACTTCATGTCATCCTGTACATCCTGTACATTGTGCCGCCATTGACCAAACTGTTTGTGGTATTGCACTTTTGCACCACAGGCCATTTGAGACCACTATGTGAGTCGAGGCAGGGATATCCCAAAAGTCCTTCAGTCGTGTGCTGAATTTTGTTCTGCGGGCGTTCCTGTAGCGGCTCAGGCAATTTATCCATCTGCCACTCGATGAGAAGTCCTTTGTGCCCATAAAGTGGCAGTTTGTGACCATAGCCATTTTTCTGCACATCATAGGCGTAGTAGGTGGGACACCTGTAGCCCTGGTTCCATCGGGTGGGAATGCTTCGATTTATTTGAATCGTAACTCTATAAATGTCCAGGCTCTGCAGATTTGTGACCTGGTAGGTCTGTGTCCAGGGAGTAAGCATGACTCCTTTGCCTTTCGGCAATCAGGGATGTAGCAAAGATTGCAACAGAGGCAATCAGACCAATAATCTGGTGTGGTGAAGTAGGGTTGATGGATTGGACTGACATTTTGGGAATAAAGAGGAAGGAGAGGATACCTGGGAAATTGATGCTGGGGGTTGGTAGTGATGTATTGGGAAATAAGGTAATAGCAACATATTTGATGAGGTTGAAAAAGACACCAGTCGATCAAGTTCAACCTATTTTGGATCTCCTGCGATCCTGCACTTATATTTGAAATTGATCCAGAGTAAGCAACTGCCAATCTGTTTCAATTGTGAAAATCCCCCGAGACCCAATATTGCAGTCCTATTTTTACCCTATATCCACTTCTATCCTTCATTTTAATTAATGGTCGTATCCCTGGACTTTTCCGCTAAAAATTTGTCTAACCCTTTCTTAAACATATCTATTGAATCTGCCATCACAACCTTCCCTGGCAATGAATTCCATATCTTGACTGCCCTTACTGTAAAGAACCCCTTCCTTTGCTGGATGTGAAATTTCCTCTCCTCTAACCTTAGGGGGTGACCACCTGTCCTGTGTATAGTCCTTGGGGTAAAAAGTTCCCATGAAAGTTCTCTGTATTGACCCTTAATGTATTTGTAAATAGTAATCATATCTCCCCTTAGACGCCTCTTTTCTAAAGTAAACATGACTAAACTGGCTAACCTTTCCTCATAACTTAATGACTCCATACCATTTATCCATTTTGTCAGTGAGACGTGTGAGGGTATTGTTAATTGAGGTGAGGTTGTGGTCTAAATTTTTCTCCATAAGGGTGAGTGTAGTATGTAAATTTTGCTCCATACAGGTGAGTGTAGTGTGTAAATTTTGCTCCATGCAGGTGAGGGTTGTGTACATTTCAATGGTGTTCATTTGATTTGTAGCATTGGTTTCCATGAGATTCTGGTAGCAGCTGCACAGTGAATCCCGGCCACTGACTTGGGCTCCCTCTGCCATATGATACTCTTCCACTTCATGCATCTTCTTCTCCACCAGCTTATCCAGGCAAGTGTCTGCATATGCATTAGCACCTTGAATGAACGGAAAAAAAGCAAAAATGAGTCATAAAAAAAGTGTGTGTGTGTATTTGTGTGTGTGTGTGTGAAGCTACTAAAAATGTAGCTTCATTACATATAACTGTATCCATCAGCATAAATGTATGAATGTTTGCTTTTATTAGTTAAGGAAAACAAAAACTAATTAACGTAAACCTGTAATCCATTCAAATGTACCTGGTAGTATTAGAGGTTCTGTGAGGAATGGGCTTTATCCAGTACCAATGCAGTCCACCCCTTGCAACCATCTCATCATCGATACAGACCAATGCCATGGTCACAAGGGGACTAAGGTCTAGTTCGGCAGGGGTCCAATGCCTGTCCTGTGAGCATGTCTGCGGTGGACAATCAACTTGTCCTTAATTCTACGCTTAAAGTCTAACCACCTGAGAGAAAAGTTCACAATCAAAAATGTTAACATTATTCAAAAAGACCTTTCCACATTTAAAACAATGAAAAAAAAAAAGAAAAAAAAGAAATCTCTTAAGCATAGTTACGGTTTTTTGACCTCAGCCACTGTGCATTTTATAGGAGCTACGGAATTGACCTGAGTCTTTATTTCATTCCAAATTCTAGATTTTGATGATTTTTCAGCCAAGGAATATATGTATTCCTTGGCTGGAAAAATTGGGCTGTCTCTACTTGCTTCCTGCGGAGGTGGATGTCCCCAAGGCCTGACTATGCTCTTGTTCAGACATACCTAGAAATATAAACCATAAAGTATTAGTTATTCACCTTAAATGCTATGGAAAGTGTTACACATAGGGCCATTTTACTTACCACAAAATGGATTTTAATCCTTCTACAGAAAGGGCAGCTGGACATGTACTAGATAAATAGAAATCTACAGAAAAATATATAGGAAAACTCAATTAGTCATTCTCCTTAAATGCTATGGAAAGTGTTACACATAGGGCCATGTTACTTACCACAAAATCACATGGATAAAAGCTCTTTCTTTTAAGAAACATCTCCCCAGCAGCACAAACATTTGGGACTGAATGATTGATTCAGCAGCAGTTTTATAACGGGTATAGGTGCATTCTCCAGCATAAGCCCCAGGAAGCCAGGCCCAAGTCTCACCCCTGTCAGCGGCGCACGGAGGATTGCCGGGGGGGGGGGTTTCCCCCCGTCGACCCCAAAAAAAACCCAGCAGCTCAGTTTCGCCACGATCTCCTATACAGCAGCCGCGGCGCTGTCTAAGAAGCGTCTGCAACGGTGCTGTATACAATACAGCACCGTCGCGGACGCTTCTTTGACAGCGCCGCGGCTGCTGTATAGGACAGTGGCCACTTAGTTAGCGCAGGGGGGGTTTCTAGAGACTCAGAAACCCCCCCTGCGTGCGCCACTGCCTGATTGCTTGGACACGGCAGAGTACTTCATTTAATTGACAGGCTAGTCAGCCATCCGAGTAATGACACTAAACGGTTCCGCAAGTGACGTGCAGATGCACCTATGTGCAGTACGAGGCGATAGCTGTGCATAATGTTGAAAATTATCATTGACTTGTAAACATGCAAGCAGCAACGTTCATGCGTGCTGAGCTGCATGTCCTGACAGCAACACTTGACCGTAGATTTTAACCCGCAGCTCGGTATGCTAACAAAGAACAGAAAGTTAATGAATACAGGGCTGTCCGCAGGTGGCTACAGTTGCAGTTGGGGAGAAGACGCTCAATCGTGCAGCTCCAGCGGCGATGGAGCGATTCGTGGAGGAGACAACCCGCCCTCTTTGCTGAATTAAGGGCAGAGATAGCCAGGCGTAAGTTTATTATTAATTCCACTGTCTTATGCAAGTACTCCATTATTATAATATATATTATAATATAATATCATAAAAAAATGTATTTTCCAATCAAAAACAAGATGGCTTATAATAAACATCATTGCTCCAAAAACCACCTTTGTGATTAACTATGTAACCTTTCAGGTCAAGCCCACATGAAACTGGTGTAGTGGTGTGTTTTTTGGGCCAATGATGGATCATGTGTGGTTTTGGATACTTCACACTGCAATCTAACATTATCTTCTTGTATCTACGTATATTTGAGACAAAAACAAACAACAGTAACAGGTCATATTTATCCAACAGGACGCCAACGCATCCTGCGCCATGCCCACCGTCATGAGGAAGGGCCACATAACCAGTTGGTCTGGTAGGAGGATGAGGTGGCTTACCCGGAGGAGAAGGAGGCGGCAGCCTAGTAGGAGGAAACAGCAGCCATGGAGAAGAGGCAGCGACGGCCCTGGGAGAGAACCAGAGATTCTCCTGAACCTGAACAGACTGAGCATCTTTTGTTAGTGCTGGTTGAAGAAAATAAGTACTGGGTTATCTTAATGTAGTGGACTTTTGCCAATTTTTGTTTGCAGCAGAAAGACGTGGACTTGTGAAATAGTTTTCCCTTCTAATGGTCACAGTTTACAGTACCAGAGGGCATCCTAAGTACCCCTAATGTGAAAGTGGCTGGCTTGAAAATTGTAGCCTGGGGGTTTAGACTCTGCTTACCAGCCTATTGGGAAAATTTCAAATAAAAAAAAAATGCAGCCAAACTACCAAAATACACACTATTACACTATATACTTCTGAATCCTACTGTGTTCAGCATATCAAAAACCTTTGCCCTGTTTTTCACTTAACATACCATTTGTGCACTCTACCGAGCTTGCAAAATGTATTACAGTACACCCATAGACCTAGCATTTCACCCAATCAATGTATTAGGAGTGCATTATCTACATGTTTTTAGTTATTTTTTTGCAGCTGAAGAGGCGTTGATGTTGCCTCCAAGACGCCGCCCGTCCTAAGAGCTTTTACGGACAATTAAAAAAGCAAGAAACAAATATAAAAAATATAAAAATAATCAAAATAGCCCCTAAAAATAATTTATTTAAAGAAATTGCTTAACATGTTTTATAAAGCTATTTTTAAAATAAAATTGGTTATTTTGTTTGAAAAACTTGTGTGTGTGTTTCATTTATATTTTAATAATGGGTATTAAAGTTTTTGAAGTTAACAATGCTGCACCTCAACCCCCCAACACCCTGCAAGCTGTACCCAACTCCATGCTGATAACACTAGGGGCTAGATTTACTAAGCTGCGGGTTTGAAAAAGTGGGGATGTTGCCTATAGCAACCAATCAGATTCTAGCTTTCATTTATTTAGTACCTTCTACAAAATGATAGCTAGAATCTGATTGGTTGCTATAGGCAACATCCCCACTTTTTCAAACCCGCAGCTTAGTAAATCTAGCCCTAGGACTCTTCCCAAACTCCCTGGGTGGTGGGTGTGGGGTAACTGTGATTTAATTATGTTCAGCAGTGGGTTAAAGAATGAACGGAGAACAGACCGGGCACAGTCTCTCTATCATAGTTGCGAACCTACTATTAATGCCAGGCCTAGTGTGGTGGCAATTGTAGCAACCACAAGCACCTATTCATGGCTGCTAGGGCAATGGGCATGCTGAGACTTTGGGACTCACAAGTGTCAGCATGCTCTGATACACAAAGACCACTATAGGTGAACAAATTAGCATAAAACAAACATATTTTATTTTAAATTTAAACCACCACTACATAACCCTCACTGTAGAATATTTCATCCGACATCCCTGTATTGTATAGTAAATAACAAACAAGGGTAGTCAGTAATACACGAACGCCTGAGAGCTCCTTGCCAATAATCCTAAGCCCATTCAAATGCATAGCATTTGCTGGCGCACGTAGATCAGGAAGTACCTAGCGGATGCATAATGCACTAATACAGGCAGATTTGCACGGTACGCCAGTGCACAGGTAACATTAATGCTGTTACTACCTAAGTCATTAAGCAGTGTGTGCCACGATCCGTGCCGTGTTGACTTTGGGAGTACGCAGCAGACATTTACGTGTGGTTGTATGCAGATGCACGTTGCACCAAGTATGTGTGCCGTAAAGACTCAGGCTCTTTGTGAAGATAATACATGTCTGTTCGCCATGCATCTGTCCCCCTAGACTGAATGCTAAGATATATGGAGGCTGATTTCAGAAAAAAATTACATCTGTGCTAATTGGTCAGCTGATCAGAGAAGGGGAAGAGAAAAATTATTGCCCATATTCAGGAGAGATGAATACCCAGCCAGGGTCATAAAAAATGCTTCACTGATCAGCAACACAGGTTATAGCAATAGATAACAAATTCATGTTACATACTTTCAGAAATGCACAGTTGCTCAGATAAGAAGTTCAAATTACTGAGATGAGGATCAGATTAGAAGAGGACAAGAGTTCACTCTTGGGAGTCAATTTCTTATTGAGACGTCTTCCAGTATTCATGCCCTTCCAGAAGACAGAAAACTGATCATTCGTATGTTTACCATTTTCTGTTGTTTATACTTTTCAATTTTACAAGAAACTATTCAATTTTTTTTTTAATTGTTTTTCATTTTAAGAATTGTGGATTTATTTTTCATATTAATTTACACTTAACAAGTTAAGGTCTCTGGGCTAGATTTACTAAACGGCGGGTTTGAAAAAGGGGAGATGTTGCCTATAGCAACCAATCGGATTCTAGCTATCATTTTGTAGAATATACTAAATAAATGACAGCTAGAATCTGATTGGTTGCTATAGGCAACATCTCCACTTTTTCAAAGCCGCCGTTTAGGTAATATAGCCCTCTGTGTTCTTAAGAATTCAAACATCATTTCTTGCTTGGTATTAGAATGCTATATAGTTAAAACATAGGAGATTATTTGGCTCATAACAACTCTGATGAAAGTAAATTGTCATAGATTAGTTTAAAGGCAGAACCGAAGGTTTCTTGAGTAAAAGTGTCAGCTATTCACAGAAAAAAATTGGTGGTGGCATAATTTGTAAGGCAAAGTTAGTGTGTGGGACAAACAGGGAGAGTTTTAATCATTTAAAACTCAGGTGGTTGTCTTTAATTAACCCTTTGTCACAGACATGTCACGCAAGCTCAGGTGAGTGCTAAATCGAGATAAACTCACTGGATCATGGAGAGTAGGGATTAGGAGTTAGGATTTACTGGATTCATAAAATGAATACTAGACATCCACAAGTGTTTTACTTTGGTGACTCCTTGTGGCTGTTCCCAAAAGGGTTTGAGTGACTTCATGTCTCTGCCATAGAATGAAAATTAATGGGAATGGGAAAAAATATATTTTTCAATATGATTAAAAATGGCAATTGTATTAGAAGTGGGCAGGGCCATCTTTTTCATTGGGCACGATGGGCAGCTGCCCCGGGGCCCCACGGGCAAGGGGGCCCCATAGGCACTCCTCTTAATGAGAATAAATAATCCTGCAAAAGAAAAAACCTGCAAAAAAAACCTACAAGGGTCACTGAGCAAGTACATCTATCTATCTCTATCTCTATATATCTATATCTATATCTGTATCTGTA
The DNA here is from genome assembly GCF_038048845.1 of Mixophyes fleayi. Taxonomy (NCBI): domain Eukaryota; kingdom Metazoa; phylum Chordata; class Amphibia; order Anura; family Limnodynastidae; genus Mixophyes; species Mixophyes fleayi. Next base: position 11,940,422 of record NC_134405.1, on the reverse strand, counting down.
TCTGTATACATCTATATATCTATATCTATATCTAGGGGCCCCGATGCACTGCTTTGCCCGGGGGCCCATAATGTTGTTAAGATGGCCCTGGAAGTGGGACACTTAGGGAAGCGAGTTTCCCCTACAAAACCTGCATAGACATTAACGAGAAAACTTTGAGAGCCCTCGTGAATGTGGCCGTTGCACAGCCAGAGCAGCAAGCTAAGGTGCTATTAGTTGCAGAAGCACATGAGGAAAATACCAGGCTCTTATGGGAAGCATTAATCCAGGTGAGGCGTGACAGAAACGTATTACCTGATCCGGCTCTGCAGAAAATGTCACCAGCTTATGACATAGAACCAAATCTGGTATCTTTGAGAGATTTGCAAACAGGACAAAATAGCCTCCTGAAATTTGGCTGAGAGATTGGCACCATATCTAACTGGTGAAGCTCAGTCAACTTATATGGATCTGGATGAGGACCTGGCCTCTGAATATCCGTGCTTAAATCTGGCATATTGGATTGCATCGGGATTTCGGGGCCAGGCGGAGTCCAGCGTTAACATGAGTGGCACTATGACCAAGGAAAACCGGTCCAAGCACAATTATATGAGTTTTCCAATTTTTTTTAAATATCACCTACTTGAATTATTGAAGTTTTGGCGATAGATCACTGCGTCCGGGGACTGGACCATGGTCTGCAAAGATAGGTGCTTCAGTCAGACCCACGGACTTATGAAGAGCTTGCCACAGTGGTAGAGAGGTTTTTTGTATTACAGCAGATGAACAAAGCAACTGCGTTCGTGCCAAAACCGATGCCATGTCAAAAGTCAGGTTTGACAATCCTTGCTACAGGGCCCAATGGTTGAGCTTCTATTGACAAAGGTGTCTATTCCGAAGTGCTTAGAATGTGGTAAGCAGGGCCACTTTCAGGCCGAGTGTCCTAAACTACCGGAACCCATGGACTGTTCTGTTGCATATTTTGGGCCTGCTTATCCAAGCGGTTGTACTATGAGTCTCACATAAAGAAATTCTTGTTTGTTCTGAGTGACTGTGCTTATCAACCTAAATCTTTTCCTAGCTTTATCAGACTCTGGGAGTGAGCTTACATTGGTTTCCAACTCTACCCTGCCCGAAACAAAAACTACTCGGTTGCCCAAGGTGAAGGTTCTTTGAATACATGGGACAACAAAGGAATATGAGAGGAAATTTCTGCCAGTCACACATAGAAACCAACAGTTATGATAGTGGCTGCCATAGAGCCTAAGCTGCCGTTTACGCTTATTCTCGGACGAGACTCCTCTTTAAGCAAATCTGGCTGAACATGTCAGCAACAATGGTCAGAAACCTGGTCTTAAAGGATCTGCCTAAGAAACCACAATGTTTGGGCCTCGATCTCTGGGAACTGCCAACCCGGAATGCTATCCTGGGGGTCACGGAAAGACTTCCACAAAAGTGTCACCGTTCGAGGAAGCATGGATAGTCAAAAGCAGCGATGGCTAGTGACTGTCGGTGAGGATATGGACTGATCCGTCACGCAAACTTAATTTCCTTTGATCGTTACCAGCTTATCGATGCAACTTTAGAACATGCATTTAAAAGTGTGACTAAGGTGAATGGTGTAAAAAAATCCACCCAGCTTGCAGAAGATATACCAAATTTGTTATTAAAAAATTATCTGCATAGAATTTGTATTGTACAAGGGGAAAGGTAGAACAGTTAATGGTTCCTCAGGTTCATGTACCTCTAGTGTTAAAAGCAGAAAAATAGGGGACACCTGGGGGAAGATAAAACAAGGGAACCAGTTCTGCTCCGGTTTCACTGGCCCGTTGTAAATATGTCAGTGAAAAGATATTGCCGGTCATGTCTCATTTTTCAGAGAACCTGTCCCAAACCCATGTACAGGGTGCCTCTAATAAAAATAGCAAAAGCACAAGTCCCCTTTGAACTATAGCTATGGACTTGTGGCTAGGGCCACTGGAGAAATCCTCTAGTGGGCACCAATGTATACTAGTGGTGCTTGACTATGCGACCCGATATCCAGAGGCAGTTTCCTTGCAGAACATAAAGTCCTGCACTATAGCTAAAGGGCTTGTATTGATCTTTACAAGTTTTGGAATTCCAAAGGAAATTCTCACTGAACAGGTCACCCTGCTTATGTCCAAGTTGATGAAGGATATTTGTCAGCTATTAGGGGTGATGGCTCTTCACACCTACTGTATGTGTATCATCCACAAACGGTCGACTTGATGGAGCACTTTAACCGCACAATAAGGAACATGCTGGGGAAAGTCGTGGTGCTAGAGAAAAAAGATTGGGACACTCTTATTCCATATTTGATGTTTGAATATTAACTCGACTGATTTTCAACAGTTTCCAACTCCATTCAACACCTTCTGTTCCCAATTTCTACATTCTCCTCCCCTGTTAGGGCAGTACCTCATTTTCACCAAACCCTAGCAAATGCCCTTGATCAAGTGGCTACAGTGATTCTTAATACTCCCCGTAGACTTCATTGTCAACCGTGGGATACTCAAGTAACACGAAATCTACAAAAACTTTCTAGCAAAGCAGAACGTCACTGGCGTAAATCTTGTACCTCTAATGATTTCATAAAATATACTGCTATCTACAGCTTCAAGGACAAAATTGATAAGATCAGACTTGAAATGGTATCATCTCCTTCGACAAGCAATCAGCTCAATTAATTTGTAGCACCCTCGGACATTGTCTTTTCATTTGAGCCCACAACTCTTCTCACTCTACCTCCTGTCCTCTTGATCGCATACCCTCACAATTGGTAGGTCCCTATGCTAATTCCACCTCTAACTAAAATGTGTAATCTCTCTCTCTTTCTACTGATATATTTCCATCACTATTCAAGCAAGCAGTGATCAGTGATCACTCCTGTTATGAAAAAACAAAATTCTAATCCAAACACTCTCTTAAATTACTGCCCCACCTCTCAACTCCTATCCCCTCCAAACTTCTTGAGAGAATTGCCTACACTCGCCTCACACACTTTTTTACTGCAAACAACCTACTGGGTTCTCTTTAGTCAGGCTTTCGCTCTCAACACTCCACAGAGATTGTACTGACCAAGGTTGTCAATGATTTGATCACAGCAAAAACTAAAGGCAATTGCTCTCTTCTAATTCTCCTGGCTCGCTTGGTCTTCTAAATCTGCAGTCCCATAATGTACAGTGTTAAATAGGTAACACACAAAGAGGAGAGTTCCATTGCTCCATTGCTAATTGTCATTGCTGAAATACAAATACTAGGGCTGGCAGGCATGGTGTAAATCTGCAGTCACATTGTACAGTGTTATAAAGGTTACACACAAAGAGGAGCGCTCCATTGCTCCATTGCTAATTGTCATTGCTGAAATGAAAATACTTGGGCTGGCAGGCTTGGTCTTCTGATTTTGCAGTCAAATTGTATGGTGTTATATAGGTTACACATAAAGAGGAGAGCTCCATTGCTCCATTGATAATTGTCATTGCTGAAATACAAATGCTAGGGCTGGCAGGCTTGGTCTTCTGATTTTGCAGTCAAATTGTACGGTGTTATATAGGTTACACATAAAGAGGAGAGCTCAATTGCTCCATTGTTAATTGTCATTGCTGAAATACAATCACTAGGGCTGGCAAGCTTGGTCTTCTGAATTTGCAGTCAAATTGTATGGTGTTATATAGGTTACACACAAAGAGGGGAGCTCCATTGCTACATTGCTAATTGTCATTGCTGAAATACAAATAATAGGTCTTTCACCCTTGGTCTTCTACATCTCCAGTCTTTGTTTGAAAGTGTATAAAAATAATATTGTGGGCTTTGAGGTGGTCAAAATTGACTGCAAATGACTTGAAATTCATGTTATTGAGGTTAATAATAATTTAGGAACAAAAGAGAGCAAAATTATGTGATTTTAGCATATTTTAGTAATTTTTCAAAAAAAATACAGATCTAAAACTAAAACCAAAACAAAATATGGGAAATCAGTGAACATCTCTATTGATAACATGACAATAAATTCCACCCCACAAGCTTGCTGCCTAGGTGTAATCTTTGACTGACAATTATAGTTTGTTCCCCACATCGACTCTTTATCTAAATTATGTTACATACATCAAAAAAACCATTTCCAGAATACACACATATTCCACACAAGACACTTCTTAAACCTTTTTTCATGTACTCATCATCTATTGCAATTCCCTCCTTACTGGTCTTCCTAAAATCAGAGTCGAACCCTTACAATCTATTTTGCATTCAGCGGCTAGATTGATTTTCCTTGCAAACCATTCTTCCTCTGCTGAGCCGCTCTGTCAGTCTCTACATTGGTCACCTGTTCTTCAATGAATCCAATATAAAATTCTTCTACTAACATACAAGGACATCAACCGACATACATCTCCTCACTTGTCTCAAAATATCTCCCAACCCAACACCTGCACAAGATCTGCGTCTCTCTTCCACTCTCATCACATCTTACCATTCCCGGTTACAGGACTTTTTTGGGCTGCATCCACTTAGTGGAATTCCCTCCCTCGCACAGTAAGACTTTTCTCTTGTCTTCAAACCTTCAAGTGTTTTCTGAATACCCACCTCTTCAGACAAGTTTATAATAATCATCAACCACCATTTTAATCTCCCTAGGTTACCCTATTAATACCCTCTGCACAGCCGACACAAGACAACAACCCTCTGACCAACATTACTGTGTGACTGATCACACAGCCCACTCAATACTTTTACTTTTGCATTCTAGCTGGTCCATTGTGCAATGTGCCCTTGTATTTCAAACTCCCATTGTCGCATAGATTGTAAGCTTGCAAGCAGGGCCTCCTTACCTCTCTGTCTGTATGTATTACCCATTATTGTTTTATTAATGCTTGTTTTCAATTGTAAAGCGCTACGGAATTTGCTGGCGCTATATAAATAGTTGATGATGATGATGAGTGTAGGTTATTACAGGCGATTAATCAGCCATTTTGCCACTAGACCTGCTTCACTTATGAATATGCTAAAGAAAGGTTGTCCAAATCGATTAGCCTGGTCTGACTCTGTAAAGGCTGATTGTTCATGTCACACTTCAATTTCAGAAATCAAGCTAAGGAGCCAGGAATATGGTGAAACACAATATGTTTATTGCAGGAAGGTACAACCTAATGGTGTAGGAATGAGGATTGCAGAGAGATGCGGAAAGCAATAACCAGGAACACGGCTGATACAGGTAAACAGGTGATATGAAGAAATCCCAGGGAACGGATGAAGCAGGAGCACAGCAGAGAACAACAGAGAACAGCTCAGCATAGCAGCATGGGCATCAACAACAGCAGAAACAACAATACCCAGCAATGTATGCTGGGAGTGACAGGTATAAGAAGGAACACCCAGGTGTTGCAGATAATTAATGGGGAGGTTAACCCCTAGTACAACAGGGAAAGCACAATAGCAGCACCTCTGTTGAATCAAGGTACTGCTCCAATATATATATTTATATATATATATATATATATATATATATATATAATATATATAAGCCTAGCGGCGTGTGTTAGTCTGTGTGTGGAAAAAAACAAACAAGCTGCAGCGCCACCTGCTGGGTGGAGTTATACACTGACCTACTAAATTCTTAGCATTATCTAATATATAAAAGTAAAAGCCTAGCGGTGTGTGTTAGTGTGTGTGTGTGTGTAAAAAACTATTTTCTCAGAAAGGGCTCATCCAATTGACCTGAAATTTGGTATACTGACATTATTTGACAAAAAAATTAGAATAATAAAGTCAGTTAACTTCCATCATCCCCCCTTCTCCCCGTGGGAGGGGTAGTGAAGGCTAAATTTACGAGTTGAGGGCTCAAACTCATTTTCGTGAGGTAATTTTACCTCATGAACACACATGTGTAGCGGCGTGTGTTAGTGTGTGTGTGTGTGGAAAAAACTATTTTCTCAGAAAGGACTCATCCAATTGACCTGAAATTTGGTATACTGACATTATTTGACAAAAAAATTAGAATAGTGAAGTCAGTTAACTTCCATCAACCCCCCTTATCCCCGTGGGAGGGGTAATAAAGGCTAAATTTACGAGTTGAGGGGTCAAACTCATTTTCGTGAGGTAATTTTACCTCATGAACACACATTAAAAAGGGCGCTTGCGTCGGGAAGTAACGCTCTTCCCCTGAGGAGGCCTGGGCTAGGCCCAAATGCATGACAATAACTTTTTAAGACCTTAAGTAGCTTGATTTGACTAGAATGCATGAGTATCATGCACGGGTTAACTTGTGTATATATATATATATATATATATATATATATCACAAAAATAAAGTCCAAAAGGCAGGAGCTGCCAGGAAAAGAAACATGCAATGCAGAGGGCTTGAAGGCAGATCCTGACAGTTCAGATCTTCGTTTAACCCTCTATTCCTTTCCAGTTCTACTGGAAAGGAACAGCTGCAGGCTGAAGTCATTGCGACTTCTGTCAATAGAAATTTAAAGCGACAATGTCGGGTTAAGTGTTTAAACACTTAACCTTAGGGGCCTCCACATTGCCGCTTTAAATGTCTATCGACAGACGTCGCGATGACGTCAGCCTGCAGTGCCGAACACTTGTTCAATTGGAATCACTTGCTGTCAGCATGGTGCTTTCAGTGGAGATGTCCAGCGTCGGGTTGAAGGTAAGTCTGCTTATTTTCCAATCCGTTTTTCATAATTTCGGATTTTCTTTGTAGGGCTTCTCCATGTCGGAATACTGGTAAAGCGTACCCAACCCAATAACAGATCATGCACCATTGCAATGGGTGCAGAACAACCGGGAGATAATTGCAAAAGTAACATGCTGGTTCTTAGCATTGCAACCTTTCAGGTGTAGAGTAAAACATAGACGAGGATTTTATGCAAAAATGCAGATGCATTGTGATAAAAATTAGCGGCCCTTGTGAAGTCCTTGCCAGCCTACGTGCTAACACTAGGGGGAGGGATATGTGAGAAAGGGTGTGGTTTTCCACAGGCCTCTAAGAGAGGCAGTAGATACAACAGTGCACCTAGTTCAAAGATAAACTGGTGTAGGGCATATGTGTGACAAAATAATAGTATAGAGTGTAATTTAACTTACATATTTTGTAGTGGCTTAGAAGAATCTCTTCCACAGCTAGCAGCAAGTTGACAGGGTGTGTCTGAGAGCAATCAAACAGAACACCTGCAGAGAACTTCTTTTTAAAGGCAAGGTGAGAGTAAAGTATTTAAACATGTCTGTTTTCATTGTTCAGTGTGATCGATGGTGAATAAGTCGGCTTGTGTTTAGAGAGCTGGGGGTAAATGTATCAAAGTCTGTTTTTTTCATCTCGCGGGAGATCAGCTAAAATTTAAAGCGGCGATGGCTTGTAAAGGCAAGTTTGCCTTTACAAGCCATCGCCGATTTAAATTTTAGCTGCAAAGTCGCCGATCTCCTGCGAGATGAAAAAACTGGACTTTGATACATTTACCCCCTGGTGTCTGTTAATTTAACATTAGCGTCACAAGAAAGTGTGTAAAACTTTTTATTGTCAATTTCTTTGCCATCCTGACTATAAAGCTAAGTAAAATGGCAAGAACTTGTTTGTGTGTGAATCATCAGAAGTGTGCCCGTGTCACAGTACATGTGGCACATTCCTATAGCAGAGATAACAGACACCTGTGATTTTGTTGTGGAACTGCAGGGCGCAATCAAATGAACTTCTCTCAGTTATAATTTCATTTAGAAGGTGACTTTTCATGAATAATTTACAATCTACTATAACCCTGCAGCAGATATAGGCAGACTTTGCTTCTCTAGATGTTGTTGAATTAGATAAATTCCTTTTGCTGCAGGTGGTGATGCGGGGATTGTAGGGAGGAGATAAAGTGATAAAGGTGAGTGAAGATCACAGTTTGATGAGTCTGCAGCTACAGTCTCTGATGTACATTTTGCTTATCTACCTTATCTATACTGATAAGCTTTCTGCGTGGAGAGCTGTGGGTTCAGGATTTGTTTATCTCTATGCATTCATTTACCTTTCCCTTATTCTGTATGTAAAAAGCCCCCAACACAGTATTTTCTCCAGTTATCTTCAGTGGTGGCGATATTAAACACATCTATTTTAGTCTCTAGCCAAAATTCATTATTTTTTCCAGGTGCCTCTAGCTATACCAGAGCTAATTCAGCACCCTGCTCTGGTGCAAACATCTGCAAGTTCAGTCGCAGACTACATATAGAAATAATATGATACAACTGTACACAGCAAAATACTAAGTACACATCCAGGAAATGGTATAGGAGAAGAGGCATTGTCCCTTTGTCAATATATACAGAGTAAGAACACAGAAGTGAATATAAGAACCTACACACATACATACATACATACATACATACATACATACATACATACATATATACATACTGTGGCAAGAGCAAACTTCTGGTGAAACACACGCAAACAACTTCTTGACTTTTTACTTTGCTTTAATGTCAGGATGGAAAAAACACAATATAAATATTACACACAGTTTCTTGTGACCCTAAACACTAAATAAACAGAGACCAGCACACTAGCCACCGGCCAGCTTTTCTAGCATTGGTCATCCTGAACAGTGCAACAAACAGGTTTTTATACCTGACACTCCTCCCACTGCCCTAGCTTAACGGGCAGGTGAAAATCCCACCTTCCCTTTAAAAAGGGGTTCTCACCACCTGCTTCTGTTTGATTGCTGTTACTGCAGGCTTACCCTGTTAGCTTGCTTCATATGAAAAGACACTTCCAAAGCATGCAAGTTTAATCAAAAGCTATACTTTTTTGTCACACATATGTCCTCCTCCTGTTTATCTTTAAATTAGGTGCACTGATGCACAAATGTGTTACTCTACTTACATCCTTTCTCGGCAGGTTGCCAGCTAAATACCTCCGTTTGCTACTATACATACATACCTACATACATGGGTGTGTCTGGACATTTGTGGGCCCCATATTAACATTTTATAAGGACCACCATGTATCTCCCCAAGGCTTAAAAAAGTACACATACTCATGGGGCTTTGACAGGGCAGGCAGGCCCCCATAAGCTGTGGCCCCTATAGCAGCTGTATCTAACTAAATGTTTTTTTTAAAAAAAGAATATGAGACTGAGGAATAGATTGACTGAGATACTCTTTTGATATTATGGGGAGCAGATAGTGCTTAAGGCTCTGTTCTGTGTGATTTCTGTATTCACTCCATTGTGACTATCTCTTTATGCTTTTCATTGTATGGTTAATAAATATATAAAATATAAATAAATTTGATCAATGGGAAGCTATTTTAGCTGTTCCTTGTTGTCCAGCTCCCACCTAGTAGATTTATATCTCTACATATGTTGAGGACTCGTAATCACTCTGTCCATTTGTTGTTTCTGTAAATAGTTTATAAATCCTCTACCAGAACATTCTGTAAGTCACCTTTGTAGAGAGTGATATATATTATTACAGACTCTGTATATGGTTTTCACAAAAATGGTAAAACTTAACTTATATTCTCTTATTTAAAATAAACACTCCAGAGGGAAAAGAAAAAAATATATATATTTAGAAGAGTGTGAAGGGACTGGACACCACAGTGGGAATATCGGGCCAGACTGGTCTTTCAGTCAGTGGGTCAATTAGACGATAGCGACCCACACAGTAATTTAATGCCACTCGGTGGCCGAATCCACTATTGTTTAGATGACCAAAGAGGGACAGGGAGGCACAGGAAGCATGGAACAACTGGGGACCCTGTGACATCATGAACCAGTGGAAGGAGTTAAGAATGGAAGGATGAGGACTCTATCTAAGATCAGGAGGTGGGATCTGACTATTTACTGACCATTGTCCCAGTACGTTCCCAACCAGACATGACGGCAGGGGAACAGCAGCTGGGCTGCTGCTGAGTCCATGTTCTACCTTCACCTCTGTAACTTCCAAGATTCCATCCACCACCAATGAAAATGGATCATGGTCTGAGGGTGGAGATTGTCCCGGTAGGGGGCAAGGATCAGAGGATTTTGGGGAGGAAAGAAAGGGAAAGCCAGAGAAAAGATGTTGTTGTTAATTGGGGATTTTGGAGAGATAGGACTTGGACTGATGTTGAGTAGTCATACTCTGGCAGGGCCAGAAAAGATTGTTGAAACCAAGATCTTGCACAGCCAATTGGGTGCTGAACTGATTTATCACCACTCCATTGGGAGACACTCACAGATTCTGGGGAAGTGGTGAGCCTACATCGGTAGGGAGACTGATACCCAGAGTCCCACCAAGTTGGTGGAAAGTTGGCTGAATGGCAGGGACAAGCAAGACATACAGACCCAACTATCAGATCAGAGCCCCTGTTCCACCTTGGATTGTTAACTGTGGACTTTGTTGGCAGGAGTTTAGGCCTATAAGTACTCTGAGCTCGGATGTAACCTGCTTGGGACTTTGCTGGGGTTTTTACTGACATTGGTGAATTTAGTGACACTTGGTTATATTTGGTGGGCGAACATAGTTCTCCTTGGGGAGCACTTTTGCATTCACTTTGTGTATACACTTTGTTAAATAAAAAGCGTATTATCTTTTTCTTGCTTCCTTACCTGTGTGATCTGTGAACCTAGAAGCCAGGTACCTAGAGAACTACAGTTCCAACCCTGAGGTCCTCACATAGTAATTAGTGTCAGTCTTTATAAATGCATTATATATGCTTTCAACTTTGTATTGTATAACACAGAATAGCTAATGAAAAAGTGGTTACTTTGAGGAGTTTTAGTCTGATGAGTCTTCTCTTGGTAATGGCCACAAACATTTTGCCATTTGCTTCAATATTTGTTCTATTGAAACCTATTCTAATTTACTGTGTTGACTGTTTCTGCCTGTCCATCAACCTCAGCCTGTCTCCTGACTATCCATCTTTTCTATTCCCTGTGGATTCATCCTTTGATGTCCTTATACCTGTCCTAGAAGCCCCATGAGCTGGGGTATAATCCTCCTATAATTGCTGCTCTTACACTCTCATGAAATTGCTCCACAATTCTCTACACTAGTTCCTTATGTCCTCCAGAATCCAATTCAAACTGCTCACCTACAAAGTCCTCAACAACACCACACCTTCATACATCTCATATATCATCTCTTCCTCATACCCTCTTAGATCTACCTTCCTCTCACCTCACCTTTGGTAAACACCTCTCACATCCAACCACAAGACTCCTATGCAGTTAGCTTCTTATGGAATTCCCTACCAACATATAAACAACTGCCAATATAGGAAAATAAAAAAACAGCGTTCCTTAGATATATTCCTCCGGAGACAATGTATATTGTGTAGAAATTTGTTGAAAAAGCTCAACATTTGCACTTTTTGCTCTCAGAAGCATAAGAATGATTTTTTTACTATGTATTTTTGTAATACACTCCCCAGAAAACATATTTTGTACAATAATTTTTTTTTTTCCGCTTCATAAATGACCCCATTAATAAACAATGTGTATTAATACATGTATACTCACTGTAAAAGGTTGTGTTCTGTCCGGTTTTCTTTCCAAGGACACCTTTTAAGTCCATTAATCAAAAGACTTCCCCAAAAAATCCAGTCAAGTCTAGAACAGAAAAAATAAAAAAAAGCCAGACTGAAATGTTTCATTACCGATTTGTTTTTGGTAGAAAACATTTGAACATTTCTGGGAACATTTCTACACCAGGAAATATCCAAGTCAAAGGTCACATTGCCTGGAATGGCCTCTTACTCTTTAAAATTTCTAATTCTATTTTCAAGCAAGTGTAATGTCCCCATATGGTGTAAGAGTGGAGATGATTCCCCTTGCTAGTAATAAGGGGCATGCAGATGGCAGTTAGATGCACTCTGTGTTTTACCTACTACATAATCATTGTCTCACAAAAGTAAAACAGGTAGTCATTGTTAAAACCATGGGAAATTACAAGATGGTGCCGAGGAGTCATCCTACCGAGTGGGGTACAGCTCGCCAATGATGGTCACACCGACACAGAGGACACCTACAATAAAAAAACAATGTAAGGAAAAAAACAAAATTAAAGCGGCAATGTGAAGACCCCGCAGGGACACTGTTTAAACAGTGTCCCCACAGGGACGTTGCATTGCCACTTTAAATTTAAAGGCATGAAGGGAGCACTGACGTCACACAGTGCTGCCGGAGACCTGGACAGTCGAAAAGAGGTGCCGTCATCCTTCTGCTGGCATCGGGGATCTGCAGAGTCGTTTTTCAGTTAAGTCTGTGATTCTACCTGTTGTTTTTTTCCTTACATTGTTTTTTTATTGTAGGTGTCCTCTTTGTCGGTGTTATCATAATCATTGAAGCGATTACCACCGATCTTACCAAGGACAGTGTTATTTTTACTATCTGCATGAATACCATCTCAGTGCAGATGCTGTACCCAGAGATTTATTATAAATATTAGCAATTCTTTCAATAACGCCATCATACACCACGGCCTTATCTGTGAGGAGTTTATATGTTCTCCCTGTGTTTGCGTGGGTTTCCTCTGGGTGCTCCGGTTTCCTCCCACACTCCAAAAACATACTGGTAGGTTAATTGGCTGCTAGCAAATTGACCCTGGTCTGTGTGTGTGTGTGTTAAGGAATTTAGACTGTAAGCCCCAATGGGGCAGGGACTGATGTGAGTGAGTTCTCTGTACAGCGCTGCGGAATTAGGGGCGCTATATAAATAAATGATGATGATGATGATGAAGCCTACAAACAACAAGAAAATTGGAAAGTGATACATGGGGTTAAGTGCCACATATTGCATATTGACTTAGCCCACCCCCTTCCTCTCCCTGCGGCACAAAAAAAAAAAAAGAGCTGCTCACTGCTCTGCCCCACCAACTACCAAGCATCAGGTCCCACTGGGGAATACCACGACACCCCGGCGGGACAGTCTGATGCTGCCTGCGCCCCCCTTCAGCGCTGTGCCCCAGGAGGTCACCCCTATAGCACAGCTCTAGTTATGGCCCTGATTTACACTCTATATATATTGCAAGCATTCTATACAGCAGTTTTGGCTAACCTGTGACACTCCAGGTGTTGTGAAAGTACAAGTTCCAGCATGCTTTGACTATATGTGGCAGCTTATTGCTGGAAGGGTATGCTGGGACTTGTAGTTTCACAACATCTGGAGTGTCACAGGTTAGCCAACACTGGTATATAGCATAAATGTTATCATGGGGTTTGCCAGGTAAACTATATATTTCTTCTACTGTAGATTACGAGTGTTAACTTTAAGTGTGTTCAGATTCCGCTGAATTGCAAAGTCTGTTATGTACAGTTATCTATAGATCGCAAAATGCTGCTAAGCTTTGAGTGGTAAATCATTAGATATTAGTTAGAGATGTTCCAGTTGTTTAAACTTTCCTCTGTAAACAGATAAATTGCTAATAATATACCAGTATAATGTCCTATTACCCTATGTGTATGTGCTCTAACTGGGGTATTAATTATAAGTTCCCACACATCGGATATGAAATAGTGCATCGCTATATTTATGAATCATATATTCCATATTTTGTTTTGTTGCCCACTGATTCATTTCAGATCAATCAGTGAACAGCTCTCAATTATTAGATTTAATTTTATTCTAATGGAATCTAATAATAGAGAGTTAATCACTAATTAATCTGAATTTAATCCGTGGGCAGTAAAACAGAAACGACAATATAAGACATATATGATTCATAAATGTAGCAATGTGCTATTTCCTATCAGTTATAATTGAGTCTATGTTATTCAGTCACATGGTAATTATTAGCAACATCACAGCTATCCCAGAATTAATACCCCAGTTAAAAGGCATAAATATATGATACAATACCAACCGGTTAAGTCGTATTTAATACAACTGAAATGGGAGAGATAGGAAACTGTGAGATAAGTAAATACAGGAAAGTGAAGGACATTATAGTGGCATATTATCAGGAATTTACTTATTCACACAGGACAGTTTAAATAGGGGGAAATGTCCAATGAATAACTGAGTTTCCATCTTACAGACAATGCAATGCTGCTGAATGTGATACACCCGTACTTACCTACTTTTGCAAAGTTCTTTCCGAGAGAGGGGCGTGACTGGAGGGCGGGAGGGGCGGGGCGCGGCCAATGGCGCAATTTTGGCCCGCCCCCCACGATGAAAATGCCGCTTTGTCACAGGGAGGGGCCAAAATTACGCGATTCACCGCAAATCGCGTCGTTTCGGGAAGACAGTAGCGGGATGCGGGAAACTTGCCAGCTCTCCCGGGAGTCCGTGAGACCAACCAAAATTTGGTTTTTCGAATTTCGGGAGTCTCCCAGACATTCCGGGAGAGTTGGCAAGTATGGATAAACCACATGATAAATGTATTCTCTTCGGTAGAGGAGTTTGCTAATGTTCACAGCGTAACACACATTAACTAAAAAAAAATTGAACCTTATAGGAGATAAATAACCACTAAAAAATATGTGTAAAATAAAATATCCACATGTGGGATATATGATTCATAGAGATGTAATTGCAGTCAGGCATGACATGTGACTTGTATTCTCACTCATTGAGAGACAGGGATTGTACTGATAGGAGATAGGAAAAAGCGTATAATTATGTAATTATAATATACAAAATAACAAAATAGCTACCATTAGAACACACACTGATTCCTAATACTAAGAACCCTTAAGGTTGCTATCTCTGCCTTCTTATTTTCACTTCAATTTAACTATATTTTAATAATATTTTGCAAAGAATGTACATTTTTGAATGTTTTAAGAAAATCTAAAGTGCCTCCACATCAGAACCTGTTTTTTTACAGGTTCCTTTCATGTCAGAATAATTGTCCCCATGTACCACACAAATACTGAGGCCACCCAGGAAGTGAAACGTACATTCTAAGGAGGTACAAGCCAACATCTAGAAACACACAACGATAAAGTTAGGGAGAAACTAGCAGAGTTACTGTCCAAATTGTGATAGCTAGACGACCTAGCCAGAGCATCTCCAAAACTTTAGGTCTTGTGGGGTGTTCCCGGTATGCAGTTAGTACCTGTCACTGCCAATAGCGCCTACAATAAGCAAGTGAGTGCCAGAACTGAACCTTGAAGCAATGGAAGAAGGTAGCCCGGTCTCATTTTCTTTCACATCATTTGGACGGCGGACCGTTGTTTACCTGGATAAGAGATGGCACCAGTATGCACTATGGGAAGAAGTCAATTAGGCAGAGGCAGTGTGATTCTCTGGACAATGCACTCGTGGAATCTTTGGATCCTGGCATTCATGTGGATGTTACTTTAACACATACCACCTACCTAAACATTGCTTCAGACCAAGTCCATCCCTTCATGGCAATGGTATTCCCTGATGGCAGTGGCCTCTTTCAGCAAGATAATGCGCCTTGCCATACTACAAAAATTGTCCAGGAATGGATGGAGGAACTTGACAATGAGTTCAAGGTGTTGACTTGGCCTCCAAATTTCCCAGATCTCAATCCGATTGAGCATCTGTGGTGTGTGCTAGAAAAACAAGTCCGAGCCATGGAGGCCCCACCTGGTAACTTGCAGGACTTAAAGTATCTGATGCTAATGTCTTTGTGCCAAATACCACAGGACACATTCAGAGGTCTTGTGGAGTCCTTGCTTTGACGGGTTGTATTGGCTGCACGAGGGGGAAACTACACAATATTAGGCAGGTGGTTTTAGTGTTGTGACTTATCAGTGTATGTAACACCTGCTCACCTTTGCGTGGTATAGTACTGTGCTTTCCATGACTCCTATGGTATATTGCTGACCACTGACTGTAGCTCTTCACTCTCAATATTATATGGTTTTGAATATGCAAACAAGGTGTGATAAAGATGAAAAAAACAACATAGATGATTTGGGTGGAGTGGTGTTTAAACACAGTTGATTGAACGCATATAAAGATATATAGAGTATAAGGTCATTGTCTATGGTTAATAAATAACCATTTATTCACATTGCAATATATACAATTTCTTATCTTTACATAAATCACAAAACCATAATTGCTGTAAAGCCAATTTAAGGCAATATAGAGATAATGGGTATCAGGTGACCTTTTAATATATAGCTATTTATTTGTTTATGTGGCAATATGCATAGTTAGTCATCTTCACATCCCACCCTCTCTCAGGCTTATTGGGATGTACAAAGTTCACTGGACTCAGGATATTGAATTAGCTGTGTAATGGACCTTTCATCAGCATTATCAACATTTATTTATACAGTGCCAGCAAATTCTGTAGCGCATTACGATTGGGAACAAACAGTAATAAAAAGATACTGGGTAATACAGATATAGGGGTAAGAGGGCCCTGCTCGCAAGTTTACATCATATTGCATATTTTCAGCTAGAATGCAAAAGTAAAACGTATTTAGTGGGCTGTGTGATCAGTCACACAGCAATGTTGGTCAGAGGGTTGTTATCTTATACTAGCTGTGTAGAGGGTGGTAATAGGGTAACCTAGGGAGATTAAGATGCTGGTTGAGGAAAATCATAAGCTTGTCTGAAGAGGTGGGTTTTCAGAGAACGCTTGAAGGTTTGAAGACTAGAGGAAAGTCTTAGGGGCATATTTACTAAACTGCGGGTTTGAAAAAGTGGAGATGTTGCCTATAGCAACCAATCAGATTCTAGTTATCATTTATTTGGTACATTCTACAAAATGACAGCTAGAATCTGATTGGTTGCTATAGGCAACATCTTCACTTTTTCAAATCCGCAGTTTAGTAAATATACCCCTTACTGTGCAAGGGAGGGAATTGCACAAACTGGGTGCAGCTCGAAAAAAGTCCTGTAACCGGGAATGGGAGGAAGTAATGAGAGTGGAAGAGAGACGCAGATCTTGTTCAAAATGGAGGTGTCGAGTTGGTAGACATTTTGAGAAAAGTGAAAAGATGTATGATGGTGCAATTTTGCTGATGGCTTTGTATGTTAGTAAAATAATTTTATATTGGATTTGTTGAAAAACAGACAACCAATGTAGATACTGACAGAATGGCTCAGCAGAGGAAGAACAATTTGTAGGAAAAATCAATCTAGTCGCTGCATGCAAAAAAGATTGTAGGGGTTTGAGTCTGATTTTGAGAAGACCAGTAAGGAGGGAATTTCAATAGTCAATACGGGAGATGATGAGTGCATGATTTTACGTTTTTTCGTGTCTTGTGTGAGATATGTGCATATTCTGGAAATGTTTTTTAGATGTATGTAACATGATTTAGTGATTGAGTCGATGTGGGGAAAGGATAGTTGTGAGTCAAGAATTACACCTAGGCAACGAGCTTGCTGAGGAGGATTTATGGTCATGTTATCAACAAAAATAGAAACGTCAGGCATAAAGGATTTGTTTTTGGGTGGGAATATTATTAATTCTGTTTTTAAAAGATTGAGTTTGAGTTGGCGAGAAGACATCAAACATGAAATGGCAGAAAGACAATCAGTAACGTGAGATTTCACAGATTGTGAGAGATCGGGAGAGAATAAATAAATTTGTGCATCATCCGCATAGAGATGATACTGAAATCCAAAGGAGCTTATTAGTTTTCCAAGAGAAGTGGTGTAGATAGAGAATAGCAGGGGACCTACGACTGGGCCTTGTGGTACTCCATCTGATAAAGGAAGCGGAGTGGAGGTTTTTCCAGAAAAATTAACTCTGAAAGAGCAATTAGATAGGTAGCATGAGAACCAGGATAGGACAGTGCCTTCAAGACCTAGGTATTGTAGCGTTTGTATGAGGAGTGTCGAAGTCGTATAATTGGATGAACGAAAGTATATTGGTTTAATATTGTTTTGCCGTGCGATTGCGATCCGTACGCCACGTAACACGTGGCGTGGTGCGATCGCACGGTAAAATACGCACGCACACACTCGCATTACAACATTTAGTTATTTATATAATTCATATTCATATTGGTTTCGTTACACTGTAATTTATGAGCAGATAATATTTGGTTTATTAGTAATATATATATATATATATATATATATATATATATATATATATAATGATTATACGTACACTTCAGTGATATTCAAGGTTCAGGTTATAGGAAAGGTATCATGCCTAGTGTCATATTGAAGCCCTATTCATCAGCAGCTGTCCGGTGTAGTCGGCGAAGAGATCGCACTTTGCATACTTTAGTTATTGATATTAGGGAATAAACCTTTGTATGATGCTGGCTATGAAAGGAGCAGACCCCCTGGAGAGACGACCCCCACCTTTGGATTCCTTAGATTGAATCAGCCTATGACCTGTTTACCCTGGACCCACCCAACGTCTGGACCTATAGAAACAATCTACGTCATCTCTATTGTTCACTATGTAACACTGTACTGTATATAATCATAGCTGCACTCCCCCTGGCTCTCAGTCAACTGACACAGTATTCTAAACAGATATACTGTTCACTGGGTCCCGTGGTTTGCGCAGCGAGCGCTTGCGATAGCATCGGTATGTATTTATCTATTGGTATTGGCTGTACTGTACTGTATCATAACATAATAATGTATTGAATTGTTGACTATTTACATCTGCTAAAAAAATTACTTTGTGCTTTGGAAACACATACAATTGATTGGGCAATGCTTATTTGAAAACAATAGAATTACTTTAACAGGAGAGAGCTGTCAACTGTGTTATATGCAGCAGTTAGATCCAAGAGAATTAGAAAAGAGTAATGGCCTTTAGATTTTGCTGTGATCAAATAATTGACAAACTTGGTCAGTGCAGTCTCTGTGGAGTGTTGAGAGCGAAAGGCTGGCTAAAGAGAATCCAGTAGGTTGTTTGCTGTAAGAAAGTGTGTGAGGCGAGAGAAGACAATTCTCTCGAAGGGCAATTTGAGAGAGAGATTGCGCCAGAATTTTGTTTAGCAGTAATCACTGTGTTCTTGAATAGTGATGGAAAGATACCCGTAGAGTAAGAGAGATTACAGATTTTAATTAGAGGTGGAATGAGCACAGGGACCTACCAATTTGTGAGGGAGTAGGATCAAGGGGACAGGAGGTAGAGTATAAACTTCCTCATAATTTGTGGGATCAAATGAAGAGAGGATGTCAGAGGATGCTACAAAGGAATTGAGCCGATTGCTTGTCGAGGGAGATGATACCATTGAAGTCGGATCTTATCAATCTTGTCCTTGAAATAGGAAGAAAAATCCTGGGCACTGATGGTAGCCGGAGGGTTTGGGGTGGGAGGGTTTATAAGAGATTGAAATGTGTTAAAAAGACGTTTGGGGTTAGAAGCCTGAGCATAGATGAGAGATTGGAAGTTTGCTTGTTTTGCAGTGTCCAGAGCATTTCGATAGGCGTGGTAGAGAGCAGTATATGTGCTGAAATCATTAGAGGTACAAGATTTACGCCAATGACATTCTGCTTTGCGAGAGAGTTTTTGAACATTTTATGTTCATTTTTTGTGCCACGGTTGACAACAAAGTCTACACAGCGTATGAAGATTCGCTGTAGTCACTTGATCAAGGACAGTTTCTAGGGTTTGGTCAAAATGAGGAAATGTCCTATCAGGGAAGGAGAATATAGAAATTGGGAAAAGCAGGTGTTGTAGAGAGGTGGAAAACCATTGAAAATCAATAGAGTTATTATTTCTACGGGTGCGAGAAGGCTTGGAAGAGTTTGACAGTGGGGAGGGTAAAGAATTGGGGTTGAGCAAGCAGCTAATAAGGTGATGATCTGAGAGGGGGAACGGAGTGTTAAGGAAATCAGAAACTGAGCATAGTCTAGGGAAAACAAGATGAAGACAGTGGCCATACTGATGAGTAGTAGATTCAATCCACTTGGAGAGGTCAAGTTTAGATTTTAGAGAGCAGTTTTGAAGCAGCATTGGAACATGGATTAGCAGTAGATGTTGAAATCACCCATGATGATGGTGGGGATGTCAGAGAGTAAGAAGTGAGGGAGCCATGCAGAGAAATGTTCAAGCAATTGTTGGTGTGGTCCAAGGGCGCGATAGATCACAGCAACACGCATAGAGAATAGGTTAAAAATCCAGACAGTATGTACTTCAAAAGATGTGAACGTGATTGATGGGACATTTGGTAAAATTATGAATATGCACGGTGGGGAGAGAAGTAGTTCAACCCCACCTCCTTGTCTGCCTCCAGGTCTGGGGATGTGAATGAAAGGGGAACCAACATGTCAAGTTAATGATATTAGAAGATACCACTGACTGATAGTGAAGCAAATAATCAGGGAGGCGCGGCGTCTAACGCAACCCCGGTATTGACCAGGGACCCCTGCAAGGAGGTACGGGCTTAGCTGCATGAGGTGAGCAGGTCGCGGTTCTCCAAGTTAGTTATCAGTGCAGCGGGAGAGACAGGGATGGTCGTATGGCCCGGGTCGAATGCCAAACGATGGTGGAGTACACAAGGGTGTTTCAGAAGGAAGGTCAGAAGCAAGCCAAAGGTCAGATTCCAGGTAACGACAGAGCCAAATCGCCAGGCAGAGAATAGTCAGGTACAAAGCCAAAAGTCAAGAACCAAGGTACAAACAACAGGAGTAAGGGAGCAGGATACAGGACGCTGGAGCTGGTGAAACCAATACTTTGGTACCAGACATAGGAGGGAGGTGCCTTATATACCCTAATTTGGGCCCTGATAGGAGGAGTGATGTCTCGGTGGTTAGATGATCCTGACCACCGACTGGCCAGTGAAAGAAGCGTCCTGTTGCCTACCAACGGGACGCGAGCTACTGCGCATGCGGGCCTAGCATGGTCGGAAGTACGTGTCGTTGCTAGGCAGCAGGACACGGCTCAGAGAAGGAGACAGGGGTCCATCCCCGACACAAGAGGACAGCACAGAAACCCGTCAAGGCTTTGGATTTCTAACTATTTTATGCATATCATACTCTACACCTTGTCCCATATATGCAGAGAGGATTTGCTTCACTTCTACTATTTTCATCATGAAATTCACTCACAGCGCCCACAGGAGTTTCCTACAGTGCTATATTTGCCAGCCTAAGACTCAGTAATTATAACTCCCTCATAGGACGCTGCCGTTTGATCTGTCTCCCAGGTCCTTTGGATAGAGGGACCCCTCACAGCCGGATGCTGGCTACAGCTGATGCTGCCTTCTATACACTGCTGCCCGAGCACGCTCACTCGTTGCCTCCTATATCATCTACACAACGATGGATTCGCCTCTGAGCGATTTAGATAGAAGGATCCCTCACAATTGGATGCCAGCTACAGCTCCTGCTGTTTTTCTACTTCTACTACCCGAGAGTGTTTTCACTGTCTCCCACCTCACCACATTTCTATCACTCCAGATAATTGGTAGAAGTTGCTGAATGATAGAAACCTGGATTTTATCTATTCTATTGGCTCATATTTTCATTTGGTCATGTCATCGTCAATCATACACTGCAGTGTCTAATCTGAATCTGGATTGTCACTATTTATATTGCACTAGCAACTGTGAGCAGCTGGCTTTTTGCCAGCATAATAATCAATCATTCACTTGTTGACATCAACAGCATTGACTTATTAGTACTATAATTTTTTGCATTTTTCATCATCTCATTTTCCTCTATGCTATCGGGACTTGTGCATTTTTGCACATCATTGAATTTTCAAATATAGATTATTATTTATTGATTTGATATTGTCGAAATCAGTTTATTTATGAATGTTGTTCTATTATGTTTTTCACATTATGAACCCTTTATCCATCTAGGGTTCATATTATTATGCAACCTTTTGAATAATTAAATATTAGCGTATGTTTTATACAACAGAATGTGACTTCTTTTCTATAATTATTTGTATTCTATTCTATAGCGCAGACACATTTCTTACCTTATATCTTGTGTCTTGTCTATTTAGGTATATCCACTACCCTTGTGACTGCAGCTTATTGTTATATACAACACATATTACAGCCTATAGCGCTACTAGGGACTGAGTCTGAACTGGTGGGTAAGTTGACAGATCCAATAGGTGTGCCTTCTATAGCCACCCTTTTATTCTCAAAATTTTCTATTGCAGGTGAGGCAGTGTCTGATTGCGTGAGCCATGCTTCTATTATTGCCAGAAGGTTGAGGTTGTTTGAGAGGAAGAGGTCGTGTATGGAGTTAAGTTTATTACAAACAGAGCGTGCATTCCAAAGGGCACATTTAAAGGACTTTGGAAGAGAGGGGAGACAGGTGATGCTTTGAGGTTTGCTGGATTACGATAGCATTCAGATAAATGTGTGGGAGAAATGTGAGGGGACCTGGATTAGGAGATATATCACCAGCTAACAGAAGCAGGGAGGAAGGAAGGTAGGAAAGATGATTGTAAGATGTGTGTCCTTTTAGTTTCTGGCAACAGGATGAGGCTCTTACAACTATTTAATTTAAATAGGAAAAAAGTTCATGAGTGTTAACTAGAGGTGAGTGAAGAATGAAAGAGCAATATGGACAGAGATGTGTGTTACAGAAAGGGTGAAGGAGAATATAGTTCTAAAGATAATGCCATCATCATCACCATTTGTTTATATAGCGCCACTGATTCCGCAGCGCTGTACAGAGAACTCATTCACATCAGTCTCTGCCCCATTGGAGCTTACAGTCTAAATTCCCTAACACACACCCACAGACAGATAGAGAAAGAGAGACTAGGGTCAGTTTTAATAGCAGCCAATTAACCTACAAGTATGTTTTTGGAGTGTGGGAGGAAACCGGAGCACCCAGAGGAAACCCACGCAAACACAAGGAGAACATACAAACTCCTCACAGATAAGGCCATGGTCGGGAATTGAACTCATGACCCCAGTGCTGTAAGGCAGAAGTGTTAACCACTTAGCCACCATGAAAGGAGAATAAGAAAAATATTTTTGCAAACATTGGGATTTATGAGTAAAATAATAAAATTGTGGGAATTACAAGAATTACCTAGTTGCAATATCCTGTGCAATCTGAGAAGTAGGAAAGTAAGGCTGCAGTAGATGCAGATTATTTCTAAATATCTTCAATTGTTGTTCAATATTTATTCAACTGTCTTGTTTAACTGTATTTTCAAACACTTTTTGAGAGATACACTTAGCGTTGAAAACACATGTCTGCCCCCACACGTCTCCCCCCACACGTCTCCCCCAGACCTTTCCTCTGTTTCAGTTATTTCTCCTGCTCTGTGGCTTGTGGTTGATTTCATCTATTCCATCTCTCACTTTTTAATCTTTTATCAATACCTTCACTATACAAGGTGATCTTTTGATTTGCTTCTCTTTCATAAATCTCACTTAAGTTTCTCACAGCGTACAACCACAAAGTCAGTAAATTCTCTACCATAACATTTAGCTTTGCTCCTCTCCCTCTTAGTCAACATCGAACCTACTTCTGCACTACATTGCAACTTGAACTCAGACAAGAATTAAACTTGAACACTTGAACTTCAACTTTTTCTCCTCCTTCTCCTACTTCCATTTTTTCTCCTTCTCCTCCTTCTCCTTTTCCTTGTCCTTCGCCTCCTTCTCCTTTTCCTCTATCTCCTTCTCCTTATCCTTCTTCTCCTTCTCCTCCTTCTCTTCCTCAATCTCCTTTTTCTTCTTCTTCTCCTTCTCCTTCTTCTCCTCCTCCTTCTTCTGCTTCTTCTCCTTCTTCTCCTTCTCCTTCTTCTCCTTTTTCTCCTTCTCCTTCTCCTCCTTATTCTCCTTCTCCTTCTCCTCCTTCTCCTTCTCCTTCTCCTTCTCCTTCTCCTTCTCCTTCTCCTTCTCCTTCTCCTTCTCCTTCTCATTCTCATTCTCATTCTCATTCTCCTTCTCCTCCTCCTTCTCCTTCTTCTTCTCCTCCTCCTCCTCCTTCTCCTCCTTCTCCTCCTTTTCCTCCTCCTTCTCCTTCTCCTTTTCCTTCTCCTTCTCCTCCCTCTCCTTCTTCTCCTCCTTCTCCTTCTCCTCTTTCTCCTCCTCCTCCTCCTTTTCCTTCTCTTTCTCCTCCTTCTCCTTCTTCTCCTTTTCCTTCTCCTTCTCCTCCGGCTTCTCCTTCTCCTCCTCCTTCTCCATCTCCTCCTTCTCCTCCTCTTTCTCCTTCTTCTCCTCATCCTTATCCTTCTTCTCCTTCTTCTTCTCCTCCTCCTTCTCCTCCTTCTTCTACTCCTTCTCCTCCTTCTCCTTCTCCTCCTTCTCCTTCTCTTTCTCCTCCTTCTACTTCTTCTACTCCTTCTCCTTCTCCTTCTTCTCCTTCTTCATCTCCTGATCCTTCTCCTCCTGCTTCTCCTCCTGCTTCTCCTCCTTCTCCTTCTTCTACTCATTCTCCTCCTCTATCTCCTCCTCCTCCTCCTTCTCCCCCTTCTCCTCCTTCTTCTCCTTCTTCTCCTTCTACTCCTCCTCCTTCTTCTCCTTCATCTCTTCCTCCTTCTCCTCCTTCTCCTTCTCCTTCTTCTCCTTCTCCTCCTTTTCCTCCTTCTCCTCCTTCTCCTTCTCCTTCTCTTTCTCCTCCTTCTCCTTCTTCTTCTTCTCCTTCTTCTCCTTCTTCTTCTTCTTCTTCTTCTTCTCCTTTTCCTTCTCCTTCTCCTCCTGCTTCTCCTTCTCCTTCTCCTCCTCCTCCTCCTCCTCCTCCTTCTCCTTCTCTTTCTCCTCCTTCTCTTTCTCCTTCTTCTCCTCATCATTCTCCTTCTCCTTCTTCTCCTTCTCCTTCTTCTCCTTCTTCTCCTCCTTCTCCTTCTCTTTCTCCTCTTTCCCTTAGTCAAATTAATCGCTGAGCCTATCTGGGAACTTTTCTTAAAAAATTTGCACTTGAAAATGATAATGCATATTTTTTGATACTTTGCACAGTTTGAATGAAATTAATAAAATGTCTAGGAACAATATGGCTAGCCCAAAAAGGCATACCTTTTTTGAAAATTAGCGCATCAAATTAATTTATTGAAACCAAGATGGGGGAGATTTGGGCATTATAACTCCCCCTCTCTGGTCTTCTTAATGCTTTCTGTAGTGTAGGGCATTCTTGCCTGGTGATCACTATAAAGTAACTAATAAGGGGCATCTTATTTGAAAGAGGAGACTCAGAGGATCTATACCTGTTTTTGTTAAAGCAAAAAAATGATCTGTCTTGCCGCCAACTGAAACATTAGCTAATAACTAGGAGGAATTCCACACTTTATATTCTTCAGCAACTGGAGGAACAGCAAAGAGCCATCAAGACCTACACATCAAACCATGAGAAAGGGAGAGGGGGGGCATTATCATCATCAACATTTATTTATATAGTACCAGCAAATTCCATAGCGCTTTACAATTGGGAGCAAACACAGTAATTATGGAATACTGGGTAATACGTACAGACAGAGAGGTAAGAGGGCCCTGCTCGCAAGCTTACAATCTATAGGACAATGGGAGTTTGATGAATGAGGCTAAGTGTTTCTTATTGCATATTGGTCTAGCCAGATTGTAAAGATAAAAAGTGCTTAGTGGGCTATATTATCCAGTCACATAGCAATGTTGGTAAAAGGGTTGTTGTGTGAACTGTGTAAAAGGTGGTAATAGGGAGGGTAAGAGGGTGAAAATATATAGAATGCTTCATGAATTTGCATATCATGCATGCACAGGGGCCATGCTAATCATTTCTGTATCCAATTTTAGTATATGTGTTGCCAAAGACATGTTACCATATTCCAGCACACTGGAGAACCCTTTTGGTTTTATACAAGCTACTTAAACTTTTTTAAATTGTAACTTGAAAAGCAGCTAGGAAAGTTTGAAGTATGGTGTTTGAAGAATATAGGTCAATGTAGGACTTGCATACAATGGTGTTTGAAGCATATAGGTCAGTGTAGGACCTGCATACAATGTGGTGCCCTTGACAGTGGGATACAAGTTTAAATGTTTTGAGCAAAATATGAACTAATACCTCATGTTTTCGTTGTTCTAGATACATACAAATAAGCAGTGTTAAGGACAAGCACTGATAACAGCTGTCTTTTTGTTTTGTATACATATAGGGCATTTATATTGCAGTGCAGCTGGTACCATATATAATATGGGATTAACTGAGCGCGGGCATAATTCTTCTCAGATGGCCACTGTTAGCCAAAAGCCCATTAGTAAATTGTTAAAATACTTTTCTACTCAGCAAGCAACAATCAAAATAAGCACTTCAGGCACAAAATTGACATTCCCTATTGCTGAAATACTTGGTTTGTTAAACTATGCATGCCATTTTTAATATACAACATAAGGGAGGGTGGGACGACTCAAGGACATTTGCATCTTGCACTTTTTACATTATGGGCTTTGCTCACCTTAGTGTATCTTCTAATATCATCTAGTGTATTTTCTAAAATGACCTTTTATTACTGCCACTGCTATCCCTCCCCATGTCACACATGCTGTATGACATTGAGAATGATATAGTAAAATAAACAACGGCCAGGTGCTGATTACACAATAGAATGTTGAACAAGGCCTGGCTAAATAATTGTATTAGGACATAAGACTGCTCCAGACACAATCTTAGAAAATTATCCTAATTGTACGCATTACATTTCTACTAATTATGTACACTTTACCAGCTAGGGATGGTAAAGATGATCTACACTCTATAGGGAGTCCAGTTGATGAGCTCTGCTTTAGACAAGTTTAGCTTTAGATAACATTGGGACTTTCATGAACAGACAGCAGAGGATCAGCTGGGTACATGAGAGAGTAGGGAAGGGGAGAGGTTAGGTTAGGGGAGGAGAGATAGAATGGGTGCCAGTCATCAGCATTGAAGTGGTAAAAAAGAGACTACAATAATTGATTTGTTCACCAATAAAGGAGATATACAGAGAGAAGTGCGGTTGGCTGAGTATTGAGCCTTGTGAGACCCCAATTAGTAGTGGGAGATGACGAGATGAGGATCCAGAGATGGAAACAGAGGAGAAGCTTTTGGATAGCTAGGAAGTCAACCAGTAGAGAAGGGTCATGAATAGCTATGGAGTGTAGGGTGTGTTGGAAATGATGATGTTCCTCAGACTTGAAAATGGAGGAGAGGTCCAGAAGAAAGAGCAAGTAGAACTGACCCCTAGACTTGGCTGAGATGATTGTGACTTTAGCAATGGCAGTTAAGGATAGAGGAGTGGTTCAAGTGAGGAAAAAAAAGATGTCAGAATTGAGGACATCAGGATTGCACCTAGTGTGGATTTAGGTGATGGGATCAGTACAGGAGGTGGGGAGAGGCTGAAGGAAAGGAGAGTGTGGACGGAGAACAAGATGTGTGAGTTGGGAAAATTGGAGATGATACAGAGGTGGTGGAAGACTAGATCAAAGGAATGAGTGGGAGAGGAATCCACTATGATATTGAGATCACCCAGTATAATGAAGAGAAAATCCTAGAATAAGAAAGGGAGAAGTCAAGAAGCAAAGTTATCATGGAATTGTGAGACAGGACTAGTGGGACAGTAGATGATGGTAACATGAAGGTGGGCTGGATAGAATAGATTAATGGAGTGGACCTAAAAGAAGTAAAGAGAGGTCTCAGGGGGAACGATACGGAAGTGCAGCTGGGAGAGGGCAGTATGCTTACATAACACCTTGTTGGACTCAAGGTTGGGGGTGTGGGAAAAGAGAGACAACCATTAGAGAGAGCCTCAGGAGGAGAAGAGTCATAGGAGAAGAGACAAGTTTCAGAGAAGGCAAGGAGGTTAAGGGGGTTGAAGATGGAACTCAGTTTATTGCAGACAGATCTGGCAGGAGAAGGGGAGAGAGGAAAGTGTGGGTATGTGGATAAGGTTGGCATGTTCTCAGACACGCAAGGTAGGGCAAGGTTTGGGAATGATGTGGACGGAAGCAGAGAGTGGAAATAAGGTGTGGGTTAGTGTTTCGAGAGATGTCTCAAACAACCAGGAGAAGGAGCAAGTTGAAGAGGAAGATGGTTGAAAGTTTGGGAGTGAGGGGTTTATTGTGGTAAGAGCAGGAGGTGAGGAGGGTGGGTGACAAGACACATTGCTATTGCTATGGTTTGGTTAAGATGTGATTCTAATAAGATGGTTTATCCGTCGCACCAATTGTTGAGAGTTATTCTTCCCTAATTCCATGTTATATCATTTATTGGATATGGGGTGCAAACACTAATCTCAATTCAGTAACAGTAGAAGAGAAAAATGAAGTTTGTTCGAGGCGATTCTCCCTTGTTTTTAATTTTCTGATAAGCATCTATTGTTTTTAAAAATTAACCTTTATTTATTATTTATTAAAATGTATTCAATATAATAAAACAGCGAAATAAAAAAAAAAATAATGTGAATAAATGAAAAATGTGAATTAAAATTTCTGAACCATCTTGAGCAAACTTCTTTTTCTTCTTCTACTAAGATGTGATACTAAGAAAAAGGAGAAACAGTCGCACCAAAATGAATAAATTGAAAAAATAAAGGTTAAACCAGATGCTCCTTATTCAAAACAAGTTAACCCGTGCATGATACTCATGCATTCTAGTCAAATCAAGCTACTTAAGGTCTTAAAAAGGTTCTTGTCATGCATTTGGACCTAGCCCAGGCCTCCTCAGGGGAAGAGCGTTAGTTCCCGTCGCAAGCGGCCTTTTCAATGTGTGTTCATGAGGTAAAATTACCTCACGAAAATGAGTTTGACCCCTCAACTCGTAAATTTAGCCTTTACTACCCCTCCCACGGGGGAAGGGGGGATGATGGAAGTTAACTGACTTGACTATGCTAATTTTTTTGTCAAATAATGTCAGTATACCAAATTTTAGGTCAATTGGATGAGCCCTTTCTGAGAAAATAGTTTTTTCCACACACACACACACACACACACACACACACACACACACACACACACTAACGCATGCCTCTACACATGTGTGTTCATGAGGTAAAATTACCTCACGAAAATGAGTTTGAGCCCTACCAAATTTCAGCTCTTTTTGAATTTTTTTTCCCACACACACTAAGAATTTAGTAGGTCAGTGTATAACTCTGCCCAGCAGGTGGCGCTGCAACTTGTTTTTTTTTTTTCACACACAGACGCCACTAAGCATTTATATATTAGATAATATGTTGAATATAATATTCATCAAATATCTTCTGGAGGTGGTACCAAAATACATAAATTAACATATTCAGAGACAAAAAGTGAAAAGAATGTATATGTCAGTGGTGCACTTATCTGGGAACCACATGCAGTAGCATTGTTCAAATAACTGACACATTGTATACGATTTCTATGATCCAGGATAAATTAAAATAAGTTCTTCATTGTTTATTAAAATTTTTAAAACATGATGCCAACGAAATAACATATGTAGGTGTAAATGTAGCAGTTTAAAATAAACACCAGGAACTGAATATGATAATTAAAAAATTATAGTACCCCTTATAATAATTATTATTAAATCACACTGATCCACTTAATTCTTAGATTCATTCTGCCTTCATCAGGCAAGTTTAAACCTGCCGGATGAAGGGGCCTCTGAAAGTTAGCAAGTATAATAATTTGTTTTAGTTAACCAATATTGGTATCACTCCTATAATAATTTTGTCTTTTTTGACACGACAGTATTTAACATCACATAGATTTTTCTGGCTAACACTGTACTACAATAATAATAACAAAAAAAAATTTGTTTCACATTTAGATATAAAGAACATATATATGATCTGAAGTTGATAATGGATATCGTTATATTTATACCAATGTAAGGGTTTAATTCAGATCAGTGCCGTATAATAAATATGAATGAAACTATCACTGCTCCATGGTTACTCAGAGTGTTAGAAAAATATTTAGCTGTAATATATTAGATATAATGATCCCTCAAATATCTTCTTTAGACTTAAGACTCATCTGCTTATCATATTTTAATTTTTTTGTATAATATATAACAACACACGCACTATAAAGTGACTTAAAAGATCTGCTCTAATGTCGGGCAGTGAATAATTAATGCTTGTAGAATAGAAAGTCGGATTGTTTTCGTATATTGAAATATAATAGCTTAGTGTCATATAGGTGAAATCATAAATAGGTAGTAAAAGATAATACAATCTTAAGTATAGAGCTTAGAATTATAGCTTTTTATTTTCCATACACAAACTGTGAGGTCGCGTGAGAGATAACCTTATATCAGGCAATAAATACTGAATGTCTGTAAGTTAAGAAGTTAAATAACTTACACAAAGCAACTACAAAAGAGAGAGTGATTGATATTATAACAAAACAAGGCAGCACTTTGTCAGACAGCTTCTAATCTAAACTTAAATTAGAGAAACTGATTATCTAGAAAAGTGTGCAAAAGATTAATGTCTTCGTGCCGATTGTGACTTCTCATTATATAATTTGAGGGTAGTTGTAATATTATTCAAACAGAGGGCCTGATTCATTAAGGATCTTAAATGAAGAGGTATCTTATTTCAGTCTTCTGGACAAAACCATGTTACAATGCAAGGGGTGCAAACTAGATTTCTGTTTGCACATAAGGTAAATACTAAGTGTTTTTTCATGTAGCACAACTTTAAATTTCAGTGTACAAATAAGCTATCAAGTATTTTTGTTCTACATGAAAAAACAGTCAGTATTTAACTTATGTGCAAAACAGAAATCTAGTTTGCACCCCTTGCATTGTAACATGGTTTTGTCCAGGAGACTGAAATAAGATACTTCTTCATTTAAGATCCTTAATGAATCAGGCCCAGAGTAACTACAAGACAATGGGTGGAATTCAATTCCCCCCGAAATTTCCGCGGCGTTAAAACTATACTGACTTTCTGCTCGCAGCTCCCTGAGCTACGAGCAAAAAGCCGGCGTTGAAACTACTGTAATAACGGTAATAAAGCACATTATTACCGTATTAAGGCATTATTACTGTTATTACAGTAATAATGTGCTTTATTACCGTTATTACGGTAGTTTCAATGCCGACTGAAAAGCCGGGTTAAAACTACTGTAATAATGGTAATAGTTTTAATGCTTCGCAAATTCCGGGGAATTGAATTCCCCCGAGTTTGTTACATTCTTAAATTGAATACTTGTCAATCTCAATCTAGTAAACTCGAACTGACTATTTAAATCTAAAAAACAGATATATTTATTGAAACATGTTTTTGACATTTATAATAATACGCTGATAATGATCACACTGTATAATAATACTGAGTATACACTGATAATGAAGATGTTGAGGACTGTAAATCACATCTCTATAATAATTTACAATTTCACACCCTAGTGATATTAAGAGTTATGAGAGGGTTAACTCACTTTTTCATGGTAGAATTTAAAATTAAAGACCTCAGGTCGAAACATTCAGCCGCTGACAGCATCGCTTGTGTTTTCCATGACCTTTGACATGAAGTAAAAATTATGTATTTTAATATGATAAGTTTTGTGTATAATGAACATTGCTTAATTTCTTTACTCGGTGTCTCAATTTAACTTTATGCCTTTGTATCTCTGTCTCTTTCCGTATCCTTCTCTGTCATTCACACACTTTTTCACTCTCTCTTTTTTCTCTTTCTCTCCTTCCATGCCTTTTCCTCCCTGTGCCACTCCTTGTCACTCTATCCTTCTCTCTTTCTTTGTCTCTCTATCGCTTTCTTTATCTTAACGTTCTCTCTCTTCACTCTCTCTCTATCTCCTCCTCTCTCCCTGCCCCCCTCCCTCTATCCTTTCTTACTCACTCTCTCTCTCTCTCTCTCTTTCATTCATTCTGTCTCTTTCATTCTCAATCTCTCTTTTTTTTCAAGTACCATTAGCTCTACCTTTCTCCGTCTCTGTCTCTCGTTCACTTTGACACTCTCTCTGTTTCGCTATCTTCCTTCCTAAGTATCATTCTCTCTCTCTCCATCACTCCCTGCCACTTACTCACTCTGCTTCTCTCTAATCTTTTTTATACCCTTTAAAAAGTGTATTCAGTTAAGTAAATAACTGTTGATTTACCTGTGATGCTTCTGTCCATGGTTATGTAGACTGTAGTAGAACCCATAGCATGTTAATACGGCGAGAAGAGTAAGGCTAAGCTTCAAACGTTGTCTCATTATTTACTAATACACTATCCACAATGCACTATGTATCTGTGACATTCATCCCCCTTGTTCAGGGTTCTGTTAAATGATTACACTGTAGAGTAATCTATAAGGTGTGTCTCTATCTGTACCAAATAACACAGCAACAGTCTCCATGAACTTTATGTAAGAGATTTATAAACCTCAATAACCCACTCGCTAAGTCCTGACAAGGTATCCGGTTAGATGAATGGCTCCAAACTTTGGAAATTAGCGCAAAATTTACAAACTTTAGATAGACTAAAAAATACGAGCTAGAGTTCAGCAAAGTGAACATGTTCAAGGTTGTTTGAGTTCAAATGGCTACATTGTATTACATTTTATTATATTACATGCCATGTGGATGGCAGTTAGTCATTAATGCACTACACAAATATAAAACAGTTAAAAAGTGGTTTGAAAGCATTTATATGGATTATTTGGTTATTTACAGGCTTCATTCCCTGAGAACATTGCTAACACTGCTTGTATTGGATGAAATCTGTTGAAATATAGCAGCTTTTTTTTTTAAAGCAGAGTAAACAAACATTTTTTTGCCTCCCTCCCCCCAAAACGAAATCACATACATGCTGGTGGACACACACACACAATTATCTGAGTAATTATTAACCACACAGTGGTTCATATTTTAAGATGATAGTTTTCTATTTGTGACTACTTACTTTAGAGGATGAACTGGTGGAGGAGGTCCGAGAGGTTAAAGAGCTGGAGATGGAAGAGGAAACAGAAGTCAGTGGCCATGATTCACTGTGCAAATGCTAACTAAATCTTATGGAATCCAAGCCACAATTCAGAACAATATCAAGGAAATAAGCCTTACACTCACCTATATGGAGCACAATTTACAGAGTCATCTGACCACAATAAACACTATGCTCACCCGTATGGAGCACAATTTACAGAGTCATCTGAGCACAATAAACACTATCCTCACCCATATGGAGCACAACTTACAGAGTCATCTGACCACAGTAAACACTATGCTCACCCATATGGAGCACAATTTACAGAGTCATCTGACCACAGTAAACACTATCCTCACCCGTATGGAGCACAACTTACAGAGTCATCTGACCACAGTAAACACTATGCTCACCCAT
The DNA here is from genome assembly GCF_038048845.1 of Mixophyes fleayi. Lineage (NCBI taxonomy): Eukaryota > Metazoa > Chordata > Amphibia > Anura > Limnodynastidae > Mixophyes > Mixophyes fleayi. The sequence continues at coordinate 11,907,348 of NC_134405.1, read as the reverse complement.
ATGGAGCACAATTTACAGAGTCATCTGACCACAGTAAACACTATCCTCACCCATATGGAGCACAACTTACAGAGTCATCTGACCACAGTAAACACTATGCTCACCCGTATGGAGCACAATTTACAGAGTCATCTGAGCACAATAAACACTATCCTCACCCATATGGAGCACAATTTACAGAGTCATCTGAGCACAATAAACACTATCCTCACCCATATGGAGCACAACTTACAGAGTCATCTGACCACAGTAAACACTATGCTCACCCATATGGAGCACAATTTACAGAGTCATCTGACCACAGTAAACACTATCCTCACCCGTATGGAGCACAACTTACAGAGTCATCTGACCACAGTAAACACTATGCTCACCCATATGGAGCACAATTTACAGAGTCATCTGACCACAGTAAACACTATCCTCACCCATATGGAGCACAACTTACAGAGTCATCTGACCACAGTAAACACTATCCTCACCCATATGGAGCACAACTTACAGAGTCATCTGACCACAGTAAACACTATCCTCACCTGTATGGAGCACAATTTACAGAGTCATCTGACCACAGTAAACACTATCCTCACCTGTATGGAGCACAACTTACAGAGTCATCTGACCACAGTAAACACTATCCTCACCCGTATGGAGCACAATTTACAGAGTCATCTGACCACAGTAAACACTATCCTCACCCATATGGAGCACAACTTACAGAGTCATCTGACCACAGTAAACACTATCCTCACCCATATGGAGCACAATTTACAGAGTCATCTGACCACAATAAACACTATCCTCACCTATATGGAGCACAACTTACAGAGTCATCTGACCACAGTAAACACTATCCTCACCCATATGGAGCACAACTTACAGAGTCATCTGACCACAGTAAACACTATCCTCACCCATATGAAGCACAATTTACAGAGTCATCTGACCCCACTATCCTCACCCGTATGGAGCACAATTTACAGAGTCATCTGACCACAGTAAACACTATCCTCACCCATCTCACTGACCTTATTGCCCAATATGTCACGTCCAACCAACTAGCACCAATTTCCCATCTATCCATTATCCCAAACTATCATCATCCCTAGGTCACCACACAAGAGTCTCTGATACAAGTTCCTACCCAAATGCAACCTGTTTACCCTCATCAGGTTTACAATCCTGCCTCACTCCCCTCTCCAGTCCAAATTGATTGATTTTCCAGGAATACATTTCAGCACCAACAACATTTAACACACCCCCTTTTTTTTGGAAATCAGGCCATGTATACTCATTTCAACACTTATAACCAATCTAACACTGCTCCCCTGCCATCTCTGCCATCTCTAGCCCCCCTTCGCCTACTGCTATCTTATCCCCCCTGCCATCTCTCCCCCTCTGACACTTAATGTATGTCTGCCGCAGCTCCACTCTGCTGCACCTCCACTGTCAGCTGGTCCACTGGCCTCTGCTTCTTCCCCACTGTTGCCCTCAACATAACGGGAAAATTAGAAGGCAGATGCATCTCAAACCACCCCAAAAGTTGCCACCAAGGGCGAAGAGGCTGCAGAAATCAAAATAATTTTCATTGATCACCCAAATTATGGCACGTGGCCATGATGTGTTTGTAAGATGTAAGACAAAAGGAAATTACTTACAGGCAAAGTAGGTAGCCAGGACATATTCTTTAAATTTGGCCAATTCACCCAAATCGGAAGGGCTTGGGTTCATGTCTTCCACCTCCTGGCCAGCATCCTCGGCCTCTTCCATCCAAGGAACCCCACTACTAATAGTGATGTTATGGAACACCACACACAGAACAATTATAACACATGCCATCCTTTGTGCATACATAAATGCACCACAAGACCGTTCCAGGCAGTAGAGTTTGACCTTTAAAAGGCCAAATGCCCACTCTACAGCTTATCTAATGGCTGTATGCACCGAGTTGTAGAAGACTTCCTGCTCCGTGTGTGGGTTCAAAGGAGTAGTGAGGAGCCAAGTGCGGAAAGGGTACATGTTGCCTCCTATAAAGGGTGCCAAGAAAAACAAAGGGCAAAATGTTAATGATAAACAACTAGCCCAAAAAAAGTTGCGAACATGACGTGTTGCTTTACAAGTGGTGCAATATTTACTATGTCAAGATAACGGTGAAATTCATTCAGAGAAGCCAAGAGAACCAAATTAAAAAAACAAAGAGGGGAAGTCCTTTTTAAATGTTGAGACCTATATTTGGGGGATGCTGGTCACGTGGTATATCTAGGTAAACATCACACTTAAAAATAAAGGACTAAAATATTTGACTGCTCCATACGAATCTGCCAGTATGCTAAAAAAAAAAAAAACTGACAAAAATTGGAATTGTTACATGCAATATATTGCCACGGGGTACATATTAACACAAGATGGTCTGACTCCCACTTCAATCTTTGCCATGTCCCTGTTTGTCGAAAAGGCATATAAGTCATGTGTACCCCCTGGCCACACAGCTACCAGGTCTCAACTGTGTTCTGTCTGCTGCCCCTATGATGTGCAGAAAGTCGGTTATGGGTGCAACCCGCCGCTTTAAGGACACAAAGGACTCCTCATCAAGTGGCAGATGGATGAATTGCTTGAGCCATGAGAAGAATGCCCACAGAACAGCCTCCAGCACATGACTGAAGAGCTTCTGGGACATTCCTGCTACGTCCCCCACTGTCGTCTGGAATGAGCCAGTGATGTAAAAATGCAATACAACAGTTTGGTCAATGGCGGTATTGCTGTCGGGATGTTGCACATTGGCTTTGGGCACTTTGTACAATGCACAGGTTGTCCATGATGAGGTGGAAGCCAATAGCAATATATCACCTCAGCATCAGACATCTCAAAGTGGCTGAATTGTGGCCTGAAGACACGCTCCCTGGGTTGGTGACGGTGGAGTAGTTGCTGGTTTTGGAGGGGTTGACGGCTGTTGTCCTGTTCTGCCACCGGGGCCTCGACCATTTCAAAAAAAGGTCATATGTGAGAGAGGAGGATAAAGGGGTCCGGAAATAAATTAATTGTAAACTTTTTGTTCTGTTTGGACAATAAAGATTGCAAATATACTTAAAACAAAAACAATAATAAAACAAAAAAAGGAAAGCAACATAAAAATATACAATGCATTGCAAAAATTTGAGGAAATGTGAGGAATAAAATAAACACAAAAAAATAAATAAATATATAAAAAGAGACCAACTATTAAACAGGCACATAACATTGAGAAACGTGAAAGGATGGACACATGTGGCATATTACTACAGTATAAACATATGACAAAAGATTAACCCAAGCATAAAAAAACCCAATCCATATTCATATATAGTGGTGGAATAAAAAAATACCTATTTAATTGAATTAGGCTCCATATATGTGTATATCCTATATAGACGAAATGGCAGCATAATGAGCATCCTCCATGGGTCTTAATTTAGTGGTGTTGAATGAGAGGACTGTATGCAGGTGTAGGGAGCAAAGTTCACAATTGAGCGGGTGCAGATTTTACACCTGGAAAACCACTTGATAGTGAGTTCAGACCTGACTTGGATGCTTCTGCACAGGACTATACATTGCCTACATGAATCTGCCCTTTCCACACCCCAGTCACTCCCTTAAATCGTAGGCTGTATTGAATGTCTTTTACGCACTAAGATTACGAGAATGTGGCTGCGTTTCTTGGTGTATAGTTCAATCCTGCACGTGCGCAGAACTTTTTTGCAGAAAATATACAAAAAATAACAATGATAAGCAAACTCTATTACACTTACCTATTCCTGCTGTGCTGCCTCCAGTTTTCTCTGTGGCTTGGGGTGGGTAGGGGGCATTTCTATGCTTCGATCGGCTGAGTGAATGTGTGATGTCACTCAGCCAATTGCAGCTCAGCAGAGACTACAAAGCAGCGCAGGCTGTTCCTTCATATCCTATACCTTGGCAAATTGCACCATAATATCCTCGCACCCTAGGGAAAGGGAACATGAACAAAAGGCAGTGAGGACCACCGGAGATTTCCCCAGTACAACGTTGGGCCAGTCCCACATTGATTACATTACTCAAAGTGAGGCTGGGGATGCTCGTTGATTAAGCCATTTATTTTATATAGGTAATCTAAAAACCTTATGTTTTAGGAAGGCTTTTACTATTTTTAAATTAAAGTGGAGGACATCTTGACCCCTTATTGGCTACTCTACCATTAAAAATAGTATACTTATATAATGTATGAGTTCACTGCAAGCCTTACATAATATAAGCCACTGTTCCATACCTTTAACTGATACCACAGAAGCACCTTTTGGTCTATATATTTAGCTGTAGCTAATTTCTAATTAAAACATAACTCGCTCCACTCCTTTTAAAACGTCATGATATTTAAACATTGGGCATGGCAGATTCATTCCTCCCCTCAGCTAAAATACGACTTTACAAATATCTACAGTAAGAAATGACGTCACTTGTAATGTCCCTAGTGAAAAAGGCGCTTTTAAAGCGGCAATGGCCAAACCTGCCATCTGGATTACATTATAGAGGTGGTGGGTCCGGCCATTGCTGCTTTAAAAGCGCTGTTTTCACTAAGGACATTACAAGTGACGTCATTTCTTACTTTAAATATTTGTAAAAGTGCCAGGAACAGTGACTCTCTGTGATATGTACTTCCTGCTTCTGAGGTGAGCAGACGTGTCTGCTGAGCGCTCCGCTGGAGTCCTGTGTGTTCGGCCATTTGGGCCCCGAATTTTCTTACCTGGAGATGCCCCAGCATGCTGCTCACCTCTGACCTCCGCACACCCCTCCGAGGCTGCGTCCTCCTCGTGGTCTCTCACCTGGTCCTGGCTCCCGGCCGCCGAGACTATTGTGAAGGGAGAGTCCTGGCCCTGCCTGAGCCCATGTCCAGCCGCCACGTGACCGCCGCTTCCGGGTCCCGCCGCCTGGTCTCTGACCGCCACTTCCTCCTACCTCCGGCTGCCGCAACTTCCTCCTACTGCAGGCCGCTGCTTGGGCTTACCATCCAGCTGTTCCCTGCTCCTGCTGTCTCCGCTCGGATCTCGGGGTCCTGCCGCCTCCAGCTTTTCCGGGCTCCTTATGCCTCGCTGCTGCCCGCAGTATCCTGCTTGTTGCCACCTACTGCCTCGGCTCTCCACGCCGCCATCACCTCATGCCTCTGTCTCCTGATGCCTCCTGCTCCGGTCCCCTCAGCCAGCCTCCTGACGCCTGATGCCTCCCTGGCCCGGTCTCCTCAGCCAGCCTCCAGTCGCCTGATGCCTCCTGGTTCGGACTCCGTTTCTCGCTCCTGCAGCCCTGCCTGACTCCGATGGAATTCCACGTGCCGCTTCCTGATTTGGACCTTTTCCCGCCTGCTCTGGACTCTGTGGATCTCTTTGGACCTCCTCCCTACTCTGGATCTTCTCCTGCCTGGTGCTCCACTGTGATCCACCCACCGCTGACCCCTGTTCCTGTGGACTCTCATCCCGGTCCTCCTGCTCCCGTGGGCACCCATCCTGGACATTCTGCTTCCGTGGACACTCATGATCCGGATGTACTGGTGATCATTCTGCTCTCCTGATTGTCTGCTTCTCTGACTGTTATTGCACTATTTTTCAGCTGCACATGACTGTTTTGCTCTGATTATCCGTTTGCTCTGCCTTCTCATTCCCCACTATTGCTGTACCTTATTGCTTTAATCGGTCATTTATTATTATTGTTATTGTTCCCCATCCACTGTTCTATTGTCATTGTTCCCCATCCACTGCGCTTCATAGTACCTGTACATTAGCCTCCTCTTCTGAGTGCACCTCACCTCTCTCCCCACACTCTGTCCCCTCCTCTCTCCTGTGTTGCTCCCTGCTTCCCTGTGTTGCTCCCTGCCACCCTGTCTCCCACCATGCCGCCCCGCTCAGCTCCTATACCCATCCTCTCTCTTCGCCACTTTCATGGTCCCACCTCTCATTGTACCATCTCTCACCCCCCCCTCGCTCCATCAACCCTGATAATCTTATCCACATCTCCCCTCTTCCCTCCCTCCCCTTCTCATGTGCCCTCTGGAACGCCAGGTCCATCCGAAACAAACTCCCCTCCATCCATGACCTCTTCATCTCCAACTCTCTTAACCTCCTTGCCATCACTGAAACCTGGCTCTCCTCTTCTGACACCGTTTCACCTGCTGCTCTCTCCTACGGGGGTCTCTCCTTCACCCACTCCACCAGACCTGATGGACGTCCAGGAGGCGAAGTGGGCCTCCTCCTATCCCCTACCTGCACCTTTCGGGTCATTCCCACTATATCTTCACTCTCTTTCTCCTCATTTGAAGTACACTCCATCCGTCTCTTCTCCCCCATCCACCTCCGCGTCTCTGTCATCTACCGTCCCCCTGGCCCCACCTCCCGATTCCTTGACAACTTCGCTGCCTGGCTCCCTCACCACCTTTCCTCCGACCTTCCCTCCATCATTCTTGGTGACTTTAACATCCCCATTGACAACTGCTCTGACCCCGCCACCATCAAACTTCTCTCCCTTTCCACCTCTCTAGGCCTCACTCAGTGGACTTCTTCCCCCACTCACTGTCTTGGTCACTCCCTGGACCTCATCTTCTCTCATCTCTGCGATCTTTCTGACTTCTCCAACTATCCCTTCCCACACTCCGACCACCATCTCCTCTCCTTTACTCTGTCCTCCTCCCAGGCTCCCACCTCGCCAAAATCTACCTTCACTAGGCGCAACCTTGATGCCATTGACCCCGCCTTATTCTCCTCCTCTCTCGATACTCTCCTTTCACCTCTTCCCTCCCTGGCCTGCCCTGACCAGGCGTCCTCTCCCTCATTACTGCCCTGGATGCTGTCGCCTCTGCATCCTCTGTCCGCCAGCGACGCCTCATTCCCCAACCCTGGCACTCCAAACTCACCCGCTTCCTCCAGAAGTGCTCTCGCACTGCTGAACGCCTCTGGAGGAAATCTCGCTCCCTGGCCGACTTCCTTCACTTTAAATTTATCCTCACCTCATTCTGCTCTGCTCTCTCCCTTGCTTCTTTAAGTCCCTCATCTCTTCTCAGTCCTCCAACCCCCGTCGCCTCTTTGCCACCTTCAACTCCCTCCTATCTCCACCCCCCCCTCCTATCCCGACTACCCTCTCAGCTTCTGACTTCGCCACATTTTTCTCTTCCAAAATCGAGGCCATCAGACTGAACATCTCCTCCTCCCATCCCCCTCCATCCTCCCTTTTCCCCTCACCTTTCCCCAACAACCAACTCTGGTGCTCCTTCTGCCCCACTTCAGGTGAAGAAGTTCGCTCACTTATTCTATCCTCTCCACCCTCTACCTGTCCTCTCGATCCTATCCCCTCTCGCCTCCTCCGCTCGCTCTCTCCCACTGCCTGCTCTTACCTAGCCCACCTCTTCAACCTATCACTCTCCTCTGGCGTAGTCCCCTCCTCATTTAAACACGCTCTCATCTCTCCCATCCTCAAAAAACCCAATCTTGACCCCACCTCTCCTGCTAACTATCGCCCTATCTCACTTCTCCCCTTTTCCTCTAAACTACTTGAGAGGATTGTCTGCAGCCGCCTCACCAGATACCGCTCGGACTATTCCCTCCTCGACCCTCTCCAATCTGGTTTCCGCCCCCTGCACTCCACCGAAACTGCCCTGGCCAAAGTTACACAGATCTATTTTTAGCCAAATCCAAGGGTCACTTCTCCCTACTCATCCTCCTCGACCTTTCTGCGGCCTTTGACACCATAGACCACCCCCTCCTGCTACAAACCCTCCTCTCTCTTGGCTTATCTGGGTCTGTCCTCGCCTGGTTCACCTCATACCTTGCTAACCGCTCCTTCCCTGTATCCACGTCTGGCTCCTCCTCCACCCCCTCCCCTCTTCCTGTCGGAGTCCCTCAGGGCTCTGTTCTCGGCCCTCTACTCTTTTCACTCTATACCTCCTCCCTTGGTGCTCTCATCTCCTCCTTCGGTCTTCAGTATCACCTTTATGCCGATGACATCCAAATCTACACCTCCTCGCCCGATCTCTCCCCCACCCTCCTCTCTCGTGTATCCGACTGCCTCTCTGCCATCTCCTCCTGGATGTCCTCCCGCTTTCTCAAAATTAACATCTCTAAAACTGAACTCATTGTCTTTCCTCCCCCCAGGCTCCCCTCCCACCATGACCTCTCTATCACCGTCAACAGCACCACCATCACTTCTGTCACCCAACTTTGCTGCCTGGGTGTTACCTTCGACTCTCTCTCTCTTTTGCACCCCACATTCAATCCCTCGCCCAAGCCTGTCGCTTCCAGCTTCGCAATGTTGCCCGCATCCGGCCCTTCCTCTCTCAGGATGCCACCAAAATCATCATCCATGCACTCATTATCTCCCGCCTCGATTATTGCAACCTCCTCCTCTCCGGCCTCCCCCTCTGCCACCTTGCCCCCTCCGCTCTATTCTCAATGCGGATGCAAGACTCATCTTCCTCTCTCGCCGCTCCTCCTCAGCATCCCCCCTCTGCCTTGCCCTTCACTGGCTCCCCATCCCCTACAGAATCCTTTTCAAACTCCTGACCACCACATTCAAGGCTCTTTCCCAGTCCACTCCCCCCTATATCTCTAACCTCCTCTCCATTCACACTCCTGCCCGCTCCCTGCACTCGGCCAATGACCGTCGCCTCTCCTCCACCCTGGTCACCTCTTCCCACTCCAGAATCCAGGACTTCTCCCATGCAGCCCCCCTTCACTGGAACAACCTGCCTCGCTCCATCCGTCTCTCTCCCAATCTAAGCTCCTTCAAACTAGCACTTAAAACTCACCTCCTCCTTAAAGCCTACCATCCTTCCACCTAACCCATATTCCCCTCTCTCCTCCCGGTCCCTTCTCCCTCCCATATGCATCAACTGACTCCCTTTGTGCCTGAGTTTTGTTCACCCTCCCTTAGGATGTAAGCTCACTTGAGCAGGGCCCTCTTCCCTCCTGTATCCATACCTGTTCTTCTGCTCCGTCCTTACTGCATTAGCCTGCCTGGAGCCTCTGAAGTTTGTTATTTATTGTTTATTGTTCAGTAATGTCTTACCCTGTATAGTCTACTGTTTTGTACAGTGTACGGCGCTGCGGAACCCTTGTGGCGCCAAACAAATAAAGGATAATAATAATAATAATATGGTAAGGTTGAGATTGTTGCTGTGATTGCCATCATTATTTTTTAGTCGTTCAAAACTTTGTCGGCATTGTCAGTGCTGATTAAATGACTACAACCGTTGGGGAAGGGGACTATAAATTTAAATTAGATGATTGTCACACCTCTGGTATCACAAACGGAACCCAATAGCAAAGGTATTTCTGAAATAAACAGGATTTATTTTGGTATATAAATAAATCTCCAGTGTCCAACAAATAAAGTCCAAAGTCACAAGAGGATAATGGTCTGGTGGAAGTAGCAAGTACTTGTAGTCCAAATCACAAAGAAACAAGGTTCTGTGGAAGCATCTAGTTCAGATACAAGTACAATACTCATGCAAAGGTTCATAACAGGAAGTGCCTTTTCTAGGCCCAAACAGGAAATGGGATCCAAGATGGAATCTTCATAAGACAGTCCCGGCCATCTTGCATAAGAGCTATTGTAAGGGCAAGTTCATAACAGAGATCTAAGATGGAAACTTCATGAGGCAATCATGGCCATCTTGAATGAGGGCAAATCTAAGGGCAAGTACATAACAATGATGGAGGCAGGCCAAATGTGATAGACTATGATTTGTGGAAATATTCTCTTACATGGGATGTACAGAGATGGACTGTGTATGTTTGCAATGTGGGTGTGCATCAGTTTATTCTACAGATGAGCTGCAACACCTAAGAAATTCTCTTCATAATTAGCCTCATTGCCATTTGGAAGTTATTGATCAACAGAAACAAAAAATCAATGTAATGTATTTTTGACAACTGATTTATTGCTAATTGTGCATGAGTTGATGCAAATGAGTATGTGTAAGTTTTCTTTGACTCTCATTGATTGAAAACATCACTAACAGTTGCTGACACATCCCACAACACTCTCAATATTTGTAGAAAAAAAAGACTTCATACATTTCCTCACTTGTCTCGAAATATCTCCCTACTCGACACCTCCGTTCTGCACAAGATCTACGTCTCTCCTCCATTCTCATCACATCCTCCCATTTTCGGTTACAGGATTTTTTTCGGGCTGCACCTACTTTGTGGAATTCCCTCCCTCGCACAGTAAGACTTTCCTCTAGTCTTCAAACCTTCAAGCATTCACTGAAAACCCACCTCTTCAGACAAGGTTATGAGATTCCTCAACCATCATCTTAATTTCCTTAGATTACCCTATTGCCATCCTCTACACAGCTAACGCAAGACAACAACCTTCTGACCAACATTGCAACACACACAGCCCACTCAGTACTTTTGCAGTCTGGCTGGTCCATTGTGCAATATGATGTAGCACATGCCCTTGTGTTTCTAACTCCCATATTCCTATAGATTTTAAGCTTTCGAGCAGGGTTTTCTTACCTCTCTGTCTGTATGTATTACCCAGTATTGTCTTATTGTCACACACCGCTCCTATAACTAGATATTGTTGTGTGACTTGCCCTTTAAGGAACATTGTTGGTGCTTATCTCCTGCTTCAGAGTCTCTACCTTTGCATGGCTGTTTTCCATCACCTTAATTGTAACCTCCCTCTAAAGCTAATTGGTTGCCACATACTATTTCAACCTCCTGTGATCAGGGATTCATTGCCTGATCTTCATGTTACTCACGTTGCCGTGGTTCTGGCTGTATACCTGATTCTCTGAGTGTTCCCTGGAGTACCGGTTTCCGTGATTGCCTGACATCGCTGATCACCATTTGGCTCCGTGATATTTCATCTCGTTGGTTATCTACAAGCTGTAACTATTCTTTGAACTTTCATCAGCACATTGAACTATTCTGTGAGCTGCCTGTTACAACTGTGCTCATACTGATTGCCCAGCTACTCCCTTATCAACTATCTGCATTTCTTATTTGAACTACAATCAAACTCTTGTCATCTGTGGTTCTAAGACCAGCCGGCCGTTTCTACTACTGCTGTTATTATTGCTGGACTATTTATAAGAAGTGTCTCCGAGTTTGGAGTGAGCTCTGTCAATTAAGTTCTGTGCTTTGCAGCTGTATCGTTATCAACCGATGAACTTTTAATGCTATTTGGATTTCCACGATTACTCATCATCTGATTATTATTGTCACGCTGTACTTCCAAGCAACCTTCCGCTGCATGCTCCTGTGTTACCGTTATATCTGGACTGCATATAACATCTATTGTTCCGCTGTTATGAACTATGATTTGCCTATAACCATTCGCTACTGAATCACATTCTATCTGGATCAGCAAGTCTACATACATCTCATATTGACTTTCAGCTGTGTCAGTGATTCTTCCTATTTGCTGTTTGTATATTAAGGCTCATGAGTTCGGATTCCATCTCAGCGTTTTGAACTGTATTTGCTTGTCCTCATGCCGTTGCTACTGGTTACCAACTGAAGTACTATTGTGTGATATTATTATTTATGAACTGCCAAGTGTTCAGCATAGCTGAATTCTACCAACTTATCAACTGCTGTTGCACTACTAAAGTAATATACTACATTTGCAACGTTACTTCATCGTGTCTGTCCTTATTTGCTGTGTATCCATTATCTGGACTATACCCCAGTGTGGTCTGTCTCCGCTACCCTCTGCTTAATCCATCTAAAGTAGAGGTTGGGGATCCACAAAACTCCTAAGCCGTGACAGTAAGATCAGGCCAAATGTCTGATCCCCCGGTGGAGCCTTCCGCAAGGGATATGCTACAGCATATGATTTGAAGTATGGAACAACAGGATAAAACACAGCATCATTTATTACAATGTTTCCAGGCACTGACTAGTCGTCTGGACTTGTTGCAGATTAATCCACCAGCAGTATCAGCTGTTATTCCGGATCCAGTTTCGGGACACCAGGCCCCCGCTGTGTCTACCTCTACACTCAGGCTACCTGCTCCGGCCAAATTTGATGGGAACCCCAAAATATGTCGAGGCATTCTTAATCAGTGTTCGATTCAGTTTGAACTCCAATCACAGAATTTTTCCACTGATAGGTCTAAAGTGGCATACGTGGTTTCCCTGTTGACTGGCCAAGCCCTAGCCTGGGTATCTCCCCTCTGGGAAAAGAATGACCCACTTGTTTCTGATTATGCAGCCTTTCTTTTGATGTTTCGCAGGATATTTGACGAACCTGGTCGTCTTACTTCGGCCTCAATGGCCATACTTCGCCTTCGTCAAGGAACTCACACAGTTGCTCAATATGTAATTGACTTTCGTATATTATCATCTGAACTCTCCTGGAATGAAGAGGCGTTGGTAGCTGCCTTCTGGCAGGACCTATCAGATCGCATAAAAGATGCATTAGCACCTCATGAACTCCCTATTACTTTAGATGCTATTATCTCCTTGTGCAACAAAGTGGATTTACGTTTTAGAGAAAGAACAGAGGAGAAGGGAGTAGGACGTCGTGTAACATTTGGATCTGTGTCACATCCTCCTTCACAAGTACCTATGGCTGATGAGCCTATGCAAGTTGGGAGATCTCGGTTGACTCCGGAGGAACGTGATCGTAGACGGCGTGAGAAGTTGTGTATCTATTGTGGCGATTTTGGCCATTTCTTGAACACCTGTTGTAAGAGGCCGGGAAACGCCAGACCCTGATCTGTTCTGGGGAGCTCAGATTGGGGCTAGAGGAAACCTCCTCTTCCATGGCTTGTACCATTCCAGTTTTGGTGCTGTATGATTCTAAGAGACATTGTACCCAAGCCTTAATTGATTCTGGGGCCGCTGGAAATTTAATTTCACAAGACTTAGTTACCTTATGGGCCATCCCATTTGTTCCCCTAGAGAATCCTGTTGTCATCACAGCTATTGATGGCTCTCGACTTCCAAAAAGTGTGATTCAAGCTCGTACCAAGTTAATTTGTCTTAATATTGGAGCGCTACATTTTGAAAGTATTTCCTTTTTTATAATGCCATATACTACGTCACCAATTATCTTGGGCCTCCCATGGCTTCAATTCCACTCTCCTCAACTGGATTGGAAGACCTCTGAAATCTTATCGTGGGGTCCACAGTGTCATTCTGAATGTCTACACAAAGTAAGACCTCTTTGTTCTTCCAAGATGAATGTACCATCAGATATGTCTACACTACCTCCTCAGTATCAATCTTTTGCTGACGTGTTCGACAAAGAAGTTCGTGCAGAGATTCTTCCGCCTCATCGTTTGTGGGATTGTCCTATAGAGTTACTGCCTGACAAAATTCCACCTAGAGGTCGGGTGTATCCACTTTCTCAACCTGAGACTGAAGCCATGTCCGTTTATATACAAGAAAATTTACAAAGAGGATTAATTAGACCTTCTGTTTCCCCGGCTGGGGCTGGATTCTTTTTTGTAAAGAAAAAGGACGGTTCTCTCCACCCTTGTATTGACTATCGTGGCCTTAATTTGATGACTGTAAAGAATCGGTATCCCATTCCTCTAATTACTGAACTATTTGACCGAATTAAAGGTGCTAACATCTTTACCAAGCTGGACTTGAGAGGTGCCTACAATTTAATCCGTATTCGGCCTGGAGATGAGTGGAAAACCGCTTTCAATACTCGTGATGGACACTTTGAATATTTGGTGATGCCATTTGGACTTTGTAATGCCCCAGCTTTTTTTCAAAGTTTCATCAATGAAATATTTCGGGATCTTCTGTACTCTTATGTTGTTGTATATCTAGATGATATTCTCATTTTTTCTAAAGATCTGGAGATTCACAGAAGACACGTATTTGAGGTATTAAGTAGACTCCGCAAGAACCATCTTTATTGTAAATTGGAAAAATGTTCCTTTGAAGCCACTTCCATGCCTTTCCTGGGTTTTATTGTTTCTGGATCGGGTCTACAGATGGACCCAGAAAAAGTACAAGCCATTCTGGATTGGCCACTTCCAATGACTCTGAAAGCCATTCAACGCTTTGTAGGATTTGCTAATTACTACAGACAGTTTATTTTGAATTACTCCACTATCATGGCTCCAATTACAGCTCTTACCAAGAAAGGAGCTAATCCTAAGAAATGGCCAGCAGAGGCTTTGGAGGCCTTTTCTTATCTCAAGAAAGTCTTTTCTTCTGCACCTATCCTTCAACAGCCAAATCTTTTACAGCCCTTCTTTTTAGAGGTGGACGCATCTGCAGTTGGAGTTGGAGCAGTCCTCTCTCAACGTTTATAAGTCAATCGTTTATTGCCGGAAGTTTTTGCCAGCTGAACTAAACTACACTATTGGAGATAAGGAATTACTGGCAATGAAATTGGCTTTGTCTGAGTGGCGATATTTATTGAAAGGAGCACAACACGTAGTAACAATCTTCACCGATCATAAAAATTTCTTATACTTACAAACGGCACAGTGTCTCAACCCTCGTCAGGCTCGATGGTCCCTCTTTTTCTCTCGTTTTAATCTTCATATCACCTTCAAACCTGGACATTTGAATAAAAGAGCGGATGCCCTATCTCGGGTTTTTGACACTTCAACCGATGTAGAGTCCTTTGAGAATCGTCTCATCTTGGATCCTAAGTGTTTGTTGGCTTCAACTGTATCTGAGACTCCTCCTCCTGGTAAATCCTCTGTTCCCAAAGCACTCCGGAAGAAGTTATTACGCTGGTATCATGCCTCTAAAATTTCTGGTCATGCTGGATTTCGCAGGACATATGAGCTAATATCTCGCTCATATTGGTGGCCATCTATTCGTACTGATGTTAAAGATTTTGTGGCCTCCTGTGATGGTTGTGCTCAACACAAATCCTCTCGTTTGGCTCCTATGGGACCCTTGTTGCCTCTTCCCATACCTTCTAGACCATGGACCCACATCAGTATGGACTTTATAACAGATCTTCCTCTCAGTAGAGGTTATAATACGGTGTGGGTAGGGGTGGACCGTTTTTCGAAAATGGCTCATTTTATACCATTAGAAGGATTGCCTTCCTCCTCAGTTTTGGCACAACATTTTATTCGAGAAATTTTTCGTTTGCATGGATGTCCACAAGAGATTGTGTCTGATAGAGGAGTACAATTTACCTCTAAATTTTGGCGTGCATTATGTAAAGCTTTGGGAGTCAAGCTTAATTTCTCATCTGGATACCACCCACAGTCGAATGGCCAAACGGAGAGAGTGAATCAAGACCTAGAGACTTTCATTCGCATGTTTTCTTCTGCTTCTCAGGATAATTGGACGGATCTTCTGCCATGGGCAGAGTTTGCACATAATAATCTATTTCACAAATCTACTTCCTCTTCTCCATTCCACATTGTATATGGTCTACATCCTGGGTTGCCAAAATTTTCTGCCCTCCCTCCCACCCATGTTCCTGCAGCCACAGACCTTGTTCAAAATTTTTCGACTGTTTGGAATCAAGTGATATCTCAGCTCAGGAAGACTTCGATTCGATACAAATCAGCGGCTGACAAGAGACGTAGAGCTGTCCCTGCCCTCAAAGTGGGTGACAAAGTTTGGTTATCCACTCGTAACATTCGTCTGAAAGTTCCTTCTATGAAGTTCGCTCCTCGATTTATTGGACCATACAAAATTTTGAAAGTCATCAATCCAGTGTCTTTTAAGTTGAAACTGCCATCAGCACTTCATATTTCAAACTCCTTTCATGTTTCACTATTGAAACCATTAGTTATTAATCGTTTTTCATCCATAACATCTCCTTCAACAGTACCAGAGGTCTCTCAACAAGAAGACTTTGAAATCACTCAAATCCTGGGTTCAAAAAAGGTCCGAGGAGTGATTAAATATCTAGTGGACTGGAAGGGCTATGGTCCGGAGGAGCGTTCCTGGGTTAAGGCTTCTGAGATTGATGCTCCCACATTATTACGCAAGTTCCATAGTAAATTTCCCCGAAAAGTCATCTTTAAGTGTCCGGTGGCCACTTCTAAAAGGGGGGGTACTGTCACACACCGCTCCTATAACTAGATATTGTTGTGTGACTTGCCCTTTAAGGAACATTGTTGGTGCTTATCTCCTGCTTCAGAGTCTCTACCTTTGCATGGCTGTTTTCCATCACCTTAATTGGAACCTCCCTCTGAAGCTAATTGGTTGCCACATACTATTTCAACCTCCTGTGATCAGGGATTCATTGCCTGATCTTCATGTTACTCACCTTGCCGTGGTTCTGGCTGTATACCTGATTCTCTGAGTGTTTCCTGGAGTACCGGTTACCGTGATTGCCTGACATCGCTGATCACCATTTGGCTCCGTGATATTTCATCTCGTTGGTTATCTACAAGCTGTAACTATTCTTTGAACTTTCATCAGCACATTGAACTATTCTGTGAGCTGCCTGTTACAACTGTGCTCATACTGATTGCTCAGCTACTCCCTTATCAACTATCTGCATTTCTTATTTGAACTACAATCAAACTCTTGTCATCTGTGGTTCTAAGACCTGCCGGCCGTTTCTACTACTGCTGTTATTATTGCTGGACTATTTATAAGAAGTGTCTCCGAGTTTGGAGTGAGCTCTGTCAATTAAGTTCTGTGCTTTGCAGCTGTATCGTTATCAACCGATAGACTTTTAATGCTATTTCGATTTCCACGATTACTCATCATCTGATTATTATTGTCACGCTGTACTTCCAAGCAACCTTCCGCTGCATGCTCCTGTGTTACCGTTATATCTGGACTGCATATAACATCTATTGTTCCGCTGTTATGAACTATGATTTGCCTATAACCATTCGCTACTGAATCACATTCTATCTGGATCAGCAAGTCTACATACATCTCATATTGACTTCAGCTGTGTCAGTGATTCTTCCTATTTGCTGTTTGTATATTAAGGCTCATGAGTTCGGATTCCATCTCAGCGTTTTTGAACTGTATTTGCTTGTCCTCATGCCGTTGCTACTGGTTACCAACTGAAGTACTATTGTGTGATATTATTATTTATGAACTGCCATGTGTTCAGCATAGCTGAATTGTACCAACTTATCAACTGCTGTTGCACTACTAAAGTAATATACTACATTTGCAACGTTACTTCATCGTGTCTGTCCTTATTTGCTGTGTATCCATTATCTGGACTATACCTCAGTGTGGTCTGTCTCCGCTACCCTCTGCTTAATCCATCTAAAGTAGAGGTTGGGGATCCACAAAATTCCTAAGCCGTGACACTTATTAATGTTTGTTCCCAATTGTGAAGCCCTACGGAATTTGCTGGCACTATATAAATAAATGTTGATGATGATGATGATGATGATGACTTCACTTTCAAA
This sequence comes from Mixophyes fleayi, assembly GCF_038048845.1. Classification (NCBI taxonomy): domain Eukaryota; kingdom Metazoa; phylum Chordata; class Amphibia; order Anura; family Limnodynastidae; genus Mixophyes; species Mixophyes fleayi. The sequence goes on along the minus strand of NC_134405.1, from coordinate 11,890,019 downwards.
GTGACTTGATTATCCAATGGCCCTCCTGATTTTGTGACTTCCTTACAGTCAGTGCAGAACGTAATTATGCGCTTCATCTGGGAGTGGAGCTTCTTGATGTAACAAACCATTACATGTTGAGCTCAGATTAGATGGAGTAGAGTTTCCCAACATTGTACGTTGTTATATAGCCTCACCTTTAGGTTGGGTACACACTACAATTTTTTTAGCCGATTATCGGGCCAATCAAACAAAAAACGTCCGTCCGCCCCGATCTCGCCTTAGTGTGTACTCTGCAACGATGAACGATTATCACTCCAAAGCACATTGTATCTTTTTATTTGATTTTTAAACCGGACTATAAATGTTATTCAACGATGGAACTATGTCGTTCCAATTCTGCAGTGTGTTTGCACACACAGCCGGCAGTGTCCATAAATCTCTATGGAGTGTGCAGATTTATGTTCTTTTCAGCTGTTGGTTATAAGAGATGAAGAGCACTGATCTGATGGTAAATTCTGCAAAACGTGTATAGTGTGTGCACATGAATCGACATGCTGATTGGGACTTTTTTTTGGCGTTAGCAAAGTCGTTAAAGATGTTGGATTGGGAGAAATTTTCTGTAGTGTGTACCCAGCTTTACACTGGGTAGAGCAGTCCTATTGTAGTAGCTTCAATTGCCCCCATGGATTCCATTGAAATGCTTATTTTTGTACTTTCCCTTATTAAGTGCTTGGTACGGAGAATAAGATCATTTACCGACTTCCTCATATTCCTCGTATCTTGAAAATAAATGAGCAATAAATAGTTGCTGGGTAAATGGATAAATGAAGGTAATACATATGTCTTATCTTTGGACCTTTATTAGTGACTTTCTTTGTATAGGACGACAACGAGAGAGATGATTTTATCTCTTTGTTAGATGTGTTTCTCCATCCTTGTCATGCGATTGCCAGTCTTTTATGTCAGTAGTTACTAATTACTTAGGAAGCCTACTCCTAGTTCCTTGTTGGAGAGCGAGTTGATACATCTCGCTTTATCATGATCTCTGCTGGTCAAGGGTCCCATCTCTATGATGATAAGTAAAGATGTCTATAAATGAGATTGCTGTATGAACTAGAAGAATGTGATGTGTTATTCACTTTCTAACTGCAAAGTGAAAGAGGCTCATATAAATGTATTGACAATACTGCTCCACACATACATAGGGCAAGACACACCTAAAAATAGTGTATTTACATGTTCAAGTCAGACCCATCTCAAGATGTGTTCAGCTTAGAAAAACGTATTAGTTCAAGGCATATATCAGCCATAGCATTTCAGAGATGTGTATTGACAGTTATTAATAAATGCTAAAGACACATTTTCCAATTTAAAATATAATTAAATACAAACTCAAATACAAGACACACATACAGATGAAATTAAATACAAGCAACTATTATTTTCCCGTTTAAAAATCAAATGAGAATCTTTTTCCTGCAATAGCGTAAAGGAAATGACCCATTAAGGTCTATGAGTAGGATGCAGCAACTTGGTATAATATAGCCACCACACTAGCAATCAGCCAATCAGAAGTGGCTAGTGTTGTTTAAAGTTATCATCATGATGGCATATCGTTGCAATAGCCCTATAGCACAAGAAAGGCTTAAGGCTAATTGTGCTTAAATTAGGGAGCGGTGAAGAAACACAAGGGAGACATAAAGGAAAGTTAAAAGGAAACAAGAGATATGAGAGAGAATGTAAGTGCACAAAGGATACCTGAGAGAGAGGAGGGGAGACAAGAGACATTAAAGAAATATGAAGTAACACAGGGGGCATGAGAGCGAGGTAAGAACATGGAGGACATTAGGGGAATGTGAAGTAACACAGGACACATTAGAGAGTTAGGAACATGGGGGACATTAGGGGAATGTGAAGTAACACAGGAGACATGAGAGAGAGGTAAGAACATGGGGGACATTAGGGGAATGTGAAGTAACACAGGAGACATTAGAGAGAGGTGGGAACATGTGAGATATATGGGGGGAATGAAAAGTAACACAAGAGACATGAGAGAGAGGTAGGAACATGGGGGACATTAGGGGAATGTGAAGTATCTCATGAGACATGAGAGAGAGGTAGGAACATGGGGGACATTAGGGGAATGTGAAGTAACACAGGAGACATGAGAGAGAGGTAGGAACATGGGGGACATTAGGGGAATGTGAAGTAACACAGGAGACATGAGAGAGAGGTGGGAACATGTGAGATATATGGGGGGAATGAAAAGTAACACAAGAGACATGGGAGAGAGGTAAGAACATGGGGGACATTAGGGAAATGTGAAGTAACACATGAGACATGAGAGTGAGGTAAGAACATGGAAGACATTAGGGGAATGTGAAGTAACACATGAGACATGAGAGAGAGGTAGGAACATGGGGGACATTAGGGGAATGTGAAGTAACACAGGAGACATGAGAGAGAGGTAAGAACATGGGGGACATTAGGGGAATGTGAAGTAACACAGGAGACATAAGAGAGAGGTAAGAACATGGGGGACATTAGGGGAATGTGAAGTAACACAGGAGACATGAGAGAGAGGTAAGAATATGGGGGACATTAGGGGAATGTGAAGTAGCACAGGAGACAGGAGAAACAGGTAGGAACAAAGGACATATTATGGGATATGTGAAGTAACACATGATACATGAGAGAGTGTCACGGTTGTCACGGTTGTTACGGCTGCACTATGGATCCCCAGACTCTACTGGACACAGTAGGGCTCACTCATGGGCGTGGAGTCTAACAGGTAGGTGGTTTTATCAGGTACCCCCGCAAGGGAGTACGGTCTTAGCGACACTTATCCCGCAGGACGCGGTCCCGCGAGAGAGTAGACAGCAGAGTGATGTGGGGGAGCCAGGAGATGCTAGGACACTGGCGTCACAAGATAAGTTGTAGAGACACTGGAACAGTGGTGGTTTAATGCCGGCCACGAAGATGAGTGCAAGCTGATGTAGCGGAGGTAACTCAGGGCAACAGCTGAAGAGTCACAGGAACAGTAGTAGCTCTGGGAGGTAGCGGACAGAGAACCAAAGGTGACACGATGTAGTAACTCAAGAGATGGTAATAGAGATACTTGGAACAGTTCAATAATGGCCACGGAACTGAAAGCAGATTGAGACGCCCAATTGAAAACCACAAGGAAGACAGGAACTAGCACCACAGCTGCAGGAAGTGAACTTGAAGAACAGGCATCAGACAGTTGAACAAAGGAGGTTTAAATAGTGCTCCATTGTCCCATAGTCAATGAGGGAAGAGAGGAGGTCTCAAAGGAGGACAGACTCTGCCCCATATCTAACTTCAGAATGGCATATGGTGGGAGCCTGATGCCAGCTTATGCTGGTATCGTCATCTGTGAGAGGAAGGTAACGACACAGGTGCCCATATGCGGGACCGAAGCGTGACAGAGAGGTAGGAACAAAGAAGACATTAAGCAAAGTTAAAAAAAACACAGGAGAGATGAGAAAGGGTAAGCAACACAGGCGATTTTAGAGAAATCTTTATTAACACAGGATATATGAGAGGGAGGTTAAACCATCTGAGACATTAGAGAAATGTTTAATAACACAGGATATATGAGAGGGAGGTTAAAACACAGGACACATTAGGGAAAAGTGAAGTAATAAATAGCTACTCTTAAAGCGCTCAGTACACTGATTTATGCTTTCCCACAAATTAATAAAAACTCAGTTATTTTGCAAAACTTGAAGTGGAGAAAGCGGAAATAATTTTTACTTTAAACTGTTCCAAATTTGTCATTGTTTTTTATTCTTTTGTTCTGAAATGTGACTTACCATATGCTTCTCTGCTGACTTGGAAAATGAAGGGAGAGTAGATTCTTCCCATTTATTCGGTGTACACCGTGGATGCTAGATATCTTATTTAAAATCACAATCTTTATTATAATACAATAAAAAGAGAAAATCTTATTTAAGGCGACATATTTACAAACAAATTAAAAATTAAAATTGTCAAGAAAATCTGTGTACAAAAAGAAAACTGATATAATGGTTTTCTTTCCTTTGTTATTAAAGAAGAGTAACAATGGTATGTGAAAACAGTTTATTTTATAAAGCTCAGGTATTGTGCAGTGCACCATATATTAGCAACCACTTTTTGTTTCCTCTTTCTCTTTATGTGACATACTGTATACAAACTGTTTTATCAGATGCTACCTGTAATATCACCTGTACTGCTGAGGACATGTGCCTAGTAGGACAGTTTCACTTCACTTCAGTAATTTCTGTAGAATCCAAAAGTTTAAGAAGTTAAAATCCTACGAATATACAAGTCAGGGATCAGGGAGTGAATTAGTATAAATGACAGAAGTGATTATTTTCATTTGAGGCAGCACGGTGGTGTAGTGGTTAGCACTTCTGCCTCACAGCACTGGGGCCATGAGTTCAATTCCCGACCATGGCCTTATCTGTGAGGAGATTGTATGTTCTCCCCGTGCTTGCATGGGTTTCCACCAGGTGCTCCGGTTTCCTCCCACACTCCAAAAACATACTGGTAGGTTAATTGGCTGCTAACAAATTGACCCTAGTCTGTCTGTCTGTCTGTCTCTGTCTGTGTGTGTGTTAGGGAATTTAGACTGTAAGCTCCAATGAGGCAGGGACTGAAGTGAGTGAGTTCTCTGTACAGCGCTGCAGAATTAGTGGCGCTATATAAATAAATGGTATTAAAGTAATTTTATCGTTTTCAAATAAGCATTGCCCAATCAATTGTATGTGTTTCCAAAGCACATGGTGGTTTATTTTTAGCAGATGTAAACAGTTAACAATTCAATACATTATTATATTATGATACAGTACAGTATAGTACAGCCAATACCAAAAGATAAATACATACCAATGCAATCGCATGCGCTCGCTGCGCACCCACGGGACCCGGTGGACAGTATATCTGTTAGAATACTGTGTCAGAGTTGACTGAGGTCTGGATGCACAGCTATGAATATATATACAGTCAGTGTTTCATTGTGAACAATAGAGATGACGTAGCTTGCTTCTATAGGTCCAGACACAGGGTGGCTTCAGGGTAAACAGTTCATAGGCTGATTCAATCTAAGGAATCCAGAGGAGGGGGTCGTCTCTCCAGGGGGTCTGCTCCTTTCATGGCCAGCATCATACGAAAGGTTTATTCCCTAATATCAATAACTAAAGTATGCAATGTGCGATCACTTCGCCGACTGCATCGGACAGCTACTGATGAATAGGGCTTCAATATGATATCAGGCATGACACCTTTCCTATAACCTAAACCTTTAATAACACTGAAGTGTACATATAATCAATGTCTATATATATATATATATATATATATATATATGTATATATAAACTAATAATAAATCAAATGCTATCTGCTCATAAATTACAGTGTAACGGAACCAATATGAATATGAATTGTATAAATAACTAAATGTTGTAATGCGAGTGTGTGCATGCGTATTTTACCATGCGAACGGATCGCATTCGCATGGCTAAACAATATGAAACCAATATACTTTCGTTCGTCCAATTATACGACTTCAACAATCCACCCTTTGATAGTATAATAAACTATCTGTCACGGGCACTAGGAGTCTTTACCCAGGGATCACCAGGTGATAGGCTTACCAGAGCAGTATAGGTGGTAATATGGTACTCTGGTAGCAGGGTGATCACGGAACAGGAAATAGCAGATGATGAGATGCTCAGGAAAGTCTATGACTAGCAGTACTGGCAATATGGAGGTAGTAATACACGAGGAACTGTATGGACAAAGGACACGTGAAGGTAGTCAGTGGTCTGCGGAAGCAAGTTGTACCACTGCTATAGTGAGGAGGAATGTCCAACAGAAACGAGGAGGTGATGAGAGTCAGCGGTCTGCGGATAGCAAGTTGTACCGCTGTCTGAGTGAAGGAATGGAATCCAAGTGGAGGTATCCGGGGAGTCAGTGGTCTGCGTTAGCAAGTTGTACCACTGCTATGTGAGAGGATACAGGAACAGGTGAAACTGTAAACAGGGGTCAGTGGTCTGCCACTAGCAAGTTGTACCACTGAATATATATGTGAGGAGGTGCACGGGGAGAGACTGCAACACAATATATACACGGGCACCTTGACTTTGATCCACAGTAATATGCACAATATAAATGTATAAATGACTGAACAACACTGCCAATATAGAAAGTCTCTTGAAGTAATCCAGCACGAGATAACACAGTCAATGATGGCAATAGACTCAGAGGATAGTACACTCCAGAGGAGAACCAACACAGTCCAGCAAGGTATGCAATACACAGCACAGTCAATGGGAAGTATGCATACCGTGGTTCAGGAGAAGGCAGTCAGACAGGAGTGCAGAGATACCTGAACGGCAGGAGGCCGGCAGGATGCAAAGTCCCTGGATGGGTGAAGCGGTGGTCTAGCAGGTGCAGCGCACAGGTAGGTAGACCAGCAGGGAACACAGGAAGGCGTGGAGAGCGGATCAGCAGTAGATGGATGAGCAGCGCTGAGAAGTAACAGCAGCGGGTCTCTGCGGGAACACGGAGGTAGCCAATAGCAACCAGCAGGTGCAGTGACGATGGGACACCGGAGCAGAGTAGAACTGGAACAGTTGATCACGGAGAGTAGCGGGTAGCAATAGTGGCAGCTGACTCAAGGAAACACGGGAGAGTTGACAAGGACTGAAGACTGAAGCGCACAGAGGCAGCGGATAGGAATCAGCTAAACAGTCACGATGAAACACAGACGGGTTGCAGGTTGAAGACTGTAGTGCACGGAGGCAGCGGATAGGAATCAGCTAGCAGTCACGATGATGAAACACAGACGAGTTGCAGGTTGAAGACTGTAGTGCACGGAGGCAGCGGATAGGAATCAGCCAAACAGTCACGATGATGAAACACAGACGAGTTGCAGGTTGAAGCCTGTAGTGCACGGAGGCAGCGGATAGGAATCAGCTGGCAGTCACAATCATGAACAGGTGAGTGGATGTGAATGAAAGACTGTAGTGCACGGAGGCAGCGGATAGGCATCAGCTAACAGTCCCAATGATACATGGTAGAGTTGAAGTGGTTAGAAGACTGTAGTGCACGGAGGCAGCGGATAGGAATCAGCTCACAGTCACGATGATACAGTAGATGGTAGAAGTGGTATGGGAACCACAGTAGTAGAAGTGGTTTGGAAACCACAGAGGTAGAAGTGGTTTGGAAACCACAGGAATCAGCTGGGCTGAATAAACGAGGAAACACAGGAACACCTTCAGAGACTCATGGGGAATGAGACTCCAAGATCAGGCCACGTGGTGTTGACCACAGGTGCTTAATATAGGGAGGTTGCCTGATCTGCCAATTAAGTTAAAGGAACATACACTGAAGGTTTAGAAAGGGCTGCGCATGCGCAGTCCCTCAGGATGGAGGACGGCCACGGTTCCTAAATGTCCGGGAAGAAGCACTCACAGTCCGGTGAGTGACAGTACCCCCCCTTTTAAAGGTGGGCACAGAACGCCTGGAACCGGGCTTGTCCGGATTTTTGGAATAAAACTTCTTCAGAAGGGCAGGAGCATTAAGATCTTCAGCTTTGATCCATGAACGCTCTTCAGGACCAAAGCCCTTCCAATGAACGAGGAAACGGAGGACTCCTCGCGAAATTTTTGCATCCAATACCTCAGTAATCTCGAAATCCTCCTCCTGATGAACTTGAACTGGCTGCGGTGCTGAGGGAGGAGTCGAGAAACGGTTGATGATGAGAGGTTTGAGCAAGGACACATGGAAGGCATTGGAAATCCGAAGATTCTTAGGAAGAAGAAGTTTAACACATACTGGATTGATAACTTGAATGATCCTATATGGACCAATAAAACGAGGGGCGAATTTCATAGATGGAACCTTCAAACGAATATTTTTGGTAGATAACCAGACACGATCTCCAATTTTTAGTGGTGGAATAGCCCGCCTCTTCTTATCTGCGAAAGACTTATATTTGTTAGATGTCTTCTTTAAACAGGTTTTGACCTGAGACCAGATATTTTTGAAGGTCTGACAAGCAGTCTCCACAGCAGGAACTTGGGTGGGCGGGAGGGCAGGAAATTCCGGAAAAGACGGATGGTGACCGTAGACCACAAAGAATGGAGTTTTGGATGATGACTCATGGTACATGTTGTTATGGGCGAATTCAGCCCAAGGGAGCAATTCTACCCAGTTGTCTTGGTTGGCTGAAGAGAACATCCTAATAAAAGTCTCAAGATCTTGATTGACTCGTTCCGTTTGTCCGTTAGATTGCGGATGGTAAGACGATGAGAGTGCTAATCGTATGCCCAAGGTTTTACAAAGGGCCCGCCAGAATCTGGAAACGAATTGTACTCCTCTATCCGACACAATCTCAGACGGACATCCATGGATGCGGAAGATTTCTTTAATGAAATGTTCAGCCAGAGTAGACGAGGAAGGTAAACCGGACAGAGGGACGAAATGGGCCATCTTCGAAAATCTGTCTACCACTACCCAAATAGTATTGTGATTCTTACTTGGTGGCAAATCAGTAACGAAATCCATACTAATATGGGTCCAAGGCTTGGACGGAATGGGTAGTGGTCGCAGCAACCCTGCTGGAGTTCTGCGGGAGGATTTAAACTGAGAACATAAATCACAGGAAGCAATAAACTCTTTGACGTCTCTCCTCATTGAAGGCCACCAGTAACTACGAGAGAGAATCTCAAAGGTCTTGTGTTCACCGGCGTGTCCAGAAAAACGAGAGGCATGGAACCACGAAAGGATTTTCCTCCTCAGAGTAGGAGGCACAAGGGTCTTCCCAAATGGTAGCATTTTGGTGGATGAAGCAGCCAGAGAAATACATTTGGGGTCTAGAATAGCATGGTTGGGAACCTCTTCTACATCAGAGGACGTCACAAAAGCTCGAGATAGAGCGTCAGCTTTCTTGTTCTTAGCGGCTGGTTTGAAGGTTATAATTAATTCAAAACGGGAAAAGAAAAGAGACCATCTTGCTTGACGAGGGTTCAAGCATTGAGCAGATTGCAAATATGACAAGTTCTTATGATCCGTGAAGATCGTCACCGGATGGCGAGCTCCTTCCAACAAGTATCTCCATTCCTCTAATGCAGCTTTGATGGCCAGCAACTCCTTGTCCCCGATAGTATAATTTTTCTCTGCGGGCAGAAGACCCCGAGAGTAGAAGGCACAAGGATGTAATTTTTGTTGCTCCGAGCGTTGGGAGAGAATAGCTCCTAAGCCCACATTAGAGGCATCTACTTCTAGGAAGAAGGGGAGTGTCACATCAGGCTGTCGCAGAATGGGAGCAGACGAGAAGGACTCTTTGAGGATTTGAAAGGCTTGGAGAGCCTCAGATGACCATTGCTTAGTATTAGCCCCTTTCCGAGTTAGGGCCACAATGGGAGATGCAATGGATGAAAAGTCTTGAATGAAGCGTCTATAGTAATTGGCAAAACCTAAAAAACGCTGGATGGCACGAAGAGTAGTTGGCTGAGGCCAATGTAGTACAGCATTTACTTTGTCTGGATCCATCTTCAGGCCAACTCCGGAAACTATATACCCCAAGAATGGAATCTGGGGTAACTCGAATGAACATTTTTCCAATTTACAGAACAACGAGTTTTTCCGTAGTCTGGAGAGGACCTCTGCCACATGTTGGTGATGAGAAGGCAGGTCCTGTGAGAAGATCAATATGTCGTCCAGGTAGACAACGACACATACATATAATAAGTCCCGAAAGATCTCATTGATGAAACCCTGGAAAACAGCGGGGGCATTACACAGCCCGAAGGGCATTACTAAATATTCGTAATGCCCATCTCTGGTGTTAAACGCGGTCTTCCATTCGTCACCGGAACGGATTCTAATTAAATTGTAGGCACCACGAAGATCCAACTTAGTAAATATCCGAGCTCCCTTGATGCGATCAAATAGCTCAGTGATCAGCGGAATGGGATACCGATTCTTGATGGTAATGGCGTTGAGTCCACGAAAATCTATACAAGGGCGTAATGATCCATCCTTCTTTTTGACGAAGAAGAACCCAGCTCCAGCGGGAGAGGTGGAAGGTCGAATGAACCCACGCTGGAGATTCTCCTGTATGTACTCAGATGTGGCTTGAGTTTCAGGTAACGAGAGAGGATAGACCCGACCCCTGGGAGGAGTCTTGCCAGGTAGAAGGTCGATCGGACAATCCCAAGAACGATGAGGAGGAAGACGTTCAGACTGAGCTTTATCAAACACATCGGCAAATGAAGCATACTGAGGAGGGAGTCCCGGGGAGGAAGATGAGATGGAAGATTGCTGTACTTTAAGAGGAATAACTTGAGAGAGACAACGATGGTGACATTCAGACCCCCAAGACGTAACTTGAGGGGTGCGCCAGTCAATCTGGGGAGAGTGACACTGAAGCCATGGAAGGCCTAAGACAATCGGACTTGTCGTAACTGGAAGAATTAAAAACGAAATTTCTTCATGGTGTAGTACACCAATCTGAAGGTTTACTGGAGACGTACTCTGGGTGATGAGACCATTGATGAGACGTGATCCATCTATAGCCGTCACAGTAATGGGTGTTTTTAAAGTGATCACTGGTAGGGACCATTGATTCACTAGTGATTTGGAAATGAAATTTCCTGCTGCTCCGGAATCAATCAATGCCTGTGACTCAAAGGATTTGGTAGCAAAGGAGATCGTAACATCAAAAGCGCAGACTTTAGATTTCATAGACAATGGAGAGGACTCCAGGGACCCTAACTTCACCTCTCCAGAACTAGTTAGGGCCTGGCATTTCCCGATCTCTTAGGGCAAGAGCTGAGCATATGCGTGGAATCAGCACAATAGATACAGAGTCTATTCTTTACTCTTCGTTTCCTCTCCTCTGAAGATAATTTGGAACGTCCTATCTCCATGGGAATCACAGAGGATGGAGCTGGACGAAATTGAGGGTTTGAACGAAGAGGTGCTTTGGCAGCCGTTGTTTTCTCAGACTCTCTTTCACGAAATCTCATATCTACACGATGGCAAAGAGAGATCAAATCTTCTAGTGACGAAGGAAGCTCTTGGGTAGTCAGTGCATCTTTAATTTTATCGGAGAGCCCCTGCCAGAAGGCGGCAACTAATGCTTCAGTGTTCCACTGAAGTTCAGAGGCTAAGATCCTAAATTGAATGACATACTGTCCTACTGTATGGGAGCCTTGTCGCAAACGAAGAATGCTGGAAGCAGCGGAGGTCACACGACCTGGTTCATCGAACACACTTCGGAACGTGGAAATGAATTTGGCACTATCTTGTAGAATTGGATCGTTTCTTTCCCACAGAGGGGAGGCCCAAGCCAGGGCTTGTCCAGAAAACAATGAGATAAGATAGGCCACTCTGGAACGATGGGTAGAAAAATTTTGAGGTTGGAGTTCAAAATAGACTGAACATTGGTTAAGGAAACCTCTACAAGTTTTGGGGTCCCCGTCATATTTTGACGGAGTAGGCAGGTGAAGCGTAGGAGCTGTAGACACCTGGGATGGCACTGGGGAAACGGAGGAAAGCACAGGAGCTTCAATATTAGCTGTAACAGTCTGTCCAGATGTTCCTTGGGAGGTTAACGATTGGTAACATTGAAGTAACAGCTGTTGGCGAGCATCCTGTTGCTCCACACGGCTGACCAGATGCTGCAGCATCTCTTTAGCGGTAGGTTCCGTATCTGGGTCTGTCATGGCCTGATCTTACTGTCACGGGCACTAGGAGTCTTTACCCAGGGATCACCAGGTGATAGGCTTACCAGAGCAGTATAGGTGGTAATATGGTACTCTGGTAGCAGGGTGATCACGGAACAGGAAATAGCAGATGATGAGATGCTCAGGAAAGTCTATGACTAGCAGTACTGGCAATATGGAGGTAGTAATACACGAGGAACTGTATGGACAAAGGACACGTGAAGGTAGTCAGTGGTCTGCGGAAGCAAGTTGTACCACTGCTATAGTGAGGAGGAATGTCCAACAGAAACGAGGAGGTGATGAGAGTCAGCGGTCTGCGGATAGCAAGTTGTACCGCTGTCTGAGTGAAGGAATGGAATCCAAGTGGAGGTATCCGGGGAGTCAGTGGTCTGCGTTAGCAAGTTGTACCACTGCTATGTGAGAGGATACAGGAACAGGTGAAACTGTAAACAGGGGTCAGTGGTCTGCCACTAGCAAGTTGTACCACTGAATATATATGTGAGGAGGTGCACGGGGAGAGACTGCAACACAATATATACACGGGCACCTTGACTTTGATCCACAGTAATATGCACAATATAAATGTATAAATGACTGAACAACACTGCCAATATAGAAAGTCTCTTGAAGTAATCCAGCACGAGATAACACAGTCAATGATGGCAATAGACTCAGAGGATAGTACACTCCAGAGGAGAACCAACACAGTCCAGCAAGGTATGCAATACACAGCACAGTCAATGGGAAGTATGCATACCGTGGTTCAGGAGAAGGCAGTCAGACAGGAGTGCAGAGATACCTGAACGGCAGGAGGCCGGCAGGATGCAAAGTCCCTGGATGGGTGAAGCGGTGGTCTAGCAGGTGCAGCGCACAGGTAGGTAGACCAGCAGGGAACACAGGAAGGCGTGGAGAGCGGATCAGCAGTAGATGGATGAGCAGCGCTGAGAAGTAACAGCAGCGGGTCTCTGCGGGAACACGGAGGTAGCCAATAGCAACCAGCAGGTGCAGTGACGATGGGACACCGGAGCAGAGTAGAACTGGAACAGTTGATCACGGAGAGTAGCGGGTAGCAATAGTGGCAGCTGACTCAAGGAAACACGGGAGAGTTGACAAGGACTGAAGACTGAAGCGCACAGAGGCAGCGGATAGGAATCAGCTAAACAGTCACGATGAAACACAGACGGGTTGCAGGTTGAAGACTGTAGTGCACGGAGGCAGCGGATAGGAATCAGCTAGCAGTCACGATGATGAAACACAGACGAGTTGCAGGTTGAAGACTGTAGTGCACGGAGGCAGCGGATAGGAATCAGCCAAACAGTCACGATGATGAAACACAGACGAGTTGCAGGTTGAAGCCTGTAGTGCACGGAGGCAGCGGATAGGAATCAGCTGGCAGTCACAATCATGAACAGGTGAGTGGATGTGAATGAAAGACTGTAGTGCACGGAGGCAGCGGATAGGCATCAGCTAACAGTCCCAATGATACATGGTAGAGTTGAAGTGGTTAGAAGACTGTAGTGCACGGAGGCAGCGGATAGGAATCAGCTCACAGTCACGATGATACAGTAGATGGTAGAAGTGGTATGGGAACCACAGTAGTAGAAGTGGTTTGGAAACCACAGAGGTAGAAGTGGTTTGGAAACCACAGGAATCAGCTGGGCTGAATAAACGAGGAAACACAGGAACACCTTCAGAGACTCATGGGGAATGAGACTCCAAGATCAGGCCACGTGGTGTTGACCACAGGTGCTTAATATAGGGAGGTTGCCTGATCTGCCAATTAAGTTAAAGGAACATACACTGAAGGTTTAGAAAGGGCTGCGCATGCGCAGTCCCTCAGGATGGAGGACGGCCACGGTTCCTAAATGTCCGGGAAGAAGCACTCACAGTCCGGTGAGTGACACTATCACCTTAAAGATGTTATATGCAGGATCTCAGTACCACGTTTCATTGTTATGTAATACAAATCCCCCTTGGTGTATGACCACGCTGTTTGTAGATTTAAACAAGTTATCATAAGAGAGAGTCTTAATCCTCTAAACGATTTCTTCTTTTACTATAGACCGTACATTTCTGGAGCTTGGAGATAATCTTTTGTATGCCCTTCAAGGGTGCGATAAAACACGTAATACATTATTTGGAAAGGTACAGAGTAGAACAGAACATGTATCAGTTATACAGAATACTCTACTACAGTTCTTCAAGTTTAACAAGTTCTTCTGTCCAATGCATGTCTTTAAGCTCAGAATACATTTAAACACTTCATGTTCATCAATAGCATCATCCTAAGTCTATCAATAATGTCATATACAATCTCCTTCAGTTAGCGTTATTATACACACTCTTAATAATGTCATCAGTTCTTTTCGTCAACACTTGTGGGCGGGCTTTTGTCTGTTCGTTCTTCCCAGTCTCCCACTACTCAGATTGATCGGTTTGCAAAGCATTGGGAGACTTCAGACTAAGGGACCTAGGTGTCCTACTCTTTCCCCTAGTGACCTCCCACCTATAGTTCGGGTACCTCAAGAATATTTAGTGGAAAGAGAACTAATCCTACTTGATAGAATCACTGAGGCACATGTGAGCACGCCCAGCACTTTGTTTGGTCTAAAACCTTACCCTCCCAAGAATGATAATCATTCTCAAGGATGCCTGCTCAAGTCCGAATATTACTGGACTGGCATCGCTGGGTGTATCTCTTTTCTAACCATGGGGTCGCCGTACTTACGGACGTAATGCTACTCAGACAATAGCCCCTCGCACTTTCTCCAAGCTCCAAGGTTTCCGAATTTTCCTTTACCCCTGAATTGAATAGAGTAATTGGCTGGACCGATTATGCTACTAACTTCTCCTTCATCCCCAATACCTCATTATCATTACCTGAACCAGTCTCTGTCACCTGCTAATAATCAAAAGAATTGACCGTCCTGAGAAGATAATGAAATGAGAGAACACAAAACAGGAAAAACTACAACTTCATGCTGGACAACAGTCTTAGCCTTTGGCTCAGGTGCTACTAACTGCATTCGAGGCCTTCCAGAACAGACTCATGAGTGCCCTTGGACCCTTCTCTGAGTGTTGGCCCCTCTGCAGTAGGTGGAATGGGCACCAGTGTGTCTCTGCTACCCTTGAAGCCGTGATGCTGGTAGCCTACACCTGGTACCTGTCTGTCAAATAACCTGAGCCTAAGAAATTACTGCTCCACAACTTACTCTCCTGATCCAACATCCTGACAGTTAGTGTGACTTTTCAGGAAACAGTGTTTTGGACGTTCTCGGTTGCTGTCTCACTATTTACCTTCTTTCAAGGTCTAACCTAGCCTCCCAGTTACAATCTCATCTCACGAGGGGTCAAGAACATTTCAAAAACTGACAGGTTAGGAGTCTGCCCAGGAGTGATCTTTTGGTAGCGGGAAAGGACTAGTGGCCGAAGCTATCAGTCACTTCAATCAAGTTCCAACTCTTATTCTATTCAATTCGTTCTACCGAGTAACACTACTTTATGTTCACACTGGTTTATGGCTAATTGAAAGTATGTGATTTGTTACCACTACTCATACATTATACATCTATTATCAATAACATGAATACCCCTATCATCTATTATAACTCTAGGACTATCACATTAAATAACAAAAGTTTTGAGTATGACACAGTAATACATTAGACACATTTCAATACACCTCTACCCAGACATATTTCATTGGTACACCAGTGTATACTTGAGGATCTTGCATGGTGGTAATTGGATGACGTGTATTTGTTTTACCTGGAGGAAAACCCATCAGCAGGAGGGATATGGGATGGCTCTATTGGTCTACCTTGTCCATCTCTCCAGAGTCCACCAGACTCCTCACCACATCTCTTCACCTTCCAGACAGTTTATCCCTCAGGTGACACAAATCTTTATATATTAACCAATATGTGTATGTGTGCATGTTTGTGTGTGTGTGTGTTCACATTTTAAAACTAAAACAATACAACGAAAAACAAAACAAAACCTAGATTTGTTAGCTGTCACATAAAACCCTGCTGTCTATTTAACAGCTATGTTCGCCCTGGTGTGACAGCCATGTATAGTCATGTGTGTAAGTGTGTACTTTACTAGCAGCTACTTCAGTTGGTAACTGTGTCACTGTATAAAGTCCTCTATGTAGTGTCCTAATCATGTGCTGGTATTGCTATAAAACGATTTCTCAGTCACCTCAACATCGCCCCCTAGACTAGAAAAATGCTGAAGACCAATGTATATCAATCGATTTTCCCTCTGCCAACGCACATGTCATTCTCAGTACCTCACATTCAGCTACTTGACTAAGTGGGAAAGGCAAAGGGGTCTATTTCTATAACACTTTCTTCAAATATAACAGTAACCAGTACATGCCTGTCTAACAGTGAAAAAAATATAAAATATGAAAATTCTACATTTTCTAGGGTTTCACATTATGTCGTATCTTGTGGTAAAAATCCTACTCCAATGTTCTATACAGAGATGCATATCTGTATGCCTAACCTCCAGCAATCTCCTATCCACCCGTTGTGCCTCCATATAAAGGTACATTTTTGTTCAGGAGGCACGAATCATAAAACAAAAAAACCAGATACGCAATCTATAAAACATGAATCGTATTTCCACAACAGAACCTTTCTGCTTAAAAATCAGCAGTTTCTATACACATGAAAACAAAACCCCTGACTGTTTCTGTAACTCATGTCAATCTAGTGTGTGTATCTCTGAATTTGTCTTATGTAAAAAAATAAAAATATGTCTTAGCCCCATTGTTGAGACTGTGTCTGATTTTATCTCTACCAGAGCAGAGCAGAGAGAGAGAGAGAGAGAGAGAGAGAGAGAGAGATACTAGCGTTTGTGTAAAGAATGAGAAATAAGAAAGCAAGGAATGATGGGAATACAAAGATTTGAATACAAACATACATGTAGAAAGGGAGATTTTTACAACAAAATGACAGCTGGATTGGACTCTGACTCTATGGGGAAATGGCTGTATTCATTCCACTGCTCCCCTTAGCTATTTGCTAACTATGACCCCTCTCCATACTTGACTAGGGGCTCTTAACAGTGCAATCCAGTGTCGTCCGTCATTTGTTCATTAAGAACTCGGTATAACATCAACTACATATCTTTTCAACGGACTTTTCCTAACTTATTATAGAGAAATGAAAAATTTACTCTTAGTGACTCATATTTTCTCTGAAATACATAAAACGATATTTTGGAGCAAAGTGTGTACATACTTCATTTTTGGATAATGATTCTCAGCCAAACAAATTATCACGAGTCACTGCAGCCTAAAATAAAAGAGTGTTCCAATTGTCTATTGTTAATTTGTCTTTCAAGAGTGATTTTTTTCTATTTCTCTATCCCACCCCTCTGATCACTAAGTCTATACTCCTTTTGTGTCCCCTTTATCTGTGAGAAGAAAAACAAGATAGTTATCTTAAAACAGCAAACAAAACAAACGTTTCCATTCTTTACCATCGGACAGGGATTAGGAAAACAAGCATTTGACAACATAAAACAATAAAACAAACAAACAAAATCAATAAAGATTACCTTTTTTTAAAATTCAGTTTCTTTCTACACTTTGCGCATTAATACTCACCACAGTTTTAACCTTTACCTTGCCTAGTTGTAGGATTGCAGGTCTGACCTGTACTCTAGAGTTGGCTATAATTCTCCCCCAAAATATTAGTTGTTACAGATAGAGATGAGCGCACTCGGATTTCTGAAATCCGGGACCCCCCGAACGTTGCCGATCCGAGTCGGATCCGAGACAGATCCGGGTATTGGCGCCAAATTCAAATCTGAAACTGAGGCTCTGACTCATAATCCCGTTGTCGGATCTCGCGATACTCGGATCCTTTAAATTCCCCGCTAGTCGCCGCCATCTTCACTCGGGCATTGATCAGGGTAGAGGGAGGGTGTGTTAGGTGGTCCTCTGTCCTGGTAGATCTCGTGCTGTGCTGTTTAGTTCTGTGCTGTGCTGTTTAGTTCTGTGCTGTGCTGTGTTCTGCAGCATCAGTCCAGTGGTGCTGTGTGCTGTGCTCTGTCCTTCTGAGGTCAGTGGTGCTGCTGGGTCCTGTGCTGTGTCCTGTTCAGTCCAGTGGTGCTGTGTCCTGTGCTCTGTGCTTCTAAGGGCATAGTTATTTCCCCAATATTCCCCTGTGTTTAAAAAAATAAAAAAAAGTTATTTAAAAAAATACCAAAAACTAATTTAATTTTTTTTAATTACCACAAAATTTGCACAACCAATCCTGCAGTATAAGCCCATTGGTACTGCAATATTACCAAGTTCACACATTCAGCAGTAAAAGTCCAGTGGTACTGCAATATTACATAGTTCACACATTCTGCAGTATCAGTCCAGTGGTGCTGTGTCCTGTGCTCTGTCCTGCTGAGTTCCGTAGTGCTGCTGGGTCCTGTGCCGTGTCCTGTTCAGTCCAGTGGTGCTGTGTCCTGTGCTCTGTGCTTCTAAGGGCATAGTTATTTCCCCATTATTCCCAAGTTTTTAAAAAATAAAAAAAAAGTTAAAAAAAATAAAAAATTTAAAATTTAAAAAAAAATATATAATTATAACCAAATTTGCAAAACCAATCCAGCAGTATAAGTCCATTGGTACTGCAATATTACAAAGTTCACACATTCTGCAGTATCAGTCCAGTGGTGCTGTGTCCTGTGCTCTGTCCTGCTGAGTTCCGTAGTGCTGCTGGGTCCTGTGCCGTGTCCTGTTCAGTCCAGTGGTGCTGTGTCCTGTGCTCTGTGCTTCTAAGGGCATAGTTATTTCCCCATTATTCCCAAGTTTTTAAAAAATAAAAAAAAAGTAAAAAAAAATAAAAAATTTAAAATTTAAAAAAAAATATATAATTATAACCAAATTTGCAAAACCAATCCAGCAGTATAAGTCCATTGGTACTGCAATATTACAAAGTTCACACATTCTGCAGTATCAGTCCAGTGGTGCTGTGTCCAGTGCTCTGTCCTGCTGAGTTCCGTAGTGCTGCTGGGTCCTGTGCCGTGTTCTGTTCAGTCCAGTGGTGCTGTGTCCTGTGCTCTGTGCTTCTAAGGGCATAGTTATTTCCCCATTATTCCCAAGTTTTTAAAAAATAAAAAAAAAGTAAAAAAAAATTAAAAATTAAAAATTAAAAAAAAAATATATAATTATAACCAAATTTGCAAAACCAATCCAGCAGTATAAGTCCATTGGTACTGCAATATTACCAAGTTCACACATTCTGCAGTATCTTGTGCTACATATAATGGAGACCAAAAATTTGGAGGATAAAGTAGGGAAAGATCAAGACCCACTTCCTCCTAATGCTGAAGCTGCTGCCACTAGTCATGACATAGACGATGAAATGCCATCAACGTCGTCTTCCAAGCCCGATGCCCAATCTCGTAGTACCGGGCATGTAAAATCCAAAAAGCCCAAGTTAAGAAAAAGTAGCAAAATGAGAAACTTAAAATCATCTGAGGAGAAACGTAAAGTTGCCAATATGCCATTTACGACACGGAGTGGCAAGGAACGGCTTAGGCCCTGGCCCGTGTTCATGACTAGTGGTTCAGCTTCACCCACGGATCTTATCCCTCCTCCTCCTCCCCCCCCCTCCAAAAAATTGAAGAGAGTTATGCTGTCAGCAACAAAACAGCAAACAACTCTGCCTTCTAAAGAGAAATTATCACAAATCCTCAAGGCGAGTCCAAGGGTGTTGGTGGTTGTCAAGCCTGACCTTCCCATCACTGTACGGGAAGAGGTGGCTCGGGAGGAGCCTATTGATGATGTAGCTGGCACTGTGGAGGAACTTGATGATGAGGATGGTGATGTGGTTATTGTAAATGAGGCACCAGGGGGGGAAACAGCTGATGTCCATGGGATGAAAAAGCCCATCGTCATGCCTGATCAGAAGACCAAAAAATGCACCTCTTCGGTCTGGAGTTATTTTTATCCAAATCCAGACAACCAATGTATGGCCATATGTAGCTTATGTAAAGCTCAAATAAGCAGGGGTAAGGATCTTGCCCACCTAGGAACATCCTCCCTTATACGTCACCTGAATAACCTTCATAGTTCAGTGGTTAGTTCAGGAACTGGGGCTAGGACCCTCATCGGTACAGGGACACCTAAATCCCGTGGTCCAGTTGGATACACACCAGCAACACCCTCCTCGTCAACTTCCTCCACAATCTCCATCAGATTCAGTCCTGCAGCCCAAGTCAGCAGCCAGATTGAGTCCTCCTCAATACGGGATTCATCCGAGGAATCCTGCAGCGGTACGCCTACTACTTCCACTGCTGCTGTTGCTGCTGTTAGTCGGTCATCTTCCCAGAGGGGAAGCCGTGAGACCGCTAAGTCTTTCACAAAACAATTGACCGTCCAACAGTCGTTTGCCATGACCACCAAATACGATAGTAGTCACCCTATTGCAAAGCGTATAACTGCGGCAGTAACTGCAATGTTGGTGTTAGACGTGCGCCCGGTGTCCGCCATCAGTGGAGTGGGATTTAGAGGGTTGATGGAGGTATTGTGTCCCCGGTACCAAATCCCGTCGAGATTCCACTTCACTAGGCAGGCGATACCAAAAATGTACAGAGAAGTACGATCAAGTGTCCTCAGTGCTCTAAAAAATGCGGTTGTACCCACTGTCCACTTAACTACGGACATGTGGACAAGTGGTTCTGGGCAAACGAAGGACTATATGACTGTGACAGCCCACTGGGTAGATGCATCCCCTTCCGCAGCAACAGCAACAGCTGCATCAGTAGCAGCATCTACAAAATGGCTGCTCGTGCAAAGGCAGGCAACATTGTGTATTACAGGCTTTAATAAGAGGCACAACGCTGACAACATATTAGAGAAACTGAGGGAAATTATCTCCCAGTGGCTTACCCTACTTAGACTCTCATGGGGATTTGTGGTGTCAGACAATGCCAGTAACATTGTGCGGGCATTAAATATGGGCAATTTCCAGCACGTCCCATGTTTTGCCCACACCATTAATTTGGTGGTGCAGCATTACCTCAAGAGTGATAGGGGTGTGCAGGAGATGCTTGTGGTGGCGCGCAAAATTGCTGGACACTTTCGGCATTCAGCCAGTGCCTACTGCAGACTAGAGGCACATCAAAAAAGCTGGAACTCCACCCTCTATATGCTGCAGAGGATGGAGGAGCAGCAAAAGGCCATTCAGGCCTACACAGCCACCTACGACATAGGCAAAGGAGTGGGGATGCGCCTCAGTCAAGCGCAGTGGAGACTGATTTCCGTGTTGTGCAAGGTTCTGCAGCCATTTGAACTTGCCACACGAGAAGTCAGTTCCGACACTGCCAGCTTGAGTCAGGTCATTCCCCTGATCAGGTTGTTGCAGAAGCAGCTGGAGAAAGTGAGGGAGGAGCTGGTAAGCCATTGCGATTACACCAAGCATGTAGCTCTTGTGGATGTAGCCCTTCGTACGCTTTGCCAGGATCAGAGGGTGGTCACTCTTTTAAAGTCAGAGGAATACATTCTGGCCACCGTGCTCGATCCTCGGTTTAAAGCGTATGTTGTGTCTCTGTTTCCGGCGAACACAAGTCTACAGCGGTGCAAAGACCTGCTGGTCAGGAGATTGTCCTCTGAAGAGGACCGTGACATGCCAACAGCTCCACCCTCATTTTCTTCCACATCTATGGCTGCGAGGAAAAAGCTCAGTTTTCCCAAAATAGGCGCTGGCGGGGATGCTGATAACATCTGGTCCGGACTGAAGGACCTACCAACCATTGCAGACATGTCTACTGTCGCTGCATTGGATGCTGTCACAATTGAAAAAATGGTGGAGGATTATTTTGCTGACACCATCCAAATAGACATGTCAGACAGTCCATATTGTTACTGGCAGGAAAAAAAGTTTTTAGTGCAGCGGGGAACCTGGTCAGTGAGCGGAGAAGGAGGTTGCTTCCTCATAACGTTGAAAAAATGATGTTTATAAAAATGAATAATCAATTCCTCAATGAAGTACAGCACTGCCCTCCAGATAGTACAGAGGGACCTGTGGTTGTGGAGTCCAGCGGGGACGAATTGATAATGTGTGATGAGGAGGAAGTACACACTGTAGGGGGAGAGGAATCAGAGGTTGAGGATGAGGACGACATCTTGCCTCAGTAGAGCCTGTTTAGTCTGTACAGGGAGAGATGAATAGCTTTTTTGGTGTGGGGG
Source organism: Mixophyes fleayi (assembly GCF_038048845.1). NCBI lineage: Eukaryota > Metazoa > Chordata > Amphibia > Anura > Limnodynastidae > Mixophyes > Mixophyes fleayi. The sequence goes on along the minus strand of NC_134405.1, from coordinate 11,868,093 downwards.
CCCAAACAAACCAATCATTTCAGCCAAAGTTGTTTGGTAGGCCCTGTCGCTGAAATGATTGGTTTGTTAAAGTGTGCATGTCCTATTTCAACAACATAAGGGTGGGTGTGAGGGCCCAAGGACAATTCCATCTTGGAACTTTTTTTTTTGCATTATATGACCAATCAACAGTCGTTTGCCATGTTCAAAAAGTAAAACCAAATTTAAACAAATTCAAGAAATTAAACCAAAAGTAAAATGCCCTGTCATAATTTAAAACAAGAGGTATTGACGTGCTCTAAAACTACTGTATTGTTGTTTATATTTTATAAACACTACACTTGAAAGCTTGAGTCTTTCAATGAAAAAGTAACTGTCCATTACACGAATATTTGCAACAGGGACAATTTTAGGGTTAAGAAAGTCAACTAATAACACTTTGACGCTGTCTGTCTTTATAAACACTACACTTGGAAGTTGGAGGAGGTATTGTGGCCCCGGCACCAAATTTACTACCGGGGCCACTCCACTGTGCAGTCCATATTTAGGTGTATCAGATATTAAACAACGGTGACAGTTGATGCCCAATTTTTTAATTATATTGTTGGCGCTGTAAAAAATTGTGTTCCGGGCACACTACGCAGTCCATATCCTTTTTTGGTGGAATTCTGATCCGTGGAGGGTTTTTTAATTATATTGTGGCCTCGGTACCAAATTGTGTACCGGGGCCACCACACTACGCAGTCAAGATAGATAGATGCGTATCATAGATAAAGTACATTCAGTGGTGTGGGGCAAATTGAAAAATATTCAAAATGCACTGACATTATCAAAAACAAGAGGTTTTCACATGCTGAAACTCCAACATGTATATGATGGAGAGGATGGAGGAGCAGCCGTATGTGCAGTGTAATACAGACCTGTTGAAGTTTTTTTAATATATTTTATTGTGGTGCCCAGTGCCCACTACTCTACGCAGTCCAGATACTATTTTTGGGTGTAATTCTGACCAGTTGAAGGTTTTCTATATATTATATTGTGGTGGCCAGTGGCCAGTCCTCTATGCAGTCCAGATACTATTTTTGGGTTTAATTCAGACCTGTTGAAGGTTTTCTATATTTTTTTTATTGTGGTGCCCAGTGCCCACTACTCTACGCAGTCCAGATACTATTTTTGGGTGTAATTCTGACCTGTTGAAGGTTTTCTATATATATATCATATTGTGGTGGCCAGTGGCCAGTCCTCTATGCAGTCCAGATACTTGTTTGGTGGAATTCAGACAAGTTGAGGGTGTATTTATTTTATTGTGGCCCCGGTATCAAATTGGGTACCGGGGCCACCCCACTACGCAGTCCAGATACTTGTTTGGTGGAATTCAGACCAGTTGAGGGTTTTATTATTATATTGTGGGGACCACTCTATACCACACTACCACTATATACCACTCTATTTAATACTTTAATTCTATTACTAATTCCCATAAAGAGGAACTGCCGCTTCTATTTAATACTTTAATTCTATTAGTAGTTACCATAAAGAGGAACAAAATAAACAAATTTTACCAAAAGTATAATATGACTTACAAACACTACACTTGAAAGATGGTGCCTTTAAATGAAAAAGTCAGTCTTCATTGCACGACTATGTGCAACAGGGACAGTTTTTTGGTTTACTAAGTCAACCAATAACACTTCGACCCTGTCTGTCTTTAACATACTTGATGGGATCTTAATGACGAATGGTCTGTACCATGTTTGGAGGAGGTATTGTGGCCCCGGTACCAAATTGGGTACCGGGGCCACTCCACTATGCAGTCCAGATAGAGGTGTATCAGATATTAAACAACGTTGACTGTTGCTGCAAAAATTTTAAATAATATTGTGGGGAACACTACACTACGCAGTCCATAAACTTTTTGGGTGGAATTCAGACCTGTGTAGGGTTTTTTAATAATATTGTGGTGACCCACTCCTCTACGCAGTCCAGGTACATTATTGGTGCGAATCATACAAGTTCAGGGTTTTTAATTTATATTGTGGTGACCCACTCCTCTACGCAGTCCAGGTACATTATTGGTGCGAATCATACAAGTTCAGAGTTTTTAATATATATTGTGGTGACCCACTCCTCTACGCAGTCCAGGTACATTTATTGGTGCGAATCATACAAGTTCAGGGTTTTTAATATATATTGTGGTGACCCACTCCTCTACGCAGTCCAGGTACATTTTTTGGTGCGAATCATACAAGTTGGTGGTTTTCTTATTATATATATTGTGGTGACCCACTCCTCTACGCAGTCCAGATACATTTATTGGTGCGAATCATAAAAGTTCAGGGTTTTTAATATATATTGTGGTGACCCACTCCTCTACGCAGTCCAGGTACATTTATTGGTGCGAATCATACAAGTTGATGGTTTTCTTATTATATATATTGTGGTGACCCACTCCTCTACGCAGTCAAGATACATTTATTGGTGCGAATCATAAAAGTTCAGGGTTTTTAATATATATTGTGGTGACCCACTCCTCTACGCAGTCCAGGTACATTTATTGGTGCGAATCATAAAAGTTCAGGGTTTTTAATATATATTGTGGTGACCCACTCCTCTACGCAGTCCAGGTACATTTATTGGTGCGAATCATACAAGTTCAGGGTTTTTAATATATATTGTGGTGACCCACTCCTCTACGCAGTCCAGATACATTTATTGGTGCGAATCATAAAAGTTCAGGGTTTTTAATATATATTGTGGTGACCCACTCCTCTACGCAGTCCAGATACATTTATTGGTGCGAATCATAAAAGTTCAGGGTTTTTAATATATATTGTGGTGACCCACTCCTCTACGCAGTCCAGATACATTTATTGGTGCGAATCATAAAAGTTCAGGGTTTTTAATATATATTGTGGTGACCCACTCCTCTACGCAGTCCAGAAAGATACCTCGTTGCAACGTTTTGGACTAATAACTATATTGTGAGGTGTTCAGAATACACTGTAAATTAGTGGAAATGCTTGTTATTGAATGTTATTGAGGTTACTAATAGCATAGGAGTGAAAATAAGCCCAAAAACTTGATTTTTAAACTTTTTATGTTTTTTCCAAAAAAAATCCGAATCCAAAGCCTTAAATCCGAACGGAGACCTTTCGTCAAGTGTTTTGCGAGACAAATCCGAACCCCAAAAATAATGAAAATCCGGATCCAAAACACAAAACACGAGACCTCAAAAGTCGCCGGTGCACATCCCTAGTTACAGAGTGTGCAATCAATTGTAGGGGAACCTCTGAGAGAAGTGTACACCTCCTTTGTGGATGTCTATGTGATTTCCAACCCAGGTATCTGTTCTTCTCTCTACACAGTTCCTACTCATGTGTCCCTTCTTACGGCAGTAGAAACACGTCCCTGTCATGTCTGCACAATATTTTGCTAGGTGTCCTATTTTATTGCATTGAAAACACTTCCTCAACTCATGTTGTTTCTCGTCTTTTTTACAATCTCTCCTAATGTGTCCTTCTACTCTGCAATTGTAACATCTCACTATTCTGGGTTTCCTGTTATGTGGGTTGTATGCTGGTGGTCGGGTGTGCAATCCCTCTAGTGCTGGGATACTTACCATCATTACCCTATCACTTAGTGTCTCTTCTATCATGTCCTATTGCTGACTCCCTGAGAGCACTTACAGTGATCCCTCTCCAGTTCGGTAATGAAGTTTGCACCCTTGTTTTCAAATTTTCCCTGAGGCTGTCCATTAGAATTTTAACAGCAACCTCTCTGTAATATACATTATCTTTTATGTCTGGTACCCCAGTATATTTGGCCATCTCTATCAGAGCCCTGCAAAAATAGTCTGTTGAATTTTCACTATCTTTTTGCTTGATAGTAAAAATTTTACTCCAGTCCACTATCACTGGAAAATATATGGCCAACTGTGTGATTATATGTCTAATATTGTCCTGATTATCATCCTCGGTTAAGGATTCATCCTCCTCCAACATACAATCCTTAATGAACTTTTGTATATCAGTTTTAAGAGGAAGACAGGTCTTCAATAATATTCGCCAATTGTTATTAGTTGGCTCGTACACATTACCATAATATCTAATAAACTGCTGACATTTGGTCAAATCTTTCCTAGGATCAGGGAAATCAGACAAAATTGAAAATGTTTCAGACCTAGTGCATGGATCATGCTTTGCTACATGTTTCAAGGGAACATCACTATTCCTATCTGCTTTCCCATTGGGAACTGCTGTTGTGCAGACAGGATGCAAGTCTACCAAATCAATAAAACTAGTTGCTGAAATTGCTGCTGCAGTACAATGGATGTCTTCCCCTGTGTTAACCTTTACATTATTCTCACCACTTTCAGCCGCTGCCCCTGCTGGTGGGACCGTTCCTTTTCTTTGTCCTGAAACATTACTTTTAACATTACTTAAAACAACATACAAGTTACTAGTTACAGTTTTCACATTTTCGGTATTGGCTGTACTTCCCGCCCCGACCGAATTTATCGGGGGCGTGTTTGCGTTCAGTTCGCCACGCTTTGCAACGCACACTTCCGGAATGCTTGTTTCCGGTACGCTTACTTCCGCTGTGCGCGTGTTTTCACCACACTTACTTCCGCTGTGCATTCTCTGCTCTGCCACGTGTTACCTTCCATTTTAAACAATCATTATGTGCATTTCTCACTTTCGTTGACTTAATCAACCTGTACTTTATCTTTTATGTTATTTAGTACCTCTGCATTAAAACTCCCTATTGTTGGGAAAGGCCTATCAGAATCTTTGGTCATGTTGACCCACGTGTCACAATACACAGTTGCGTATGCACCATATTTCTTACACATGAGAAATCTCGCTGAATCAATAAGGCCTTCTTTAGACAGTAAATTGGCCATCTCTAGCATATGCTTAGCACCCATGTTGAACAATAGGGTTCCAGAAATATAATACAATATCCTGCCACAAAATAGGGTTCCAGAAATATAATACAATATCCTGCCACAAAATAGGGTTCCAGAAATATAATACAATATCCTGCACAAAATAGGGTTCCAGAAATATAATACAATATCCTGCCACTGATTTCAACACTACCGCTAGAGATATTTTACCGACCTGTGGACGTATTTGCTACAAGCCGCGTCCACTCGCTTCTTCTTGTCTTAGACAAGGACCCCTAATACAGAAATATCAATGTGGGCTAAGGGGTTATCAGCTCCTCGATTACCCCTGACTCTCCAACAAAATCTGTTGAGTTTATTACGCCCGGCAGCAAAGTCAATTACCAGCCTTACCACGTAATTTCTCCCTGTTGCTCCCAAGTCGCAATTACGGCTTTCAATATTCTGCCACCATATAGGGTCCCAGGAATATAAAAATATCCTGCCACAATATAGGGTCCCAGAAATATCCGTGCCGTGCAGTGCAATCGCAATGCTTACAGATACTAATTATCAGTAAACGATGCAATTACCCTTGGGTGCACATCGCGAAAACTTATTCAGTTTCCGCCCCCCGGTATACCTGCCTTGTATACCGTACACCAGTTGGGCACCTGCCTCGTCAAACAGCAACTGACACTCTATTTTACAATAGATAAAACCTTAGTGTATTTAAAGTCAACAAATCACACGACATACACCTTTTCTGCGCAGAAAATAAAAGAATTCCCAACAATAGTAATAATGTCCTAGAGGTTTTCACAAGTGATTTATACTATGCATGTATAACTATCAAACCGATTGTTTAACCACGTGGAAAATCTACCGGAAGTTCGCGTACGCACAGCCGGAAATACACATACGCTATACAATGCAATACAGTTAAAACGTAAAAGGACAATAGAAAGAAACATTTTTCTTTCTTGTCCCTAGATTCTTATTAGCGTTCCTTCAGTCTATGCAACAACGGACATTCGGTTTCACAACACACAGTGAACCACAGGTCTTAAACACATTGCGTTCTTTCCTGTTATGCGACGCGTCCGTCAATCCACCCTTTGTTGAGGAAACAAATACCTGCCGATAACGTAACTCCTAAACTCACGAGCCCCTAAATTATTAAAGTAATTTTATTGTTTTCAAATAAGCATTGCCCAATCAATTGTATGTGTTTCCAAAGCACATGGTGGTTTATTTTTAGCAGATGTAAACAGTTAACAATTCAATACATTATTATATTATGATACAGTACAGTACAGCACAGCCAATACCAAAAGATAAATACATACCAATGCAATCGCATGCGCTCGCTGCTCACCCACGGGACCCGGTGGACCGTATATCTGTTAGAATACTGTGTCAGAGTTGACTGAGGTCTGGATGCACAGCTATGAATATATATACAGTCAGTGTTTCATTGTAAACAATAGAGATGGCGTAGCTTGCTTCTATAGGTCCAGACACAGGGTGGCTTCAGGGTAAACAGTTCATAGGCTGATACAATCTAAGGAATCCAGAGAAGGGGGTCGTCTCTCCAGGGGGTCTGCTCCTTTCATGGCCAGCATCATACGAAAGGTTTATTCCCTAATATCAATAACTAAAGTATGCAATGTGCGATCACTTCGCCGACTGCACCGGACAGCTACTGATGAATATTGCTTCAATATGATATCAGGCATGACACCTTTCCTATAACCTAAACCTTTAATAACACTGAAGTGTACATATAATCAATGTCTATATATATATATATATATATATATATATATATATATAAACTAATAATAAATCAAATGCTATCTGTTTATAAATTACAGTGTAACAGAACCAATATTAATATGAATTGTATAAATAACTAAATGTTGTAATGCGAGTGTGTGCATGCGTATTTTACCGTGCGATCGCACCACGCCACGTGTTATGTGGCATACAGATCGCATTCACATGGCTAAACAATATTAAACCAATATACTTTCGTTCATCCGATTATACGACTTCAACAATGGTGATGATGATGATTGGGCAAAAATGCATTTTTTAGCACTTTTGGTGCAGAGCCACTAGCAGGAACATATTATATATTTTAATTTATACTGTGAAATGGTTAATGGTTACAGCACATATAAAACCAGTGGATAAAACAAGCCCATGTAATCTGTGCTACACTAACAGCTAGTAAACGCTGCTGTAATGCCAAAGATTATACTTTAAACTAAAGATTTATAGGGCTGATGCAATAAAGCAGGCTTGTAAAAGGGAAATTTGATAATAAAAACAAATCTTATTTATCTTTTACTCCTTTACGTAAATCGATATAATATATAATTTGCTATATTCGCACATTACTGTACAACAATGATTATTGCTGTATCAATATATTTTGGACTTTGATATAAGTTAATACGTGCAATTATTTCAATATATTTAAAAGAAAAACAATGGAGCTGGTAGAAGTGGAGAGAGGGGGTTACCAGGAATGAAGATACTGGCACATGGGAAGAGAGGACAGAAAGAGGGAACAGATAAGAAGAACGGACATTAAAGAGAGAAGTGAAGAAACACAAGTGAGATATTATGAAATGTTAAAAGTACACAAGAGATATGATGGAGGATGTAAGTACACAAAGAATACATAAAGAAGAGGTAGAAACACAAGAGACATTAGGGGAATGTGAAGTAACACAGGAGACATGAGAGAGAGGTAGGAACATGGGGGACCTTAAGGGAATGTAAAGTAACACAGGAGACACGAGAGAGAGGTAGGAACATGGAGGACATTAGGGGAATGTGAAATAACACAGGAGACACGAGAGAGAGGTAGGAACATGGGGGACATTAGGCGAATGTGAAGTAACACAGGAGACACAAGAGAGAGGTAGGAACATGGGGGACATTAGGGGAATGTGAAGCAACACTGGAGACATGAGAGTGAGGTAGGAACATGGGGTACATTAGGCGAATGTGAAGTAACAGAGGAGACATGAGAGAGAGGTAGGAACATGGGGGACATTAGGCAAATGTGAAGCAACACTGGAGACATGAGAGTGAGGTAGGAACTTGGGGTACATTAGGGGAATGTGAAGCAACACTGGAGACATGAGAGTGAGGTAGGAACATGGGGTACATTAGGCGAATGTGAAGTAACACCATACTTACCTACTCTCCGGGAAATCCCGGGAAGCTCTCGAATTTTGGGGAGTCCTCGCGGACTCCTGGAGGAGTAGGCAAAGCTCACGCATTTGCCGAAATTCATGGCAGTGAATGGAGGTGCGGAGCTCAATTGCATTATTAGGCTTCGCCGCCTCCATTCAGTGCCGTGAATTTCGGCTTCTTATAGTTGGGGCGGGGCTATGGTGACACAACAATGTCGCCACGCCCTACTAAAACCCCATGTTATATGACTTCTCCCCAGGATCTCCCGGGAAGAAATCTTAGAAATTTGGCAAGTATGTGTAACACCGGAGACATGAGAAAGAGGTGGGAACACAGGAGACATTAGGGAAATATTTAATAACACAGGATATATGAGATAGAGGTTAAAACTCAAGAGACATTAGGGAAAGTGAAGTAAACAATAACTTTTCTTAAAGCGCTCAGTACACTGATTTATGCTTTCCCACAAATAAATAAAAACTCAGCTATTTTGCAAAACTTGAAGTGGAGAAAGTGGAAATAATTTTTACTTTAAACTGTTCCAAATTTGTCATTGCTTTTTATTCTTTTGTTTTGAAATGTGACATGTATCACACATATGGTTCTCTGCTAGCCTGGAAAATGAAAGGAGAATAGATGCTCCCCATTTATTCGGTGTACACCGTGGATGCTAGATATCTTATTTAAAAGCACAATCTTTATGATAATACAATAAAAAGAGAAACTCTTTTGTAAGGTGATATATTTACAAACACGTTAAAAATGACAATTGTCTAGAAAATCTGTGTACTAAAAGAAAACTGATATCAACTGTTTTCTTTCCATTGTTAATAAGGAAGAGTAACAAAGATATGTGAAAACAGTTTATATTATAAAGCTCAGGTATTGTCCAGTGCATCATATAGCAACCACTTTTTGTTTCCTCTTTCTTTTTATGTGTCAAACTGTATACAAACTGTTTTATCAGATGCTACCTGTAATATCACCTGTACTGCTGAGGACATGCGCCTAGTAGGACAGTTTTACTTCACTTTAGTAATTCCTGTGGAATCCAAAGTTTAGGAAGTTAAAATCCTATGAATATACAAGTCAGGGATCAGGGAGTGAATTAGAATTACAGAAGTGATTATTTTCTTCTTTTTTTTTTTAAAGACTTAATTTATTAAAGTTCGTCACAAGAAGTAATTACAATCAACAAGGAAAAAAGTTACTATATATATATATATATATATATATATATATGTAACATTTGTTTTGACACTAGAATATGTATATTATGGGGTAAAATTTTAATAAAAATCTTGCTATAATACATATTGTTATTGCTATTATTATAAATTAATAAACACTCACTATTGTTATTTACACATGTAAATTACATATTACTATTATTAATACATTAAAGTTGTAGGGATTTAATTGTAGAATACACCCATAAAACCATACAATATAGACATTAGGAGAAGAAAACTGTAATATCTTTAGAGGTCAAATCTCATATAGTAAAACTGTCTAGCTAGTGTTAATGACCATCATCACTGTGTATTGTGATTATTTTCTTTTGATTGGAAGTATATGCTATTTGGGAAAAATGCTTTTGAGCACTCTTGCTGCAGAGCCACTAGCATGAAAATATTATATATTATAATTTATACTGTGAAATGGTTAATGGTTACAGCACATATAAAACCGGTGGATAAAACAAGCCCATGTAATCTGTGCTACACTAACAGCTAGTAAACGCTGCTGTAATGCAAAAGATTATACTATAAACCTAAGATTTATAGGGCTGATGCAATAAAGCAGGCTTGTAAATGGTAAACTTGATAAGAATAACAAATCTTATTTATCTTTTATTTCTTTATGTAAATCGATATAATATATATGTCAGGCGCCGTCTCCGCACTGACACTTGGTGCAGGAGACGGACGCCTGCACCTTCCAAGCAACCACGTCCTGTTGCCAAAATCTCCCTAACCCTATCAGGAGGCTGCCTTATATACCCTAAGGTGCCTCCTGATAGGGTTAGGGAGATTTTGGCGGTAAGACATGCTGGTTGCAGACAGGTGAGCAGAGATAGCGTCCCGCTGCTAGGCAATAGGACGTGGTTGTTTGGAAGGTGCAGGCGTCCGTCTCCTGCACCAAATGTCAGTGCGGAGACAGCGCCTGACAATATAATTTGCAATATTCGCACATTACTGTACAACAATGATTATTGTTGTATCAATATATTTTGGACTTTGATATTAATTAATACTTGCATTTATTTAAATATATTTAGAAGAAAAACAATGGAAGCAGGTAGAAATAGAGAGAGGGGGTTACCTGGAATGAAGATACGGGCACATGAGTAGAGTGGACAGAAAGGGGGAACAGATAAGAAGAACGAACATAAAATGGAGAGATGGGGAAACACATGGGAGATATTATGAAATTTTGAAAGTACACAAGAGACATGAGGGAGGATGTAAGTACACAATGAAGACATAAAAGAGAGATAGGAACAGAAGAGACATTAGGCGAGGGTGACTTAACACAGGAGACATGAGAGAGAGTTAGGAGACATTGGGCAACTGATTGACTTGGAAGGGGTTATTCTTTGAGGGGGTAGATCTGCTCTATTATACCCAGAGTTAGTGGAGCATATACTAGGTAGTCAGCAAGACACCTCCCGTATATTTATAATTGCAGTTCTTTCCGCGCTATTGCAGATCATAAAGTAATTTTGCATTGCTGCTCCTAAATAATCTCTCATATGTATTAGATGAAATTTATGATAATCCTCCTTGGAAGTATCAAGGAAGTTTGCATATATATTTGAGCAATCTAATAGAACCCTACCATTCCCCATATGATACTTTATATTTGGCTAATAGCGCCTCCAGTTATATTTTATTTCACATTGGTTTTATAGAGGATATTATAAAGGATATTCTAGTATATCTCGCTGGTTTTAAAATCACTAATAAAAGTTATATTTTATACCACTCTTTAATTGGTTTGTAGTGAGAGCTTCATTGCGCCTTATTATCTTTTCTCTGCTTTTTTGCTTTTCAATAGCACAATGAGAGCGTTACCATTTAGGCTAGCGACATGCTCATGTTGGCAGGTTAAGTGCCGAAAATTCCACTGTCGAAATTATAACCGCCACTGCTTGGAAATGTCATGTTTAAAAAGTCACTCCGAAAATGTGTGGTGGAATTGTACTGTAAATAAGCCCTTCTGGCTTAAAGTACTCACAATTATTAGACATATATCAGCAACACAGGCTAGCCTTGGTCCCTCAGTCTGACTGGTACATTCAGATTACCTGTTGAAGGAGTGAGGTCCAGGAAATGAATAGCAAGAACACAAAATCTGGTTAACTTGGTTCATGCTTGGTTAAGATTGTCAAATTTCAATCTTTCTTCATGTTTATTCATCTGGCATTTGCAAGTGTCACTTACTTTTTTCTAACCAAAAATAAAAGCCTATACATGATCTTGGTGCCATTACTGTCTATTTATCTAGTGCACTTCAATCCATCTACTTTAATGCCCACTGGTGCGGCGGTTCTGTTTGTGCACTTCATTCTTTATGTAAAAGAACGAACACCTGGAACTGCTGGGAAATGTTATTAAAATATAGATAATTAAGAGATGTGATTCTTGATCAAAATATCGTTATTTAATGCTGAACAGCTGGTACACTTTAACTATGTGTTAAATTAGGTCTGTGGATAGAATATAGGGTGAGTAATTTGGTAAGATTTAAAAACCCTTTCCTTATGGAGACACCTCTGTCAAGGTTTTCTAGTAAAAATATTGCATGTATTGAAAAAAAAAGATAAATTCTGCTAGATTCAAATTACTGTATTTCTGAGCAGAAACGCTGCATCGCTATAAACACTGTAGTCCAGAAAACCCTGCCCAAAAAAACCAAACCTCAATAAAAACATTGTACCCGTTGGAAATGCCGAACCTCTTTGTTGCCTCGCCACAAATTAAACTTGATCAATTAAGCAATATATTTATATTAATTTCTATTGAACATAAACATGACAATACACACGGAGCATATTTTTACGCATTCACTGCTATTTGCTGGATTGAGTGCAGTTATTGAACTAAATTTGTACAGCTCAGCAATGTTCATTTACTGTAGGTTGAAAATAAACATGAAAACAGAAAAATTAACATTCCTGTGCAGCATAATGTGAAGATCATGACAATGTTCTCTCTATTACACAAAGAACTCAGAGACAAAGAATTAACATATTCACTGCTATTTGTTGGAATGATTCTCAAGTTATCAAATTAAGATTTGCACACTAGTCGCAAATTAGTTTATTATTTTGCACATAAAGAAAATACTGACTTTATCGTCATGTAGCACACAAATACTTGATAACTTTATATTTACACTCAAATTTAAAGTTGATCTAGGACATACTCTACCCCAACTCTAAATCTGACCCCACATTTTAAATTTACCTCCCCCTCAAATGCAACATGGTTTTGCCCAGGTGCAAAGTTACTCCTTTTTTTTTTACTGTCCTGGCCTTAATGATTCAGGCCCAAGGAGTCTATACAAGAGTCTATATGCTTATCTGGTGGAATATATAACAATTATTGCAAAGAATTTAAGTTTCTCATTAATAAATAAACTCATTTTTATGTGTATATACAAAGAGAAATATAACAAAATATACACCATATATATATATATATATATATATATATATATATATATATATATATATATACACAAGATTGGTAATTATTGTATATTATTATGGAGTTTTTATAGTTGTCATAATAAGGTTCACAATGTACAACAGGAGAGACTTATTTTGAATGATTGAAGCAAAGAAACAGATTCTAGATATTATTTCTTAGTTCCGTTCATAATGGAATTTACAGCTTAAGGTTAAATCTCCAGACCCGATACAGTGAGAATTTGTGAGCATTTTTTATTTTTTTTATATATATTTTATATTTAAGAATGTTTAGGAATTGTTAATTAGTTCCCTTGCCAAATATCTTCATTTATGTTTCTTAATTTTAGAAGTTTACACATACCTCCTAGTTTTTTAAGTTATTTACTGTATTTTTTACTTTAATGATATTAGACTTTATATTTACTTTGGTCCATGGCCTTTTTACTAATTAGTTTTTAATATAATGTAAGAGACTATATTAGTTAAACTTTATTTACGCTATTTACTACGTGATATCCCAAAATGTTTCCATATGCAATAATATTCCCACATTAGTATTTGACTTAAAAATACCCCACTTTTTAACTCTAAACTCTATTTGTGGATAAATTGTAATAACAGGCTTTTGTCCTGGTATCTATATTTTAATACTAGTGCATTTTCTACCTATTCAAAATTCACTAATATTAAATATAGTTTTTACCCCAGTGTTCATTTATTTTTTGAGGAAGCACTGTGAAGCTGTTACATACACAACTATACTTATGTGCCATTTGCCTCTCACAAATTCTTATTTCTAGATCTGTAGACCTTTTTTTCCTATCGTGTCACATACCATCTCTGCATGAACTGTGACTTAGCGCATGTGTGGCAAACTCCTTTCGAGATTAGTTGGGATAAATTAGTATTTTTCCCTTTTAAGACTGTATACAGACTCTGCATGCTGCATAGATGTCATTTTTATTTCAGATGTAATTTACACTTAAGTTTTTATTGTACATTATATCCAATACTACATCAGCCCCGCAGTGAGCACTTGATAAAGAACCCACTGAAGATGTGAAGATTCAGTGGTGAAACACATCTGGGTCTACTTGCACACCACATGGATTACTCAGGACACATTTTAACAAATTGTCTCTCTCTTATAATATACTAATATGTCCTATACAATTATTTGATATTTTTATTATATTAATCATTTCTTTATTTTTAATTTTGCTTCATTGTTACCTTATCCGACTCTCGACATTTAACGCGCCAAATTCCATTTGCACCACCACGTCATCTTTAATATTATATTCACCTTCATAACCACCCACTACATCTTTTTACTATAAACCTTATGCATTGACCTTCTGCATTTTGACTCCACATAGTTCATCTCACACTGACTCTTTAAATTTTATTTGTGATTTCTACATAACTTGTATGTTTATGGATAAATTTCCATCAATATACTTCCCGATCTTTCTCTTTGTAATTCATATTCCTTTCCTATCACAATCTCACTTCTAGCATCTCTTCAATTCATCTGCTTACCTATTTTGTTTTTATTTTTTCCACTTTATATCTAAGTTACATCCATTTGCTGTATATGTTTATTTACACATTATTTGCATCAACATGGTCCCAGATTCAGCTGAAGAGCTCCTTGACTGTGCATTTGTAAGTAACGGTAGAATTCATCAGACATAGAGTGAAAGTTGGGTTTAGGGGGCACATTGTCATAATAGTGGTGAGGGATCGGGTTTCCATGTAGATCCCGAGAAAATGGCCAAAAACCATAGAGTGTCACTTTCTCGCAAACCTCAATGGCGGCGCTCACCAGGATGAGCCCAGAAGACATACGCTTGAAATTGAGCTGCTTGTTTTTCCAGAACAGAGTCAGCTTGAATAAATATTGTGGATTGAAGAATACCACTCTGCTGCTTATATTAAAGTCTTCTAAAGCGTAGAGTGCCCTTATGGAGACATCAGTGTTCATCGAGAATGAGAAAGCTGGCAAGAGAACAAGCGCAGAACCATATGCCTGCATTATGTTGATAAATGGCTTCCTCTTCTCTCGCAGACCGCCAAACCTATAGGAGACAGTGCACTATGTTTTACTATACATAATATAATAAAATCCATTGTAGTTACAACATGCTGTTCAATCAACAAAAGATACTTTTTCGGTATTAGAAGTCTTGGTTCAATAAATGCAAAAACTCAAAACCACACTGTACAAAACTGTTTCATTAAATTGATTTATGCCACAAGTATTCAGGCAGGTTACACTGTGTATCAAAAAATGGATCTGTCTGCGCTGACTAGTATTTTAGCTGCCTCTGTCTGCTAACATACAACCTATCTACGTATGTACCAATGAATTAACCTACAAACATATGCAAACAAATCTGGCGCTTATACTCTATACAATCTCAAAAAGAGCACAAAAAGGTAGTCCAAAATATATACGTATTTTTAAAGTCCCAAGAACAATGTCCTCAATGTTCATATGGTTCCAACAAGATTTGATCCCAAAAGGAGGGTATTGTGTATCCAGATATAGTTTTCCACCAATGTTCATACATATAAATAAGCAGAAAGAGATCGTGTTATTCTGTATTCACTTATATTTTACTACGATCAAAAAAACCTTATAATGCCCGTGTAGTATAAAAGGTATTATAATTATCACCATGTGTGACCAGAAGTTCTCCACTGAAACAAATATGCACTTACACAGGCGCATATCTGTGATTCCAAAGATGGTAGTGGATTACACTTGTAGGTCTCCAATTAAGTCCACATAATTCTTTAAGTATGAGCTCAAAAGAAAAAATAAAAGTGCTCCAAATGGTGCATTACCATAATAAAAATAAATTTATTCTCAGCACAATATAAAAACAAATAGAGAGGTATAATCTGAGTGAAAATCGCTGCTGAACCTGCTGCTCAGCTGAGCCCTCCTTCCCCCAAACTCAAAGGAGAGCTGCCTTCAGCCTTATATAACTCTGCAGACCACAAGGAAAGTTGAGTAATACCCTCCTCGAGTTGCGGCGGGTTACCATGACAACCATATGCAAATCTGGAAAGTTTTGATTGGATGCAAGCGCTTTAAGACCTTTCCGTTTGTAGTGTCACCATATTGCCTTGATAAAGATTAATTCAAATTGAAACGCGTTGGCAGAGGCGGTGACGAGGAGGACTGAGAGAGAACACGCTGATTTCCTGAGAGGAGACGATTTCAAACCCAAGTGTTGGGAAGTATGCAGCGGTAACCAGCCGGCAACCCGACCTCTGGAGAGGGATAAAAAGGTTTCCCTACATGCGCAAAATCATCCCTTATGGGGTAAGAGTCCAACCTTATCAGGTTCAGCAGCGATTTTCACTCAGATTATACCTCTCTATTTGTTTTTATATTGTGCTGAGAATAAATTTATTTTTATTATGGTAATGCACCATTTGGAGCACTTTTATTTTTTCTTTTGAGCTCATACTTAAAGAATTATGTGGACTTAATTGGAGACCTACAAGTGTAATCCACTACCATCTTTGGAATCACAGATATCCGCCTGTGTAAGTGCATATTTGTTTCAGTGGAGAACTTCTGGTCACACATGGTGATAATTATAATACCTTTTATACTACACGGGCATTATAAGGTTTTTTTGATCGTAGTAAAATATAAGTGAATACAGAATAACACGATCTCTTTCTGCTTATTTATATGTATGAACATTGGTGGAAAACTATATCTGGATACACAATACCCTCCTTTTGGGATCAAATCTTGTTGGAACCATATGAACATTGAGGGCATTGTTCTTGGGACTTTAAAAATACGTATATATTTTGGACTACCTTTTTGTGCTCTTTTTGAGATTGTATAGAGTATAAGCGCCAGATTTGTTTGCATATGTTTGTAGGTTACACTGTGTAGTGTAGTGTAGTTAGAAAGTGATGAATAAGATAGTAGGTGTAGTGTTTGGTTCTGTGCATTGATTCTGTGTTATACAAAATTTAGCCTATTCTAGTTTTTGATGGGTCAGTTATTTGGCTTAACTTACCCTACTTTTATACTCTAGTTAAGTAAATATAAGTTCTAGAAGCCTCGTTAGGAGCCAGCTTCTGAAACAAAGGAATAGAGAGGTTATATGTCACCGTATTCAGGAAATTGGAGGAATGCTTGCTGATTTTGCCACTACTCAGCAGAGAGGTGCAGAGTTTAACGTGTCTCTGGCCTTCACCAGGGACCCCCGCAAGGGAGTTTGGGTTTAGCTGCGAGAGACAGGCAGGTCGTGGTCCTCAAAGTGAGTAATCAGCGAAACAATTAGATGAAAGGGAGTATCAGGCAATCCGGGTTAGTACCACACAGGCAAGAGAGGTACCGAGGGAATATCCACAAGCGTAGTCAGGCAATCCGAAGTCAAACACAGGAATCAGAATATATGTATAATCACCAAAGCCAGGAGGGAGAACGAGGAGCAGGTCAGGAATAAAGCCGAGGTCAAACACAGGAGCAGTCAGAATGGCAAACACAGGAAGCGCTGGAGTAAGGGGACCCAATACTCTGGAACCTGCATGGTGCCAGAGCTGAGAATACATAGAGGAGAAAATGTGCCCAATTACCGGCTGCGGTGACATGGATCAGCGCCACCAGAGCCAGGAATAGAGTCCCGTTGCCTAGTAGCGGAACCCGCATGTGTAGAATCACCCAGCGATCTGCCGGAAGTTATGTGTTTGGTTGCAGAGCAACCAGACGCGAGCACGTCACCAAAGGCAGGTAACCGTTCCTGTGTGGCAGTGGAAACACAGGGACGGCACCTGACATAATATAGGTCAGTTAGTACCTAGAGACTAGTCTATAGCACGAAAATCATTCTATATGCAGTAGGTAGGTTTTATTGAGTACATTTTGAAGTAGCACAACACCCTGGTTGAACAAGTGATAGTGTTTAATAGCTTTCATTCCACTTGGCAATTGTGTTGCTTTTTTTCTGTGTCCAGGACTCAAGTATAACTTTTGTGCCACACCATGAGGTGGGTCACCTTAGATGGAGGCACTACACTATGTAATGTGGGTCTCAGCTTCTCCAAGGCAGTTGAAATGACTTTCAGGTTTGCAAGAGCCATCAGCCGAGCAGTGTCTAGGGTCCATATTTGATTCTGCAGCCCACAGGGGTAGTAGGGCTAAATGTCATTAGGTGCAGATCTCTACATGTTGTGGTAAATTTGGGAGAGTGTTCCCAGTAAGAATGAGCTTGTGCCGTGTTGTCCCAGTAAATTCAGAAGATCTTATATTGTGTCTAGGTTACAGATGTTACACATGCATTTACTATCTTTGGAAAAGCTATAATACAATAATGGAATGAACATAGGTAATGGGTAATCTATGTTCTACAAGGGATCTTTAGAAAGATGAAATAATGGACTATTGAGTAACTGTAGTAAAATCTATTTTCATAGAACCCCAATTTTAAAATAATAGGGCAGATTAACAGAAACACAATCCCATGTATTATTTAATTGAGTTAACTCTCTAGAATGATAAATATGTATTAATTAAAAATCATATGCAAACCCAGATGTGAAAGGATGGACTTACTCTGCCTCCCTGATCTCTTACCAGCTTTATGGAGGTGTTGTTAGATGTCACTGACCACTCCAGCTGCCGCCACTTGGCCAAACCAGCCACTCACTGACTGCAAATGTCAACTGTGCACCAATGTGGTTCCCCTTGAGGGTATTGCTGCAACCACTGGCACCTATAACCACTTACACCTCTGTATATGTGGGGCTGATGCCTCGCCTCTTTCTGGTTGTTCTCACTAAATGCTGCCGACCTCTTACTTTGGATCCGTGTTGCTGGGTAGTGAGAACAGGGCTGAGGTAACTGGGCTCAAAGAATGACTCATGGGGATCGGACAAATGTGCGCACTTTAATCGGTTGAGCACAAGAACTCAGCTGGTACAAGTGTCTTTAAGAAATGAAACAGGGTTTTATTAGCAATAATGTTTATTGCTGCAATAGTTCTTGTAAGAGCTTTTACAGCTGGAGGCAGCGATATTATACAATAAATCAGGCTCCGAGCACTTCTTATCTACAGTTTATTCACACAGTGCTAGAAATGGGTTATCCAGTTCCTAGTATTCTTAACTAATCCAGTTTTATCCTTTTCTGAGTACTTGAAGATCCAGCTTCATCATAACTTACGTTTTTCAATGACTTCAGTCAGTGTTGTGTTTCCCCTTAGCCATGAACATTCAGAGCCAAGAGGGCTCAGTAATCTCTGTCCTAGCACCAGTAAGTACAGGCTGGGGGATTTTATCTATAAATCCCCCACTCAGACATGCTCGTAGGACTTAGAGGTCTAGTGTTACCTCCAAGCTGAATGTGAATCCAGGAGGCTGTAATTCATACCCTGGGTGATAGTCTTTCAGTGGTTACTGCCAGACTGTTACAGCTTCAGTGTGACAACTCCCCAGGCTTGTTACCAGAGAATCTACAATGCAATGCATGCAGTATTCATCTATTTTGTACTTGTAGATATTTTGAAATTACATTAGTACATTTTGCACCTATCTTTAATGCTTTTATCAATAAAAACAGATCCCTCTAATCTACCATAAGAATGATAGTACCTGTCTCTAGATTATTAGATGGGGCCTATTTTGGATTGTCTCTACCTTCTCTAATATTGTCCAAACTCCACACAAGATGCCCTACGTACTGCCCCTCTGACATCCCCTCTAGCATTTAGCTGACTGGATATTTAGCCCTGCTTCCCAAATCTTCCTCTAGCCTTAGAGTCGTACATGGTTATCTCAAGTATTGCTAAACATGGCTATATTGTCTAAGTAAGCCTGTGCAAATTCTACAAATCACTCCAGCAGGCGGTGGATCAGGCACTTGGAGGTGTCCAGTGCTTTCTTCATCCCAAAGTACATAACCTTAAGACAAATTGGGAATGAATGCTGACCATGCTTGAGCATACAGGGTCAAGTGAAATTATTAAGTACCCCTTATGTGAGGCAAAGGTGGAAATTTATTTTGTTTCTGCTAACATAGCACCAATAAGGATCTGGAAATAGACATCAGATATGGTCATGTTTTTCAATTAACAATAGTCTGCAAAAGACCATGTTCAATTGTCCTTCTTTATCTTGGAGACCAACATAATGAAGGTTGCTCATTAATTTAGCGATCTCTGGATGACACTTAACTCCAGGTTGGCACATAAAGAGGTTGGTTAGACATAATCCGGATCATGCACAGAAGCAGGAAATCCAACAGGTGCAGTTTCAGGTACCTGCAGCAGAGCAACCAAAAAACTTAAAGATTGGCCTATTCTGGATGTGTCTGATGATAATCCCAAAGGCAATTTTTGTTTAGGGATTGGGGGTTATTGATTGCTTGTCATTTTGAACGGGCTGGGTGCTGGTTCCCAAGGAATGATAAAGTAACCTTATGCTGCAAGATTCACTGTTATAGTAAGAGTGGTCCAGCCTATGCTAGCCTTCTGCTGGTTACCTTTTTAACAGGAAGAATGAATGCTCTTTGTCCCCCTGCTTTAGTGACGGCCAGATGCAGAGGATAATGTTGAGGAGTGATGGGTGGCGTGTGGCAAGCTTTTTGCATTTATTTATTTAATTAACAGTGTAAAGATATGCCAGCCAGTTGATGATGGTGTCTATGCTCTGCGCGTATTTTAAATACACATCATAATGCATTTTTACATCTATATTTAGAGTGCAGCTTTCTGTTTCACTTTAAGTGATGCCTTAAGTCCACTATTGGTTGTTATTTACATATTATTTATATGTATTATAGATGAGCTAAATTGTGTCAAAACTTTGCACAAATCGAGTTTTCCAGCAGTGCAAATTTCCAAAGACACAGGGCCTGAGTTATTAAATAAAGTAAAGCATAAAAAATGAGTAACTTTGCACCTAGGCAAAACCATGTTGCATTGGAAGGGGAGGTAAATTTAAATTGTGGGGGCAGATTTATAGATGGGATAGGGTATGTCCTAGATCAACTTTAAATTGTGTAAAAATAAAGCTATCAAGTATTTGTGTGCTAGATGAAAAACAGTCAGTATTTTTTCTAATTTGCACTCCTTGCATTGTAACATGGTTTGTCCCGAAGAACATTTACTATTTTTTTTGCCTTACTTTCCTTAATGACTCAGGTCCACAGTGTTCAAGCTCTCCCTTTGCTGTGCCTTTCTGCATCATTCCACACAATAGTAAATTTGCCTAAACTTTGCCTAAATAATAATCTATGGCCTGAGCTGAAGAGACAGAGGCAGTCAATTCATCCTGAAGGCCAAATTCTTGAGTTGAAACATCTAAAATTTACTTCCAGATGTGAAATAAAGCAAATATTTAACAGAACAGTTTAAAATTATGGTCTTCTCTAACATTGTATCCAGTACATTGATATAAATCTAGGTAATTGGTAACTTTTTTTTTTCATATTAGTTTTTATCAATTTTAAAGCAAAAGGAGAGGAACAGCATAAAAAATGAAAGAGTGAGATAAGGGAATGGGTCAAGGGTATAAGTACAGCAAATTCATGTCAGAATTAATAAATATATAGGTCAGTGATTGGCTCAGCGGGTGTTAACACTCCCGTTCAATTCAAAACAATCATTAATTGTAATTTGTGTCAGACTCTGTAAGGAGTAGTTATCATCTGCCAATAAGGCGTTTTAAATTTTTCTTTCCCACTTGGACTATATCGATGGGTGGGACTATGGACTATATGGATATAGTCCAAGTGGGACTTTGGACTACTTCAGAAAATAAGTCCCAGAATGCGCTGTCAGACAGAGGACTGCAGCACCTGGTGGACCTTGATTTTTCACAACAACTGAAATGCTACTCGTTGTCTACCAGCAGATGTTTCACATGCATATTTAAATGTTATATTTATAAGAAGAAAAGTAACACACTTACTTGTCAAAAAGGATACTTGGGTTGACAGAGATAAGATCTGTCTTTGTCCCTACATCATCAGTCACATTAAGTGGTGGAAGATTCATCCTGAAAAAATATGGGGAGATACTATGAGGTAGGTAAGTTGTGATGTTCTGATCTGTGAATGTGAAATATTAAAAGATCAATGGTTCACAGTAGGGAACAGTAGCTTAAACTCATGAATTCCATCTGTGGACCCCCAACTATAAATCATTCTTATATTTGTCAAAAATGCCATTCATAGGATACTCACAATGACTGAATCCTCTTAGTTTTATACTCTTGGCCACATCACAGAATGAGTCTGCTGTGAATGGAAGACCAAATATAGCTCCAGATTGAAAATAAAGCTTTGGACTCACTGTGTGCCCACTATGTGCCTGTCACAAGCCGAGACGGTGCTTCCAGCCATCCATAATGACCAGAAGGTCACTTCTGCCCGCACACGCTGGCCGTTGCCAAGGCAACCGGGATGCTCTGCATCCACTAAGCTGCAACATCCCAGCCATTAACATCAGCTGGGCACACAGTGTACTCTGCATAGGTTTATTTACTGCCTCCTGTGTAATGTGGATTCCTCCTCTCCTCCCTCGCAGATTGACTCATCTTTGTAATTAAGGCAGAGAGGGCTTAGCCTCCCTGCTGGTTAAAGCTTCAGAACCTCTGAATTACTGACCTGCTAGTGTTGTTCCTGAGACTCTCAGCTTCTTTTTGTTTGCCTTCTGTAGTGACCCTTGCCTGTTAAACGGACTTTGCTATTTCGATTGTGACCCTGACCTCTGCCTGATTACCAGATTCTGCTTGTCCACAGTTGCCTTGTTCCACCCCTGACTCAGTCCGGTCTCCAGGTATCCCCCTACCATCTACACTTCGTCACCAAATACAAGCTCCTACTACTTAGATTTAAAGAGCTGGGGGCATATGAGTACCTGTGAGCAATACTCGTTCTACGGGAATGGCGGCTGCTATAGGCGAAGACCTCTACTGCCTGTTCTAGGAGTTTATGTTTGGGACACTAGCCTAACAGTGCCTTGATTTTCCCACTGAAACAGGTAGGTTTGAGGGGCGAAATGGCTGTGTTTGTTGAGAAGCAAAGGCTTGCATAGACTAAGGGGAGGAGTTGGAGGAGTGAAGATAATCTTACTGAAGTATGGAGTAAACACCCTGTTGCATCGTACTATGTGGAGCAGTGAAGTAACAAACATTACTATTATGACAGAAAGGAGAGGAAAGGGCACATTTTTAAGGATATTCCTTGTCATGCCAGGTTATGCCCAGCCATTCCCCCTCCACTAAATATCTTAAATTCTACACCAGGATCTTGGTGAATACTGTGAATGAGACAAAGCAAGTCCCATGCACAGTGCTAGCCTAGGCTTCTACTAATATACAGACCATACAGTCTGGGGTCAGTGCAGGACTGGTGCATCTATCTATCTATATATCTATCTATTATCTATCTATCTATTATCTATCTATTATCTATCTATCGTCTATCTATCTATTATCTATCTTCTATCTATCTATTTTACATGCACAATTTTCAAAACAAATTTCATTTGAGAAATAACAAACCAAAAACTCTTGTATATACTTGTTTTAAAAAAATCCCCATGGAATGACCCACCTACACACTAACTAAACAAAAAACGCTAAATTGTCTTGTTGGCCAATTGATGGCTGAGGAGAAGAGATCCTGTCATTTTGCTTTGGTCATTCGTAGTGTGCTGTGATTCTGTTTTGAGTTGTTTTGGGGGGGACTTTTGTTTGTTTTTCTTTTTTTCTTTGTGATGGTTGGCATCCTGAGGTCCCCAGCTGCCAATACGATTGATAGAAGAGATATGGGGATCGGTCATATTGCTCTCTTCAGCGAGGGCCCACACTGGAGAAGGACTGTGCTCTCTGAGTGGACAGCCCTAGTCCAGTCACAGCTGGCAAAATATTGTGAGCATGATCAACATCGGAAGTCCATCTGCTTTGGAGGATATGGATGAGAGTAGGGACCAAGATTTGTGCTGACAGCTCAGTGTTAATATACAGTTTAGCAGAAACTCTGTTAGATGTATCCAAGTAACATACTATTCATCAGTGTATAAGCCTGGAAAAGGTAATTGAGTGAGAGGCTGCAATATTGATTGTTGTACCTCAAGAACTGTAAGTGAATGGTAATGGGCTCATCTGAGCTACCAATCTGAAAGAGGCCCTTTGCAACATGTTATAAGCTCATCAAAAATAGCAATGGCCACATGTTATCTCATGAACAGTTTGCTTAGATACCATGCTATTTCCTTACTATTATCATTCAGTTGAATTGGCATTGTCAGAATATCATTGCTTGTTTTCAGCATCATCAAATTTTACTTCAACTATTATCCTGAGGAGCATCTTCACATTTCACCCAACATACCCATTTTTTTTATTTTTTTCATGTGTACATTACTGTTTTACTCTGCTGGGTAAGACTGGTAAGGGTTATCCCAGATCAACCCCTGGTGAGTGAAATCCCATCATTACCAGTGGAAATCTAAATCAAGACTGATCTGGAACATATCTGTCCAGAAGTTACATAATAAAGCAGTTATAAAGGTTTTTGGAGTCTTTTAGTCAACTTTCTTGTGTATTTTTTTTTAGTTTTTTACTCTTGTGGTATATTTGGCAGAAATGTTAGTGATCACATTTCATTATACTTAGACCAATGGGGTGGCACTCCAGGGATTTCAATATGTTAATTACTCCAGCCTCCATAGCCTGGGTGGGGATAGAAGAGCCCTTGTGGTTTTCATCACAGGGCAGGAACAGCCGTGAGCGGTACACATTTATTTTTTTTTCAAGTCACAAAATACCCCCACCCTCACCCAAAATAATAGAGGTAGTAGCCCTGGTCTGACTAGGCCGGTCCTGGTTTTAACTATAGCGTAGTTGATCCCACATTTATGGTCTCCCTGGTAAAGTACATGGGGACTGTTTTATTACCGGTGGTGAATGCTGAATGGGCCCCATTAAAAGTATAGGTCTTAGATGGACAGGCAACATTCTAGGTGTTTTCCGAGCAATGTATAGCAGTAAATGTGGGTGGAAATGATTCCTGCATAATCCAGATAAAGTTTTATTTATTTTTAACATTCTAAAAGTTATATAAATATTGATGATACTATCTTCTGAGTTCCCTTTCCGGTGTTCTCATTTTCCACAGAATTACACATTGAGATGTACCGGAATTAAGAAGATTAAACATGATACTACATTTACATCCAAGTAAGTACTGTCATTTATTTCTAATATAGATTTATTTTTTGTACTGAAAAATGCTACACTATTTGCAATCATCCTCTGTTCTTTATCCATAACCATCGGCTGACTCCCATCTTTGGAAGAAGCAGCAGCACTGGTTTTTTTATGTGAACTTTTTGGTTGTTAACCTTGTTTTTTTGCCAAAATTTTTACTCAGTATTTTACTGGATAAATTATGTTAAGGGCTTTTGTTATTGCTCTTCTTTAAAATTGTATGGTATCTGAAAAGTCAGGTGCTAGGTCACACATTAATGTAGAATCTTCCTTGTCTAGGGTCTGGTATTCCACCTAATATGATGGGTCCTACTCTGTCTGACACCATCTGGTAATGTTTCCCTCATTCCTGATGAAAGTGTTTCTTTGATGATAAAGATCCTCTATTCGGCAGCTTGAAGAGTAACCCTGGACAATAAAGACATAGAGCAATGCTCCTTGTTCCTGATGAATCAAACATTTTTCATGTAGCCTGCATGATGGACAACACCAGGCCACGGCAAACATCAATGGACCTGCTGGATTGGATGGAACACCACTACGCCGGTACGCACTTTGCGGTATTCATTTTCAACTTATGATGAATCAGTTATTGGGGGCATTATGCTTTAGGAGGTTTCTTAAATGGGGATAATATGAAAGCATGGGGTGTAGTATGGGTTAACGATAATGTAAACACCGACAACGATAATGTATTCCACCTACATAATTATTACGATAGTGAAGAAAGCGACATGTAAAAAACAACTACTTACCTGTAAACAGACACACTGGAAATCCAATGTGAGGAGAGGGCGAGACTTCCAAATGACGTAACTTGAAAGCGCGACTTGGATTCTTCTTTTTTTTTTAAAGTGGCAACGCACAAACACATTTAATTATGGTAATATTAATTGTATTCCTAACCCTAACCCCTAATCCCTAACCCTAACGTAAAGGTAATACTCACATGGGTCCTTGCCTTGCCGCTTTAAAATCCGGAATGTCCAAGTTGCGCTTGCAATTTGGAAGTGTCGCCCTCTCCTTACATCGGATTTCCAGTGTGTCTGTTTACAGGTAAGTAGTTGTTTTTTACACGTCGCTTTCTCCACTTTCGTATTAATTATGTAGGTGTAAACACTGTTGGTGTTTACATCACCGTTAATACGATTACCACCGAAAGCTTGAGCCCACTTGTGCGACAGGACCATTTGCCTTCTCCCCATTGATCAAAGTGTAATTTATGCTGCCAAAGTCGGTAAGCTCTTGTCCCTGAACAAAGCTATGTACACTATTGTACTAATGTGGAATTAGATAAAGTAAAGTTGTGTGCACTGCTATGAAAGTGGTTGATGTGAAGGGAAACTGTCTATTAGTTGAGTTAGTAGAGCTCTTGCCAGGTTAGTAAGAATGTGAACTATATACAAGCAAAAATAAATAAGATTGAGATGGAGAAGACAAGCTCTGATAGAGGTATGTGCAACTCAAGAGGCACAAACTCCACACAACAGCGTGAGCAGCGAATTACATATTAATCTCTTGCCTCTGATTGTCAGGACTGACCGCAATGAGAGTTTACTTCCTATACTCGTCAATAGTCTCTGTACTTAGAGCAATAAACTTCACAATATATATAGCAGATATAAGAACTGTAAGTATGATTTGATGAGGTAAGTTGCTATGGCTGGGCAGCAATCATAAATATATAAATCATTAATGTTCTGAAATCACTAGTCTGTTCAGAAAGAGAATAAGAATTAACAAAGGGCCTGAGTTATTGAGGAAAGTAAGGCAAAAAAAGGAGTAAGTTTGCTCCTGGACAAACCATGTTACAACATAAATAAGTTTCTTATTTTGCTGTTTTTCATGTAGCACATAAATACTTGATAACTTTGTTTTTACACTGAAATTTAATGTTGATCTAGGACATGCCATAACCCAGCTATAAATCCGTCCCCACATTTTCTATTTACCTCCCCCTCCAATGCAACATGGTTTTGCCAAGGTGCAAAGTTACTCCTTTTTATACTTTGTTTTCAGCAGTATTTCCCAGATGATTCTAGGATAAGGCTCTGAGGCAGATCACACAACAAGAGTAGCAGTTACAGTTTCCCAGTGCAAAAATACTAATGTCCACTCTTACATCAAAGTTCTGTATATTAATATATGTGCATCAATCATATGAATCTGAACACAGCAATGATGACACAGTATTACTGAACATAAAGGGTCTTACTTGGTCTCTGATTTTGTTCAAAAATATTGCCTTATGTTGTCTTAGCATCTGTTAATCAGGTCTATTTAAGGCCTTATTGGGTGTAGTTCACAAGCCAGCCCTTGCTAGATGTAAGCCCCTATACCTGTGAGGGTAGTGCATCTGTTTTTACTGCATTTTAATGGTGTTTGAAGCATATAGGTCAATGTTGGACCTGCCTACAATTAGGTACTCTTGACACTGGGTTACAGGCTTAAATGTTTTTTTATCTAAATATGAACCAATTCCTCATGTTTTCATTTTACTAGATACATGCAAAGATGCAGTGATAAGGACAAGTGAATTGAACAACTATGTTTTTGCTTGGTATACATATAGCGCAATGTTCATTGGTGAGCAAATGCTGGTTACAATGGTAGCTGGGTCAGTATGCAGACAGTGATTATACAGTGGTCAAACAGAAGCCAGATCTGGTGCCCAGTGAAGCAGAAACAGGTATATGAGATATTAATCAACTAGACTTACTAATCTGACAAAGTATCCTTACACTGACCGAATAAAATATATGCAAGTATGCGATCAAGCACCTGCACTATATCACTGATTATAAAGTCACTTAGGGGTAAATTAATCAAGCTGCGGGTTTGAAAAAGGTGGAGATGTTGCCTATAGCAACCAATCAGATTCTAGCTGTCATTTTGTAGAATGTAATAAATAAATGATAACTAAAATCTGATTGGTTGCTATAGGCAACTTCTCCACTCTTTCAAACCTGCAGCCTGATTAATTGACCCCTTTGACTCTCTTAGCCCTAGATGTAATTCTGAGCTCATGAGCCCAGGGCGGAGTTATAGCTGACATGGTTTGTGACACTGATATGTGAAGTCCTCATCCTGCTTTCATTTAATAACGGCAAAGCAGTTGTATTTCTGCAATCTTCCTCTTTTCTTCAAATCTGCTCTCTTCTTGAAGACCAAATATAAAAATAATTATGGCAGTGCAAAATACATGCAAAATGTTTACAACACTGGCATATTCCTGGTATGAAGTCAGGGCTACCGAAAAAAGCAAATTCACTATGCATCTTTCCATTCTTACCTAAACACGAAATCCGCCTGGTCAATTTCAGCACCACAAAAGCTGTCTTTTAAAATACCCCCATTACCGACCACTGCACAGCTTCTGATAGGCTTCTGGAATGGGGAATCCTGTAATGAGAGAGAGTGATAAATAGAGAAGCTATAGAGAGACAGACACTTATAAATAGGGAGAGAGAGAGAAAAGGAAAAGAGAGAGAGAGTGAAAAACTGAAAGACATGGGTGGGGGTAGAAGGATGGAGGGTAGATGGGAAAGAGAAATATAGAGAATGAGAAAAATATGGAGACAAATAGGGATAGAGAGTGAAGAAGAGATAAAGAGAGATGAGAGGGAGAGGGTTGGAGATAGAGAGACACAGGAAGTGAGATAGAAAGAGAGAGAGAGGGCGAATGAGAAGGAGATAGAAACAGGGATTGTTGAGAAAGAGGGAGGAAGAGAGAAGATGAGAGATAGAGTGGGAAAGAGAGGGAGAAAAGGCGATAAAAAAAGAGATGGAGAGAGGTGGAGAGAGGGAGGTGCGCTAGAGAGAGAGATATAGAGGATATAGACAATAGAAGGAGGAAGAAAGAGAAAGATAGAGATAGGGAGAAATATGAAGAGAAAGAAGGAGAGAATGAGAGAGGGGGAGGAGAGGATATAGACACATGGATTGTTGAGAAAATAGAGACTGTGGGGTGAATTTATCAAGCTGCAGGTTCATTCTACAAAATTACATCTAGATTCTGGTTGCTATATACAACATCTCCACATTTTCATACCCGCAGCTTGTTAAATTTACCCCTGAGAGAAACGAAGAGAGATAGAGTGTGAAAGATTGGGAGAAAATGTGAGAAATAAAAGGATAAAGAGAGAAAGAAGGATGACGTGGAAGAGAGAGAGGAGTTTAGTAAGCTATAGATTATGGAAGAAAGCTAGATAGAGGGCTGGAATGAGAGAGAGTGTGGGACAAGAAGATAGAGCGAGAGATTGGGAGAGATATGGAGAGAGAGAGAGAGAGAGAGAGAGAGAAAGAGAGAGTGGGAGAAGGAAACAGAGAGATTGAATGTTTTATCTTCGAACGCAATGTGAACTCAACTCACAATTAATAAATTTGCAAGTACGCCCGTTTTCAAATACATGCGAATCACAGGATACCTTCCCATTTGAATCTGGGTATAAGTACACTTTGGCTATACATAACTTGACATATGCAGACAGAAAAAACACAATGCAGGATGCGCACATGTATAAAGTCCTATAAAGAACTCATGCAAAAAAAAAATATTTTATAACATTAAATGAACAACTCTTAATACGAAATGTACAAAAAATATGAAAATACATAAATGAAGATGTTCTTAATGCATGCTGTACTGAAGTTCTTGTTATTTGCAAACACATGTTCTGACGGCCATATATGTAACAATCACTATCAGTCAGCACTTACACCTGCCCAGTAGCTGGTGCAAATGATACGGCTAAAAAACACGTACCTAAGAAATGAACAGAGCTCAAATGGGATGAAAGTGCTTGCGCTCAACCCCAACACACTGTTACTGTACATTGCCTACATGCATCTACTCCTTCCTTCCCCCCTCCGCCCTTCAAGTTGCAGGCAGTCAGAAGTGTCATTTGTGTGCTGACATGAATTTAAATGATTTAAATGTGATTGCGTTCAATGGTGTGAAGTCCATTTCTGAGCATGTGCAGACCATTTTAAAGTACAAATAAATAATTATTTATCTGCTCTCCCTTTTGACAGTGTTTAAGAGCTTCCAAATGAAGCTTGGGACGGGTGACCCCCTAATCCTTTAAAATTGACTAACCAATTAAAAATATAAACTGCTGGGCGCTACAGAAGATGAGAAAAGAGGAAAGTGTAAATGATTATCAATGTGTGGATGTGTGAGTGTGTGATATATAGGCTATAGATATGAAATGATCAAAAACTGTATTTATTAAACATAAAAACAAAAGAGTTATGGGCAGAATTGTAAATGCAAATAAATGTGCAAACCAACAGTTTTTGGACATTAGAGTCTATATATATATATATATATATATATATATATATATAAAAGAAGAACTTTGTTTATTTGTTTGTTTGCAGGCAACTATCTTCGACACCCCCCACTGATTGGGATGAAACCAATGAGAGGTGGTCCAGTTGGATCCTGGGCAGGCATGAATGGGGTTAGGGTCCTGGTCGGACCTCCCATTGGTGTACGCTGGGCAGAACTTTGACCCGGGGAACCTGTTCTGGGCCTTCCACTGGATGGGTTTGGATAACATTTATTATTAAAAACAAAAATGACACTGGGCAGCCACCTTATGGGTGTGTTGGAAGAGTTCTTTGCTGCGAATTATTTTTAAAATGTTGACAGTTAAATCCTACTCATTGTTAACTTAATAACTTGAAGATTTAAACATGGACAACGCTGGGTATTTCCACTAGTAAATTATAAAACACCAACGAGTTTATATCAAAGTTTGCACACAGAGGGCCTGAGTCATTAAGGCAAAAAAATAGTAAATGTTCTCTGGGACAAACCATGTTACAATGAATTGGTGCAAATTAGTTTATTATTTTGCACATAACTTAAATACTGGCTGTTTTTTCATCTAGCACACAAATACTTGATAGCTTTGTTAATACACTGAAATTTAAAGTTGATCTAGGACATGTCCTACCACAACTATGAATCTGTCCGCACATTTTAAATTTACATCCCCCTCCAATGCAACATGGTTTTGCCCAGGTGCAAATGTTACTCCTTTTTTATGCTTTGCTCTCCTTAATGGCTCAGGCCCAGAGTGTAATCTTACTACCAAGGAGTTATATGGGTAGCTCAAAAAAAATAATAATAATAAAACAATAGTCAATCATGATATTCTAGTGGTGTTGCAAATCTGGGTAAAGCAGGGTTTCAATGAGAAAGTCAATATCTGGAAAGTTTAAATTCCATAGTTCACTTTCCCATAAGTAGAGTGAACTAATCAATAGTCCGATAGTGTTACAAAAAGTATAACTTACAGTTAGAAACTTGTACATTCGAATTTAAACTTTACATCCTCAATATCTGTTGTAAATCTGTGACCTGGATAAATGATGACTCCAGAGTGTTTCCTTTATGGTAGTCTAGAGGTTCTTCAGTATGTATAATAGTCTCTTAATGATTGGCTGAACAATTAAGAACCTGATCAGATGGGTTTGACTAGGAATCATCTCTAAGGAGTGTGCTTAGCTTTTTCATTGATCACCTTACTGTACTGCACTTGAACATACATCATTATGTACATGGTGCTGCAAGTCCTAGATACCTGTAACTCTAAATTCATGTGCCCTTAGTGTACATTGATTATGTGCATGCGCCCATTCCCTCCCCATTCTGCCTATAAAATCATAGGCTGTAGTTGAGGTGACAGTACAAAAGAGACCGGATTAAGAGAGCTTATACATGAGAAATTCACTCCGCTTCAGAAGAATAATACAGAGGAGGCCCTGAGGCAGGATGATAAATATGTCCAGTTTAAAGAACAGCTAAGAGACCTGAGAAAACAAATGGATGTGGCACCGGCCTCTGCATACGAAGATTTGAAAGATGTAGACGAAATGTAGACACCGTCACCCAGAGCACTCATATAACACAGTTGGAGATGTTGAACCCAGTGAAAAACAAAGTATGTGGTCACACATACGAGAGAGAAGCAATTGAAAGGTTGATTTAAAACAAGCTTCAGAAGGGTAAATCCGCAGGTGTCCAAAAATTGGCTAAGCCCACTTTGACATGAGTATATCGGATCATTTTCCAGACCATGCACTAAAAAGAGCCATTGACATTCACAGCAAAAAGCAAGACTATCACTGAGCTTGGAATCGACCCCAATCCCCAAAAATGTAAATATAGCTACGTACCATTGATGTAAATTGCAGATTACAAACACTTTGTGCAATACTGATGCAAAGTGGAAGGTTTGAGTAATACATATACACTTCTATTTAGACATCCATGCTTACATTACTTCTGCAAGTAACATTGCTCTTTTTTAATAAAACTGTTGTCTTTGTAGCATTAATTTTTTTTATATAATATTCTTTGGATGTTAATAGTTGATAGTAGGATCAGGTGGAGTTACGGCAGAGGTGTCATGGTTTTTGGTCAATTCTTTTACAGTAGACCAGACCAGATGTCAAAATTTTGTGCTGAATAATCTGCATCATCAATGGGTGTCTTTGAGTTTTGAAAAGCACACAACCGTCTATAGCACATGTAGGTAACATTGGTAGACAGTGGTAGCTGAAGGGAAAAGTGGTGCAAGATAAAATTGTCCTTGTGCCCTGGGCCCTCCCACCCACATTGGGAGGGCCTAAGGACATGCACAGTTTAACAAAGTAAGCACTTCAGCGACAAGGGGTGCCATTTTTGTGGCTGAAGTGCTTGGCTTGTTCGGGCCCCCACAAAAAAGCTAACAATGGGCTTAAGGCACCTAAGTTAACAGTGCTGCTAATGAACTCTACAGTGGCAAGATGTTGCTTTCATCATCCTCAGCCTCATCCTCACCCTCATCAGTGTGTACAGCACCCTCACACAATATTAATTCATCACCGCTGGAATCCACCATTACAGAAATATCTGTACTTATGATGTAATTGGCGGAAAAGGTCTTCCTCGTGGAAATTGTAGTTCCTTTTTATGAACATCATCTTTTTCCACATTTTGAGGAAGTAGCCTCCTACGCCGATCGCTGACAAGGTTCCCGACTGTGCTGAAAACTCTTCCGAGTACACACTGGAAGGTGGGCAGCTTAGATAGTGCAAAGCGAGTTCATAAATGTCCAAATTCCCTTTTTTCCTCCCAGTATGTAAAGAGACTGTCTGCTGTGTCTATTTATATGACGTTGTTAAAATAATCCTCCACCATCCTTTAGATGTTGATAATAGGATCAGGTGGAGTTACGGCAGAGGTGTCACAGTTTTTGGTCAATTCTTTTAGACCAGACCAGATGTCAAAATGTTGTGCAGAGTCATCTGCATCATCCCTGGGTCTCTTGGTAATGGTAAGTTTTTTTCAAGCAGCAATTGAGTGAGAAACAGAAGGAGAAGACACCGTCCTGTCACTTAACACTTGAGCTGTCATCTTGCTCACCAGGAGCTTCTTGCATCTCTTGAGATCTGGAACAGTTGGAAACAAATAGAAGACATAACTCTTAAACCTAGGACCAAGCACAGTCGCCAAAATGTAGTGATAAGATTTCAAGATTTTGATAACTCTTGGATCCTGGCAAAGCGAATAAAGTACTTGATCTACAAGCCGGACATACTAAGCATAATGGCTTTGTTTCAGCGCCTCCTTCAGTTTCTCAAGCTGTTTTTCCAATGTCTAATTAAGGGAATCACATGGTTCAAGCTAGCAGTGTCTGAACTCACTTCACAGGTCACTACTTTGAATGGTTACAGCACCTTACACAACACGGAAAGTATTCTCCACTGCGCTTGAGTAATATACATTCCCCCTCCTTTCCCAATGTCATGGCTTGTGGAGTAAGCATGGATGGCATTTCGCTGTTCCTCTATCCTCAGAAGCATATACAGGGTGGAATTCCACCTTTTTACCACCTCTTGCTTCAGTTGGTGGCAGGGAAAATTAAATTGTTCTTGGAGCTGCGGCAAACTCCTACATGCTGTTGCAGAATGCCGGAAGTGTCCAGATATTTTACGGGCCACAGACAGCATTTCTTGCACGTCCCTGTCATTTTTAAAAAAGCTCTGCACCACCAAGTTTATTGTATGAGCAAAACAGGAAATGTGATGGAATTCAACCAGCTGTAATTCTCTCACAATATTGGTGGCGTTATCAGTTATTACATTTCCTGATGAGAATCCAAACGGGACAAGCCATGTTGCAATGACATCCACATACAGATTGTCAGCTGTATGCCTAGTAGTGAAGCCAGTGATACACACAGTAACCTGCCTCGGAAAAATATGATGTAGTTGTGTACATGCTCCTGATGTTCCTGCTGCTCAAGGTGAATCACCAACCCAGCGGGCTGTCCCAGTCATATAATGACCAGTTGCCCAGTTCCGCTTGTCCACATATCTGTGGTTAAGTGTACAGTGGGTAGAATGGCATTTTGTAGCCCAATAATTATATTTTTGCGAATCTTCTTGTACAGGTGAGGAATAGCTTTTCTAGTAAAATGGTGCAGTGATATGGATATTGAATGATTAAAGATATGTTTTGTATACAAAACATATATTTAATCATTCAATATCCATATCACTGCGCCAGGGAGTAACTTTGATTTCCATTAGGCATTGGGGATTGGGACATACCCCCAAACTTCTCCCAAAGGCCGCAATATACACTTAGTGAGCTAGCGCGGTCCCTTTCAATATATCCTTTCTAGTAAAATGGTGTTGTGATGGAATTTGGTAACGGGGGCACAAGAGTTCAATTAACTGTCTAAAACCAGCTACATTAATAATGGATATTGGAAGCAGATATAATACTAGCAGAGTCGCCATTGCGTCTGTGATCCGCTTTGCGACTGGGTGACAGCTTTCATACTTGCTTCCTCTTGCAATGGATTGTTTAACAGTTAATTGTTATAAACTACGAGTAGTCTTCTTCTTGGTCTGCTTCTGGGATGAAGATCCACCCCTGCAGCACCAGCAGCAGCAGTGGGACTAATGCTCAAGAATTCTTCTGAGGAATTCTGGATAGTGGAGGAGTCATATAACCATAGCAAGTTGGATGCAGGACTAACTATGATCGCTATTGAGGATATATATGAGGAAGATGTTGTGGGTGTAGATTGCAGGTGCCTTTGATCTAGCTGAGAGAAGGGACCTTGCTGATGCTGGGCTGCTTGTTGTTTTTTTTTTTTTAGCATAAGTTTCAGATTTTCCCAACAGCTTGCCATGAATCTGCTTCAAATGGCGTAACATGGATGAGGCTCCTAGATGGTTAAGGTCCCTACCTCTACTGACTGTGGCTTTACAAATGCTACAAACGGCTA
Organism: Mixophyes fleayi; assembly: GCF_038048845.1. Lineage (NCBI taxonomy): Eukaryota > Metazoa > Chordata > Amphibia > Anura > Limnodynastidae > Mixophyes > Mixophyes fleayi. Next base: position 11,832,764 of record NC_134405.1, on the reverse strand, counting down.
GACAACTGTTTGGATTTGGGTAAAAATAATTCGACAATTAGAAGTTGAATTTTTGGTCTTATACCCAGGCATGACAATGGACTTCTTCTTACCACGTGCAAGAACTGCTTCCACTGGTGTAGGAATTACACAAACTACTTCCTCATCAACATCCTCATTAGCAATATCGTCAGCTACACAAATATCCCCCTCATCCTGTTGCAATTCCAAATTGGCATCCTCAATTTGTGTATCACCAGCTACACTTGGGTTGCTCTTCCACACATCTGCAGAAATGCTGAACAGAGGCTTCCTCATGAATAAAGTATCAGAAAGATCAAGCTTACACATAGCAATCATGGATAGACTCTCCTCAGGGATTTGTGTCATTTCTGAATCTGAACATGCAGGTCATGACTGACCTTACAAGATGTCTCAGTGACAGTTTTAGAACTAGCACTCATAGAGAAAGGCAAAGGCCTCTTTCCTTCCCACTGCGTGTGTAGAATGTCATGTTGGCAATTTTATTTTTTTCTGCAGTTAACTTTGCCTGGATTACAGGTCTTTTTGTCTTTACCACGGTAAAATGTGTTTTTTCACATTTTTGTTTCACTGACTTAAAAACGCCATGCACTTGAACATAGGCTTTATCAGATGACGTAATAGAATTACTGTCATCATCACTGGTGCCAGCAGCTGCTCGGTGCTCCTGGTCTTCAGTGGACTGCTGTGAATCCACTTTGATGACACAGTAGAATGTCACTGTAGACTTTTAACAACACTGACAGCCCTATTATTGGAATTTCTGTTTCACTACTGTGGAAATAATAATTCATAATAATCCATATTATCACAATATGTATTCATTATATACATTAACATATTAACAAGCACAGAAAATATTATGTTTTAATACTTACACTTTAAGAAATGATTTACTAATCTTAAGCAAGGTCTATGTGACCTGGTCTGATAACAAACAAAATAATAAATGATGTGGTCAATGTCATAAAATTAATAGCAGGGTGTGGGCCAAAGTACAGGAATAAGAAGTATAGACAGGATAAGGGGTAGAAATAGAAAAATGTCAGCATAATATGTCTGATAAAGCCAGATAAAGAAATAGCATGACACCTGGTCAAAGTCTAAATAAAACGTGGGATTTTACTAATGTGCTGAAACAAACATTATACGTATTTAAGAAGGATTTTGATTGGTTAAGAAGATCATTATGTAATTTTGGGTATAAAAGATATGTATACTAAAAATAGAATCTGTACCTTATAAAATTTCAGCTGATTTTGACACCTTTATGACATTCACACTTTAACCTGTACCAAATAAACATCTATATTGCATCAAAGTCTGTTCATCGCTTTCAATCAATATCATTCCAATACAACACCACTAAACACTGCCACCTCTCCTGTTTCTGGGTGAGCTATGGCACAGTATAAAGTCACTGGAGACTTTTAACAAGACTGCCAGCCCTATTATTACAATTTCTGTTTAAGCACTCAACCCTGCCACCTCTCCTGTCTCTGTGTGAGCTATGGCACAGTACAATGTCACTGGAGCCTTTGAAGAACACTGCCAGCCCTATAATTTGTCTTTTAGCACTGAAAACTGCCACCTCTCCTGTTTCTGTGTGAGCTATAACTCTGTAGAATACCACTGGAGACTTTGAAGAACACTGCCACCCCTCCTCTTTCTGTTCTAGCTATGACGCTGCCCAACTGTACTGGAGACTGCCAACAACTCTGCTACCCCTTCTGTGTCTCCCTGTGAAAAGGCGCAGGATCTCCGTGGAGGGCGATATTTAAAGAATCCAAAACTCGCAAGATCCGACAATGCAACAATGATGTTTTGTCTCGTTTTCAGTTCCGAGGGCGTGCAAAAGTCTCGGTACTCGTAACGGCTATGTTTGGGTGGGCTTGGTTTTCTGAAAACTGAGCCTGAGCACCTCTAATTTTCAAGGGAGAAAAATTCTCTGTGACACCTTCAAACCAGGGAACGCCCCCATAAATAATTTTTTTTCAATATCACCTAAAAATCCCATTCAGCAAAACAAAATCTTGTCTTTGCTCGTGAGCATGAAATTTGACAAATGAGTGCATCTAGCCTGCAACGCATCTGAACCACCCAACTCTACCCATCAGAACATGCAGTATTGTGCCACTCGCAGACACTGACATTTTTGTGAGCAAACTTCTTATGGGTCATGCAAAGTCAGGTGTAATCACACAAACTGGGCGCCTGGTTCCCCTAAACATCATTTTTACTGCAAATCCATAGTTTGCACTTTTAGAATGGACCTGTCTTTGTAATAGATATTATCTTACTATTTATAAACACAGGTATCACTACTTCCACTGTGTATTGTCATATCTCAATATCTCACTCATCCAGTCAATCTACTATCTACATCTAAGCTAGCATTCCATAGCTGAGCTATGGAACCATACCCCAATTCAGCTGATACTTTCCAGTTCTTTGTTTCTTAATTGAAAATCACCTTTCTGGCATAACTGTCTCCCTAATTGTCTTATTTCTGCAGTGATATATAATGTACAATATACACAAAACATTCCAATACATTACTATAATATAAAACTCTACAGTATCTTATATAAATAACAAGTTTGATGTATGGACTTTGCTTTCCGCAAAGTGTGTTTGACCCACAGTCTTCCCTCATTAGTTTGATTGGACCCTTATTTCACTTTGTTCTCCGTCCACAATCTAACTCACGTCAGTGCACTAATCCCACTGAAATACTCTGTGCTATTATGAGCATTCTGAAGATCTGATTGGCTTATTGGCTGAAGGTTCTTCAATCTTTAAACAGACAAGCAGTGCCTGAAGATTGGTTATAAAAGGTACTCTGATCCTAGTCACATATACATTAAAATACAGAGTAAAGCTGTATATTATATAAACAATGTTTCCACATAAACGTACCTTTGGGAACAGATTATAAAGACTCTCAGTGACACGTGGAACCCATTTTTGCCCATTATAGTGTAGGACCTGCCCGACCGGACTATTCTCCTGAGTCACAATCATTGCATAGGATGCATTGCAACATTTTTGCAGCTTTGACCTAGAGATTAAAATAGATATAAGTTAACAGCTGCTACATGCAAGATGTAAAATATTCAATTATATAGTTATAATCAATGTAAGACTGACGGTGCTTCTTCTATTAGTAATTCCGCCTCTCTGTCTTCGCCAGCACCTGGTGTATTAAATCCAAAGATGAAGCTAGCTGCTGAACATAAAACTGATTTCACTCACCATTGAGGGCTGGTGGTGTACGCCTTTTCCTCCTCTGATTAGTCCACTGTTCTTTAAAAGGCAAGGAAAGCTTAGCTTCCCTGCCGGTTATAGCGCACTTGCACTGAAATTGCTGTGCCTGCACTCTGTCTGAGTTCTGCTAATTTGAACATCTTTTACCTGACCCTTTGTTTTTATTACCTGGATCACTCTTATTTGCTTCCTGCCCTTGAAACTTTGGCTATGTTACCTGGATGTCATGTGCAAGCTAATTTCTGGGCATATGATAGGCTGCTGGCCCTGATCACCAACCCACAGAACTAGATGACGGAGATCTTCGCTTATAGCAGCCGCCTTTCCCTTAGAGCTTGACGCGCTCACCGGTAATCGGATGCCCCCAGGACTTAGCTCCACGTGTAGTGTGGGTTGGTAATGCAGGACCACAGCGGCGGGCCAGGGGACTGGTAGAAAGCAGTGGGTGGTCAAAACGATAGCCAAGGTCGAAGGGTCGCAGGCAAGCAGGGTAATCGATAAACACTTCAAACTAACAGAGAACGGACTTGTTAGGTGGGGCACTCACAAGGAAAACAATAAAATAAAACTCAATTTTATTGGTATACATTAAAACTATATAATAATATCATCAAATATAATGGTATTTAGAGTAGTGAAATCTAAAAGATGTGGATTGAATAAATGACCAGAAATACTGTATACTGTTAAAACCGGCAGCGGAACTACCGGAACGTGCCGTTCCTCTGATATATACTATTATATGTGCAGTTTGTAGATATAGATAATATCAAAAATAATAAACTGCATTCCTATATTGGGACAAGGATTAATATCCTATATCCATAAGTAATACGGAAATTAATAATATCAGTAATCAGAAGCAAACTCAGTGGTCAATAACCAATTTACTGGGTACTCAAAGGGGAAGACATACATTAACAAATGATCTAAGAGGTATGATAAAAGGAGTGAACTATTAATAGGACTCTCCCACTGGTACTGCGGCAGGACTGTATTATATCTGTGTCCTACTGACTGGGTATATCTACTTCCTGACTAAGGAGAATACTACAATATGTTAGATACCTCAAGATATGGTCTCTTATTATAATGAGACAAATAGGTGTAATTTAACAGTGCATACTAATAATGAGTTGAGACTATACTGCGTATAATTAACTTCAATAAGTGTAACAGTATCACCTCCTAGGGAATAAAGTCTAAAATGAATAGCACTATCTACCACACACTTGTGAGAAGATAATAGCACCGAGTCTCCACTTATAATGCAAATGTCCACAGATCTGTATAGTATCGGACTAAACGCTCTGTCCGCATTATACTGTGGTAAGAGGATCAATCACTAATAACCGTATGCTAATGTAAATCCCCCCGAGAACCACAATCTGAGTAGTATGATAATCTGATAGAGGAACGGCACGTGCTGAAGCCAACGCGCGTTTCACTAGACTAAGCTTTTTCAAGGCAATATATACCCAGTCAGTAGGACACAGATATAATATAGTCCTGCCGCAGTACCAGTGGGAGAGTCCCATTAAGAGTTCACTCCTTTTATCATACCTCTTAGATCATTTGTTAATGTATGACTTCCCCTTTGAGTACCCAGTAAATTGGTTATTGACCACTGAGTTTGCTTCTGATTATTGATATTATTAATTTCCGTATTACTTATGGATATAGGATATTAATCCTTGTCCCAATATAGGAATGCAGTTTATTATTTTTGATATTATCTATATCTACAAACTGCACATATAATAGTATATATCAGAGGAACGGCACGTTCCGGTAGTTCCGCTTCCGGTTTTAACAGTATACAGTATTTCTGGTCATTTATTCAATCCACATGTTTTAGATTTCACTACTCTAAATACCATTATATTTGATGATATTATTATATAGTTTTAATGTATACCAATAAAATTGAGTTTTATTTTATTGTTTTCCTTGTGAGTGCCCCACCTAACAAGTCTGTTCTCTGTTAGTTCGAAGTGTTTATCGATTAACCTGCTTGCCTGCGACCCTTCGACCTTGGCTATCGTTTTGACTACCCACTGCTTTCTACCAGTCCCCTGGCCCGCCGCTGAGTCCAAATAATCCAAGCAGGGCGTCATACACGGGAGGTCAAACACAGTATCCACAGGACAGGGCAAGGAAACAGGAGCAGGTCAGCAGACTAGGTTAGACACGCTATAACCGGCAGGGAGGCTAAGCCCTCCCTGCCTTAAATACTAAGAGAGACCAATAAGGGCTTGTCCCTGAAATAAACACACCTACACAGCCTAATGAATACAAACTCAGCCCACAGGCTGGAACTAATAGATAGTGACCTACAGTGCACGCGCGTGCGCCCAGCTTCCTATGCTGCCGGGACGCGGTGCTGAAGAAGCGTCCGGCCGTTGCCTTCGCAACGGTCGGGTGCTGAGCAGAAGTGACGTCCCGGTCGTCAAGGTGACGGCCGGGACGCCAGGGGGCGCAGAAAGTGAGCAGCGGCAGGTGTGGATACCGCCGCGACTCGTGACAGCATATAATCTGCAAATATGTGTTTTTTAATTAATTGCTAGAAATAGTGGGACATGGCTCAAAGGAGCTGTTTAAATCAATGTGTTTGATTATGTTAAACTTCCCAGAGGGTGCTGGTAGATATGAGCCTAGATCCATTGTAGCACCTTATATCCTTTATGACAGGTCGCAAAAGAGAAAGTCTTTGAAAATATCTCTTTCAGGACAATGAAATCTAACACTCTTCTGGAAAGCCTCAGACATGCCGACTGCAGAGACAGGTTTATATGTGAATGACAAATTCAAGTTAAATAGGGTCACAGGAAATTATCATATCCTTTTCTTCAATATCATACCTCCTAGGTGCATGTGTGATATGCAGATGGAGGGGAACTTATGACCTGTTGTGTGGAAGTAAAATCATGTTTGTACGCCATACTGGTGAAAAGTTAGCACAGGATAAATAAATCCTGACTAGAAAAGGTTTTTGTCAACAGGAATCATAAAACCCTAATTTAAATTTACATAGACCTTTCAGTTCTAACATCACAGGAAGGAGGGCTTTGGGCCCTGCAGCTTGGTTTTAAACTGCACTGTGACTCTAAGTTTTTGTTCACTTTTGGGAGTCAATTTGATATTGAAGAGTATCCCATTTTTCTGCTTCTCCCAACACCAGAAATTTGATTATAGGTGAGTTATCTATTCTGTGTTTTATCCTTTTATTTTATAAGAAACAATTGCATTGTATTTGTAAGTCATTTTACTAACTGTTTTATCTTAAGCATGGTAGATGTATTTTCCATAGTAAATTACACTTAATAAGTTTAAGTCTCCTCGTTCTTATGAATTCACGCAAAAGTTCGGTCAAAACACTACTCAATTGAAAACCGAGGAGAACATTGTGGTCAGGGGCGGATTGGCCATACAACCTACCGGGACTTTTCCCGGTAGGCCGCTGGCCTCAGGAGGCCGCTGCATGTATTTTTTGTCTTTTAAAAAAAAAAAATTGCGAGTCCCGGCTCCCCCCCACAGGGAATGTTAGTTCCACATATTGCAATATATGTTAAGCTTAACATATATTGCAATATGTGGAACTAACATATCCTGTTTTTAATATAGAACAGTATTTAGTACAGCATTAATTATGTGTTTGGAGAGTGCAGAGTATCCCTGTTTTTTATATATATATATATATATATATATATATATATATATATATATATATATATATAGTGTGAAGGGGGGTTCTTAATATTAAGTGCAAGGGATGGAAGGGAGGGGGGTTCTTAAAAGAGAGTGTGAGGAGGTTTCTTAATATCATTTATGTGGGAGGTAGGCTATTAAATTAATGGTGGTGTTTAGGCGGGGGTTAATTATTTAATGGGTAATATCTTATTTGTGGGATGATGGTGGGGCAATTTCATTTATTGGTGGGGCCTATTAATTTAAGATGGGGAAGCTTTGGGTCTATTAATTGAATGTGGTGCTGAGTTTGGGGAGAGGATGGCTATTTAGTAAATGTATATGCTATTGATTTAATGCCGGGGATGGTTGGAGTTCTCTAAATTTCATGTACCCATTTTTTTTCCAAATAGGTCCTCAAACATTCCAGGATCCAGACAAGCAGCAACTGAGCTAAAGACACCAGCAGCTACAGGAGGTGAAAATGACAAGAACAGGACACACGTATACAGGTACACACACTGGGCACACATACTCTGGGCACACACACGGGCAGTCACACTGGGTGCACACACATACTGAGCCCTGCCTACAATTTATTTGGCCCCTCCCACATGAGGCCACTTTCAGACTTTTTTCCAGGGCCACTTTAAGTTCCCAATCCGCCCCTGATTGTGGTCTATGTTAACTGCGACTAAAGTAAATTGTGCTAGATTAGCTCTAAGGGAGAACCGAAGGCTTCTTAGAAAAGAGTGTCATTTCCTCACAAAAAAAACTCTTGGTGGTGGCATAATTGGTACGGCAAAGCTAGTGTGTGGCATAGATAGGGAAGGATTTAAATAATTTTAGACATATCAGGTGGTTGTTTTTGGTTAACCCTTTGTCACACACACACGTCACGCAGGCTCAGGTGAGTGCTGTTTGTGACAAATTGGTGGCAGTAGTGGGATATATTTTTAACTTTTTAAGAACTTAAGTGAATTAGGGTTGTGTGTTATTCCTGAGAAAGGAAATGTAGATTAATTCAGCAGAGACTGAACTCAATGCTTAAAACATTATAAGACATACAGCAAGATGTTTCTACCCCCACCCCTTCTCTTGTTCTTCTTATCTTTTTTTTATTTGGGATTATACTGAGGGTGGTGGCTGCATAAAAAACATATAGCCAAGGATGCGCTCATTGCGCAATGTGAGGAAAATGGAATTCCCACCAGTGGCAAAAGCAAGGAGCAATAGATTGAAGCCCTCTTGCAGAGAGATCAGCATCAACTTGTAGATGTGTCCCAGGAAGGGCACAGCTAGGATTCAGGGGCCTGATTCATCAAGGTACGCAAACTCATACGCATCTGCTAAACGGGACTTGAGCCACGTAAAACACCACATACGCAGCGCAAACAGAGCAGATACGGCACTCAAAGTCAACTCAATCTCAAACTCCAACGCAAATATAAGGGTTTGCGTCACTCAAAGTATGAAACATGAGTTTGCGTACCTTGATGAATCAGGCCCCAGAAGAGGGCCTGACTGTGGATATTGCTCAAAACTCTGGACTGTTACTTTCTGATAATCCTAATAGTTCAAGTTTGTTTATTTGCAAACTGCCCTAAAATAGATGGGCCCAGCGGACGTTGCAACCAAAATGCAGCCTATACAGCAGTTCCAGGAGAAGGAAGGTGCAGAATGCCAGTGCCAGTCTGCGGAGAGGTACACTGCTATGGAGGCAGCAGAGAGTTGCGCTTCTATGGAGGCAGCAGAGAGGCGTGAGGACATGGAATCTGCAGAGCGCCAAGCAGAAAGAGAAGGTGACGAGCGAGAAGCCGAGTGGAGATACCAGCTGGAGCTTGCCAAGCTCCAACGCCAGCCAGAAGCCAGAGAGGCTGGTATCAGTAGACCCCGTCCAGAGAATTTCCCTGTATTGGAAAAGACGGGGATTTAGATGCATTTTTCTGAGAATTTGAAAAGATGTGCCGACAGTATGGAATAAACCTAAAGAAAAGAATACCAGCGCTCTCCGTGGAAAATTGTAAATGAAAATGTAGTTGCCAAAACAAGGGGGAGGCAAACAGGAGATCCCTAATCCTCTCTAGCAGAAAGTCAAATAAGAATACAAAAAAAAAGTCCGCTATAAAGGTGCACATGAACAAATTATATTGCAATTATTTGATAGATAAAAATGTATATGTTAATTGAAAACACAGAGTTAATGAATCCTGTAAGGCACACCTCTTATGTAAATATTCAAAGTTGAAAAATCATAAAACAAGAAAAAAGAAACAACAAAAATTGTCTGCAGACATCCAGAGCAATGAAATGTCCCTTATATGTCAGTATATCAAAAAGTTAAAAACATAGTGTCACGAATAGCACTCACCTGAGTCTGCGTGATGTATGTGTGACACAGGGTTAACCAAAAAAGCAACCACCTGGTCTGTCTAAAATGTTTAAATCCTTCCCTATCTATGCCACACATTAGCTTTGCGATACTAATTATGCCACCACCAAGGTTTTTTCTGACAAGAGCTGACACTCTTATTTAGGAAGCCTTCGGTTCTCCCTAGCATTAATCTAACATAAGTTACTTTAATCAGAGTTAACATAAACCACAACGTTCACCCCATTTCAATTATGTAGCGTCTGGACCAAACTGTTGCGTAAATTCGTAAGAACACAGAGACTTGAACTTATTAAGGGTAATTTAATATGGAAAATACATCCACAATGCTTCAGATAAACAGATAATAAAAGGCATACAAATATAAAGCAATTTTTTCTTATAAAATAAAAAGGATAAAACACAGAATTGATACCTTACTTAGAATCAAGTTTCTGGTGCTGGGAGAAGCAGAAAAAATGGGACCTCTTCAATCAAATGACTCCCTCAGAGTGAACCCGAATTTACATTTTCACTACAGTTTTAAAACCAAGCTGCAGGACCCCCCAGCCCCCTTTCCTGTGAGGTCAGAACCAACAGGGTGGTAGAATGCAAATTAGGGTTTTATGACTCTGCTGTAGGAATACTTTTAAGTCAAGTTTTCTTCACCCCGTCCTAACTTTTCAACAGTATGGCTTACAAACATGATTTTACCTCAAAACAACATGTCATAAATTCCCCTTCCTCTGCATACCACACATGCCTCTGGTAAGTATAAGATTGGAGAAAATTATATTTTCCTGTGACCATATACAGCTTGAATCTGTCATTAACATACAACCCGGTCTCTGCAGTCGGCCTGTCTAGGGCCTCCCAAACACGTGTTAGATTTCATTGTCTTGGAAGAGATATCCTCAAAGACTTTCACATTTGTGCCCTGCCATAAATGGTACAAGGTGCTACCCTTATCTACCAGCCCCCTCTGAGTAGTTTAACATACACAAAACCCATTGATCTAACAGCTTCTCTGAGAGCCAGGTGACACTATTTCTAGGAATAATTCACAAACACCTATTTGCAGATTTATGCCTAAAACTTAGCTTGCGCATGACACATAGTGTGACTGGATCAATGATAAATAACTTCTGGTATAAATTTATTTAAAGGAAATAGCGCAGGGCGTTTATTTATATAATTGCACATGCACTTATTTTTGATATTGTGTATATATTGAGATAGGAAATTGTCATTTCTGAGACCAGGGTAGACATTTTTTTTTTCTATTTTAACCTTTCTAAAGCAAATGCCTTATTTCTGATGTATATACTGTATCTGATACAATAAGCCTTTGTTTTGAAATCCTTTTGCATATCTTTGTGTAAGGAAATACTTTGATTGGGGTTGTACCTGTCCTTGGGAATGTGTATTCTGCGACTGTCTAAAGAAAGGATTCATGTTGATTGGATCTTTTGATTTGTGTAGGATAACTTTAAGAGAGGAAGGTTTAATTAAAGATGTGCTGCTAGATTTCCTGCATCTAAAAACAAGATGCAGGACATTACAGCGTTTCTAGAATTTCACAGATAAGTGTAAATATTGTTAGCTTTGCAATGCATGTAAATCTATGTTTTGATAAACAGGTTACATCCTGATTCTAAAAATAGCCTGTGTCTAAACTGTATAAAATGCACTGGCTTGAATTGAACACTTGTTCTTCTGATTTCATCTGATTTGAGTGAGCACTGTCACCTTTAATCAGTGTGAGATCAAATAAACATCTTGCTTCAAAGACCTGCTTGGAAACATCTTCAATATTGCTGTATTCCTGTGACTTACAGATTGGACCCAGCTTTTCCGGTACCACCGATCTGCGTGCTACCCTGCAGCCCTGGTCAATGTGATAGGCCAGGGGGGATCCATCCACAGCATCCCTGATTCAGGAGGTCAGGAGTACCAGCCCAGGTACACCAGCAATGAGATACGCTAGCAGCATCAGTTACCCAGAAGAAACCCGGTTCTGGATGCTGGTATATGAGTCTGGTGGTGACAGCCTTTGTAAGCCCCTCCTACTGCGGCAAGAGGTCACATTTGGGATAACGAAAGGGAGCGGTGGCAAAGTAAGTCCAGCCGGTTCCCAGCAACAACAGACAGAGTGGCATAGGCGGTCCATCCTGTCACACATATAGTCCAAGAATATGTGTCCAAGAATATGTAAATTACCTCAGCTAGGGTGTATGTGATTAAAATCTAACGCGTTTTCACAATCCCTGAGGAAGCCTGTCATGTGCGCAGGTGAAACGCGTTGGTTTAAACCACATACACGCGGTTACCAGGGCTTTCTGCCATATTAGCACCCTGGACGAGCCCCCAAATTGTTGTATTGGAACGATATTGATTGAAAGCGATGAACAGTCTTTGTTGCAATATAGATGTTTATTCGGTACAGGTTACAGCCTGAATGTCATAGAGATGTCAGAATCAGCTGAGATTTTATAAAGTACAGAGTATATCTTTAGTACACATCTTTTATACCCAAAATGACATAATGATCTTCTTAACCAATCAAAATCCCTGTTAATTATGTATGATGTCTGTTTCAGCACTTTTGGTAAAATTCCATTTTTTATTTAGACATTGAGCAGGTGTTACGCTATTTCTTTATCTGCCTTTATCAGACTTATTATGCTGACATTTTTCTATTTCTACCCCTTATCCTGTCTATACTCCTTATTCCTGTACTTTGGCCCATATCCTGCCCTCATTATTAATTTTATGGCATTGACAGCATAATTTATTATTTTGTTTGTTATCAGACCAGGTCACGTAGACCTTGCTTAAGATTAGTAAATCATTTCTTAAAGTGCAATTACTAAAACATACCATTTTCTGTGTTTGTTAATATGTTAATGTATATAATGAATACATATTGTGATAATATGAATTATTGTGAATTATTATTTCCACAACCCTTACTGATTGCCATTCAAATTGAAGAAACAGAAAACGTCAGACAGTAGCATAACCATCCATTACTATGCGCTACTGCGCAGGCGCATATTAATGCGGAAGTGGCTATGACCGAAAGACTCTGCAAATATTTTACAGCCGGATATTTTTTTTTCCCTTCAGCATATTCTTGGGGAGACCAGCGGGAGACTGTCTCTCTATTTTGGATAGGATCTACAGACACGCTACACATTTAAGGTATTTGGCCATTATCTTTCTTGGCGCAATGTCCCCGGAATTCTGTACTGCAATATTCGTTTATAAGGAAGGTTGTTTATAACTACCGGTAGGCTGTATGGACATTATCTCTGTCACCTGCTTGTATATGGAACGCTTATGTATTTGACGTATCACATTTTCTTTTGTTTCTTTTTTTCTCCTTGGTCTATATGTTTTTAACTTTTTGATAGCTGTATAAGGGACCTTTCATTGCTCTGGTTGTCTGCAGACATTTTTTGTTATTTCTTTTTTCTTGTTTTGTGATTTTTCCACTTTGGATATTTACAAAAGGGGAGTGCCTTACAGGATACATTAACTCTGTGTTTTCGATTAATATATACATTTTCATCTATTAAATATTTGCAATATAATTTCTTCATGTGCACATTTATAGCGCTGGGGAGTTTCTTTTGTATTCTTATTCGACAATATGGACTAACTAAAGATAAGTGGGTACAGTATTTAAACCATGGTTTGCGAGGGAAAGCGTTAGAGGCCTTTGCAGAACTCCCACCTGAAATGGACAGAGATTATGAGGCAATCAATAGTGCCCTGCTACAGTGTTTTAATATCACTCCAGAGGTGCACAGACAGAAATTCTGTGATTTAAAATGCAGTTCATCTAATACTTATTTAGGACTTGTGGCCCAACTGTCCACCTCATTTAAACAGTGGATTGGAGGGTTAAAGATCACCACCTTTGTTGGTCTAAAAGATTTTATGAACCAGGAGCAGTTCCTCACTTTGTGCCCAGCTGATGTGAAGGAATGGGTAGTGGATCGGGACCCTGAGTCATCTGTGGAGGCAGCTAGACTGGCTGACAAGCATACAGTCACCCGGGCACCTGCAGCTAAGAGAGGGACTGGAAAGGGGGGCGGCCTGGAAAGGGGGGCGGCCAGGAGGATGATTGCCACACCCCTAAACACCATCAGCCCCTGTTCTTTCATCTTTTGGGAGGGTGGGGGCAAAGTCATTTTTAGGAGACCCCCAACGATGTTTTGCATACAACCAGGTGGGACACATCAGTACCGCCTGTTCAGAAAAGAAGAACACTTCACCCTCCTCGGAGGGAGGGGGGTGTTACCTCCCCTGCAATCTTCTCCAGCTGTCCTGTGTGTTGCTGGTCCAGAAGGGGGCCAGAACCACAACCTGCAAAGTCACTGTGGGTGATGTGGGGTTAAGAGATACTGGTGCGGATGTAATGCTAGTGCATTCAGAACTGGTAGGGTTAGAGGACTTCATTCCAGGAAAATGTATTTTGGAGTAAGGGTTGGGTGAAATTCACCTTACTGTGCCTATGGCCAAGGTCTATCTTGACTGGGGTGCTGGAAGAGGTCTAAGGGAAGTAGGGGTATCAGACCATATTCCTACAAATGTTTTGCTTGGAACCAATTTAGGCAGCATATTATCTCAATATGTCGCTAGTAGGGATGTTGTGGACTCGAAAATTAACCATGTTTTTTCCCAGGTATCAGGATGTGACAGGGAAAATGTTTGTTCAGTTGTATCTGAAGTTGGTAATCTAGGTTGTGAAAGGAACATGCATGCTCAATTGTACCTGACCTGGGTAGACTTTCTGAAATGTCAGTGTTCACAAGCCAGTAAGCAGTGCAGGTCAGGTCGCCAGAATTAATCCCTGAGGGGGAGGGGGGAGGGCTGGTAGCAGAATGTGACAATATCCTAGAGTCATTCTCTGAGGGGGAGGGAAGGGGGATGCCAGAAGGTAACACTGACCCCGAATCAGTCTCTCTAACCCCCCTACCTCCAGCTCCTGCAATGATAGATGCTTCTGATTACAATATGGTAAATTGTGTTGTCTTGAAATCTAGCCTGGTTCCTTTACAGACTCCCTGTCCTGAGATAACTGAAGTGGGCATTAGTGTTATCAATGCTGCACATGATACTTACTTGGATAAAATACATGTTCAACCTGTGCCAGCTGAGGGTGTTATTGAGTCTGATGCATTCAGAATTAACCAAGTGTATTCACAGGTAATGTGTACTGAAGTAAGGGCAACATGTGACTGGGAGGGAGGGCAGAGGAAAATTGTGTATCCATCTGAGCATGAAGCAGCATGGGCCAAAACTTTAGTGATCAATGGAGGCTTCCACTTACAGGAGCATAAGAGGGAGAAGGTGGGTAGCTCAGCTAGTTCTCTAGGGGTTCTGGTAAAGACAGGTGTGAGAGGATCACAGGCAGATGGGCCCACCTTGCACCTTTGTATACTAAGCCAGGTGAAGAAGGAGTAGTGTAGCATAATGTGGAGGAACAGCTTAATGGGAAGGTGGTACTAGGGGTTAGTGTGTACCCCTCTCTACCAAAATAAGGGGGTTCCCCAATACCTGAGTCTAGCGGCAAGGAAGGTGCTTTCTCACTTAGACCCCAAGTAGAGACCAAGCTAAGGATGGAGACAAGATTATTACAAGAGATTACCTCCAGACTTAACCCTGATCCTACAATGGAAAGTCTAAATCAGGTATTGTGTCACAGGGGCAGGAATCAGATGGATTAGGAGGCAGGACAAGGAGATGGTATATTGTGTGTTGTCCTCGATTTCACAGAGACCACTGCTGCATTGCTAGATAACAATGTGGCCACAGGGAGCTTTCAGGGGGGATCACAGTATGTGGGAGCAATGCAGGGATCTATGTTAAAGGGCCAGGTAGGAACCATACCCCAATTCACCCCCCTCAACAGGCAGACCCAATCCCAGAACATTTTTCCTAGACACTGGACCCGAGGTGAGAGGTTCTGCCATGCAGCCTGCAACATGGACTGTCCTTTGTTCTTAGACCCTGAGAGTTTTAACAGAAGAAGCCTTGCCTATGTCTCACATTAAAAGCAGGGTCTGTAATTGGGATAGGCATGTACAATTGGTCCCTATAGGGCCCAGGATAGAATGCAGCACTGTGGGTGTGGCCAGTTGAGTACATGGCTCTCAGACAAAAGAAAAGTACAGTAACCCAGTTGGAATGTGACCCCCCCACCATGTCACTTTACTGTGCTGCACAAGAACAAAAGCAACATGGTAACACAGACAGACTGTCACAATGGAAGCATTGTGTTAGGTGAGCAGGAATAATCATCAACAATTTCCCTGCCACCCTCTAGAATGGGGAGGTGACATGTGCAAACTAATTTCTGGGCATATAAATCTTCAAATAGGTGTTTTTGAATGGATTCCTAGAAATAGTGTGACATGGCTCAGTAGAGCTGTTTAAATCAATGTGTTTGATTATGTTAAACTCCCCAGAGGGTGCTGGTACAACTGATCTCTTCCAAGAACTCTCTCCTTGTTTCTGGGCAGATCTCCTTCAATGGCCACACAGACTATATCTCCACTTTCTTTAATAGATGGCAAATTTCTAGATTTGATGTTTGCTGAATAAATGGGCATTACTTTCCTGAAGATGGAACCTGTCATCACAGTCTGTGGTCTGAATGGTAATCCTCTGGTAGGCGGAATGATCTTGAATAAAACATCTCCAGTTCTCCTTTCTATTGGAATTCTTTACTCATCGAGGTTAGCCATCTTTTTGAGTAGTTGTCCCACAGCTCCATTTACCCTTGGTCATCCATAGCTTCATTGCCATAACCATCTCATCGATTGCTCCTTTTTTTCGACTACCTGTTTGTCTTTACCTGTTCAAATTCTGCAATCAGTTTCTGAATCACTACCTTATCCCTATCATAGCTTCTTGGATGTTTTCTCTAAAAAAAGCCACAGATTTGTTATACCTGCACCATGATTTTGACTATGCCATTGACCTGATCCCTGGATCTAGATTGCCTAAGGGCAGACTCTATGCATTATCTACTCCCATGGAGAAATACATTAAGGAGAACCTTAGTAAGAGTTTCATTAGGCCCTCCAAATGAAGCTACCATCTTCTCTAAAATTGATCTCTTCTGGGCATATAACCTCATATGGATAAAGAAAGGGGGCGAGTGGAAACCTACTTTCAATATTCAGTCAGGCCATTATGAGTATCTTGTCATGTACGTTGGGCTCTGTAATGCCCCAGCAGTTTCTGAAGCCTTAATTAATGATGTTCTTTGAGACTTTTTTGGGCAAGATCATTGTTGTATATTTAGATGACATCCTGATCTATTTCAAATCCTTAGAACAACACCAACTACATGTAAAGAACTTACTCCTCAGACTCCAGGAGCACCACCTATTCCCTAAGTTTGAGAAGTGGGAATTTGAAGTTGAAAAGGTTACCTTTCTGGGGTACATCATCTCTCCCAAAGGGTTTATCCAAGGATCCTAGTAAAGTCCATGCCATCTTGGATTTGGTACTACCCACCAATCTGAAGGTGATTCAGAGACTCCTGGGGTTCGCCAATTACTACTGGAGATTCATTTCACTCCTTCTCGGTCTTAGTGACTTCTATCACCTCGCTGACCAAAAGCGGGGCAGACACCTCCAATTGGTCTTCTCAAGCCTTAAATGAATTCAGTGCCTGAAAGCAAGTCATCTCAGCACCCGTACTTCGCCATCCTAACCCATAATTACCATTTGTTATCGAGGTAGATGCTTCGGATGTCGGTGCCTGTGCAATCCTCTCTCTGAAAGATACTTATGCCCATAGGTTACATCCCTGTGCCTTTCTTTCCCACAAGTTTGCACCTGCATATTCCAATTATGACGTTGGAGACCATGAACTTCTTGCTAACAAATGGGCCTTCGTGGAGTAGAGACACTGGCTGTAAGGTGATACTCATCACCATTTTTATGATTCATGAAAATATGCTTTACATTGAATCAGTCAAGAGACTCAGTTCTAGGCAAGCGAGTTGGACTTATTCTTCACCCGATTTCAACACGCTGGCAAACTCGCAGTTTGATACATTTCCCTTCTAGTGTCTTGCGGTAGTTTTAACCTTTTTTAATGTTTTTATTTATTTTTGTGCCAGCAGGTCCAGTTTCTGTACAGCCGCCGGACGTGCCGTCATTGCACATTTAATGTAGACATTGTGACTGTTTACATTACTACTGTCGATAATCACAATGTCTACATTATAAGCATATCAACAGAACGAATCTGTCAGCCTTTACCCTTTTTTGTTTTCGACAGGATAATTATCAACAGATCCACCACTGGAAATCCGTACCCAACCCGTTTACTCAGCATAAATTCAGGAAATCGAAGATGCAGGATGTTCGAAAGAGAACATGAGTATAATCTGATTATGTTGAGGCACAGTTCAGATTGTATTTAGATATGATATTTCCCCTGTGTAAGGAATTTGGTTTCCTTAGGAATGATATGAAAAATATGCTGCTTCTTAAAGAAGAAAGGCTGCTCCTAGTTTATCCAAAAAGCATCTGACCTATCGGTGGGTGCACTGGATTGCATCCTGAACCAAAAATGCCACTTCCAGTTACTGTTTAATGGTGTCTGGCTCTGGACTAGCGGCAGTAGCCATGGAAAACAGGCTTTTATATTCTTCTTTTTTCTTTGTAAAATACTGATGTCACTTATCAGCTTCATCCATTTTTTCTTTTTATGTATGTTTGTCAATAGAGTGAATTTTCATGAATAATTTACAATCTGCAATAAACCTGTAACAGATGTTGACCGACTTTGGCTTGCTAGATGCTGTAGAACTAGGAGAATTCCTTTTGCTGCAGGTGGTGATACAGAGGTTGTGGGGAGGTGATAACGTGACAAAGGTGAGTGAACATTACATCTTATTGAGTCTGCAGCTACAGTCTCTGATGTGCATTTCACTAATCTACATAATATATCCTGATATACTTTCTGCATGGAGAGCTTTGGATTCATTGATTTGTTTTCTGCATACCTTTCCTTTATTCTGTATGTTGGTCGTACCCTAGATTGGACCCAGGGTGGAGATCGAGGGTGGGGCTCTTACAACTGTATGTATAAACTAAACACATAAATGGTAAGATACAACTGTACACTTGCACAGAATGCCAACAAATACTGTGCACTTTCAGCATACGAAATAGGATAAAAGGCATTTTATTATTTTGCCCATAAGGAAAATAATGGCTGTTTTTCATGTAGCACACAAATACTTGATAGCTTTATTTGTACACTGAAATCTAAAGTTGATCTAGGACATGCCCTACCCCAACTATAAATATGCCATCACATTTTAAATTTACCTCCTTCTCCAATGCAACATGGCTTTTGTCAAAGTCGAATAATTGGATGAAAGAAAGTATATTGATTAATATTGTTTTACCGTGCGATTGCGATCAGTACGCCACGTGTCATGGCGCAATTGCACGATAAATAACGCATGCATACACTCGCACTTACACATACACTTGTATATAGTTCATATTTATATTAGTTCCAATACATAGTTGTTTATGAGCAGATGTTATTCGGCTTATAGTTAAATATTAGAAAGTTATATGTACACATTATTGAGATCTAAGGTTCAGGTCACAGGAAACATGTCATGTATGGTGTCATTCTAATCCCCTATTTATTCGCAAACGTCCGGTTCATTCACCGAAAGGATCGCTGCTTGCGTATGCTAGTTATGGATGATAGGGAATAAATGATTAGAATGATATTGTCTGTGTAATGCTAATAGACCAGTTTAGTTCTTGGCAGGAACATTATCATTCATCTTCTGGAGAGCTGACCCCCACCCTTGGAAAGCTGACCCACACCCTTGGAGGGTGTTGTTTGAACTGACCTATGGACTGCATTACACTGGACCTTCCTATAGCCTGAACCTATGGAAACTTGCCAAGTCATCTGTATTGTATTTACTGTAACACAAAATATATATATATATTGCTCCCTGGAATCAGCTAGGCAGTCACTCTGACCACAGTCTTCAGAACTGAAGGACTGTCTAGCTGGTTCCAGCAGAGCGCAGCAGAACGCAGCAGAGCACAGCACCGTGCAGCACCGCACAGCGTATGTATCGGCTGTACTTATATATTGAACATATTCTTTTGCCTTTGCTAAATAAATTGCTTGTGCTTTGGAACCACATAAATCACATAGACAATGATTATTGGAAAACGATGAAATTACTTTAATATAACTTTTATCTGTTATTTAAAGTAAACACTACGGAGGGAACAGAAAAAAAACAGTATTTAAAAGAGAAGTTAGTGTCAGTCTCAGCATAAATTTATTAGTGCATAACAGGCTTACAGCTTTGTATTTTATAACAAACACACATGCATGCATATTTGCTCAAACACATACATTCACCTGTGTACACACACACACACACACACACACACACACAAAATATACATCTCTTATTCTAGGTAGTAAAGAGCAGAGAGTGCTTCTGGCAACAGCAGAGTAAAACAGAATACAAGGTCACATTTAAAAATGCTGCTTTGGAACATAGCGGTTTAATGTTTTTACCAACAACTTACAGGTCAAAGAAATAAGATTTTTTGTCTCAAAGGCCAGCTTATCACATACGTTTTCTGTCTGATAGCTACACTACCTAATGAAAACGTTATTACTTTGAGAAGTTTTTCTCTGGTAAGTGTTCTTTTGTTAGTGACCACAAACATTTAGCAATTTTCTTCAATATTTGTTCTATTCAAACCTATTGTAATTTAATGTTATGATTGGGCAGCACGGTGGCTCAGTGGTTAGCATTTCTGCCTTACGGCACTGGGGTCATGAGTTCAATTCCCGACCATGGCCTTATCTGTGAGGAGTTTGTTCTCTCCATGTTTGTGTGGGTTTCCTCCGGGTGCTCTGGTTTCCTCCCACACTCCAAAAACATACTGTTAGGTTAATTGGCTGCTATCAAATTAACCCTAGTCTGTCTGTGTCCGTGTATGTGTTAGGGAATTTAGACTGTAAGCCCCAATGGGACAGGGGCTGATATGAGTGAGTTCTCTGTACAGCGCTGCGGAATTAGTGGCACTTTATAAATAAATGGTGATAATAATGATTGTTTGCTGCCTGTCCTTCTACATCAGCTTCTCCAGACTATCAATCTTTTCTAGTTCATGCCGCTTCACCCATCCATATCTTAGATGCCCCATGACCTATATTCCTGTGTACAATTCTCCTATAATTATTGTTTCTTTTTCTCTCACCACATTGCTCTGCAAATCTCTACACTGGCTCCTCATGTCCCCCAAAATCCAATTCAAACTGCTCATCTACAAAGTCGTCAACAACACTGCCCCTTTCATAGGCAAACCGAGGGGGGGGGTGGTTCCTCGTGCTTGGAAACCCCCCTCCAAGCCTGGGGCACTGTATAATTTAGGTGACTGGACCCTGCTCCCTCTTCACACAGCTCTACTTACAAATGAAGAGATGCGTGCACCAAACAGTAGTACACGCAGCACTGCCCATGTATATTATGGGGTTAGGAAGAGTTGGAGAGCAGCCAAGCACTGTCTAAAATTATAGCCACGCCCCCATGCATGCTGGTCACGCCCACTGGCAGCGTGGTGTGGAAACCCCCCTCTACAAATCCTGCGTTTGCCACTGCCTTCGTACATCTCATATATCATCTCTAAATAATCTCCCTCACACCTTCGTCTCATCTGTTGCAACCACCTCTCACACTTGCCTACAAGACATCTCCCAAATGCTTTACAATCTGCATAAACAACCATCAATCTAGGGGAATAAAAGAACAACGTACATTTGTCAGGAGATAGAAGGAGTATTGTTTATTACTTTATTCAAATACCTCAACATTTGCACTTTATGCTCTCGGAAGCATAAAATGCATTAGGTTTTGTGTATTTTTGTAGTACTACCCCCAGAAAACATATTCTACACTACAAATGTTTTTTCTGGCAGAAAAATGACCCCTTTAGCACACAATATGCATTAATGCTTTTATACTCACTGTAACAGGTTGTGTTCTGTCTGGTTTTCTATCCAAGGACATCTCCGAAGTGCGTTAACTGTCATCAAAAAATGCCCCCAATAAATCCAATCAAGTCTAGAAAAGAAATAAAAGAATGCATAATTAGCCATGTATTTTTTTCAGGTGAAGTTATGCACAAATCCTTTTCCATATCTAATTGATGGCTAAAAACATTTGATCATTTCTCCACAATGGAATATCCAAGTCAAAAGTCCCATTGACTGAAATGACCTTCTCCTTCTCTAATAATTTTTTCAAGTATATGTAATGACCCCTTGTGGGTTAAGAGTGGGGGTGATTCCTTTTTCTAACATAAGGGTCATGCAGATGTTAGATAGATCCAGCGCTGTGTCCTACTTCCCACACAAAAATCAAATAAAAGCATGTATTCTCCAATCAACTACAGCCTGTGTTCCCTTAGAAAATTGAACACAAATTTCAAAACCAAGAAAAGAAACAATAAATCATAAAGAGAATCCTAGCACTGTTGGTTCCCCAAGGGATATAAAAAAAATGTGTAATTCTTACATTTTCACTGTAGTCTTTAAATTGCCTCTATCTCCTTTTTTCTTATTTCCCAAACTGTAGATCAACATGTGAATCAAAACAATAAATAAAACATATTGTCGTTCAGTTATAAACAAACCATTCCAGTGATATTTCTAAACACAAATAAATATATAAAATGATAAAAGTGTCCAAACAACTCCAAATAAAAACAAATGCATCCAGCGGAATATATGCAGTTCTTCTTACAAGAAAATGGATTGATAAATCACAGTGTGCATTAAGATAGTAAGTTCCTCGGGGTGTTGATGTCATCGGACAATTGCTCCAAAAGGTATCAATACTGGTGAGAAGACTGATACAGGGTTATCTCCACCTCCTCAACTGTATTGTATTAGTCTTTCTCAATGTGGACAATGTTGGGTTACAGGAAGTCCTTTCTAAACTTGCATTATCCAATCAGATCACAAGTAAGTATTACTTAATTATGTTGGTTTGCAGATTTATAACCGAGGGATGAATTAAACCCAAGGGAAATTAAAAGCTGAGGTGTGTGTTCGCAAATCTCAGCTTTTAATTTAAGGGGTTATAGTGAGCCTTGGGTACGCCCATTGCTGTGTTTCAGTGGGAGGTCACAATTATCAATTTCTCTGGTTGATGGTGTTCTGCCTCTGGTCTGCAAGACAAGTTGTGGAGATATGTGCAGGTCTCCTCTCTATCCCTCCTGTCTCTAATGTAATTTCTAGCCCTCTGTTTTCCTTCAGCCCCCCCCCTTATTCCTGTATTATACTGCCTTCTTCCCATTTCCTTTTCCCTGTCTCTTTAGCCTTCTCTCTTTCTCCTCTGGTGCCAGTTTTTCAGCCCCCTCCAATCAATTTCACTGGTCATTTGAACCATCCACCACCACCACCGCCGCCTCAATGGATATGGGGTCCTTTCAGCCTCCCCTCTCCTTTTTCTCCTTCTCCATACTTACCTGGTCCTGAAGCCTGTCCTCGTGGCTACTGCCCCAATCCATTCCATGTAGAGCAAGTTGCTGCATTTCCCAGCATGTATGCCAACTGCACATATCACCCTGTCACTGACATTGGCGTGGCCCAGGAGGATGTTAGCCATTTAGTAACTCTGCACTTGTGGCTGGGGGGCATAGAGTAGTGCTCCTCCTGCTCCTTCAGCTGCGGATATTAGGAAGCGGGGATTTAGACTTGTAAAGTCAGTCTGCCAGCTAGTGCAGCAATGAGTGCAGGTACATAAATGACTCTATGAGGCGTCCATAGAAAAGAAAGAGTGAATGACTCTCCACTGGTGAGTAGTAAGCGTAGCTGGATGTACAGGGGGCTACATATAACTGTATTTTATTATCGTTCACTGTCTATGTAAGAGATACCTACACCTCTAATGCAGGACAAGTTTCTGAATGAAATTTCTACTTTTTTTGCCTCCCCAGCTCCCCCAGACTCCACACTTTACACAAGGGGCATGTGGCCCAGCCATGTTGTACAGCTGGAGGGGCATAGGCAATGTGGCTCGCTTTCCCCCATAGTGTAGCCCCTTGCTCCCCCAGCCTTATTTGTTGCTGGACTTGCCAACATAACATAACATAATTGCAAAGAGGCCAATGATTTGGGCTGGTAGGCTTGGCGTTAAATCAGATAGGGCCCCTGTAGCAGCTCCGGCATCTAGGGTCTGGCATTGCCATCCAAAGGTCTTAGACAAAGCTGCTTGTGACATCAGAGGTGTGGAGTGCCTTTAATAGCAAGTCATACGTACAGATTGTATGCCCTAAACTGTTGTAGGACGAGCAGCACCGGTCTGTGTAGATTCCAATACATTCGGGGTCACGGGAGACAATGAGCAATCCAGAAGGATTGAGTGATTTTACAGGTGACTGCGAGGCTGTTGGCTGATTGCTGGAGATTCATGAAATTTCCAAAAGGGGAGACTGATCAGATATAATGCAGCATGTTATAAAATGTTATATTTTTTCCTGGAGCACTAACACTGACTTTTCTGCTGTGCATTTTTATTTTGCATACTGAGTGCCATAGACAAGAAAATTAGTTTTATAGGTAATTTCATGAACAAAGTGATGACAATAAGTGTGACTATTATAACAGGAGCTGGCAGTAATATTTCTCTAGTGTTGCATGACACAATAAATTTTACATTAATTTGTGCTCCATAAAAATGTTCATTCTAAAATAGCTTGTCAATGATAAATATGTTAGGCAGTCTGAGGAAAGTACTGTAGATAGTATAGATTTTGATTGAATAGCGGAATACCATATACATTTATATAGATGGTGTTGCTGCCTTTATATCAGTCAAAGTGTAGCATTATGACTAATGCAAACTGTTGTTTTTATTTCAGGATTTCATGTATATATGCATATGGTAAGTATAATGTTTGTATGGTACTTGCATGGAGACAAACTTGGAGACAAGTTTGGCTATGACATAACTACTAGCCCTATAATTATAGGATCTATGCTATGGTATAATGCAGCTAATATGTCTTTCGCTCATATGAACTAAGGTCATTCTTATTCTTTAGACATTTTCTTTTGACAATAACTTTCTGTAAGGTTAACGCAAATGTCATAATCCTAATTCTTTGGCTTCCCCCTGAACTGTCCTACACCTGGCGCATGCCTGGTTTGCTAATTTTCAATATTTTATTTTAGCTTGCTGTGGTACTTCTCTTTACCTTGCAGGCATCTCCATTGTTCACAATCTGACCACAAATGGGTCCATCAACCTCAAGAATCGGGTTTGGCCATCCTCCATGATGTCACGGTTGGTTTACAGGAAATTGATCCCTAGGCTCTGCTGAACCTGGCTAAGGCCACCCACAAGTGTGGAGTCTAACAGACAGGTGGTTTTCACCAGGAACCCCCGCAAGGAGGTATGGTCTTAGCTGCACCAAGTCTGCAGGTCGCGGTCCCGTGAGTGAGTGTACAGCAGAACGATGTGGGGCAGCCAGGTGAAGTGGATGGAGACGATGAAGTCCACAGATGAGTGGTATAAATACAGGCACAACAATAATATAGGCTGATAGTCAGCAGCCAAGGAGTCTCTAGGAGAATAGGTGTTCTGTGTTATACAGCGAGAGGACAGAGGCTGTCACTATGAAGTACTCTGGAGATGGTAATGGAAGTACTGGAGCAGCAATAGTTCAACACAGCCATAGGCTGAAGGCTGACTGGAGTGGTGGAGGTAACTCTTAGAAACAGCTGATGAGTCCCAGATGAAATAGCAGCTCTGAGTGGTAGTGATGAGAGAACTGGAGCTGTCACAATAGAATACACTGGAGATGGTAATAGAGGAACTGGAGCAGCGATAGTTCAACACGGCCAGAGACTGAGAGCAGACTGGAGTAGCGGAGGTAGTAGCGGCTCTGAGTGGTAGTGATGAGATAACTGAAGCTGTCACAATGAAGTACTCTGGAGATGGTAATAGAGGTACTGGAGCAGCGATAGTTCAACACGGCCAGATATTGAGAGCAGACTGGAGTAGTGGAGGTAACCCGTGGTAACAGCTGATGAGTCACAGATGTAGTAGCGGGTCTGAGTGGTAGTGATGAGAGAACTGAAGCTATCGCGATGATGTACACTGGGGATGGTAATAGAGGTACTGGAGCAGCGATAGTTCAACACGGCCAGAGACTGAGAGCAGACTGGAGTGACGGAGGTAACCCGTGGTAACAGCTGATGAGTCACAGATGTAGTAGCGGCTCTGAGTGGTAGCGATGAAAGAACCGGAGCTGTCACAATGAAGCACACTGGAGATTGTAAGTGAGGTACTGGAACAGCGATAGTTTAGCGCAGACCACAAACTGAGAGCAGACTGGAACACAGGCAAACCACAAGGAGAACAGGAACCAGAACCACAGGCTGCAGGAAGTGAGCTTGAAGAACAGGAATCAGACAGGTGAATCCAGGAGGTTTAAATAGTGCTCCAGAAGTGCTTAGCCAATGAAAAAGAGGGAGGAGGTCCTGAAGTGCAATAGGCTTGCACCTGCACAGATCTGAATATAACTGAATGAATGAACTGGAGAATGTCTGATGCTGGGACATGGCAGTTTCCAGATGAATGGACTGCAGGTAACGAGACAGGTACTATCTGTGGGACCGGAGCGTTACACATGAGATGTGTCTGGCCTCTGTTTCTGGGTCTGGCATCTGTTTGGGTGGGTGAGCATGATGTATTTTCTGTCCACAATGTTTTGCCTGCTTTCTCTGCTTGTCACAGGACTAGCGCATACTCGTCCAAGTTCGGTGCATAGCCCAGTAAGCTGGTTGAATGGTTAGTCGAAGTCGTATAATTGGATGAACAAAAGTATATTTTTTAATATTGTATTACCGTGCGATCGCGATCGGTACGCCACGCTACACGTGGCATGGCGCGATCACGCGGTAACATACGCACACACACTCTCACTACAACATTTAGTTATTTATATATTTCATATTTATATTGATTCCATTCCACAGTGATTTGTGAGCAGATAGTATTTAGCTTATTATTAGTTTATATATTATGATTATATGTACACTTTAGTGTTATTTAAGGTTCAGGTTACAGGAAACGTGTCATATCTGGTATCCTTTTAATCCAGTATTCATCAGCAGTTGTACGGTTGCTTCACCGAAGAGATCGCACATTGCATATTCTAGTTAGCGATGTTAGGGAATACATTTTTAAAGAAATACTGACTATAAAATGCTAATAGACTAGTTGTAACTGGATTCCTGGCAGGAAAGTCAGAGCACAACCCCTGGAGAGACGACCCCCTACTTTGGATATTTTTGGTTTGAACTGGCCTATTACCTGCAGCACTCTGGACCTTCCTGATACCTGGACCAATAGAAGCAGGCCACACCATCTGCATTGTTTTCACTGTAACACTGACTGTATATAATACAGCTTTCACTGGCACTGGCCTCAGTCTTCTCTGACCACAGTATTCTGGAGTGAAGTACTGTGTTCAGGTATCAGTGGGAGCGCAGCTAGCGCAATTGAGCATAGCGGTATGTATATATATTTTGGTATTGGCTGTACTGTATTATAATTATGTATTGAACTGTTAAATTTTACATCTGCTAAAATAAATTACTTTGTGCTTTGGAAACACAATACAATCGCATATGCAATGCTTATTTGAAAACAATAGAATTACCTAAGCTGCCCGGACTTGTAGGCCAGTTATGCAAGGTAGGCCTGGCCATTTTCCTCTGGGTGGTAGGTACAGCATTTTCCCACTGTCTTCAGGGGCCGGCCTGACAGTTCTTGCACTCTTGTATCCTATGTGGGGGTCTTCTTGCTAGGTCCTGTGCCAAAACCGCCAGAAGCAGTAGGGGCGAGAGCCCTTACAAGGTTATCATTCAGTGGAGTGGCTCTCTCACTATTATTAGTAGACTGGAAGGGAGTAAAGAGGGGAAGTGTATTTTACATGAGAAAATCAACAGTTAAACATTTTATTATAACTCAGAGATGAGTTAAGTCCATGGGAAATGAAAAGTTGAGGTGTGTATTTCTAACTTTATGTGTCCCTCTCTAAGGGGTTTAATTGAGCAGGCAAAGTGAACCATTGGTATGCCCACTGTGGTGTTACGTAGGAGGTTACATATGCTACATTATAAATTCCCCTGGCTGATGGTTTTCTGCCTCCAGTCTGCAAGACAAGTTGCCTACTCATTTTGGAGACCTTCTGCCGGTGCTTTGGGTGCCAACTCCTGCTGGAGGCATGTTTTTCTTCCCCCCTGGATTTGGAGCTTCCTCGCAGGTGATTTGGATGCTTACACCTGCACAAGCCATGTTTTTCCCTCCTGGTTTTGAGCTATCTTGCTGGTGCTTTATGTGGCTACACCGGCCCAGGGCGTATTTTATTGGTAACCTTTGTGGGATGGTTTTGGTTTGGGTTCCCATACCCTTCGATCTGGCGGCTGTATGTTATTTTATTTACCAGAGCGGGACCATTTCATTAGTGTTTTGGATGCCAACACCAGCTGTTCTGAGCTTTGTTTTTTCCGGATTACATTGAATAAGTCGGTGGAAAATGCGTTGTGAGTGCACATTAGTTTAATTTATGTAATGACTGAACCCTCCTCCCTTCGAAGAATAGGCATAGGTTTCAGTAAAGGGGGCACAATTGTTGGCTGTGTTCCATCAGCCCAGAAGGGACTTGGGTTTTCGAATTCGGATAAGGCATACCCAAGTTTAAGGATAACTTTACACCCGGGTCAAATGGTTCCCCATGTATTTTATCAAGAATGTAAATGGCCTCACTGTTGATATCAGGACTGTTTATTACATGAGAACATCTACCATTAAGCATTTTAATAAAAGACAAATATTAAACAAATTAAATAAAATGATGATTAAATATAAAGTCTAACAATAGAATAAAATACACTTTAATTCATTAAGTATTTGAATAAATTAATCCTCGTAGTGCATACACGTTCAGTCCACAGAGTAGCAGCTTTGATTTCTGAAGGAGCTATCATGACAACCCACAAGCTACCCATTAATTCCATGGTAATGTCAAGTCCAATTTTGCAATAAAGTCAAAAATCATCTGATGTTTACGATGGATTCATGCAATAAACACATCTCTAGTCAGCGGAACTGGCGAAACGTCACTTGCGGTAAGCAACTATGTGTGGTTCACGTCTCGTTCACAATCTCCTCCACAGTAATCATAGAGGTTGCCAGGGTAACCTGGATGATACTCACTTGGGTTCCAAACAGTTTGTTGCACTTTTGACTATAGCAAATCCGATAGTAATAATGACTTTTATTTTTAGACAATTGAAATATACTTCAAAACATCTTAAAGTCAAATGTGTTGAAGAGACAATAATACACTTCATAGAGATTCATATCTCTCTTAGATCTCAATTTGTCATAATTGCCAAAAAGTACAATTATGTTATTGAAACAGAATCTTCATGATTTCTAAATTGTTGGAAAAAATTCTTTATGGAACATTTTGTTGTTGTCCTGTAAAAATGTTAGTAATACACCAATTTATTCACATCCTTTGGGAGTACCAACAGCGCTAGGATAATCTTTATGATTTATTGTTTCTTTACTTCCCAAATAACCATTTTCTCATGATGATAAAACAGGTACTATTTTTTTAAGGCAGTGGGAAATTACAAGTGTCATGAACACCTGTCCCAGATACAGCAATCTGAACAGCTGGCCGTGACTGGTATCACCTTAGTCACTTAGCAATGAATACACCTCTTCTGCCACCATGAAGGATTTATTATGGTGTCCTTATGTTCACCAGAACCACTTATTAATGTTTCACACTTTAATCATATACACATGTAGCATGAGCCTCCCTGGGCTTGGTAAATTCACAAAGAATCACGGAGAATACACTAGATTAAATTTATTTAACCTGAAAAATTATTCCAAGGCTTAGTCACAAAAATTAATAAAAAGAAATACAATAAATTTGAATAAATAATTTTCAGAAAATAAAATAGGAAATAAAATCAGAATTACTACTTACTAGTTAAGACCTGGGGGTAAATGTATCAAGCTGAGAGTTTTCCGGCAGGTTTGAAAAGTGGAGATGTTGCCTATAGCAACCATTCATATTCTAGCTGTCATTTTGTAGAATGTACTATATAAATGATAGCTAGAATCTGATTGGATTTTCAAACCCTCCGGAAAACTCACAGCTTGATATATTTAACCCCTGGTGTGTGAGGGAACACAATTGAGAAAAATATGACATTTCAGTCTTGAAAGACCCCTCACGAAAATGCACACATTATTGTCTAAGGCAGATGATTTTAAACCCTTCTTAGAGGCTCTTCACCCCAGCTTAGCAATTACATTTTCAATTAAGTCAGATTGATTCCCAAAGTGACACAGAGCTTTCGAAAGTGAATTATCTATCACTAAGATATATGTTTGGGCACCTCAGAGAATTTCTCACTTCTGCTCTGCTTATGTGGCTAGATGGTTTACAACTTTGGGCTTCAAACTCCTCCAAGACCCTTATCTATCCCGAGCCTGGCTAGTTTCAAAAGATTAATGACACTTGCATAAGTTAAAACTCATGTCATCTAGCAAAGCACACGTTGAGATTACTTTGCAAGGTTACATAAAATATTCACATGGTCATACATGAATTTAACAGAAAAAAACAATCAGTCATTACATATACTACATAATCATCACAAGTTGGTGCAAGTGAGTCATTGCACAAAGGGCAGGGTTGTTTTGTAGATTTACTGGAATACCAACTCATTGCAGGTGCTGGACCCAGAGAGTTCTTATTAATATTAACATTTATTTCTAAACCACCATCATGCACCACAGTGATTTAAAATTTGGGACAAAGACAGTAATAAATCAAGGCTGGGTATTAACAGATAGACAAAGAAGACAAGCCTACAAACAACAGGAAAATTGGAGTGTGATACGTGAGGGTATGTGCCACATATTGCATATTACTTCAACCAGTTTGTAATGGGAAAAAGTGAAAAGTGGGACAAAGGGGTGAGAGAGATTTTGATTGTGGAAGAAAAATAAATGCATCTTTTAGAGAACTGTATAGAGTGGTGGTAACTGGGTAGGTAAAGAAGATGGCTCTGGATTAAGAAAAACTTGAAGAAAGAGGTGAGGTTTCAAGGAATGCTTGGATCTTTGAAGACTCTAGAAAAGGGAGGTTGGGAGTGGGTGCATCCTAAAAAAAAGTCCTGGAGTTGGGAATGGGAGAAGGAAATGAGTGGATGAGAGAAGTAGATTCTGAGCAGAGCGGAGGCTTCATGCTGAGAGATATCTTGAGACAAGTAAAGAGATGTAGGTTGGTGCAGTTTTGTTTATGACTTTATATGTTAGTAAAAGTATTGTATATTGTATTTGGCAAATACAGGAAACCAATATAGGAATTGATAGAGCAGAGCAGCAGTAGAAGAATGTTTTGCAAGGAAAACCAGTCTAGCCTATGGATTCAAAATATATTGTAGGGGTGAGAGATGGATTAGGGGAAGACCGGAGGGAAGGCTATTGCCGTAGTCAATGTGGGAGATAATGGGTATATATAAGATTCTGCAATGTCTTGAGTGAGATATGTACACATTCTGGAACTGTTTTTAGATGTATGTACCAGGATTGGATAAAGAAGGGATGTGAAGAACAAAGGAAAGTTTTGAGTAAAGGGTGACACCTAGGCATCAATCTTGAGGAGTATGGTTTATTCTATGTTGTCCACAGAGTTATCAAGTAGGCAGCTTCTATTGGCTGATATATTGTTAGCTCAATTTTGGAAAATCTGGGCTTGAGGTGGGGAGAGGATATCCAAGATGAAATGACAGAGATGTCAGAGACAACTCGGACAACTGAGTCTATGTTATTCAAATATGTGATAAATTGTTTAATGGATATAACATCCCAATAAAAAATAATTTGTCTATGTAACAGCCATAGAGGACCAGATGTGCCCCGAACCCACCACCTAAAATATACTCAGACTCATAAGAGCCCATAAAAGGGTTAGCAAAGCTCGGAGCCAAACTGGTTCCCATGGCAGTACCCAGTGTCTTAAGGTAAAACTGTGAATCCAATAAAAAATAGTTGTGCTTTAATTTAAATCTAATGGACTCCTATATGAACTCATGATTCATTATTTCCTAATTTTGGTTTAAAAAACAATTAACCGATTTGATCCCATCTATATGTGGGATATTGCTATAAAAACAATTCAGTATTGCTAGCCAAAAATAAATAATTCTACTTTCAAACAATATATTGAATTACATGTAAAAATGTAGTATTGTTCCTGATGTAGGAGTGGATAGACATGACGTGAGCACTAAGAAATAAAATCTACAAAATGTGATAAATTAGAATGTATTTGGACAAGTGATAATAAATGAGGATGATAAAGTGAGGATCAAATAAAAATGTCCATATTTCCCTCGATATAGCTCCCTGAGCCAGCGCTTCATCCAAAACATTTTATAATCAGCCATATAGTGTCCTGTAGCGTTCCTTCCTAATTTGCAATTTTAATTTTGATTATCAAACTGCCTGTGGGCTTTACTGATGTAATCACTCACATTTTGCACTGACCTTATCTGCAGACTTTATTATGATATTATTGTTAGATGTAAAATTCTTTACAGCTTTTCTCTCTTTTTTGGTTAAATTATCCTTCAAGATTTTTTTTTCCAAATTCCTACATATCTTCTTGAAATCCACAGTAGTTGTTTGATAAAAGTTTCCTATAAACATGCTTTTATGTTGCAGGGATAGAATTAATTTTTCTATTAAATTGTGACATATTCCCCTTTTTTATTCATATCAAATATGTTTTTGTCTCAATCAAACTAGTAAGTACACTGTTGTTTAGAAGAGACTCTAACATATATACTACTTTCCTATTATTATTAACTAGTATAACAGCTGTTCCATGAATTGCATTACATTTTAACTCCTTATTATCTTATTGTCTTCTACTTCCTCACTAGTTGTCCCTACTCGTAGTCATTGTCACATGCTCCCTCAAAGTGTCCATGCATCTTAGATGCCTAGTTTAAAATGCCTGTACTGCTAAATTTTAATAGCAATACATTTTAATAGCAATACATTTTTTATAATAAAACTCTACTAAATTATTATATTGAGTATCTATACTACAAATGATCACATTGCACTGTATAATAATTAGAGATGTTTACTGACCCCCGTGTTTGGTTATTGATTTTGGATCTGGATTAACTTCGTGTTTTGGTTTTGGCAAAACCGCCCTTGTGTGTTTTGGTTTTGGATCCCAATTTGTTTTTCTAAAATCCCTAATTTTTTGGGCTAAAACTATTATTTTTGCATACGTTTGCTTTTTATTCCCCCTACATTATTATTAACCTAAATGACACTAATTTCCAGTCATTTGCAGTCAATTTTGACCACCTCACAGATCACAATATTATTTACATACACTTTCAATCAAAGATTGCAGCAGTTCTTGCGAGTGCTAAGAAGATGGCCATTTTCATGCCTAGGTATAAGACCAAAAAATCCAACTCTTATGTGTGAAATTATCTTTACCCAAATCCTAACAACAGTTGTTTAGTCACTTGTAGCATTTGTAAAGCCACAGTCAGTAGAAATAGGGACATTAACCATCTAGGAACCTCATCCATGTTACGCCATTTGAAGCGAGTTCATGGCAAGCTGTTGGAAAATCAGAAACTTATGCTAAAAGAATAACAACAAGCAGTCCAACATCAGCTTGGTCCCTTCTCTCAGCTAGATTCCGAAGCCTGCAATCTACACCCACAACAATGTCCTCATCAATATCCTCTGTAGCTATCAGAGTTAGTCCTGCATCCAAGTTGCTAAGGCTAGATGACTCCTCCACTCTCCAGGATTCCTCAAGAATTCTTGAGCGTCATTCCCACTGCTGCTGCTGCTGCTTCTGGGGGTAAATCTTCATCCCAGATGCAGACCAAGAAGAAGACTACTAGTAGTTTACAACAATTGACTGTTAAACAATCCTTTGCAAGAGGAAGTAAGTATGAAAGCTCTCACTCAGTGGCAAAGCGGATCACAGACGCCATGGCGACTATGCTAGTATTAGATCTGTGTCTAATATCCACCATTAATGCAGCTGGTTTTAGACAGTTACTTGAGGTCTTCTGTCCCAGTTATCAAATTCCATCATGACACCATTTTATTAGAAAAGTTATTCCTCACCTCTACCAGAAGGTTCGTAAAAATGTAATTATTGGGCTGCAAAATGCCATTCTACCCACTGTACACTTAACCACAGATATGTGGGCAAGCGGAACTGAGTAAACTAAAGATTATATGATTTTAACAGCCCACTGGGTTGGTCATTCGCCTTAAACAGCAGGGACAGCAGCAGCATGTACCAAAGAACGCTGCATTTTTCAGAGGCAGGCTACTCTGTGTATCATCTGCTTCACTATGAGACTTATTATTATTATTATTATTATTATTATCGTAGATTTGTAAGGAACCACAGTGCTCCACAGTGCAATACAGTAGGGAAGACAAGGACATATTTAAAACAAGACAGGACCCTGCTAATTAGAGAGCTTACATTCTAAAGGGAAGAGGGCATAGTTGAAACAAGAGGAGTGAGTGTGGCTCAGAGTGGAGATTGGGATAGTTCTGAGGGTGCATTAGTGTGAATAGTGTTATCGATGATAAGGTCACCTCTAAAAAAGATTTGGGGTTTCAAAGAGCATCTAAAGATTTGAAGGCTGTGAGAAAGTCTGATTGAGCATGGTAGGGAATTCCATAAGTGGGGAGCAGTACGGGAGAAGTCTTGAAGGCTGGAATGAGAGGTTGTTATCAGAGACCAGGCAAGGCACAGGTCAGGGGTAATACCGCTGACAATCTGTTACAAAAACTAAGGGATGTCATTGCAACATGGCTAATTCTGCTTGGACTCTCCTAAGGATATGTGATTTCTGATAACCCCACCAATATTGTTAGAGCATTACAGCGTGGGGAATTCCATCACATTCCCTGTTTTGCAAACACAATCCACTTGGTGGTACAGAACTTTTTAAAAACTTACAATGACATGCGGGATTGCTCTCTGTGTCACAAAATATTTAGGGTAATTTTCGGGATTCTGCAACAGCATGCAGGAGAATGCAGCAGCTGCAAGAAGAATAGAATTTAGGGGAAATGTAGTTTAGTCCAGCGCAGTGGAGAATATTCTCCGTGTTGTGCAAGGTGCTGAAACCACTCGAAGTAGTCACCTGTGAAGAGAGTGCAGACAAGTGATTCCCCTAATTAGACTTTTTGAAAAGCAGCCAGAGAAATTGAAGGAGGAAATGAAACAAAGCAATTCTGCTAATTATGTTGGACTTGCAGATTAAGTACTTTATTCGCTTCTCCAGGATCCAAGAGTTATCTACATCTTGAAATTGAATCATTACATTTTGGCAACTGTGCTTGATTCTAGGTTTAAGAGCTATGTCTTTTTTTTTTTTTCAACTGACCCACATCTCAAGTGATGCAATGCGCTCCTGGTCAGCAAGCTGACAGCTCAAGTGGCACATGACACAATGACATCTCCTCCTTCAGTTTCTCTGGAAATTGCTGCTGGGAAAAACCTTAGCTTTCTCAAGACACCCAGTGGTGATGCAGATGAGTCTGCACAACATTTTGATATTTGGTCTGGTCTAAAAGAATTGCCTAAAAATCGTGACAGCTCTTCCGTAAAATAAACTACAAATTCAATGAGTAAGGCCATTACCGGCAATTACATCAAAGTACACAGACTTCTGTGATGGTGGATTCCAGCGGGGATGAATTAGTATTGTTTGAGGATGATGTACACACTGATGAGGGTGAATATGATGACAGTATAGACTACAGGTGCTGAGATCTAGCTGAGAGAAGGGAGCTACCTGATGCTGGTATGCTTGGTAATATTTTAGGGAGAATGGCATGTTGGAAATTTTATGTTTTTCTACAGTAAACTTTCACCTTCATTAGAGAGGTGTTTTTTTTACAAAGGTACAAGCTTTTTATTTACATTTTTGTTTCCCTGACTTAAAACCACTATGCACTTGAACATAGACTCTAGCACATGAAGTAAAGGGATTAGTATCATCATGACTGAGACTGGAGAGTAACAAGAACAATGCCACCTCTCCTGTTTCTGTATGAGCTATGGCACAGTCGAATGTCAGTGGAGACTTTTAAGAACACTGACAGCCCTATTATTACAATTTCTGTTTCAGCACTGAACCCTGCCACTTCTCCTGTTTCTGAGTGAGCTATGGTACAGTAAAATGTAACTGCAGATTTAGACCAAGCCTGCCAGCCCTAGTATTTCTATTTCAGTAATTCAGCAATGACAATCAACAATAGAGCAAAGGAGCTCTCCTGAATGTCACTGCAGATTTTGAAGAACACTGCTACTCCTCCTGTTTCTTTTATACCTATGACGCTGCCCAACTGCTCTAGCGACTGCCAAGAACTGTGCGACCCCTTCTCTATCCCTCTGTGAAATGGCGCTGGATCACCATGGAGGACGGTACTTAAAGAATGCAAAACTCGCGAGATCCGACGTAACAATGACGTTTTGCCTCGTTTTCATTCCGAAGGTGCACGAAAGTACCGTGCCAGCTTGGCTTGGAACACGGATCTGCTAGGTTCGAGTGTGTTCAGTTCTCATAATAATAATGCAGTGAGTACTGCAGTGTATTAATCAATGCTACTAATTACAATTTTGTCATGAGCAGTAGCGGTGTATCTAGGGTGGGTGAGGGGCTTATTGTGGTAAAGACAGGAGAGTGAAGAGAGTGGGTGAAGGTAGAAATTGCTTTTGCTACAGTTTGGTTAAGATGGGATACTGATAGATCAGGTGAGAAGACGTAGATATAAAAGTGGCTGCAGAGAGGTGTAAACTTGATCAAAATAAACCAAACTGAGATTTCAGCAAGTATGTGGAGGCTTGTTATAGTTTAAGAGCAAAGAGGAGAAAGGGGTTGAGAACAGCTTGTACATTGATCTGTATATTACTGCATATACACTTATTATGATCACAATGCTCTACATTATTAATACTAAGTATACACTGATAAGGTTCATAGTGTGCTGTATAGTAATAGCTAGTATAAAGTGATAATGATCACACTGCTCTGTATATTAATACTGAGTATACACTGATAATGATCACACTGTATAATAATACTGAGTATATACTGATAATGATCACACTGATCTGTATAATGATACTGAGTATACACTGATAATGATCACACTGCTATGTATATTGATACTGAGTATACACTGATAATGATCACACTGCTCTGTATATTAATACTGAGTATACACTGATAATGATCACACTGTATAATAATACTGAGTATACACTGATAATGATCACACTGATCTGTATAATGATACTGAGTATACACTGATAATGATCACACTGCTATGTATATTGATACTGAGTATACACTGATAATGATCACACTGTATAATAATACTGAGTATATACTGATAATGATCACACTGATCTGTATAATGATACTGAGTATACACTGATAATGATCACACTGCTATGTATATTGATACTGAGTATACACTGATAATGATCACACTGCTCTGTATATTAATACTGAGTATACACTGATAATGATCACACTGTATAATAATACTGAGTATACACTGATAATGATCACACTGCTCTGTATATTAATACTGAGTATACACTGATAATGATCACACTGCTCTGAATAATAATACTGAGTATACACTGATAATGATCGCACTGCTCTGTATAATAATGCTGAGTATACACTGATAATGATCACACTGTATAATAATACTGAGTATACACTGATAATGATCACACTACACTGTATAATAATACTGAGTATACACTGATAATGATCCCACTACACTGTATAATAATACTGAGTATACACTGATAATGATCCCACTACACTGTATAATAATACTGAGTATACACTGATAATGATCACACTGCTCTGTATATTAATACTGAGTATACACTGATAATGATCACACTGTATAATAATACTGAGTATACACTGATAATGATCACACTGATCTGTATAATGATACTGAGTATACAATGATAATGATCACACTGCTCTGTATATTAATACTGAGTAAACACTGATAATGATCACACTGCTCTGAATAATAATACTGAGTATACACTGATAATGATCACACTGCTCTGTATAATAATGCTGAGTATACACTGATAATGATCACACTGTATAATAATACTGAGTATACACTGATAATGATCACACTACACTGTATAATAATACTGAGTATACACTGATAATGATCCCACTACACTGTATAATAATACTGAGTATACACTGATATTGGTCACACTGCTCTGTATAATAATACTGAGTGTCACGAACAGCACTCACTTGAGCCTGCGGGATGTGTGTATGACAAAGAGTTAACCAAAAACAACCACCGGGGGGTAAATGTATCATATTCCGGTTTGTACAAGTCGCCGGAAATCGGCGAGTTAACAGCTAAAATTTAAAGTGGCGCTGCCTTGTAAAGGGTAACTTGCCTTTATAAGGCAGCGCCGCTTTAAATTTTAGCTGTCAAGTCGCCGATTTCCGGCGACTTGTACAAACCGGAGTATGATACATTTACCCCCTGGTCTGTGTAAAATGATTAAATCCTTCCCTATCTATATCACACACTAGCTTTGCTGTATCGACTATAAAACCACCAAGGTTTTTTCTGAAGAGCTGACACTCTTATTTTGGGAATCCTTAGTTTCTCCCTTAGAATCAATCTAACACAATTTACTTTAATCAGATTTAATATAAACCACAATGTTCCCCCTGGTTTTAAATAATATTGTCTTTTGACCAAACTGTCGTGTGAATTCTTAAGAACACAGAGACTTGAACTTATTAAGTGTAATTTAATGTGGGAAATACATCCACAATGCTTAATATAAAACAGTTAATAAAATGACATACTAATATAATGCAATTGTTTCTTATAAAATAAAAAGGATAAAACACAGAATTGATAACTCATGTATAATCAACTTTCTGGTGCTGGGAGAAGTATAAAAATGGGACCCTCTTCAATATCAGATTGACTCCAAAAAGTGAACAAATCCTTACAGTCACTGTGTAGTTTTAAAACCAAGCTGTTGGTCCCACAACCCCATTCCTGTGATGTCCGAACTGAAAGGTCTATGTCAATGCAAATTAAGGTTTTATGACTCTGTTGTAGTCATAACACCTCTAAGTCAGGTTTTTGTTACCCTGTCCTAACTTTTCACCAGTATGGCGTACAAACATGATTTTACCCCCACACAACACGTCATAAGTTCACCCTTATCTGCATACCACACATGCCTCTGATAAGTATGATATTTGGAGAAAAGGATATGATATTTTCCTGTGACCCTATTCAGCTTAAGTTTGTCATTCACATATAACACTATCTCTGCTGTCTGCATGTCTGAGGCTTCCCAGAGGTTAGATTTCACTGTCCTGAAAGAGATATTTTCAAAGGCTTTCACTTTTGCGATCTGTCATAAGTGATACAAGGTGCTACAATGGATCTGTGCTCTTATCTACCAGCACCTTCTAGGTTGTTAAACATAATCAAACACATCGATTGAAACAGCTCCTCTGAGTCATGTCACACTATTTCTAGGAATTAATTTACAAACACATAATTGCAGCTTTATATGTCTAGAAATTAGCTTGCACATGACACTGAGTATATACTGATAATGATAACACTGCTCTGTATAATAATACTGAGTATACATTGATAATGATCACACTGCTCTGTATAATAATACTGAGTATACACTGATAATGATCACACTGCTCTGTATAATAATACTGAGTATACACTGATAATGATCACACTGTATAATAATACTGAGTATACACTGATAATGATCACACTGCTCTGTATAATAATACTGAGTATACACTGATAATGATCACACTGTATAATAGTACTGAGTATACACTGATAATGATCACACTGTATAATAATACTGAATATACACTGATAATAATCGCACTGTATAATAATATTGAGTATACACTGATAATGATCACACTGTATAATAATACTGAGTATACACTGATAATGATCACACTGTATAATAATACTGAGTATACACTGATAATAATCACACTGTATAATAATACTGAGTATACACTGATAATGATCACACTGTATAATAGTACTGAGTATACACTGATAATGATCACACTGCAATGTATAATAATACTGAGTATACACTGATAATGATCACACTGATATGTATAATAATACTGAGTATACACTGATAATGATCACACTGCTCTGTATAATAATACTGAGTACACACTGATAATGATCACACTGCTCTGTATAATAATTAGAGATGGTCACTGACCCCCGTGTTTTGGTTTTGGATTCAGTTTTGGATCTGGATTACTGTCGTGTTTTGGTTTTGGTTTTGGTTTTGCAAAACCACCATTGCGTGTTTTGGTTTTGGTTTTGGTTTTGTTTGGTTTTGTTTTGCTATTTTTTGGGAAAATCCATGTTTTTGGGCCTAAATTAACCCAATTTAGTGCTCCAACTGTTTTAGAGACAAGTAATCTAATTGTTGAGGTAATAAATCATCCAAAAAAACAGTTTAATTCTTCGTTGGTAGGCCTATTCTACACACAAAACAGATTGTCTTCCTCTCCATCTATGCATATTGGCAATGCAGCCATCGTCTTTGAATGTATATTACACCGTACACTTATAGTTAAATATGTAAAGAAATGGAAAAAGCCAGTTTGGTTTCTGTCTCTCAAGGCCCCCCTCCACTTGTATAAAATACCAAAAAATTCAGCCATTATAGACTGTACAATATTAATTGACATGGAGAAAGCCAGTTTGGTTTCTGTCTCTCAAGGCCCTCCTCCACTTGTATAAAATACCAAAAAATTCAGCCATTATAGACTGTACAATATTAATTGACATGGAGAAAGCCAATTTGGTTTCTGTCTCTCTAGGCCCCCCTCCACTTGTATAAAATACTAAAAAATTCAGCCATTATAGACTGTACAATATTATGAAAAATGGACAAAGCCAGTTTAGGGTCACTCTGTCTATGACACCCTACCCTTAAGGATAAATTGCCCTAACAGCAGCCTTTCAAGATGGTATGTGATATGGAAATGCCACAAGTCCCTTTCCTCTTTGGGGGTAGATTGCACCCTACACTTACATAGAAAGTTTTAAAAAGATGTTATCGGCATCATCTTCAGCTTAATCCTCACCCTCATCAGTGTGTACATCATCATCACAGACTATCAATTCATCGCCGCTTGAATCCGCCATTAGAGAACAGTCAGTGCTTGGATGTCTTGGATGGTGAAGGCCTTCCTCGTGGAAGATGTAGTTCATTTTTATAAACATCATTTTCTCCACATTTTTGGGAAGTAACCTTCTACGGCGATCACTGACTAAGTTCCCTGCTGTGCTGAACACTCGTTCAGAGTACACACTGGAGGGTGGGCAGCTTAGGTATTGCAAAGCAAGTTTGTACATGGGTTTCCAAATGGCCTGCTTTTCTTCCCAGTAAGGAAAGGGACTGTCTGACATTTCCATATCAACTACCTCTTGAAAGTAATCCTCCACCATCCTTTGCATGTTTTTACTCATATTGGATGGAGTTATGGGCAAAGTGACACATTTTTTTGAAAAATCCTTCAAACCAGCCCAGATGTTAAATTGTTCTCGTCTGCCCCCTGTGTCTTCCCTGCTTCTTTTTTGGAAATTTAATTTTTTACGAGCAACAGCTTGAGAAAGTGAAGGAGGACACGTCGTCAAGCCGAGGCCCAGTTCAGCGGCCAACTTGCTGAGCAATAGCTCCTTGCAAAAGTTCACATCTCGCTCATTTACAAGTAAAGACTCAATGTAGGTTTTAAACCTTGGATCAAGCACAGTGGCCAAAACGTACTGATCCGAGTTCAAGATCTTAATAACTCGAGGATCATTGTGAAGCGAATTAAGTACTTGATCGACAAGGCCAACATACTTTGCTGCATTGCTTGCTTTCAGCTCCTCCTTCATTTTCTCAAGCTGCTTTTCCAATAGTCTAATTAAAGGAATGACTTGGCTCAAACTAGCAGAGTCAGCACTGACCTCACATGTCACAACTTCAAATGGTTTCAGCACCTTGCACAGCACTGAAAGGATTCCCCACTGTGCAAGAGTGAAATACATCCCCCCTCCTTTCCCAATGTCATGACTTGTGCAATATGCTTGGATGGCTTTGCGCTGTTCCTCCATCCTCTGAAGCATGTACAGGGTGGAATTCCACCGAGTTACCACCTCTTGCTTAAGTTGGTGGCAGGGCAAGTTAAACTGCTCTTGGAGCTGCTGTAATCTCCTACATGCTGTGGCTGAATGCCTGAAATGGCCTGAAATTTTACGGGCCACCGAAAGCATCTCCTGCACCTCACGGTTATTTCGTAGGAAGCTCTGCACCACCAAGTTGATGGTGTGAGCAAAACAGGGAATATGTTGGAAATCACCCAGCTGTAATGCTCGCACTATATTGTTGGCGTTATCTGAAATGACATACCCTGGGGAGAGTCCGAGTGGTATAAGCCATGCATCAATCACATCTCTCAGTTTGCGTAACAAATTGTCAGCCGTATGCCTGTTAGTGAAGCCGGTGATACAAAGAGTGGCCTGCCTGTGACAAATGTTACGTAGTGGTGTACATGCTGCTGCTGTTCCTGCTGGTGAAGGTGAATGACCAACCCAGTGGGCTGTCACAGTCATATAGTCTTTGGTTTGGCCACTTCCACTTGTCCACATATCTGTGGTTAAGTGAACAGTGGGCAGAATGGCATTTTTCAGCGCAATCTCTACATTTTTACACACTTTTTGGTATAGTTGTGGAATAGCTTTACGGGAGAAATGGTGTCGCGATGGAATTCTGTAACGCGGACACAAAACCTCAATTAACTGTGAAAAACCAGCTGCGTTTATTGTGGAGATTGGACGCAGATCTAACACTAACATTGCAGCCATGGCGTCTGTGATTCGCTTGGCGACTGGGTGACTGCTGTCATATTTGCTTCCCCTCGCAAATGATTGTTTCACAGTTAATTGCTGAAATGTAGGACTGCTCATTTTATTCACCTGCCTCTGGGATGACGATTCACCCCCAGCAGCAGCAACAGCAGCAGCAGGACTAACGCTTTCTTCAGAGGAATCAATAATAGTGCCGGAGTCATCCAGCCTTAAGTGGGATGCCGGGCTAACTCCGAGCGCTACTGAGGATATTGATGAGGATGGTGTGGTGGGTGTATTTTGTAGCCGTCGGTATGTCGGTGAGCGGAAGGTCTTAGCTGATGAGGGAGTGCTTGTATTCTTTTGGGAAGAACTTTCAGCTTTTCCCAACACTTTGCCATGAACTCTCGTTAAATGGCGTAACATAGACGAGGTTCCAAGATGGTTAAGGTCCCTCCCTCGACTGACTGTGGCTTCACATACACTACAAATGGCTATACAATTGTTGTCTGGATTTGGGTAGAAATAATTCCACACATAAGAAGTGGATTTTTTTGTTTTATGCCCAGGCATGACAATGGCCTTTTTCTTGTCACGTGCCAGAACTGCTGCCACTGGTGCAGGACTTACACAAACAACCTCATCCTCATCAACATCCTCATTAGCGCCCTCGTCGCCTACACAAATCTCCCCCTCATCCTCTTCTAATTCCAAAGTGGCATCCTCAATTTGGGTATCACCGGCTACACTCGGGCTATTAAGGCACACATCAGCAGAATGCTCACGATTAGACATCCCACTGTTGGATGGACTCTCCACAGGGATTGTTGTCATTTGTGAATCAGAGCAAATATTCTCCTGTAATGCCTCACTGTTATCTTGCAGCTCGGCTTTGACGCGTAACAGTAGTTGTGCACCAATTGTAGGCTGGGTAACTTTTTGGGATCTGCCACTAATAGCCAAAGGTGAAGGCCTCATTCTCTCTTTGCCACTGCGTGTGTAGAATGGCATGCTTGCAATTTTTTTTTTATCGTCACTTAACTTTTGCTCAGTTACACTTCTTTTTCGCTTCAATACAGTAATTTTTTTTTTGGTTTTTGTTTTTTGCACTAATTTGAAAACACTCTGTTGTTTGACATCGCCTTGGCCAGATGACGTACTGGGAACACTAACATCAGGACTGGTGACAGAACCTGGTTGCTCATTTAGATCATATGTGGACTGCTTTGAATCCATTCTGAGCGCAAACCACTGGGGAGTGCTAAAAATTATTTAGTAGATTCTGCTGACAGTTATGACTTTTGACAGCCAGAAATATTAATGCACAATTAGGGAGGACACCCCAAAAGCACTGAGGAGTGCTAAAAATTATTTAGTAGATTCTGCTGACAGTTATGACTTTTGACAGCCAGAAATATTAATGCACAATTAGGGAGG
This sequence comes from Mixophyes fleayi, assembly GCF_038048845.1. Lineage (NCBI taxonomy): Eukaryota > Metazoa > Chordata > Amphibia > Anura > Limnodynastidae > Mixophyes > Mixophyes fleayi. The sequence continues at coordinate 11,788,826 of NC_134405.1, read as the reverse complement.
ACACCCCAAAAGCACTGAGGAGTGCTAAAAATTATTTAGTAGATACTGCTGACAGATATGACTTTTGACAGCCAGAAATATTAATGCACAATTAGGGAGGACACCCCAAAAACACTGAGGAGTGCTAAAAATTATTTAGTAGATACTGCTGACAGATATGACTTTTGACAGCCAGAAATATTAATGCACAATTAGGGAGGACACCCCAAAAACACTGAGGAGTGCTAAAAATTATTTAGTAGATACTGCTGACAGATATGACTTTTGACAGCCACTAATATTAATGCACAATTAGGGAGGACACCCCAAAAACACTGAGGAGTGCTAAAAATTATTTAGTAGATACTGCTGACAGATATGACTTTTGACAGCCAGAAATATTAATGCACAATTAGGGAGGACACCCCAAAAACACTGAGGAGTGCTAAAAATTATTTAGTAGATACTGCTGACAGATATGACTTTTGACAGCCAGAAATATTAATGCACAATTAGGGAGGACACCCCAAAAGCCCTGAGGTGTGCTACAAATTATTTAGTAGATACTGCTGACAGATATGACTTTTGACAGCCAGAAATATTAATGCACAATTATGGGGGACACCCCAAAAGCGCTGGGGAGTGCCAAATATGAAGAAAAAATAATAAACCTCTATCCTCCTCTCTGCACTAGCGATTTTGGTTAGAGCAATTGCAAGAACAATATTGTATTCTCTGTCCCTGCTCTAATTAGCCTATGACTACACCCTGCTCTCTCCCTCTGTCAAATGGCGATGGATTGCTGTGGAGGCGTGTATTTATAAAGTTGAAGTATCGCGAGAACCGAGTCCCGAGATCCGACAACGTCACAATGACGTTCGGCCTCGATTTGGATTCGGAATGGGCGGGAGAGTACCGAGCTGCTCAGCTCGGTACTCGGATACCCAAAGTTCGGGTGGGTTCGGTTCTCGGAGAACCGGACCCGCCCATCTCTAATAATAATGCTGAGTATACACTGATAATGATCACACTGTATAATAATACTGAGTATACACTGATAATGATCACACTGTATAATAATACTGAGTATACACTGATAATAATCCCACTGTATAATAATACTGAGTATACACTGATAATGATCACACTGTATAATAATACTGAGTATACACTGATAAAAATCACACTGTATAATAATACTGAGTATACACTGATAATGATCACACTGATATGTATAATAATACTGAGTATACACTGATAATGATCACACTGCTCTGTATAATAATACTGAGTACACACTGATAATGGTCATACTGCGCGGTATGATAATGCTAAGTATACACTGTTACTGATCAGATTGTACTGTGTAAGATTATTGATGACTACAAATCACACCACAATATATAATTGTTTATAACTTTACACACAACTGAGTAGTGATATGATGTAATATGAGAGGTTTAACTCACTTTTTCATGGTAGAATGTAAAATAAAAGACTTCAGGCGAAAACATTCAACAGGTGATAGCTCTACCTGTGTTTTCCTTGACCTTTGATATAAAGTAAAAAAGGATATATTTCATTATGATAGATTTTGCATACAATGAATATTCCTTAATTTATTAACATATTTATATCTGTGTTTACATATCTCTATCTCTCTGTATCCTTCTCTGTTATTCATTTGAACCCCTTTTCTCTCTTTTCTCTTCCTTCCTCTGTCTCTTCTTGTTACTACCTCCCTCTCTCTTTTTCTGTCTCTTTCTTTCCCTCCGTCTCCTTTACTCACCCTGCATCCAGCTCTCTGTCTCTCTCAGTCACTCTTTCCCTCCGTCCTGTACTGTCACTCTCTCCCTCTCCTTCCCTCATTCTCCCTCTTTTACTCACTGTGTCTCTCTTTCTAAGAACCATTCTTTCTCTCTCTCTCTCTCTCTCTCTCTCTCTTACTTCCTAAGTATCGCACTGTCTCTCTATCACTCCCTTTTGCTAGCTTGCTTTGTCTCTCTCTGTCACTCTTCCTCTCTCTCTCTGTCTGGTTTTCTTACTCGGTCTGTGTATCTTTCTCTCTGTTTATCAAAGTACATTTTCTTTCTCCATATCTCTCTGCCATCACCTAGACCAGTCTCTCTGATCATTTTAACCAATTAATAAAGTGTTTATTTTGTTAAGTAGATAAAATGTTGATTTACCTGTGATGCTTCTGTCCATGGTTCTGTAGAATGTAGAAGAACCTACAGCATATCAATACAGCAAACAGGGTCAGGATAAACTTCAAGTTACGCACCATCATACAAATAATACACAACAAAACTCTGCATGTAGCTGTGAGATTTATCTCCCATGTAGAATCCTGTGTAATAGATCACGCTCTTGTGCTATCTCAGATATAGCTGGGGAAGGTGTGACTCCACGTGATAGTGCAACAGTCTACATATACTTCATGGAATCATTATATGACCATTATCAGCCATCTCTTTCAGTCCTCAATGTCACCCAGTCTGGTTGTAGTTGTTAGAATTTATATTTTAGTGTGGTATCAAGATGTCAGTCTGTCTTGTTTTATACGCATAAAATCAACTTCCGACTCAAATACAATTCAAAATGTTGTGATATAAATAATATGTCACAGTGAGGTCCCTGTAATCAAAATATGTACCATTGTTCTTTTCAAACTGAGCTAAATCTATGATAGAAATACAGTATACATTCTGCCCATGGTTTCTTCCTCTGTATATTTCAATGCCTGCCTTTATAGCTATTTTATTGGAATATATGTGCCTTATAAATCAGAATTATCACACTGAGTTTTCCCAAATCTGAGGTCCGTTAGGATAACTCGTTGCAAAAAATTGTATATATGTAGTGGTCCTAATTATCAGTGTATGCCAGAGGATCCCAAACCTTCTCAGTGTGAGGCAGCCTTAGGGTCTCCATAATTTTTGCAATGCACCCCTAAGCCAAAATATTTACTAAGAAGTCTCCTGCCTTGCGTACAAACGGTCCTGGCCGAGGCACCCCTGTTTGGGAACCACTGGTGTATGCAAAGATCTTCCACGTTCACTGAAGGATTAAGGAGTTTGGACTAAGAATTGTGGTTGAAGATCAGAGTGGGCATGTTCCTCAATTTACTCATCAGTGTCAACTTCTTTTCTATTAGTTCAACGAGTAGCATGACATGACTCAGGCTGGCAGTATGTATTTTTACTGTTAAGGAGTACAAAAGATTTCAGCCCTCAGCCCTGCTCTCACCTATCACACAGGATGCTGAATCACCCCCAGTACAGTTCTTAACATCTATACATGCCTAATATCTGCCACCACCTATTGAATCCCAAAGCTCACTAAAACTCAGATGTATGCCCTTTGCTATTTAACAAAGCACGCGTGCGCTTTAAAGGGGTAACATATGAAAATTCTGTTACACAAATTGACATGCTGGCACACACTATGCTTCTTGCTAGCCCAAAAGGTTAACAGCAACTCACCTACCAGCTTTCACAAATTTGGCATAGATAAACAATATTTCTCTTCATAAATATGCTTATGGATTCAATAGAGTAGCAAGAACAACACTTTTGGAATTTTACATTTAATATAACTCAATGTACAGGGCATTTGGTACATTAAAACATATAATAAAATACATACACAGATTAAATGCAATATAGTCATAAAAACAAAAGAGATAAAAATTGCAGAAATATAGCTCTTACGTGCTTCATATCTTTTGTATGCCTGAGACAAATCATCAATTAGACTGAGTCCTCAAGAGCTGACAATTTACCATATCAGATGCAGGGTATATAAACATGCTTCACTGGGTGGGCACTCATGGGGGGCAGTGTATATGCTAATTTGAGCACTGTTCCATGAGAAACTTTTATCTAGATATTTGTCAGATCAGATATTGTGATGGGGAGTAAGAATATGAAGGTGTGTCAATTATTTATTTCTACAAATACCATGGGGTCTTACTGTAAAAAGACCCCAAACAGGCATACATCACTGGGGGTGGGGCCAAAATTACACGAATCGTGAAGTCCCACCCCCTTCTTCCCTCCCTTCACAAACCTCTTCAGTGATCTCCCAGAGGGAGCCTGTCAAAAGTAGGTAAGTATGAACAAAGCATGGCGTGAGGTCGGCCATTTTAAGTATTGTGAGTTGTTAAAAAGCTAATGGAGATTGCATAGATTACATTTAGCCTAATATAATGTGGAAAAAAATATATTTTCTGTTAGGCTTAAACCCACAATGATAGTTGGTACTTATCATTATGAGTCTTATGTTCCAGCCCACAGACACTGCAAGATGGTTAAGACAGTGACTGTTAGTTTGGTCTCAAAACATATTTAGCTTAATATAAGATATAAATTGCCAGAGATTACACTTAAGTGCTCAATGGGCATTAGTAGTAGTTATAATGGATTTGTAAACACCTATTATCACTGCAGTCTGTTTATAATTGGCTGCTATATTCTCGTTGCCACACACCCCAGCTAATGCAACACTACAGCCAATACATATAAAAGCTCAATAGATGCTGTAGGTTAATGCAGGTCACCGCTGTTGATTCGCATCAATCAGACTGCCCCGGGTCAGTGGTACATCTAATACTAACAGTATCTATTACCTCCCCAAAGCGTCCAGCTAGATATTGAACGGACTAATAGATAAGGCTTGTCTGCCTGGACTACCTGTTTAAATACATAGCATGGGGTTATTAATCACATAGCGAGGCAAATGCCAACGCGCGTTTCGCTACTCGCTTTATCAAGGTTCTTTTTTATGTGTTATTCTTTCTATTTCTCATCTTTACTTTCTGAGTTTTTAATATTTCGCTACTAGCTATTACTTAGGAAGCTAAATAAAATACACTCTTTTACAAATCTATATTAATGTTTAACTATTTAATCATAGCAATAAAGACAAAAGGATTGCATTCACTTTTTCAGAGATAATATTTTTCATTAAAGACACTATTTAAGTTTTTATTGCTGGAAGCTTTATCTAATATTATAGAATTTGAACTGGTTTATCTTGTTTCATATAAAACGTAATAGATAGGGCATTTCACCCTTTCATTTGTAGACAACAACTAGCGGGCTTATCTTTCATTTGGCCAACCCAATAATTTTTAGTGCCTGCCCTTAATTGCTTACTATCTTTACCTGCTATCTTTCTGCATGGTCTGACCTCACTTGACATTCAACTGGTCTTTGCATTTGCATTCCTGCTGCCACACCCTGAACCTTGGGTTTATTTTGAGCGCTGATCTGTAACTCATAGTCTTTTGCTGGATTTTTTGTGAAAACCAAAAGAGCTATTATTCTCCATGCCCCAAAGGAACCAGAATAAATTACTGGACACACAGATTGTCGACTTCAGCAGTCCAAACAAGTAATACTTGGCATAGACTATTGACAAACACTGGACAAGGTCAGCAATGACAACTTTGGTTATTATTATCACTTATTTTTATAGCGCCGCTAATTCCACAGCGCTGTACAGAGAAATCATTCACATCAGTCCCTGCCCACAACACACACACACACACACAGATACTAGGGTCAAGTTTGATAGCAGCCAATTAACCTACCAGTATGTTTTTGGAGTGTGGGAGGAAACCGGATCACCCGGAGGAAACCCACGCAAACACGGGGAGAACATAAAAACTCCACACAGTTATGAATGTATGTTTGTATAGGCCATGGTCAGGAATCAAACTTATAACCCCAGAACTGTGAGGCAGAAGTGCTAACCACTTAGCCACCGTGTTGATTTTATGGCCAGTGGCTTCACCATGGGCAGAATACACCTGGGGTCTGGGATATTCATGAAATATATTTACATATATATGAAAAAACAGTCAGTATTTAACTTATGTGCAAAACAGAATACTAATTTGCACCCCTTGCATTGTAACATGGTTTTGTCCAGGAGACTGAAATAAGAAGTTTCTCAAGTTAAGATCATTAATGAATCAGGCCCCATATTTGTAATTGTGAACTTCCGCCTTGCAATCTGCCTTCTTAGTTCTTCAAGGAGCTACAGTTGCACCTTCTAAGTTCCCTCCACTGGCATGCTCCTGTATGATAGAGTTCCTGCTCCCTAGCCCACACTTATGCAGAGTTTTGGACCCCTGTAGGCAGCATTCTTTTCCTCATAACCAATGTAACTAGGAGCAAGTCCCAAGCATCTGTGATGCTTGTCAGGGCATGCAGCTTAGCTCTCGTTAAGCTGCCCACCCTATAGCCTCATGTTTAAAAAGTGAATAAGACTTTTCAACATTCTCTTGACTGATTGGCTCTCAGGTCATGTGTGGGCGTAGGTATGTAAGTCTCAGATCCCTTCTTTACCATGTTTAAAATGGTAGATTTCCTTTCCCTTGCCCTTAATAGATTACCTGTCATTCAATCATAATATTTGGCTGTAACAGGGCAATTAGGCCTGTTCCAATGCCAGGGTATTCGCACACAATCAATGGCAGGAGAATATGCCTCTGTAGAAACTATATAAATCTGGAGAGGCAATCATAGTGCCTGCCAATATTGCGATCTAGATTGTATCTTATATATATTATACATATATCTTCTAGCCATATTGCTTGGGAAACATGTCTTCTGATAAGGAGATGGCTGGGAAACACCCATCCAGCTCCACGAAGCCTAATTTTGGGTAGACTGCACCATACCAACAGGTAGCCTGCCTCAGCGAAGCACGACATTGGCGAGGATATCAAGGGGCAGATCAATGCCGTGGCTCCTATTCAGAGGTCTGCAACTGAGGTCAAGAAGTGGTAAGAAAATGCACATTTTATCTATTATAATTTGAACAGAATACATTACCACAATGTCCACCTTCTTTCAATATTGTCAAACACACAAATGTTATGCAATGCATGTAAATATCAAACCCAAAATCTTGCAAAAATTGTTTATGGCTCTGTAGTAGTCTATGATTGTTGTGTGAGATGTAGGGCCCCAAAAATGTAAATTTCTTACTATGCTTATGTCTGCTCCAGTCTTCTTAACTTGTTTTGCAAGTGTACATTGCAGCTTTCTTCATTTCACACTAGAGGCAGCACTTTAAGCATTGTTTGTAGAACAAACTGAGAGACCACCATAGACAGGGGACAGGTGGTGTTACAATGGTATCCTCATGGAGCACATGGCATTGGCCTGCATAGATGATCAATTGGTGCGAGGAATGAGGTGCATCGATACTGACGAGAGCCCACCCCCAACCACACAACAATTACCTCCAGGCAATTTTCAAATTAGAATAGATGCATTAACTATTCAAATGACTGTAAAGATGAAAGATGTGACTAAATAACTCTAACAACTCCACCAATAGTGTAAATATGTCCCTTTTTCCTAAATTAATCTCCAATTGCCTTTTTACAAAGAAGATTGTCAATTTTTCATCAACACAATCACCAGCAAGCGCTAGCACCCTAGTCTGTAATCTAGTCAGCCTATTGGATGATCTGGCCATGTTGTCAAGAACTATGTATTTTATGTGATGATATAGCTAAGTTATAAATGGGTGCATATGTAAAATTGTCATCAAGCCAAAGATATAGGGCCTGATTCATTACTGACCATATCTGCCATTTTTTGCGGATCTTACGAAAATTCTCTCTGCACATGCCCAGAAAAGGGAGTTAAGAAGGAAAATCTGTTGCACAAGATATGATTTTCTTAACTTAAGATGAAAATCCTTCTTAACTACACTTAAGAAGTTCTACCAACACTTAAGAAAAAAGGGTTTGGAAAGTGTCAAGGAATGAGCAGAGATTGGGCAGGGATCGTACTGACAAGAAGATTAGGCGTTATTTATAGTGACTTAAGAAGAGTAGGGGGTAAGTCTATTAATGTCCGGATTCTTCAACTCCGGCGTGTTCAGCGTCTTCGGCGATTAAATTTAAAGCGGCGCTGCCTTGTAAAGGGAAGTTTCCCCTACAATGCAGTGCCGCTTTAAATTTAATCGCCGAAGATGCTGAACACGCCGGAGTTGAAGAATCCGGACATTAATACATTTACCCTCAGGTGTTTACCTCCGGATCCATCGGATAGTTAAGAAGAAATGCTCAGAGTTTTAACTTTTTACTTAAATTTAAAGAAGCTTGGGGTCATGTTTAAGTCCAAAGCAGCTATAGCAGCAGCACTCAGTAACAACACTAAGCTATTCAAAAAGCATTGTTCATTTAAAACACTCACAACTAAATATACACAACATACATCTTAATACACTTCATTTTTTTGTTGTGTGTATTTTTTCTTTTATTTTATATTAATATCAAACATTAAACAATGTACTCTCTTTTAAAAAACAACCACAGGTGTAATAAGTTGCAATGTAAAGTGGTTGATGTGTAATATCTAATAGTTAGTCTATACCTTTTTTATATTATAAAAAAACGGCTAATAATACGCTAATAATAATAATAATAATTTGAAAGTCATATCAGGTGAAATTGTTAAAATTTACTTGATAAATTGTGTGAACTTAAACCAAGCGTACTCTTGTGTAAGGGACACATAGGAAATCAACACAGACATGGGAAGGATATATAAACTCCACACAGATAAGGCCATGAGTGAGGATTCAAACTCAGGTCCCCACTCTTGAGAGGTGGATTGTCTAACCATTAAGCCAACGTACAGGTGTAAACAATATGTGCATGATATAGACTACAACGAAAAGCTGAACATGAACTTCTCTCATAACAAGCTTTTTTTCTTTTATAATTTTTATTAATGTCAATAATTATACATTGAAATATTCTAGCCCTAAATCCTTGGTACATACACAGTTTAAATAATTGGAAATTCATTCATGTATAATATAATAATATTAATATTATAATAATAATAATATAATAATATTAATAATAATAATAATAATAATAATAATAGTTATTATTATTATTATTTAAAATTGATTGTCATTTTTTTCCTTCAATTGTTTTTTTGGCACTTTTTTTGCTTTTATCTGTGTATATTTTCTATTTGCTTGGAATCACTTTATTTGGAACAAGTGCTTGTCTGTGTTGCAGCTCAAAACAACTTTCAACATGCAATATAGGCATAGTCCACAAAACGGGTCAGGGATCAAATGTAACAGTTATGTAACGTGTGCAACAATGCAGTAATGTAGGTAATTAAGTACTTGCCTTACTCTAGATCAGAGCTGGCCGGCTGGTGGTGCGGAGTCTAACGAACCCCCTGTTGTTCACCAAGAACCGCCGCAAGGCGGGATGGGCTTCACTGCGGAAGATCGCAGGTTGCGGTCCACTGGTCTGCCTCTAGAGGTAAGGATGTAGGAGGTAGCTCATGACCACACTGGAACTGGAGGGTAAGCATGAACCACTCCGTGGTCAGGATGCCCGAGGTCTGGTACACTGGATACAGATAATGCGTGGTACAACAAGCCTGGGTTTGGTACACTGGAGTGGAGATATATATACGTGGTCAACAAGCATGGGTCTGGTACACTGGAGCGGAGATATATACGTGGTCAACAAGCATGGGTCTGGTACACTGGAGCGGAGATATATATGTGGTCAGCAAGCCTGGGTCTGGAACCCTGGAGCGGAGATATATACATGGTCAGCAAGCCTGGGTCTGGTACCCTGGAGCGGAGATATATACATGGTCAGCAAGCTTGGTTCTGGTACACTGGAGTGAAGATAAATATGTGGTCAGCAAGCCTGGGTCTGGTACACTGGAGCAGAGAAGCCTGGGAAGTCAGCAAAGCAGGTCTGGTACACAAGGAATCCACACTGAAAACACCAAGTCAAGGAACAGAGAAAGTTGCTCTGACACTGCCCAGGCGTCAGAGCAGGGTTTTCATACTTTGCCGTTTTGAATTCCCTGCCCTGTGCTGTCATGTGACAGCACTGTCGAGATACGGAAGAGAGAGAGGATCATGGCGCTGGAACGGGGACAGGTGAGTTTGTAACATCAAACTCATGACCCCACTGATGAAAAGTGGATTGTCTAACCACTAAGGCAATGTGCTGCTTGAGCGATACATACATTATATAGACTTCAATGACAATCACCATGTTTGAAAGTCATATTAGGTAAAAATGAATGTGAGTACATAAACCAAGCTTACAGTGATCCTAAAAAAGATACAACCCAAAACAGGAATTACTGCCAACATGAAGGTTTAAGGATAAACAATAAAGAATTACACACACACACATTCTCTTGTTATCCGACATGAAAATGTGTTGTGTAATTTTGAATTGTAAATAACTGTGGATGTGAATTTAATGGCTAATAATTCGCAAACATAAATATCTATGCGCGATACAATGCTATAGATAGAGCAAACACCAAAACATATACTAGCATACTCTTCTATAAGTGACACATTGGAGTAAACCCATAGAAACATGGGGATATACAAAGTCCACACAGATACAGGCATGACTGTGGATTCAAACTCATGACCCTACTGTTGCCAGCTCATTTGTCTAACCACTAATGCATGCTTCAGATTGAAACAAACATACAACACAGGCACTAGTGGTAAACTAAAGTGTTAATGAGCATAATCAAATGAACAATTGCACACATCTACTTAGCAACAGACATAAAGGATCATGGTTTGTTTAATAAAAATTAAAATATGTCTATGCTAATGCATCTCAGAATAATTTGCAATCAGAAATAAATATCAAACATTTTTTAATCTGTATAAAAGTAAACAACAGATTTCCGTAACCAGTGTTGCATAGACCCAGCATCAGATACCACAGTGGACCTATACACCTGCATACACTTGTCTCATCATAACGAACTATAAAAGACTGTTTCATGCACACTTGAAGTTGGTTAGGAGTCTATAGTGGAGTTTACTGGTGTGGATTTGTATAGTGAACTTTTCTTTGTATTGTGAGCAATATTTTAGCTTACTCTTTTATAGACACTTTAAAAGTTTGTGTTTGTAAGATATTTTATGCTCCCCGATAACTGTGCATCTCTATTTTCATATGTTATGTGCATTTTAATGTGTGTGTTGTTTGTATTTTAAATTGTAAACCATTTTTTTTTGGGGGGGGGTGTTGTGAAGCTTTCTGCCAAGGTAAAGTACATAAACTAAGTGTTGTGTGTTATTGATTTTAAGGCACTGATTTGTCAATGTTTTCTAGCTACCTTGCATGTGCTTTCATTTTGAGGATAAGTGAGGAATGGACCCAATTTTAGTAAATAGCTAAATGTTTGTAATTTAAGGATCATTTCATGGAGGAAGATCAACACATGGTGGAGTTGTCTTTTGCATCATGTAAGGATCTATAGTGAACAATGTTATTTATTTTAGGTTATTGGGGTCCTGTGTTACAGTTAAGGCAGCAGAAATTGTAGATTTTACAGCTTTAAAGTACAGGTGTCTATAAAGTACACACAGTCCAGTAATATTTTGTTTCAAAATAACCTAAGGTTGATCGCCTTTTCTCTAATATTTTAAACAGATAAAGAAGACAGCCATTATGGGTTCTAGCATGACCTGCCTTGCAGCACCTCTAACCAATGGGTTAAAACCAACATGCATGTTTTTGTATTTGAAAATTGTAATTTTTTTTTCACAAAGGAGTTTTATATTTTCAGTTCGATTTTGTTTTGTGTTTCATTTGATTACTGAAATTGTGTTTATAAATAAATATTAATAATTATTTTCCAATACTCATTCCTCTGTAACTCTCTGCTGCTTTGGACACTGTTTAACACCCCTTTCTCTTACACATCCTTCCCTCCATTGTCCATCTAGATTAGTGATGCTCACTGACCCCCGTGTTTTGGTTTCGGTTTTGGATCTGGATTACCGTCGTGTTTTGGTTTTGGTTTTGCCAAACCGCTATTGCGTGCTTTGGTTTTGGTTGGTTTTGTTTTGCAATTTGTTAAAAAAAAATACATTTGTTTTGCCTAAAATAACATAATTTAGGTATTATTTGGTACCTACATTATTATTAAGCTCACTAACACTAATTTCTAGTCATTTTCATTCAATTTTGACCACAATATGATTTTCATATACTTTCAAAGAAAAATTGCTGCAGTTCTTGCCAGTGATTAGAAAAAGGCCATTGTCATGCCTGGGCATAAGCTTATCAATCCACTTCTTAAGTGTGGAATTATTTTTACACAAATCCTGACAACAGTTGTCTAGCCATTTGTAGCGTTTTTAAAGCCACACTCAGTAGAGGTAGGGACCTTAACCATCTGGGATCCTCATCCATGTTGCTTCATTTTTTCAGCGAGTTCTTGGAAAGCTGTTGGGAAAATAAGAAACTTAGGTTAAAAAAAAATAACAACAAGCAGTCCAGCATCATTTGCCTCCTTTCTCTCATCTACATCCCAGCACCTGTAATCTACCCCCCCAACACCATCATCATCAATATCCCCAGAACCAATAATTTACAGTTAAACAATCCTTTGCAAGAGGAAGCAAGTATGAAATCTGTCACCCAGTCGCAAAGCAGATCACAGACGCCATAAGGACTATGCTAGTATTAGATCTGCGTCCATTGTCCATTATTAATGCAGCTGGTTTTAGACAGTCACTTGAGGTGTTCTGTCCATATTACCAAATTCCATCATGACACCATTTTATTAGAAAAGCTATTCCTCGCCTCTACCAGAAAGTTCTTAAAAATGTAATCATTGGGCTACAAAATGCCATTCTGCCCACTGTACACTTAACCACAGATATGTGGGCAAGCGGAACTGGGCAAAGTAAAGATTATATGACTGTGAAAGCCTACTGGGTTGGTAATTCGCCTACACCAGCAGGGACAGCAGCAGCATGTACCCAAGTATGTCACATTTTTCAGAAGTAGGCTACTCTGTGTATCAGCAGCTTCACTAAGAGGCATACAGCTGACAATCTGTTCTAAAAACTAAGGGATGTCATTGAAAGATGGCTAATCCTGCTTGGACTCTCCTGAGGATATGTCATTTCTGATGAGGACCCCAATATTGTTCAAGCATTACAGCGGTGTTGAATTCCATCACATTTCCTGTTTTGCACACACTATCAACTTGGTGTTACAGAACTTTTAAAAAATGACATGCAGAAGATGCTGTTTGTGTCCGGAACAATTTAGGGGCAATTTCTGTTTTCTGCAACAGCATGTAGGAGAATGCAGCAGCTGCAAGAAGATTAGCATTTGGGGGGAATGTACTTTAGTCCAGCAAAGTAGTCACCTGTGAAGAGAGTGCAGATACGGTTAGCTTGAGTCAAGTGATTGCCTTAATAATACATTTTGACAAGGAGCTACAGAAATTTAACGTGTGACATAAAACAGAGTAAATGTGCTAACTATATTTTAATTGTAGACTAAATACTTAATTTGCTTTGCAAGGATCCAAGACCTATCAACATCTTGTTTAGACGTCTTCTCCTTCAGTTTCTCTGGCAACTGCTTGTTGTACAAAAAATTGCTTTCCCAAGACACCCAGTGGCGATGCCGATGATTCCGCACAACATTTTCATATTTGCTGTGCTGTAAAAGAATTGGCCAAAAATCGTGACACCGTATTAGTGCAAATTAGGAAAAATACAGTTTAATCCCTGCTAGGCCCTCCACCATCCTTTGCATGTTAAAAGTAGGATTGGTTGCAGTTATGGGCAAGGTCACTTGTTTTTTTGTCAAATCCTTCAAACCAGCCCAGATGTCAAACTGTTGTAGTCTACCACCTGCGTCATCTCTGCTTGTGTTTGGAAAGTGCAAATTGGTGCCAGAACCTCACGTGCCAGAACTGCTGCCACTGGTGCCACACTGCTGCCACTGGCGCAGGACTTGCACAATCAACCGCATCCTCATCAGCGCCCTCGTCGGCTACCCAAATCTCCCCCTCATCCTCTTCTAATTCCAAAGTGTGATCCTAACTTGGTGTATCACCGGCTACACTCGGGCTGTTCAGGCACACATCAGCAGAACTGCTGAAAGGGCCCTTCTTTATGGGTACATTATCAGAATGCTCACGATTAGACATATCACTGGTGGATGGACTCTCCACATGGATTGTTGTCATTTCTGATTCAGAGCATGCATTATCCTTTAATGCCTTACTGTTTTCTTGCAGCTCGGCTTTCACGCATAACAGTATTTGTGCACCAATTTTAGACTCCAAATTACTTGGTCTTGCCTGGTCACGAGTGACCGTACAAGAAAAAGGCTCGGTAAAATGTTTGGATCTGCCACTAATAGAGGAAGGCGAAGGCCTCATTCTTTCTTTATGGTATGTAAGACAGACAAGAGAATAGTACTGACAGAGCACTCTTTTGAACAGATAATTGATTGTAATATTATTGAAATGTACTTTAAAATAAACAATCTTTATTGGTATGTATTAAAATAACCTAAGCGAAATATAAAAAAATGAACAATGTTGTTGTAAACCAAATTAATAATCAGTTAAAAGGTAGAAAACTACCACACTGGCTCGCTGTTGTATTATTGTATCGTTATGGCTAATTGAGAATACATATATTGTCATTGACAAAAAGTGTTGTCAAATATATAGGAGATCCTATACTTGATCCCTAATAATTAGTCCTGTCACCGAAGGCAGGAGGGAACCCATTATCTCACTAGAAATATAAATTTTGAGTATAATCACACTCTGTGTGCTAAAGGGTTAAATACTCCAATGGTCTGTCCGTATACTACTGATGAGATATTCTTGTCTAGGTGAATGTCTTCCACTATGAACTTGATAATGTACTGCAATGCAGTTTGTATATATAGTCACTGGTCTTGGTTGACTAGTAACATAGTGTCAAATAAGATCATTGGACTAAAACCTCCAGTTCAAATGCCCTCAATAACATATAATGAAGTGTTGGTTTACTGATTTAATAAACAGTATCTCCAACTGTTCTAAAATGTTTTTGTTTGTTTATACATGATGTTCTTTAATATAGAGAGATCTTGCACCCAATCCCCTTTGTCATTATCTCGTAAAGTATGGCATTTGCACTGGAGGTTTTAGTCCAATGAGCTTATTTGATACTATGTTACTAGTCAGTCAAGACCAATGACTAGATATACAAACTGCATTGCAGTACAATATCAAGTTCATAGTGGAAGACATTCACCTAAACAAGAATATCTCATCAGTAGTATACGGACAGACCATTGGAGTATTTAACCCTTTACCACACAGAATGTGATTATACTCAAAATTTATATTTCTAATGAGATAATCCTGCCTTCGGTGACAGGACTAATTATTAGGGATCAAGTATAGGATCTCCTATATATTTGACAACACTTTTTGTCAATGACAATATATGTATTCTCAATCAGCCATAACGATACAATAATACAACAGCAAGCCAGTGTGGTAGTTTTCTACCTTTTAACTGTTTATTAATTTGGTTTACAACAACATTGTTCATTTTTTAATAATTCGCTTAGGTTATTTTAATACATACCAATAAAGATCTTTTATTTTAAAGTACATTTCAATAATATTACAATCAATTATCTGTTCAAAAGATTGCTCTGTCAGTACTATTCTCTTGTCTGTCTTACATAAAATATTGATATATTAGTATAGGAGCACCTCCCCTCAAGTATCAACTTATAATCAAAATATTCAATACGCAAGGGGACTTCAGCTTGGTGCAGAGTATAATTCAATTCCTCATTCTTTCCTTGAGACTGCGTGTGTAGAATGGCAAGTTGCCAATTTTTTTTTTATCCGCACTTAACTTTTCCTCAGTTACACTTCTTTTTCGCTTCAACATAGTAATTTTTTTTTTGTTGTGTGTTTTTTTCCCTGATTTGCCATTGCCTTTCCCAGATGACGTACTGGGAACACTACCATCAAGACTGGTGACAGAACCGGGTTGCTGATTCTGCTCATATGTGGACTGTTTTGAATCCATTTTAATGAGGCCAAAGCACTTGTTGTGCCAAAATTGTATTAGATAGATACTGCTGACAAATATGACTTTTGACTGCCATAAAAATTACTGCAAAACAATGGGGAATAAGGGACACCCCAAAAGCACTTGTAGTGCTAAATATTTTTTTTGACACTGCCGACAAATATGACTTTTGAAAGCCATAAAAATTACTGCAAAACAATGGGGAATAAGGAACACCCCAAAAGAACTTGGAGTGCCAGAAATTGAAAAAAAAACCCTCCTCTATCCTCCTCTTACTGCTGTAACAATTGATATTAATATTAGAATTGTATAGAATAGAAACAATAATGTGTCCAATTACTGCTCTGTCCCTGCGCTGATAAAGCCTGTGACCTAACCCTGCTCTCTCCCTCTGTCAAATGCCGATGGATCGCTGCGGAGGTTGGTATTTATGTTTTTCAAATCTCGCGAGAACCGAGCTCAGAAATACGAATACATCACAATGACGTTTTGCCTCGATTTAGATTCCGAATGGGCGGGAAAGTACCAGGCGTGCTCGGCTCGGTCCTCGGATAGGCGAAAATCGGATGGGTTCGGATCTCTGGGAACCGAGCCCGCCCATCTCTAATCTAGATATAGTTCTCTTCTGGGTCACTTCCCACCTCTCTAACCGCTCCAGTAGTGTACCCACCTCTGGCACATTCTCCCTTCCACTCTCACTCTCCATTGAGGTCTCACAAGGCTCCTTTTTTTTCTAAATGTTGTACTATAATATTATACATATCCTGTCTTGGGTTACTAATTTGGTCATTTGGCCTCCAATACCCCCTCTATGCCGAGGACACCCAATTGTACATTGCTTTATCTGACCTATTTCTTTTAGCACTGTTTAAAACCACTGTCTTTCTGCATTCACCCCATGGATGTCACAACGAAAGCTAAAGCAAATCATGTTCTATACAGAACTCATTATTGTCCTTCATGCCAGAGACAACATCTGACCTCCAATCTCACTCACTGTTAATAACACCACTATACCCTCTGTGTTGCCTAAAATGTAAGTTTTCAGTAAGTTTGTTAAGATAAGAGAACCAGATTCATGATGCAACTTATGGCCCAATAAATGAGTTACTTTGAACCTTATCAAAATCATATCCCAAAGTCTTCTTTTTCTGGTAGTTACACCTCAATTTTACACTTGATTTATACGCTTACATTTACAGCTCAACTAGGATAAAAACTACCACACTTATAAATCTAGAGCCTCTTATCAGGTGCCTGCAATTACAGGTTCCTGTTATAAAGTGCCAGTAATTGCGAATAACAGAGTACATTTCCCATTGATACACCGGCCTCTTTGCTAGGATACGATGAGTGAATGACAGGCAGACACTTTGCGCACAAGTGTAGAAAAGATCCGCTAGTGACATGATCTCGCCCACACGTGATTGGAGAACCAATCATAGAGCAGATTACTGAAAAATGCATCATATCATTTCCAAAATGAGAGCCAGCACATTCGCACGTAGAGAACTGCGGGTGTTGGCCGAGGCAATGGACACATGCCCGCAGGGCGCCACATTTCAAATGAGATGAAACTGCGGGTCTATCGACGGCAGACATTTTGCGCACAAGTGTAGAAAAGATCCGCGAGTGACGTGAGCTCACCCACAAGTTAGTCAATAAAAGGAGTAACTTGGTCAAAGCATGTTTGATTGCATTTATATTTAAAAAGTTTGCATATATTTATAATTGGAGTAAAGTATGTCCTAGATCAACTTTCAATGTATCAGTGTGGTATCTGAAATATGAGCCATTAGTTTACTTTGGTGCCAAAAAAACTATTTTTTTCAACACTTTTACAAGGTTCAAAGTTCCTCTAATTTTGCCTTTACTTAGCTTAATGGCCCACAAAGTCCACAGAGATAAGGCCATGTTTGGGAAATGAACTCATATCCCCAGTGCTGTGAGACAGAAATGTTAACCACTAACCCACTATGCTGCTGACCTGCTGATGTGCTATCTGCATTGATTTGTAGGGAAGCTGAGCACATAACATTAGAGATGCTCAGGTTCGGTTTTCTGAAAACCGAGCCCACTCGAACTTAAAGGATCCGATTAGGCCGGCTCGGTACTTTTGCCCGTCCTCGTATCTGAATTGATGCAAAACGTCATCATTGCGTTATCGGATCTCGCAGGTTTTGGATTGCATAAGTACCTCCCTCCCCAGGAGATCCATCACCATTGCTCACACAGAAACAGGGGTAGCAGTGTTCTTGTCACTCTCCATTCTCCAGTGACATTGCTCAGTACCATTGCTCACACAGAAATAGGGGTAGCAGTGTTCTTGTCACTCTCCATTCTCCAGTGACATTGCTCAATGTCATTGCTCATACAGAAACAGGAGGGGTATCAATTTTCTTGTCACTCTCCATTCTCCAGTGACATTGCTCTGTGCCATGACACATACAGAAACAGGGGTAGCAGTGTTCTTGTCCTCTCCAGTCTCCAGTGCTATTTCTCAGTGTCATTGCTCATACAGAAATAGGAGGGGTAACAGTGTTGTTGTCACTCTCCAGTCTCCAGTGACATTGCTCAGTGCAATTGCTCACACATAAACAGGGGTAGCAGTGTTCTTGTCACTTGACAAAAATTTACTTGAAATTAATGTTATTGAGGTTTATAATAATATAGGAACAAAAAAGAGCCAAATTATGTGATTTTAGAATTTTTTAGCAATTGTTTTAAAAAATAAATAAAAAAATACAGATCCAAAACCAAAACCAAAACATGTGAGAGCGGTTTTGCCAAAACCAAAACACGAAGTTTATACAGATCCCAAACACGGGGATCAGTGAACATCCCTAGTCCCTATGAACACTTCCCAAACCATTTTCTAGCTGTTTCATATTTATGAGAAGATGATTATGTGAGAGATAGGACACATTACTTAATTGCAGCCATGAATAACTGCCGTCCACATGGCTTGCGATACAATACAATACTATACAGCAAATTGAACTTTTTGAAGTTTCAACCTTTAATGCCAATTCAATGAATCGATTTGAGATATAGTGGTGAAGTCATTAAGATCTTTCATAAAGTATAAGCAGAGTGTTGCTGCATCGCTCGCAGTAAGAGACACGCCTTTCAAAGTTATTTTACAGATTGCTTTAACCTGTAATCATTCACACAGAATCCTGGCCTGGAGATCAATGTCTCAGCTACATACAGGGTCGGGAATTATGCAATATTATATTATGGTGCGCTGTTTGAAGTTTATCCTGATCCTGGTCCCTGTACTGACCTGCTATGGGTTCTACTACTACTACTTCTACTACAGTCTACATAACCATGAACAGAAGAATCACAGGTAAATCAACATTTATTTATTACACAAAATAAACACTCTATAGACTGTATATAGAGAGTGAGAGAGAGACAGAGCGAGGTAGAGGCAGAGAGAGGGTTGTTTTTTTTTTTGTCGGGGGGGAACCCCCCTGACAATTCTCCGTGCACTCCTGGGGAGAGAGGGAAAAAGTGAGAAGTAGGGGGGAGAGAGTCTGAGAGAAATAGAGTGGTAGATGAAGGGAAAGAGAGTGAGAGAGAATGGTATTCAGTAAGATAAAGAAAGAGACAAAGAGACAAGGACTGGGAGAGATAGAAAGCTTTATGCAGGGAGAGAGGGGATATACTAAGTAAGATAAAGAGAGAGACATAGAGAAAAATAAATAAAGAGGGACAGAAGAGAGAGAATGAGAAAGAGACAAATGGACAGAAAAAATGATACGCAGTAAAACTGAGAGAGAGACAGACACAAGTAAAGAGAGAAGGAGAGAGAGAGAAGGAGAGACGGGGAGGAAGAGACAGGGGACAGATAAAGAGAGAAAGAGGGAGAGGATGAGTATTGGAATTAGAGAGATAAATATATAGACATAGAGATAAGTAAAGACAAGAAGTAAAGAAATTAAGAAATGTTCATTATACAATAGAACCTTTCATATTAAAATAGATCAATGTTACATCATCTCAAAGACTAAGGAAAAAAAAAGTGATACTGTAAGTGCAAAGATCTGGGAGTATATTTACTAAACTGTGGGTTTGAAAAAGTGGAGATGTTGCCTATAGCAACCAATCAGATTCTAGCTATCATTTATTTAGTACATTCTACAAAACGACAGCTAGAATCTGATTGGTTGCTATAGCCAACATCTCCATTTTTTTCAATCTGGCAGTTTAGTGAATATACCCCCTGAAGTGTTCAAATTTAACTTTTACTATGAAAAAGTGGGTGACCATTGTCAGTGTATACTCAGTATTATTATACAAAGCAGTGTGATCATTGTCAGTGTATACTCAGTATTATTATACAGTGTGATCATTATCAGTGTATTCTCAGTATTATTATACAGTGTGATCATTATCAGTGTATACTCAGTATTATTATACAGTGTGATCATTATCAGTGTATACTCAGTATTGTTATACAGAGCAGTGTGATCACTATCAGTGTATACTCAGTATTATTATACAGTGTGATCATTATCAGTGTATACTCAGCATTATTATACAGTGTGATCATTATCAGTGTATACTCAGTAATATTATACAGAGCAGTGTGATCACTATCAGTGTATACTCAGTATTATTATACAGAGCAGTGTGACCATTATCAGTGTATACTCAGTATTATTATACAGTGTGATCACTATCGGTGTATACTCAGTATTATTATACAGTGTGATCACTATCAGTGTATACTCAGTATTATTATACAGTGTGATCATTATCAGTGTATACTCAGTATTATTATACAGAGCAGTGTGACCATTGTCAGTGTATACTCAGTATTATTATACAGAGCAGTGTGACCATTGTCAGTGTATACTCAGTATTATTATTAAGGGTGTGCACCGGCCACTTTAGGTGTTTTGGGTTCTGATTTGTTTTACCAAAACACCCCACGAAAGGTTTTGGTTCTGATTTTGGGTTCTGATTTTTCTTTAAAAAGCATAAAAAATGCTAAAATCCATATTTCGTTTTTTTTTTTCACTCCTACACTATTATTAACCTCAATAACATTCATTTCCACTAATTTCCAGTCTATTCTGAACACCTCACAATATTGTTTTTAGTCCAAAAGGTTGCACCGAGGTAGCTGGATGTCTAAGCTAAGCGACACAAGTGGGCGGCACAAACACTTGGCCCATCGTAGGTGGCTGTGTAGGCTTGAATGGCTTTTTTGCTGCTCCTCCATCCTCTGCAGCATATAGAGGGTGGAGTTCAAGCGCGTCACTACCTCTTGTTTTTGTTGATGGCAGGGCCTGTTCATGCTTTTTTGATGTAGCAGGAACAGTGAACGTAGTTTAATATCTGATACTAATATTTCTGCACTGCAGGAACAGTGAACGTACTTTAATATCTGATACTAATATTTCTGGACTGCCTATTGAAGTTGAATCTCGATGGGATTTGGTACCAGGGACACAATACCTCCATCAACCGTCTAAATTCCACTGCACAGTAGGCGGACTCCGGACGCACGTCTAACACCAACATAGCTGTTACGGCTGCAGTTATCCGCTTTGCCATAGGATGACTATATAGGAGTGGCACTGCAGTGGCAGACAGGATGGCAGTTTTAAAAACTAGGCCCCAAAGAGCACATAATGCCAAAAAAAGAGTTGCAAGATGGAATTGTCTTTGGGCCCTCCCACCCACCCTGATGTTGTTGAAATAGGACATGCGCACTTTAACAAACCAATCATTTCAGCGACAGGGCCTACAAAACTGTGGCTGAAATGATTGGTTTGTTTGGGCACCCACACAAAAAAAGCTGTTCATCTCTCCCTGTACAAACTAAACTGGCTCTACTGAGGCAAGATGTCGTCCTCATCCTCATCCTCTGATTCCTCTCCCCCTACAGTGTGTACTTCCTCATCCTCACACATTATCAATTCGTCCCCGCTGGACTCCACAACCACAGGTCCCTCTGTAGTCTCTGGAGGGCAGTGCTGTTCTTGATTGAGGAATTGATAATTCATTTTTATGAACATCATTTTTTTAACGTATTGCGGAAGCAACCTCCTTCGCCGCTCACTGACCAGGTTCCCCGCTGCACTAAAAACTCTTTCCAAGTACACACTGGAGGGGGGACAACTCAGGTAAAATATAGCCAGTTTGTACAGGGGCTTCCAATTTGCCTTTTCATCCTGCCAGTAAGAATAAGGACTGTCTGACATGTCTACTTGGATGGTGTCAGCAAAGTAATCCTCCAGCATTTTTTCAATTGTGACAGCATCCAATGCAGCGACAGTAGACATGTCTGCAATGGTTGGCAGGTCCTTCAGTCCGGACCAGATGTTCTCAGCATCCCCAGCAGCGGCTATTTTAGGAAAACTGAGCTTTTTCCTCGCAGCCACAGGTGTTGAGGAAAATGGAGGAGCTGTTGGCATGTCACGGTCCTCTTCAGAGGACAATCTCCTGACCAGCAGGTCTTTGCACCGCTGTAGACTTGTTTCTGCCGGAAACAGAGACACAACATACGCTTTAAACCGAGGATCCAGCACGGTGGCCAGAATGTAGTCCTCTGACTTTAAAAGAGTGACCACCCTCGGATCCTGGCAAAGCGTACGAAGGGCTTCATCCACAAGAGCTACATGCTTGGTGGGATCGCAATGCTTTAACAGCTCCTTCCTCACTTTCTCTAGCTGCTTCTGCAACAGCCTGATCAGGGGAATCACCTGACTCAAGCTGGCAGTGTCGGAACTGACTTCTCGTGTGGCAAGTTGAAATGGCTGATGAACCTTGCACAACACGGAAATCAGTCTCCAATGCGCTTGACTAAGGTGCATCCCCACTCCTTTTCCTATGTCGCAGGTGGCTGTGTAGGCTTGAATGGCCTTTTGCTGCTCCTCCATCCTCTGCAGCATGTAGAGGGTGGAGTTCCAGCGCATCACAACCTCTTGTTTGAGGTGATGGCAGGGCAGGTTCAGACTTTTTTGATGTTGCTCGAGTCTGCGGTAGGCACTGGCAGAATGCCGAAAGTGTTCAGCAATTTTGCGGGCCACCGCAAGCATCTCCTGCACACCCCTGTCACTCTTCAGGTAATGCTGCACCACCAAATTAACGGTGTGGGCAATACATGGGACATGCTGGAAATTGCCCATATGTAATGCCCGCACAATGTTACTGGCGTTGTCTGACACCACAAATCCCCAGGAGAGTCTAAGTGGGGTAAGCCACTGCGAGATTATTTCCCTCAGTTTCTCTAAGAGGTTGTCAGCATTGTGCCTCTTATTAAAACCGGTGATACACAAAGTTGCCTGCCTTGGAACGAGCAGCCGTTGTGGAGATGCTGCTACTGATGCAGCTGCTGCTGTTGCTGCGGAAGGCAATGCATCTACCCAGTGGGCTGTCACAGTCATGTAGTCTATCGTTTGCTCTGAACCACTTGTCCACATGTCCGTGGTTAAGTGGACAGTGGGTACAACCGCATTATTCAGAGCACTGAGGACACTTTTTCATACTTCTCTGTACATCCCGGGTATCGCCTGCCTAGTGAAGTGGAATCTCGACGGGATTTGGTACTGGGGACACAATACCTCCATCAACCGTCTAAATCCCACTCCACTGATGGCAGACACCGGACGCACGTCTAACACCAACATAGCTGTTACAGCCGCAGCTATCCGCTTTGCAATAGGGTGACTACTGTCGTACTTTGTGCTCATGGCAAACGCCTGTTGGACGGTCAACTGTTTGGTGAAAGACGTAGCGTTCTTGCGACTTCCCCTCTGGGAAGATGACCGACTACCAGCAGCAACAGCAGCAGCGGCAGTAGTAGGCGTACCACTGCAGGATTCCTCGGATGAATCCCTGATTGAAGAGGACTCAGTCTGGCTGGTGACATGGCCTGCAGGACTAAATCTGATGGAGATCATGGAGGAAGTCGACGAGGAGGGTGTTGGTGGTGTGTATCCAACAGGACCAAGGGATTTAGGTGTCCATGGACTGCTGACGGTCCTAGCCACAGTTTCTGAACTAAACACAGAATTATGAAGGTTCTTCAGGTGACGTATAAGGGAGGATGTCCCTAGGTGGCCAAGATCCTTACCCCTGCTTATTTGAGCTTTACATAAGCTGCATATGGCCATACATTTGTTGTCCGGATTGGGATAAAAATAACTCCAGAGAGAAGAGGTGGATTTTTTTGTCTTCTGACCAGGCATGATGATGGGCTTTTTCATCCAATGGACAACAACTGTTTCCCCCCCTGGTGCCTCATTTAAGATAACCACATCAGCATCCTCCTCGTCAAGTTCCTCCTCAGCGCCAGCTACATCAATATCCTCCTCCCGATGTACAACATTCACACCTACATTAGCCAAATCTGTAACTGGACTGTGGGTGTTCCTTCCAGCATATGCAGAGGGCATGCTGCAAATGGTGGAAGGAGCCACCTCTTCCCGTACAGTGATGGGAAGGTCAGGCTTCGCAACCACCAACACCCTTGGACTCGCCTTGGGGATTTGTGATGACATCTCTCTAGAAGGCAGAGTTGTTTGCTGTGTTGTTGATGACAGCTTAAGTCTCTTAAATTTTTTAGAGGGGTGGGGAGGAGGAGGGCTTAGATCCTAGGGTGAAGCTGAACCACAAGTCATGAACACGGGCCAGGGCCTAAGCCGTTCCTTGCCACTCCGTGTCGTAAATGGCATATTGGCAAGTTGACGTTTCTCCTCAGATGATTTCAATTTTCTTTTTTTACTAATTGTAGTGAACTTTGGCTTTTTGGATTTTACATGCCCTCTACTAGGAGATTGGGCATCACCCTTGGCATACAACGTTGACGGCATTTCATCGTCTATGTCATGACTAGTGGCAGCAGCTTCAGCATTAGGAGGAAGTGGGTCTTGATCTTTCCCTACTTTATCCTCCAAATTTTTGTACTCCATTATATGCAGCACAAGAGAGCGTACCCCTAAGCCACACACACACTTTGGGACTGCAGAAACAGTGAACATAGTAATATAGATTGCAGATCCTATTTTTTGGACTGCTGAAACAGTGAACGTAGTAATATAGATTGCAGTTCCTATTTTTTGGGACTGCAGAAACAGTGAACGTAGTAATATAGATTGCAGTTCCCATTTTTTTGGACTGCTGAAACAGTGAACGTAGTAATATAGATTGTAGTACCTATTTTTTTGGACTGCTGAAACAGTGAACGTAGTAATATAGATTGCAGTACCCATTTTTTTGGACTGCTTAAACAGTGAACATAGTAATATAGATTGCAGTTTCTATTTATTGGACTGCAGAAACAGTGAACGTAGTAATATAGATTGCAGTTCCTAATTTTTGGACTGCAGAAACAATTAATGTAGTAATATAGATTGCATGTCCTATTTTTTTGGACTGCTTAAACAGTGAACGTAGTAATATAGATTGCAGTTCCTATTTTTTGGACTGATGAAACAGTGAACTTAGTAATATAGATTGCAGTTCCTATTTTTTGGACTGATGAAACAGTGAACGTAGTAATATATATTGCAGTTCCTATCTTTTGGACTGCAGAAACAGTGAACGTAGTAATATAGATTGCAGCACCTATTTTTTTAGACTGCTGAAACAGTGAACGTAGTAATATAGATTGCAGTTCCTAATTTTTGGACTGCAGAAACAATTAATGTAGTAATATAGATTGCATGTCCTATTTTTTTGGACTGCTTAAACAGTGAACGTAGTAATATAGATTGCAGTTCCTAATTTTTGGACTGCTGAAATAGTGAACGTAGTAATATAGATTGCAGTACCTATTTTTTTGGACTTCTTAAACAGTGAACGTAGTAATATAGATTGCAGTTCCTATCTTTTGGACTGCAGAAACAGTGAACGTAGTAATATAGATTGCAGTACCTATTTTTTTGGACTGCTGAAACAGTGAACGTAGTAATATAGCTTGCAGTACCTATTTTTTGGACTGCTGAAATGGTGAACATAGTAATATAGATTGCAGTACCTATTTTTTTGGACTGCTTAAACAGTGAACGTAGTAATATAGATTGCAGTTCCTATTTTTTGGACTGCTGAAATAGTGAACGTAGTAATATAGATTGCAGTACCTATTTTTTTGGACTGCTTAAACAGTGAACGTAGTAATATAGATTGCAGTTCCTATTTTTAGGACTGCTGAAACAGTGAACGTAGTAATATAGATTGCAGTACCTATTTTTTTGGACTGCATAAACAGTGAACGTAGTAATATAGATTGCAGTTCCTATTTTTTGGACTGCTGAAACAGTGAACGTAGTAATATAGATTGCAGTACCTATTTTTTTGGACTGCTTAAACAGTGAACGTAGTAATATAGATTGCAGTTCCTATTTTTTGGGACTGCAGAAACAGTGAACGTAGTAATTTAAATAGCAGTACCTATTTTTTGGGACTGCAATAATATATTGCTCTAGAATTTTTTTATAGTTTTTAAATTATTTTTGTATATTTTTTGGCGGGATTTTTTAGGAGTTATTAATAATTATAAAATTTGTATGGACTTAGCACAACTAAGCACAGGACTAAAGCACCACTGGACTCAGCAGGACAGACAGTTGCCAAAGCACCACTGGACTCAGCAGGACAGAGCACAGGACAAAAGCACCACTGGACTCAGCAGGACAGATCACAGGACAAAAGAACCACTGGACTCAGCAAGGACAGAGCACTGGACACAAGCATAAAGCACCACTGGATTCAGCAAGGACAGGGCACTGGACTCTTCCCTGATGTCAGGCAAAATGAAGATGGCTGCCGCAAGCTGAGAATTTATGACATCCGAGTCTCGCGAGATCCGACGCGAGACTTGGATGTCATAGCCTCGTTTCGGATCTTTTTGCCGGGCGGAAGTACCCGAACAGTGCTCGGATCCCGTCGGATCTGCACTGTTCGGGTGGGCTCAGATTAGCGGAATCCGAGCCCTCTCATCCTTAATTATTATAGAGTGCAGTGTGACTATCCTCAGTGTATACTCAGTATTATTATACAGAGCAGTGTGATCATTATCAGTGTATACTCAGTATTATTATACAGAGCAGTGAGATCATTATCAGTGAATACTCAGTATTATTATACAGAGCAGTGTGATCATTATCAGTGTATACTCAGTATTATTATACAGAGCAGTGTGATCATTATCAGTGTATACTCAGTATTATTATACAGAGCAGTGTGATCATTATCAGTGTATACTCAGTATTATTATACAGTGTGATCATTATCAGTGTATACTCAGTATTATTATACAGAGCAGTGTGATCATTATCAGTGTATACTCAGTATTATTATACAGAGTGATCATTATCAGTGTATACTCAGTATTATTATACAGAGCAGTGAGATCATTATCAGTGTATACTCAGTATTATTATACAGAGCAGTGTGATTATTATACAGTGTGATCATTATCAGTGTATACTCAGTATTATTATACAGAGCAGTGTGATTATTATCAGTGTATACTCAGTATTATTATACAGAGCAATGTGATCATTATCAGTGTATACTCAGTATTATTATTCAGAGCAGTGTGATCATTATCAGTGTATACTCAGTATTATTATACATAGCAGTGTGATCATTATCAGTGAATACTCAGTATTATTATACATAGCAGTGTGATCATTATCAGTGAATACTCAGTATTTTTATACAGAGCAGTGTGATCATTATCAGTGTATACTCAGTATTATTATACAGAGCAGTGTGATTATTATCAGTGTATACTCAGTATTATTATACAGAGCAGTGTGATCATTATCAGTGTATACTCAGTATTATTATACAGTGTGATCATTATCAGTGTATACTCAGTATTATTATACAGAGCAGTGTGATCATTATCAGTGTATACTCAGTATTATTATACAGAGCAGTGTGATTATTATACAGTGTGAACATTATCAGTGTATACTCAGTATTATTATACAGAGCAGTGTGATTATTATCATTGTATACTCAGTATTATTATACAGAGCAGTGTGATCATTATCAGTGTATACTCAGTATTATTATTCAGAGCAGTGTGATCATTATCAGTGTATACTCAGTATTATTATACAGAGCAGTGTGATCATTATCAGTGTATACTCAGTATTATTATACAGAGCAGTGTGATCATTATCAGTGTATACTCAGTATTATTATACAGTGTGATCATTATCAGTGTATACTCAGTATTATTATACAGAGCAGTGTGATCATTATCAGTGTATACTCAGTATTATTATACAGAGTGATCATTATCAGTGTATACTCAGTATTATTATACAGAGCAGTGAGATCATTATCAGTGTATACTCAGTATTATTATACAGAGCAGTGTGATCATTATCAGTGTATACTCAGTATTATTATACAGTGTGATCATTATCAGTGTATACTCAGTATTATTATACAGAGCAGTGTGATCATTATCAGTGTATACTCAGTATTATTATACAGAGTGATCATTATCAGTGTATACTCAGTATTATTATACAGAGCAGTGTGATCATTATCAGTGTATACTCAGTATTATTATACAGAGCAGTGAGATCATTATCAGTATATACTCAGTATTATTATACAGAGCAGTGTGATCATTATCAGTGTATACTCAGTGTTATTATACAGAGCAGTGGGATCATTATCAGTGTATACTCAGTATTATTATACAGAGCAGTGTGATCATTATCAGTGTATACTCAGTATTATTATACAGAGCAGTGTGATCATTATCAGTGTATACTCAGTATTATTATACAGTGTGAACATTATCAGTGTATACTCAGTATTATTATACAGAGCAGTGTGATCATTATCAGTGTATACTCAGTATTATTATACAGTGTGATCATTATCAGTGTATACTCAGTATTATTATATAGTGTGATCATTATCAGTGTATACTCAGTATTATTATACAGTGTGAACATTATCAGTGTATACTCAGTATTATTATACAGAGCAGTGTGATCATTATCAGTGTATACTCAGTATTATTATACAGAGCAGTGTGATCATTATCAGTGTATACTCAGTATTATTATACAGAGTGATAATTATCAGTGTATACTCAGTAATATTATACAGTGTGATCACTATCAGTGTATACTCAGTAATATTATACAGTGTGATCATTATCAGTGTATACTCAGTATTCTTATACAGAGCAGTGTGATCATTATCAGTGTATACTCAGTAATATTATACTGTGTGATCAATATCAGTGTATACTCAGTATTATTATACAGTGTGATCACTATCAGAGTATACTTAGTATTATTATACAGAGCAGTGTGATCATTATCAGTGTATACTCAGTATTATTATACAGTATGATCATTATCAGTGTATACTCAGTATTATTATACAGAGCAATGTTATCATTATCAGTGTATACTCAGTATTATTATACAGTGTGATCATTATCAGTGTATACTCAGTAATATTATACAGTAGACATGCTCACTGACCCCCGTTTTTTGGTTTTGGATTCCGTTTTGGATCTGGATTACCGTTGTGTTTTGATTTTGGTTTTGGTTTTGCAAAACCGCCCTTGCGTGTTTTGATTTTGGTTTTGGTTTTGTTTGGTTTTGTTTTGCAATTTGTTAAAATAAATTACATTTATTGGTGCTAAATTAACATAATTTAGGTATTATTTTGTAGCTACATTATTATTAACCTCAGTAACACAAATTTCCAGTCATTTTTTATTCAATTTGGATCACCTCCTATGTCACAATATGATTTTCATACACTTGAAAAGAATAGTTGCTGCAGTTCTTGGCAGTGATAACAAAAAGGCCATTGTCATGCCTGGGCATAAGACCAAAAATCCACCTCTTAAGTGTGGAATTATTTTTACACAAATCCTGGCAAGAGTTGTCTAGCCATTTGTAGCATTTTTAAAGCCACACTCAGTAGAGGTAGGGACCTTAACCATCTGGGATCCTCATCCATGTTTCGTCATTTTTCAGCGAGTTCTTGGAAAACTGTTGGGAAAATCAGAAACTTCGGTTAAAAAAAAATAACAACAAGCATTCCAGCATAATCTACCTCCCTTCTCTCATCTACATCCCAGCACCTGCAATCTCCCCCCCCCCCCCAACAATTGGCAGTTAAACAATCCTCTGCAAGAGGAAGCAAGAATGAAAACTGTCACCCAGTCGCAAAGCGGATCACAGACGCCCTGGGTACTATGCTAGTGTTAGATCTGCGTCCAATGTCCACTATTACTACAGTTGGTTAAAGACATTTAATTGAGGTGTTCTGTCCCTGTTAGCAAATGTCATCACTATACCATTTTACTAGAAAAAGCTAATTCTCTCCTGTACCGGAAAGTTCCTAAAAATGTAACTATTGGGCGATAAAATGGCATTCTACCCACTGTACACTTAACCACAGATATGTGTACAAGCGGAACTGGGCAAAGTAAAGATTATATGACTGTGAAAGCCCACTGGGTTGGTCATTCGCCTTCCCCAGCATGGACAGCAGCAGCATGTACCCAGGTACGTCACATTTTCGAGAAGTAGGTAACTCTGTGTATCAGCGGCTTCAGTAAGAAGCATACAGCTGACAAACTGTTCCAAAAACTAAGGGATGTCATTGAAAGATGGCTAATCCTGCTTGGACTCTCCTGAGGATATGTCATTTCTGATTACGACCCCAATATTGGTCAAGCATTACAGCGGGGTTGAATTCCATCACATTTCCTGTTTTGCACACACTATCAACTTGGTGTTACAGAACTTTTGAGAAATGACATGCAGGAGATGCTATTTGTGTCCAGAAACATTTAGGGTCAATTTTTGGTTTCTGCAACAGCATGTAGGAGAATGCAGCAGCTGCAAGAAGACTAGCATTTGAGGGAAATATACTTTAGTCCAGCGAATTAGTTACCTGTGAAGAAAGTGCAGAGACGGTTAGCTTGAGTCAACTGATTGCCTTAATAATACATTTTGAAAAGGTGCTACAGAAAATTATAGTGTGCAATAAAACAAAGTAAATTGCTAACTATATTTTAATTGTAGATTAAATACTTAATTTGCTTTGCAAGGATCCCAGACTTATCAACATCTTGTTTGGACGTCTTCTCCTTCAGTTTCTCTGGCAACTGCTTGTTGTAAAAGAAATTGCTTTTCCAAGACACCCAGTGGTGATGCAGATGAGTCCGCTCAACATTTTGATATTTGCTGTACTGTAAAATAATTGCCCAAAAATCGTGACAGCTCTGCCCTAAAATCAACTAGTCATTCCCTTTGGAAGGCCATTACTGGCAATTACATCATACTACACAGACTTCTATGATGGTGGGATGAATTAGTATTGTTTGAGGAAGATTATAACTAAACCCTGCCACCTCTCCAGTTTCGCAGTGAGCTATGGTACAATAAAATGTAATTGCAGATTTAGACCAAGACTGTCAGCCCTATTATTTCTATTTCAGCAATTATATTAGCAATGGAGCAATGGAGCTCTTCTCTTTGGGTGTTACCTATATAACGCAGCACAATTTGCCTGCAAATTCTACAGACAAGCCTGCTTGTCTTCCTCTCCATCAATGACTCTTAGCAATTGAGCACTCGTCTTTGGGTGTATATTACAAACAAACATTATTAGTGAAAATTAGGAAACATACAGTTTGATCCCTGGTAGGCCCTCCACCATCCTTTGAATGTTAATAGTAGGATTGGTTGGAGTTATGGTCAAGGTCGCACATTTTTTTGACAAATCCTTCAAACCAGCCCAGATGTCAAACTGTTGTGGTCTGCCACCTGCGTCATCCCTGCTTGTGTTTGGAAAGTGCAAATTGGTGCCAGAACCTCACGTGCCAGAACTGCTCCCACTGGTGCCACCCTGCTGCAGGACTTACACAATCAACCGCATCCTCATCATCGGATATCCAAATCTCACCCACATCCTTTTCTAAAGACAAAGTGTCATCCTCACTTGGTGTATCACCGGCTACACTCGGGCTGTTTAGGCACACATCAGCAGAACTGCTGAAAGGGCCCTTCTTTATGGGTACACTAACAGAATGCTCACGATTAGACATCCCACTGTTGGATAGACTCTCCACAGGATTTGGTGTCATTTCTGATTCAGAGCAAACATTATCATCTAATGCCTTATTGTTATCTTGCAGCTCGGCTTTGACGCGTAACAGTAGTTGTGCACCACTTGTAGGCTCGGTAACATTTTTGTATCTGCCACTAATAGCCAAAGGTGAAGGCCTCATTCTCTCTTTGCCACTGCGTGTGTAGAATGGCATGTTGGCAATTTTTTTTTTTTTCGGCACTTAACTTTTGCTCAGTAACACTTCTTTTTCGCTTCAACACAGTAAATTTTTTTGGGGTTTTGGTTTTTTGGACTGATTTCGAAACACTGTGTAGTTTGACATTGCCTTGCCCAGATGACATACTGGGAACACTAACATCAGGGGGTTAATGTATCAATATGTGGGTTCTTCAACCCCCGCTTGTTCAGCCTCTTCCGCGATTAAATTTCAAGCGGCGCTGCATTGTAAAGGGTTAACTTCCCTTTACAATGCAGCGCCGCTTGAAAATTAATTGCGGAAGAGGCTGAACACGCGGGTGTTGAAGAACCCGCATATTGATACATTTACCCCCAGGACTGGTAACAGAACCTGGTTGGTCATTCTGATCATATGTGAACTGCTTTGAATCCATTCTGAGCGCAAAGCACTTGTAGTGGTAAAAAATATTTGGTAAGATACTGCTGACAAATATGACTTTTGACAGCCAGAAAAATGTATGCACAATTATGAGGGACACCCCAAAAAAGCACTGGGGAGTGCTAAAAATTATTTGGTAGATACTGTTGACAGATAGTAATTTTGACAGCAAGAAATATTTATGCACAATTATGGGGGACACCCCAAAAGCACTGGGGAGTGCTAAAAAATATTTGGTAGATACTGCTGACAGATAGTAATTTTAACAGCCAGAAATATTTATGCACAATTATGGGGGACACCCCAAAAGCACTGGGGAGTGTTAAAAATTATTTGGTAGATACTGCTGACAGATAGTAATTTTGACAGCAATAAATATTTATGCACAATTATGGGGGACACCCCAAAAGCACTGGGGAGTGCTAAAAAATATTTGGTAGATACTGCTGACAGATAGTAATTTTAACAGCCAGAAATATTTATGCACAATTATGGGGGACACCCCAAAAGCACTGGGGAGTGCTAAAAATTATTTGGTAGATACTGCTGACAGATAGTAATGTTGACAGCCAGAAATATTTATGCACAATTTTGGGGGACAACCCAAAAGCACTGGGGAGTGCTAAAAATTAGTTGGTAGATACTGCTGACAGATAGTAATTTTGACAGCCAGAAATATTTATGCACAATTAAGGGGGAGACCCCAAAAGCACTGGGGAGTGCTAAAAATTAATTGGTAGATACTGCTGACAGATAGTAATGTTGACAGCCAGAAATATTTATGCACAATTATGAGTAACACCCCAAAAGCAATAGGGAGTGCTAAAAACTATTTGGTAGATACTGCTGACAGAAAGTAATTTTGACAGCCAGAAATATTTATGCACAATTATGAGGGACACCCCAAAAGCACTGGGAAGTGCTAAAAATTATTTGGTAGATACTGCTGACAGATAGTAATTTTGACAGCCAGAAATATTTATGCACAATTATGGGGGACACCCCAAAAGCACTGGGGAGTGCTAAAAATTAGTTGGTAGATATTGCTGACAGATAGTTATTTTGACAGCCAGAAATATTTATGCACAATTATGAGGAAAATCCCAAAAGCACTGGGGAGTGCTAAAAATTAGTTGGTAGATACTGCTGACAGATAGTAATTTTGACAGCCAGAAATATTTATGCACAATTATGGGGGACACCCCAAAAGCACTGGGGAGTGCTAAAAATTATTTGGTAGAAACTGCTGACAGATAGTAATTTTGACAGCCAGACATATTTATGCACAATTATGGGGGACACCCCAAAAGCACTGGGGAGTGCCAAATATCGAAAAGAAAAAAACCTCTATCCTCCTTTCTTCTCTAGCGATTTTTGTTACAACAATTGGAATAAGAATATTGGATTCTCTGTCCCTGCTCTAATCAGCCTGTGACTACACCCTGCTCTCTCCCTCTGTCAAATGGCTATGGATTGCTGTGGAGGCGTGTATTTGTAATCTTGAAGTATCGCGAGAACCGAGCCCCGAGATCCGACGATGTCACAATGACGTTCGGGCTCGATTTGGATTCGGAGCGGGCGGGAGAGTACCGAGCTACAACTCGGTACTCGGATACCCAAAGTTCGGGTGGGTTCGGTTCTCGGGGAACCGGACCCGCCCATCTCTATTATACAGTGAGATCATTATCAGTGTATACTCAGTATTATTATTATACAGAGAGAGCAGTGTGATCATTATCAGTGTATATTCTGTATTATTATACAGAGCAGTGAGAACATTATCAGTGTATACTCAGTATTATTATATAGAGCGGTGTGATCATTATCAGTGTATACTCAGTATTATTATACAGTGTGATCATTATCAGTGTATACTCAGTATTATTATACAGAGCAATGTGATCAATGTCAGTGTATACTCAGTATTATTTTACAGTGTGATCATTATCAGTATATACTCAGTATTATTATACAGAGCAATGTGATCAATGTCAGTGTATACTCAGTATTATTTTACAGTGTGATCATTATCAGTGTATACTCAGTATTATTATACGGAGCAGTGTGATCATTATCAGTGTATACTCAGTATTATTATATAGAGCGGTGTGATAATTATCAGTGTATACTCAGTATTATTATACAGAGCAGTTTGAT
Organism: Mixophyes fleayi; assembly: GCF_038048845.1. Lineage (NCBI taxonomy): Eukaryota > Metazoa > Chordata > Amphibia > Anura > Limnodynastidae > Mixophyes > Mixophyes fleayi. The sequence continues at coordinate 11,754,061 of NC_134405.1, read as the reverse complement.
CATTATCAGTGTATACTCAGTATTATTATACGGAGCAGTGTGATCATTATCAGTGTATACTCAGTATTATTATATAGAGCGGTGTGATAATTATCAGTGTATACTCAGTATTATTATACAGAGCAGTTTGATCATTATCAGTGTATACTCAGTATTATTAGACAAAACAATGTGGTTATTATAATTGTATACTCAGTATTATTATACAGAGCAGTGTGATCATTATCAATGTATACTCATTATTATTATTATTCAGTGCAGTGTGTTCCTTGTCAGTGTATACTCAGTATTTTTATACAGAGCAGTGTGATCATTATCAGTGTTTACTCAGTATCATTATACAGAGCAGTGTGATCATTATCAGTGTATACTCAGTATTATTATACAGAGCAGTGTGATCATTATCAGTGTATACTCAGTATTATTATACAGAGCAGTGTGATCATTATCAGTGTATACTCAGTATTATTATACAGAGCATTGTGATCATTATCAGTGTATACTTAGTTTTATTAGACAAAGCAATGTGGTTATTATAATTGTATACTCAGTATTATTATACAGAGCAGTGTGATCATTATCAGTGTATACTCAGTATTATTATACAGCGTGATCATTATCAGTGTATACTCAGTATTATTATTCAGTGCAGTGTGATCATCATCATCAATGTATACTTAGTATTATTATTCAGTGCAGTGTGTTTCTTGTCAGTGTATACTCAGTATTATTATACAGAGCAGTGTGTTCCTTGTCAGTGTATACTCAGTGTGACAAGATGGACCTCATATAACTCCCTGTCTATTATTTGTAGAGATGCTCAGGCTCAGTTCCTTGAGAACTGAACACACCTGAACTTAGGGGATCTGAGTACCAAGCAGAGGCGGCTCGGTACTGTCGCGCTCCCTCGGAATTGAAAACGAGGCAAAACGTCATTGTGACGTCGTTGGAACTCGCGAGTTTTGAACTCCTTTTAAACATCCAACATCATGGAGGGTGGGAGGAAAGGTGGACCCCCATTTATCTTTTCTTCCATTGCTGTGTGCCAATGTGTCCCAGATGTGCTAGGAACTACGGTGTGTTTGCCAGGTCGCTGCAGTATTTGTCCGAAATTGTATAAAAAAATAATATTGTGACCTGTGAGGTTGTCTAAATTGACTGCAAATGCTTTGATATTAGTGTTATTGAGGTTAATTATAATGTAGGAACAAAAAGAGAGCAAAATTATGTGATTTTAGCATATTTTAGGATTTTTTCTAAAAAATCCAAATCCAAAACCAAAACCAAGACACACGAGGGTGGTTCTGCCAAATCCAAAACTAAAACACAAAGCTAATCCAGATCCAAAACCAAAACCAGTTCACGGGGGTCAGTGAGCATCTCTAGTTGTTTTGCTGGGGACTGGCTGGACTTGCCATGCCACCGTCCCCATTCTTTATCCCAACAGCGCCCTCTAACCGCAGTAGGAGGGTCTTTTGTTTCTGCCAACACTGCACTCCTTTGCGGCATCCAGAAATGCGTCCTTCTGGGTAACTCTCGTTACTATTGTATCTCCTTGCTGGTACACCAGGGCTGGTATCCCTGACCTCTTGCCTTCAGATCAGGGTTGCTGAGAATATTTATCTTGTGCCTATTACACTGACCAAAGCTGCAAGGTAGCTGGCAGAGCGTTGGTACTGAATACTGGGTCCCAACCTCAGAACAGCCGGTGCGTCTGAAATATTTCATTCAAAGATTAACATCAGGAAGTTAGATGTTGTTTAAACTAGAATTTTAAATGCAATTTCAAATTTAACAAATTTTTGCTATACTGTTATATCCTAATACCTGTATCCTGAGTCTACAGGTTCCTGTCTCTCTAACAAGACGAGACAACAGGTAATAACTTCCTGTTGTCTCTTCAAGTGTTGGTTACTTACAGATGAAAGAGATCTAATTACTTTTACTAACCTACAAGGCCATCAACAAAGCTGCACCAACATACTTCTCCTCTCTTGTCTCAAAATATCTCCCAACTCGGCAACTCCGTTCTGCACAAGATCTGCGTCTCTCATCCACACTCATTACATCCTCCCATTCCCGGTTACAGAACTTTTTTCGGGCAGCACCCACTCTATGGAATTCTCTCCCTCGACAATAAGACTCTCCTGTGGTCTACAAGCTTTCAAGCGTTCTCTGAAAACCCACCTCTTCAGACAAGCTTATAATATTCCTCAACCACCCTCTTAACCTCACTACATTACGCTATTACCACCCGTTACACAACTACTCCTTGCCCAACATTGTTGTGTGACAAGATCATTTAGCTTATGAGTCACTTTTACCTTTGCAGTCTGCCTGGGCCGAAATGTAAAATGTAGACTTAAACTCATGTGTCAAACCCCCATTGTCCCATATATTGTAAGCTTGTGAGCAGGGCCTTCTCACCTCTTTGTCTGTTTTACCCAGTTTGTTTATAAGTTTGCTATGTTTGTCCCCAATTGTAAAGCGCTACGGAATATGTTGGCGCTATAGAAATAAATGATGATGATGATGATCTAATTAGCCTAATTGAGGTCTTCTCTAGCAAAGTTACAAAAAAACAAATCATGACATGCTGTCTCAGAAGTTACAAATCAATACCTCAGAAATAAATGCATTTGCTATATAGAAATACAACACAATATAGTAAAACCTGTACATTTGCATTGATATAAATTAGTGCACTGTGCTAATAATTTAGGTGTATTTATACAATAAGTTGTTTATAAATGATCCAGTCACACTCCCCCTCCTCTTGTCCATGCGGGGAACCAGTCTGTCATGTCCCCACTATTTTGCTCCTGGTCCCACAATCTCTTGGGGTTACTGGGGGTGACCCGGGGGATCTGGCGTTTCCTGCTGAGACAGTACATCCGCATTGCTGTGACCTTTTCCTTGCTTGTCAATTATATGAGTATCATAAATTTGAAGGGCATGGCTCTAGAGGAACAATCTGCCTTTTTCCCTGATGTGTGTTGCAGCCATCACCGTGAAATGTCGTCCATACAAATAAGGCTGAAGTTGCTTAACTGCCCACACAATGGCCAAACATCCCTTTTCAATTGTGGCATAACCCACCTCCTGGTTCAGCAGGTTTCTGCTCAAATAGGCCACAGGGTGGCTCCTGCCTCTCTGGCCCCACCTGGCTAAGTACTGCTCCCAATCCGTGCTGTGACGCATCAATTTGTACCATAAAGTTATTGTCTTAATTAGGCGCCCTCAGTACTGGAGAATGAACCACGGCTTCCTTTAATAATTGAAATGCCAGCTCACAAGCGGGTGTCCAGTCAACTATTTTGGAAAGTTTTTCTTTGTGAGATCTGTCAGGGGCTTCACTACAGTACTAAAGTCTTGGACAAAACATTTATAGTACCCTGCGGTCCCTAAGAAGGCCAGTACTTGTCTTTGGGGTGTGGGCCGGGGCCAGTCTCAGATTGCCCTTTACCTTAGCTGGTTCTGGCTTAACCCTACCTCCCCCAACACAATGTCACAGGAACTGCACCTCTGATATACCCATTTTTGACACTTGTCTGCTCTGATGGTCAGACCTGCCCACTGAATTTTCTCCAACACTTGTCCTACATGTTTCAGATGGTCCTCCCAGGATTTACTGAAAATGGCATCCAATTAAGCCTGAGCAAAGCCTTTAAAAACTTCCAGTAGATAATCAACCACATGCTGGAAAGTGGCTGGCACATCCTTCATCCCAAATGTCATGGACTTGAACAGGCCAAATGGTGGTGTAATGAATTGCGACCGTTCTTGAGCCTCTGGAGTCAGTGGTACTGCAAATACCCCTTGCACAATTCAAAGGCGGAAATAAACTTTACTCCAGTTAACTCGTCTAACAGAGCGTCAATGTGGGGCAGGGAATAGGCATCAGACACGGTCACCTCGTTCAACAGGTGGTAGTCTATGCATAACCAGGTTGTCTTGTCTTTCTTGGGAACAGATACACTGGAGGATGCCCATGAACAATGCGATGGATGGATCACACCTAGCTCAAGCATCTCTTGCACCTCACAATATATAATCTCCTTAGCTTCTGGTGACACTCGATAAGCATCTTGCCTAACTGGCCTATGCTCACCAGTGTCCACATTGTGCATCACAAAGGAAGTCCAAATTAACTGAGTCGCAAAGGGTCACAGCACTGCCTCAAGCTGCTCCCTCTTGCAGGCACTCAATTGCTCATCCCAGCCAACTTCTTCTACACCACCTTCATCTCTGGCATCTGCAAGAAGGTCAGGTAGTGGATCAATTCCTGGTTCCTCACTCGGCAAACAGAAAACAACTGCTACCAGCTCAATACGGCCGTGGCATGCCACCTACCATCGCTATCAAATGAAACCACTTAGGTGATGTTACTTAGACATTTTGAGACTGTATACGGTCCAGCCCAGGGAGCCTGGAGCTTGTTTTGACAGGGGCAACAGAACAAGGACCTTCTGCCCTACCTCGAACCTTATAGCGCACGCGCCCTTATCATAACAATTCTTCTGTATGGCCTGCGCTTCCACTAGGTAAGCTTGCATGATCCCCATGAGATTCACTAACCGATCTCTAAACTTTAACACATACTCCACGACAGAGACATTCTGAGTAGGTGGTTCACTCATGAACTGTATCCCTTGATTGTTTGAGATCTCACTAGTGAACCCAACTCTACTAAATAATCCTACCAGCACGTCCACTACCTTCTCTGCATACTGCTAGGGACAGGAGCATCACTGGGCACTCCCACAAGATCATATAGGCCAGACACAACAACCTCTGCATTTCTAGGGGACGTGGTCTTTCCAAAGGCAAAGACCTGGCTGCTTCCTGAAGAAATAAGAGCTTGAGTCTTTTTCCCTGGGCTTGCTAAAGCTGTGGCTGTTGGTGATGGCTGTTGTCTAGCAGCTGTGGCCTTTTCCTCTGGGCTGGGTTGTGCAGGTTTAGATCCTGAAGACTGCAATTTAGCAGCTTGGCTCCTGGTAATAGAGTTGAGAAATGTGGTCACAATTCCACTCCCAACATCGTTGCCCAAGATCACATTGGTTGGAAGGCCATCCTTCTCCCTGCAGGGGTCCCACATGGCTGGGCTGCAGGTTTCTCCACATATTTTTGGGGGGTCTTTTGGAAAAACAAGTGACTCTCTCCACTGAGTCAACTTCAGACACACTGTTTCCACCCCTGTCAGCCATTGGGTCTCTATAGGCACAAAGTCTCTATAGGCTCTACTTTACCAGTTAATCAAATCAGCCAGGCCCCAGGACTCGGATTAGGGTTACGAGTCTGGGGTGCTGGGGCTGTAGGACAGTTCATTCTTAGGTGACCAATTTTCACGCAGCTGCAGTACTTCTTCTCCAGCCTGGGCTCCAATGGTCTCTGATAACTCCCAGGGACAGGGCGGGGCGTTGGCTAGCAAGAAGTAAACGGAGGATTCTGACTTTGGGGGTGAGTAGAGGTGGGATGTCGCCCTGATTGTACAGTCTTTTGGGGATGGCTGGTAATCTGACGCTTCTGCAAGTGTGGCCTAACAGCCACATATTCATCTGCCAACTGGGCGGCTGCTTCGAAGGTGTCTGGATTTCTGTCCTGCACCCATTCTTTCACCTCCGGTGTGCACCGGTGTGCACCGGTGGTGAAACTGCTCTAGGGCACATTAAGTATATTAACTCCTCCACGGTTTGGGCACCTGCACTATGCACCCACTTCCTGGCAGGCTCCCGCAGCAGGTTGGCATACTCCTCATGGGTGATGTGGAGGTTCTTGGCAAGGTCCTGGAACTTCTGATGATCGGTCCCTGGGGCAAGAGTGTACAGTTTAAGGCGTGCCCTTTTTACTATATCTTAGTCCGTACAGAGTTCTGAGGGCAACCCACGGTAGGCCTCCACTGCACGTCCTTGCAGTGTGTGCACTAATTTCTTAACCCATTCCTCTCTGGGTACAGTGTGTAGCCTGTAGGTCATTTCAAATACCTGCAGGTGCTCATCAATATTCCTAACTTTGACCTCAAATTTAGATGGTCCTGATCCTTTAGGGGGTGCTTCCACCCTGGACTGCATGGCTGGCGCCCTTCTCTCTTGTCCATGCCTCTATTACCTGTGCCTGCTCAGCTTCCGTTCCATTGTCCGCCAGCTGGATATATAGCCTGGCTGCCCTGCCCTCATCAGAGGTCAGAGGGATTGGGTCTGTGGGTACAGTCTGTTGAAAAGAAGTCTCTGCTGTCTGCCGACATCAGTTTTCTTCACCCGGGGTAACATGCTGTAGGTGCAGGGTTGCCCCTTGTTTCATCACATATCATGTTTCTCATTTACAGAAGAGCATGTTGCTTCTAGCGATTGTTTCACACTGAGTTAATCCTGCCATTTTCCTCTCATCGTTAAAATACAATGATTGTGGTAATGGTGGTCATATAATATGGTGCAACTACCATCCTTTGGGGGTCACCAGATTGTGCTGCCTCTGAATGTATGCTTGCCAGTATTAACAATATTTATATAATATCAATGACATATGCAGTACATGTATGTATAATATATACATGTGTCTGAGATGTGGTGGACATTAAGACTAGTGATAGTACTCTATTGTCATTTGGAGGTTTCTGAGGTGCCGCTTGGTATGTTAGCTCTCAATTTAAAAACACATGAAAGTATGACCCAATATAGGGATTCTCATTGATCAGAACTAGGAGCACCCTATTAGTAGAAGCGCCTTGACGGGGTGGGTGTCTTATGATATATTTGCAAATGTGTGTAACTGAGACTTCTGAATTTTATGTACAAGTAGAATACTAGCTCTGTTACTGGTTCACCCAAGTGTGCTGGGGGAGTTTTATATGTGTCTGTTCCTTTCAGGAATACTCTACCCTTTCAAGTACCTGCATTGAACTTATAGATTGATTGAGCAACTTCCATTTCTGTATCGATATTAAGACTATGCAGCAAGGAATCAAAAAGGGCTTTGGTAGAAGAGCAGGAGGATAACATCCAGAAGGAACAGAGCACCTCTGGGTACTGTTGTAAATATCTGCTACTTTCCTTGTTGTTCCAATTAGCTTACTACAAACTTACACTCTAAAAGGGAATACACCAGGGTGAACGGGTGAACCAATATTGAAAAGAAACACAGATGTGTTATTTAATGTTATTGATTTGTTGTTTTTTTCCTGATCCTTGTAGGAGTCAAATCCACCCTTTGAAACATTATTCAACCAAATGTTTAGAAGTGAGAGATACTATCTTACAGAAACCACTGGAAAGGTGTGTATACAAATATAAAACATGACTTGCACATTGTCAATTTATTCACAATGCTATAGTTTTTTTTCAAGATGGGTGTGTGAATTATTATTATTATTATTATTATAATTGTTATCATTGATATGTAAGCAATGCTCGACAGTAGCAAACAGTGGGGAAAAGAGGGACATACATAAAACAGGGACATATGCGGTAGACAAAATAAATGCAGACATGAAAACAAAGAGGAGGGAGGTAGGTAGCTTGATCATAAGAGAACTTACATTACAGTTGGAAGAGGGCACACTGAAACAAGAGGAGTGAGTGCAGAGATAGGGAGTTGGAATAGGAAGGGTTATGAAGGTGTTATAGTATAGTATAGGTGTGTTTTGGTTAAGATAAGTTTTAATAAAGAGAAGATTTTATCATGTATGGTTTAAAGATTTGAAGTCTGTGGGAGAGTCTGATTGGGTGTATTATATAATTCTAGTAGGAATGGGCACAAGAGAGGTCTTGTAGGTGGGAGTGAGAAGCGGTTACCAGAGATGATGCGAAGCACAGATCAGAGGTAGACCTAAGTGGACAAGGTGGAGTATTTTCCAATGACATATGAGATGTATGAAGGAGTGGTGTTATTAAGGGTTTTATAGATAAGGCTGAAAAATTCGAATTGGATACTGGAGAACACTGAAAGCCAGTGAAGGGATTTGCAAAGTGGTTTGACAAACGTGGAGCGGTGACAGAAGATTATCAGTTTTGCTGGCGATTAAAGCATGGATACAGGGAGGGGAATGTCAAATAGCAAGGGATTGCAGTAGTCAAGGCAGGAGATGATGAAAGAATGGATAAGAGTTTAGATAGCATTTTCAGAAAGAAAAGGTTGTAATTAGGCAACATTTCAAAGGTGGAGGTGACACGACTGGGAGAGAGACTGAATGTGGGGAATAAAGCAGAGGGCAGGGTCAAGTGTGACACAAATGAATTGGGAGACTGAGCAAATTGTGATTTATATTAGCTAAAATACCTGGGTTTGACAAAAACTGGGCGGGAATGACACTTTTGGTCTTATGGCCAGTGATTTCACAGTGGGCAAAATACACATGGGGTCTGTGATATTCACAGGACCCTTTACTCCTTCCTTAAGCAGAATACTTTCAGAGCAGCACTAAAATGTAACTTGACCTCATAAAAATTACTGACCTCTAGGGGCAGAGCCAGGCATTGTTTTTATTATATCAATAGCTGCAGTACCCGGCATTGTACAGGTTTAAATCTTCAAGTTATTAAGTTATCAATGAGATGAATGTAACTTTCAACATTTTTTAAAAAATTTGCAGCTTAGCAAATTACCCTTACACATTAGCTGATTGCCCAGGTTAGTTTTTGCTTATAAATTAAATGTTATTCAAATCCATCCAGTGGAAGACCCAGAACAGGCTCCCTGGATCAAAGATCTGACCAGCAGACACCAACAGAATGTCTGACTGGGACCCTAAGTTCCTTTAAACATGCCGATGATCCAACTGGGTCACCTGACATTTGTTTCATGCCAATTGGTGCAGGGATGTCCGAATGCATAACCAGACAGACAAACAAACTAAATCCATCTAGTGGAAGCCCAGAACAGGCTCCCCGGGTCAAAGATCTGACCAGCATATACCAACAGGAGGTCTGACCGGGACCTCAACACCTAATATGTTTTTTAGGATCCAATGTTAGCAGTCTGTTAAGTTTTCGTTCAAATCCATCTATTAGAAGTAGAGATGGGCGGGTCCGGTTCTCCGAGAACCGAACCCACCCGAACTTTGGGTATCCGAGTACCAAGCTGAGCAGCTCGGTACTCTCCCGCCCATTCCGAATCCAAATCGAGGCCGAACGTCATTGTGACGTCGTCGGATCTCGGGGCTCGGTTCTCGCGATACTTCAACTTTATAAATACACGCCTCCACAGCAATCCATCGCCATTTGACAGAGGGAGAGAGCAGGGTGTAGTCATAGGCTAATTAGAGCAGGGACAGAGAATACAATATTGTTCTTGCAATTGCTCTAACCAAAATCGCTAGTGCAGAGAGGAGGATAGAGGTTTATTATTTTTTCTTCATATTTGGCACTCCCCAGCGCTTTAGGGGTGTCCCCCATAATTGTGCATAAATATTTCTGGCTGTCAAAAGTCATATCTGTCAGCAGTATCTACTAAATAATTTGTAGCACTCCTCAGTGCTTTTGGGGTGTCCTCCCTAATTGTGCATTAATATTTCTGGCTGTCAAAAGTCATTTCTGTCAGCAGTATCTACTAAATAATTTTTAGCACTCCTCAGTGCTTTTGGGGTGTCCTCCCTAATTGTGCATTAATATTTCTGGCTGTCAAAAGTCATAACTGTCAGCAGAATCTACTAAATAATTTTTAGCACTCCTCAGTGCTTTTGGGGTGTCCTCCCTAATTGTGCATTAATATTTCTGGCTGTCAAAAGTCATTTCTGTCAGCAGTATCTACTAAATAATTTTTAGCACTCCTCAGTGCTTTTGGGGTGTCCTCCCTAATTGTGCATTAATATTTCTGGCTGTCAAAAGTCATATCTGTCAGCAGTATCTACTAAATAATTTTTAGCACTCCCCAGTGGTTTGCGCTCAGAATGGATTCAAAGCAGTCCACATATGATCTGAATGAGCAACCAGGTTCTGTCACCAGTCCTGATGTTAGTGTTCCCAGTACGTCATCTGGCCAAGGCGATGTCAAACAACAGAGTGTTTTCAAATTAGTGCAAAAAACAAAAAACAAAAAAAATTTTACTGTATTGAAGCGAAAAAGAAGTGTAACTGAGCAAAAGTTAAGTGACAATAAAAAAAAATTTGCAAGCATGCCATTCTACACACGCAGTGGCAAAGAGAGAATGAGGCCTTCACCTTTGGCTATTAGTGGCAGATCCCAAAAAGTTACCCAGCCTACAATTGATGCACAACTACTGTTACGCGTCAAAGCCGAGCTGCAAGATAACAGTGAGGCATTACAGGAGAATATTTGCTCTGATTCACAAATGACAACAATCCCTGTGGAGAGTCCATCCAACAGTGGGATGTCTAATCGTGAGCATTCTGCTGATGTGTGCCTTAATAGCCCGAGTGTAGCCGGTGATACCCAAATTGAGGATGCCACTTTGGAATTAGAAGAGGATGAGGGGGAGATTTGTGTAGGCGACGAGGGCGCTAATGATGATGTTGATGATTATGATGCAGCCAGATACCAAATTGCCTTTCTCAATTTCTATTTATATTCTAGATTATATAACGGCTGAATAGTTTTCTATTTTACTCCTAGTGGAGAGAGGATCTGATGCAGACAGATACCAAACTGCCTTTGTCCATTTCAATTTATATTGTACAGTATATAACGGCTGAATTTATTAGTATTTTATACAAGTGGAGGGTGGCCTAGAGAGACAAAAACCAAACTGGCTTTCTCCATGTCAATTAATATTGTACAGTCTATAACGGCTGGATTTTTTGGTATTTTATACAAGTGGAGGGGGGCCTAGAGAGACAGAAACCAAACTGGCTTTCTCCATGTCAATTAATATTGTACAGTCTATAATGGCTGAATTTTTTGTTTTTTTAAAAAAGTGGAGGGGGGCCTATAGAGACAGAAAGCAAACTGTCTTTTTCCATTTCTTTACATATTTAACTATAAGTGTAGGGTGTAATATACATTCAAAGACGATGGCTGCATTGCCAATATGCATAGATGGAGAGGAAGACAATCTGTTTTGTGTGTAGAATAAATGAAGGCCTACCAACGAAGAATTAAACAGTTTTTTTGGATGATTTATTACCTCAACAATTAGATTACTTATCTCTAAAACAGTTGGAGCACTAAATTGGGTTATTTTAGGCACAAAAACATGTATTTTCCAACAAAATAGCAAAACAAAACCAAACAAAACCAAAACCAAAACCAAAACACGCAATGGCGGTTTTGCAAAACCAAAACACGACGGTAATCCAGATCCAAAACCGAATCCAAAACCAAAACACGGGGGTCAGTGACCATCTCTAATTAGAAGGCTCAGAATAGGCTCCCCGGGTCAAAGTTCTGCCCAGAGCACACCAATGGGAGGTACGATCGGGACTCTAACCTCCCTAAAAGCTGCCCAGGATCCAAATGGACCACCTTGCATTGGTTTCATTCCAATTGGTGTAGGGGTGTCCAAATGCATAACCAGACAGATAAACATAGCAGATCCATCCAGTGGAAGGCCCAGAACAGGCTACTGAGTTAAAATTCTGGCCAGCATATACCAGCAGAAGGTCTGACTGGTCCCTCAACCATCTAGTATATTTTCTGGGATCCAGTGTTACCAGTCTGTGATTTTTTTGCCTAAATCCAGTGGAAGGTTCATAACGTGCTCCCCGAGTCAAAGTTCTGGCTAGTGTACACCAATGGAAGTTCTAATCGGGTCCAAAATCCACATATAATCTGGATCCAATTGAACCACCTCACATTGGTTTCATCCCAATCGGTGCAGGGGTTTCTGAATGTATCTCCGGACAGACAAACAAACCATATCCATCCAGTGGAAGGCCCAGAACAGGCTCCATGGGTCAAAATTCTGGCCAGTGTACACCAACAGGAGGTCCGAACGGGACCTTAATGCCCTAGTATGTCTTCTGAGATCCAGTGTTACCAGTCTATATAGTTTTTGTCCAAATCAATCCAGTGGATGGGTCAGAACAGGCTCCCCGTGTCAAAGTTCTGCCTAGCATACACCAATGAGAGATCCAACAGGGACCATAACCCACTTAAAACCTGGACAAGATCCAACTGGACCACGTCACGTTGGTTTCATTCTAATCGGTGCAGGGGTGTCTGAATGAGTAATGGGATAGATGAACAAACCAAATCCATCCTGTGGAAGGCCCAGGACAGGCTCTCTGGGTCAAAGTTCTGCCCTAGTATGTTTTCTGGGATCCAGTGTTACCAGTCTGTGAAATTTTTAGCCAAATCCATCAAGTGGAAGGCTCAGAACAGGCTCCCCGGGTCAAAGGTCTGCCTAGCGTACACCAACGGGAGGTCCGACCGGGTCCCTTATCCCCTTAAAATCTGTCTGGGATCCAACTGAACCACATTGCGTTGATTTCATCCGATTTGATGCAGGTGGTATCGAAGATATTCGCCAACAAACAAACAAATAAACAAACTTCTTTTATTTATATAGATAAAACCTCTGGGGTTTCTTTAAGAGGCACAATGATAACATAGCAAATTGCATTTTTTTTAGATAAGTTGTGCTCTGCTAAGAGCAGTTTCTTAGTCTGCCCTCTCTCTCTCTGCTTGATACATATTGTTGTGCAGGGGTTAAAAAATGTATGGTTTACAAAATTTAAAATGCCATAACAAAGCATGGCCTACGATCAAATTTCAGTAATTTCTTGGAAGTTTGTTATTTCATAAATGGTTACCTTTGAATCTTTACTTTTAATAGAATTTGTATCATTTAGGTAAACAGGTGGCTATCAGCATTTTTGCTGTAATGGTCCATTAATGCTTCAGCTCCTCCTATTACCATTGCCATTTGATAAAAGAGAATAGCGCCTATGAAACATCAATATGGAAGATTATCAGCAAACATTTTTAAAAAGTCCAGATGATTATATCATTGCATAATTACAGGCGATTAGGGACCCAAAACTGACTTTCCAGCTTTAGATGGAATTATACTTTATCCCATACACTAATAACTAATAAAATTTAATCAATTAACTTACTGATTAACAAAATCTATGAAGTTTATAGCAAAAAATACCAGATTAAATAAAAAAACAGACTTATTTATAAAAAAAATGCAGTAATTAGCTTCAATTCACATACACTATTTGGACAAAAGTATTTGGCCACACCTGTTAATTATTGAATTGAGGTTTTTTAATCAGACCTGTTGCCAGAGGTGTATAAAATCAAGCACCTACCCATGCAACCTCCATTTGCAATATTTGTGATACACAATAGGTCATTCTGAAGAGCTCAGTGACCCCAAGCGTGGTACTGTGATAGGATGCCACTTCTGCAATAAGACGGTTTGTGAAATTTCATCCCTGCTGGATTTTCCACGGTAAACTGTAAATGATATTATTAGAAAGTGGAAGCATTTACGAATAACAGCAACTCAACCACGAAGTAGAAGTCCACATAAAATCACAGAGCGGGGCCAGTGACTGCTAAGGCGCATGGTGCATGAAAGTCGCCAATGCTCTGCTGATTCCATAGCTGAAGAGTTCTGAACTTCCACTGGCATTAATGTAAGCACAAAAACTGTGCGTCGGGAGTTTAATGGAATGGGTTTCCATGGCCGAACAGCTGCATGCAGCCTCACATCACCAAGACCGATGCCAAGAGTCGGATGGAGTGGTGTAAAGCATATCGACATTGGACTGTGGAGCAGTACAAACGTGTTCTGTGGAGTGACGAATCACGCTTCTCTGTATGGCAGTCAGATGAGCAAGTCTGGGTTTGGCAGATACAGAGAGAACGTTACCTGACTGACTGCATTATGTCAACTGCAAAGTTTGGTGGAGGAGAGATAATGGTATGGGGCTGTTTTGCAGGGTTTGGGCTAGTCCCCTTATTTCCAGTGAAGGGCAATCTTAATACTTCAGCATACCAAGTCATTTTAGACAATGCTATGCTTCCAACTTTGTGGCAACAGTTTGTTTTGGGAAGGCCCTTTTCTATTCCAACATGACTGTACCCCAGTGCACAAAGCAAGGACTACAAAGACATGGTTGGATGAGTTTGATGTGGAAGAACTTGTCTGGCCCGCACAGATCTCAGACCTCAACACCATAGAACACCTTTTGGATGAACTGGAACGGAGATTGTGAGCCAGGTCTTTTTGTCCAACATCAGTGCCTGACCTTATAAATGCTCCACAGAATGAATGGGCACAAATTCCCACAGAAACACTCCAACATCTTGTGGAAAGCTATCCAAGAAGAGTGGAAGCTGTTATCGCTGCAAAAGGGGGACCAGCTCCATATCAAAGTATATGTATTTGAATACAATGTTATTACAGTCCCTGTTGGTGTAATGGTCAAGCGTCCGCTTACTTTTGTCCATGTAGTGTACGTCACACTGGAGCGATGAAAAGACGACTCAGGAGGCTCGGTTGCCCTAGATAGACTATTAAAGATATCAGAGTGTTGGAATACACTACTATCCATTACAACATTTTAACCAGTGAATTGACATATTGATATGTTGACTTTTAAGCCTCAATTTGCTGATTTGCTTGTGAATCAAACTTTAAGTGAATACCCAACCCAAACTTGGATTTGCGCCTTGATAAAACCATGTTGTGCTATATGTGGACATATTCAAAGTTGGAAAAGACAAATCCTAGCTAAACAGTGCCCAATGTTTTTGCGCTACATTCAAGATCAGCCAGGCTTTTCCCTGCATGCAAAAACCTAAATTGCATTTCAGCCCATGGATCGGAGCAAATTTATACCCTTTAGCCAACTCTAAATAATGATCTAAATATTACACCTCACATATTTCCTACTTCTGTGGATCTGCAGAGTATTTTTTTTCTATTTTGTATGTTGATAAAATGTCTGAATCATCTGAAGGTTATCTGGGTAATTTTGATGCTGACAGTTATTATACATGATTGAATACTAAAGTATTAAATAGTTATTGAAGTTTTAGCAGAACAACATGACTGAAACGAAATAGCAAAACGAGCGAGGGCAAGTATATTATCTATGTAAAAGCAGAGTAGCATTAAATGGTAAGTTATTTATCTAATTCTATATAATTCTACATGTGACTGTCTATATATAAAAAAAAAGAAGTTTGTTTGATTGTTTGTTTGTAGGCGAATATCTTCCACACCCCTGCACTGATTCGGATGAAACCAACACAAGGTGGTCCAGTTGGATCCTGGGCAGATATTAATGGGTTTAGGGACCCGGTCGGACTTCCCGTTGGTGTACACTGGGCAGAAATTTGACCCACGGAGCCAGTTCTGAGCATTCCAATGGATGGACTTGGACGACAATTTCAAGACTTTTAACATTGGATCACAGAAGACATACTAGGGGGTGTAGGTCTCAATCGGACCTCCTGTTGGTATACACTGGCCAGAGCTTTGACCCGGGGAGCCTGTTCTGGGTCTTTCACTGGATGAATTTGGATAACATTTAATATAAAAACAAAAATGACACTGGGCAGCCAACTAATGGGTGTGTGGGAAGAGCTGCTAAGCTGCTAATTGTTTCTAAAATGTTGACAGTTACATCCAACTGATTGTCAACTAACAACTTGAAGATTCAAACACAGGCAACGCCGATTACATCAGCTAGTGTTTATATAAAACAATGCTGATTAAACTGACTTGGTAATAGAGGCAGAGTTCTATATATAAGTGGAAGTGGAAAATAATAATTTGATTCTTTTAAACATTCTACAGCAATATTACAGAAACTGACTTCTGGGAATATGTTAATGTCCTTCAGAAATGTCCATGGGAATACAACGAGTCAGAACACAGTCACCTAAAGTGAGTATTCTTCCCAGCAGCTCCTTGAACCATTAAACAAACCTAAACATTTTCAAGACAGCTAGTGTATTCAGCATGGTATCTGTTTGAATTGTCCTCAATTTTGGCATTAAATATGCAATACAATTCCCAAGTATGCTTTTACATGGTACTTTTTCTCAGGATCTCCCATATGCAATCACTATCTCACTTCTATGGAGTTCATCTAAGTTAATAATCCCATACCCTATGGAACATTATAATAAGATGCAGCATTTTTACACTGAAGGAAAACACCATTGTTTTACTAGATGACTTCCTCTCTGTGTTCCACTAGTATGTCAAGCAGATTTTTAACAAATTGATCTTATATCAATAAGATCACTCAGAATATTTTTGCCTGCTGTAAAAAGCATTTATTCTTTATACTGAGCTATACATTCTAGATAATAGATATTTGCCTACTAATTATTTTCATTGTGATTCAATGACAGATCAGAGTTCACAACATGTTGTAAAGCAACCCACAGATTGCTCGTCACCCAAGACAATGCTCCACTAGGACATAAATTGGAATATGAGAAAAACCCAAATAAAAGCATTGAGGTCAATGAAAAAATCTACAGAATGATCCCAAAGGTAGGTCCACATAGATAAAGTACATTTTGAATACAGCCCGATCAAAAGTCCTAGGGCCCGATTCATTAAGGATCTTAACTTAAGAAATGTCTTATTTCAGTCTCCTGGACAAAACCATGTTACAATGCAAGGGGTGCAAACTAGTTTTCTGTTTTGCACATAAGTTAAATACTGACTGTTTATTCATGTAGCACACAAATATCAAGTTTACATTTCAGTGTACAAATAAGCTAGCAAGTATTTTGGTGCTACATGAAAAAACAGTCAGAATTTAACTTATGTGGAAAACAGAATTATAATTTGCACCCCTTGCATTGTAACATGGTTTTGTCCAGGGGACTGAAATAAGAAGTTTCTTAAGTTAAGATTCTTAATGAATCAGGCCCCTAGTTCTTAATGAAATATCACACATCTCTGCTGAGGCTCCATGCCAAATAGAAAACCAGGCTCTGAGGTCATTCTTACAGGCTTGGATTTCTTTGGGTTTCAGACCTCATGGAAAGACAAGTGAGGCAACTGCCTTAGGCCCCAATTTATAAAGAGATCCATCGGTTAAAAAGGCTTTGTCCCAAAATCTTGTTCATCATATTGGAAATACTACATATGGCCTAAATAATTAATTATTGCAAATAGCAATTACGTTCAATATGGTTCTGTTCCCATTCTTAGCATAATGATTTTATTTTAAGTCTTACAGTCATCCACTCCAAGGATCGTTAACCATTTTATGACTAGAGCTTCATGAGAGGGGGCATATTATTTACTGTCAGGTCCCCAAATTTGGGTGTGCCATCCCTGCTATCCTTTCATATGTTCTGAATCTGCATTATTGTTCCCAAATTAATATTCCAAATTTGGGATCAGTTTAGTTTGTATGGTGAGCACAAGGTTATTACCTTAAAATCCACCAATTGAAATGGCAATAAAATTATGATTATGATGATCCTTTTGCGCCCATCCCCACATGATCACCAGACAAAAAACTTCTAAGGGGCAACATTGTTTCAAAAGGGGACTCTTCAAACAAGAATCCCTCTAAGTCTGTAGGTGCTAAGATGGGGGGTCAAGTGCTATTAGTGCCCTCTTCCCATACCATTTTTCTTCACTTTTCTTTCTGAAATGTAGTGGCTGAGCATAGTGTGCTCATTGCATTCATTGTGTACCAGTACAATGACACCACAATTAAGTGACTTTTATCCCGCCCCACCCTGACACCAAATACTTGTTAGGATGGTTAAATATTACTTTATATTCTTTGAACCCCATGAGTGCTAAGGATACGTGAGACTTGTCCTTGGAACGTAAGATCGTAAGGGGTATATGTGGAGTGGAGTCCCATATGTCTTTAGCACTGAAGGGGTTAAATAAGTAATTCTCATTTGTGCATGTGTGCACCATTCCAGTGACTAATTGGCATTCTGCTAAGAGCACCATAATCCACCCAGTCACTCCCATCACAGGGAGAAAAAAATTGACTGTTCACAATTGACGCCACTTTGACAAGCTGTATCAATAGCTTTCTTATACAACTCTAATTGCAGAAATTTGCAGAGATAAGTAAATGATATCACAAAATGGCATTTGCTCTTCTGTCCTGCATTTATGCAGCTTTGCAAATAACCCTTGGTATGTAAATGTTTAAGCCATTCAACCAGTAGCCTGAAAAGCAGGCTATTTTATTAGGGGGAAAGTTATAAACCAATAAGACAGAAGAATAGCAGATGTTTAATTTTAAAATACTATTGAATTAGTGAATAAAGCTGCTGGAAAATCATATATGGTCTGCTGGCTTTACCAGGAGATCTTGTATGTTGTGGTACTTCCAAGTTGGCTTTACCAGAATGTTTGGTATATTGTTGAATTTCCCTGTTGGTTTTACCAGGAGATCTGGTATATTGTGGTATTTCTCTGTTGGTTTTACCAGGAGATCTTGTATGTTGTGGTATTTCCCTGTTGTCTTCACCAGGACTCCTGGTATATTGTGGAGTTTCCCATTTATTTCTGCCTTTAGCCCCGAAATATAAGTCTGTCATTATTCACAGTGTTTCTGGGAGACCAGTACACAAGATTTCATGATCACAAGTACAATGAAGAAAAACACCTTTGTCAAAGGTGTTATCACAAACCTCTTGATAGTAATTTCCAGCATGTCTTCCTTCAATAACACTGTTCCTTTTTCCTCTGCAGATTTCACCATACATCGGGAAGCCATTTCAGACATGTGCTGTGGTCGGTAATGGGGGTATTTTGTTAAACAGTTCTTGTGGGGATGATATTGACAAGATGGATTATGTGTTCAGGTGAGGAACCGATGGCTGTAATACAGCCATAGAACATTTAGTAAAACAAGATGAACTTCTTCTGGGAGCTCTATGTCTGTTTTACACTTAGAACTTTCTTCTCATTTATCTGTACAGTAAAATGTAATTTGGCCTATCAGTGAATTAATGTGAACTCATTTCACTCATTTCAGGATAAATGCCGTTTGAGCAAACTCGCCTCTCACAAATAATTTTTCTGGCTGTTTTTCTGGGATTGTTTCACAAGTCTGTCAAACCATAAGCTTAATAACTCTAATGGTTTGCAATATTATCAAGATGCAAATAATGGTAGAGATATGTCATGCGGTGCTTTGTAAAACAGTGCATTTCAGGTGGGTTTCAAGTGGTTGGACCCTCAGTCAAACCAATTGGTTTTGAAACCCCCTAATAAATCCATTGGTTCTACAAATCCATCCTTTAGTAAATCTATTCCTAAATGTCATTGGACCCTCTGTAGAAATATTCAATTGCTTGATTCCTATTTTGTTACAGGTTAAATTTGCCTCCACTAAACGTCAAGGACACTGGTGCAAAGTCAGATCTTGTCAGTGCAAACCCCAGTATCCTAATAAAGAAGTAAGCTCTAAACTTTTTCGAATGTATATATATTTTTTAAAATATCAATTAAAAGGCAAAAATGTTGGTGGATCCAGAACTGCTGTCTGTCTCTTCATATATAAAATAAGACAATGGGCTAGATTTACTACACTGCAGGTTTCAAAAAGTGGAGATGTTGCCTATAGCAACCAATCAGATTGTAGCTCTCATTTTGTAGAAAGTACTATATAAATGAAAGCTACAATCTGATTGGTTGCTATAGGCAACATCCCCACTTTTTCAAATCCGCAGTTTAGTAAATATGCCCCAATGTGCTTAATCAATTTATAAGTGGCAAAAAGTGCTTAAACTGGTAGGATTCACTGTGAAATACCCAAAAAATATATTGTATATCCCAGCACTAAACCAACTTCCAGCAAATAGACATAAAAAAGTTTCTAAACTAGTAATTAAAAGTCAAAAGTCTGTATTACATACATTTTCTAATACATGGTAATATATCCACCAACAACAAGCTGTTGCTACTAACAGGATGGTCCTAACTGGAAACATATGTTAATGTATTTTTTAAATTGAGATCAAACCTCATAAAAAATGTAACTATTATTATTATTATTATTATTATTATTATTATTATATTTTATTTATAAAACACCACAAATGATCTGCAGTGCCGTGTTGGGAACAAACAGTAAAACAATAGGTCATAACATTGCAGTACATTACAGTACGGTACAATATAGAAAAAACAGTACAATACACAGTAATGAATAGCCAGAACAGCATGAATAAGGTGGGAAATAGTCTCTCTCTACAGAACCCAGAGCAGGCCCCAGATCCACCACACCAAACTACATCTGCTTTATACAGCTGACAATTTAAGATTCACATTGGAAGGAAGTTGAATGTGTCAGTTAATCAGCTGATTTTTCATTTAAGTTCCAAGTCCTACCCCAAAAATTGTTGAACCATTGTAGTCCCAGCTCTGTTCATAGACTAAAAATCCGACAAAATACAGATTTATAAACAAAAAGTGTGGTATAGCATTCCATGGATTGGCAAAGCAAGACGCTAATCTTTAAGGTTGCTTAATCAGAAATTGCTGGCCTAATTTCTAATTTGGAAGAATTTGACCTTTTTTTTGTCATCAACAAATTTACAAATAATAATGTCATTGTGCAAGTTCTTACGTTGATTTCTTCCTCTTCTGCTTATGACATGGTCAATGTGTCTCTCCATTATGTCACATAAGTAAGTGGTCTCATTCTTTCTTCCACTGGAAGGTTTCAAAGACTTGACGAAAGGAGGAAACCCTTCATTGACCTAGTGAAACATTATGGCTCAGCCATGATCCTCGTACCAGCTTTCTACAACCAGCTAAATACAGATCTATGTTTCCGGGTGCACCAATCTCTAGAAGACTTCAATTTGCCAAATAAAGTTGCATTTTTTCACCCAGAATATCTCAGAAACCTGTCAGCTCACTGGCAAAAGACTGGACTTTCGGCCAAACGTATGTCTTCTGGACTCATGCTGGTCAGTGCAGCTATTGAGCTCTGCAAGAAGGTGACACTTTACGGATTCTGGCCATTTTCCCAAGGTCCAGAAGGAAACATAATCCCGCACCACTACTATGATAACATCAAACCCAGACCTGGCTTCCACTCCATGCCTGATGAATTTCATTTGTATACAAAGATGCATTTGAAGGGGGCACTGTACATTAAAGTTGGAAAGTGTTAGCTCATGGTGGTGGGTCCATTTCAGTTGGAAGTCTGAAAAATGTGGATTTTCTATTTCAGGTACTAACAAGTAATGACCTAGCAGAGTTCGAACACTATCTGGTCCACCTGCTTTAGGTTGACTTCCGAGGTTGACATTGTGTGCATTCCTCGAACTGTACATACATTCTGGTTACACACCGGTAAAACCACTCTATAAAAATCTGATACATACATTGAGGAAATGTATGACTGGATGTTCCCATTTTTGAATAATATATTAATTTCCGTATCAAGTATGTACAAAAAAAATAATGCCTACATCATTACTCAATTGCATATCATACAATTATGAGTCCTAACGCCTGAAGAGGTAGAATGGGGCAAGGTAGGAGTGGACAAGCATTTGAACCTGGGTGTAAGTATGCTCAACATTACTTGCCATATGTAGACAGACAGACAGAACAGACTGCAGTATACACACAAGATTTTGTTCAATAAAAGGTCACATCAAAACACATAAAAAAAAATAAAAAAATAAATGAACAACTCTTAACAGAGTTGGATTTAAAAATAGTTTTTGGATTTTTTTATATTAAAAACACAAATCAAGATGCTTTTATTTTGTACTATACATAAAATGTGTTTTTAAAGTATATCTTCCGTAGATACACATGTCCAGTGCTAGACAGTAACACAAATATGTATATGTGTGCTGCTAGGAAGACTGACCAACTGTCCAATTCAACTTCTCTTACTGTGTGCATAAAATGCAGATCTCAATATGTGATCGTGTCTCCTGGACTCTTCTTTAGTATTTATTAACAAACAGAATATAAAATGCCAAAATATTAGACAAGATCTATATTCAGTGAACATATATGGTAGCTCTGCAGACTGTAGAACCTGATGTCCACTGGGACTGCAATGCAACATAATTACATTCACTGTCCCACCAGTAATGTGTCCTAAGAAACTATGTCCAAAGTTGGCAACTATTAAAAACATTTCTACATTTGGCTATAAATTTCCACACATTTCGCCAGTGGAATATGATCTTAAGTATCACCAGTCCAATCGTAACCATATTACACAGCAGTATGTTGTATTGACCACACTTTTCCCAGCTCTATTCATAGACTATAAATTCTGATAAGTGTATAGTATTCCACAGAATGGGAATGTAAAAGCGGAAATAGAAAATTATATCAGTGGAGCTCCCCACCACTGAGGAACAGCCAATTCCACACATTTCACTCTCCTGTACCAAATATGCACATATCGTAATATTCTATAGTAAAATAATGCAGAAGTATGCTATAGTAATATTCTGCAGATTATTAGATTACCGACCTCACCAAACTATCTGCAGAACATTGATCTTTTCCATCTACCTCCAATCAGATACATAATGATACATTATGTAGATTATTAGATTATTGACCTCTCTAGAGAGTGGCAGAACTTTGCTCTATTCTGTGTACCTCCTCACAGATACATATTGATATATTCTTAGCTATATATAGATTATTAGCTACCTCTCTATAAATCTGCAGAACATTACTCTCTTCCGTCTACCTACTGACAAATACATATTGGTATATTCTGCATATTTTTCTTTTACCGAGTTCTCTTGAGATATGCAGAACTTTGAACTGTTCCATCTACTCCTTGAAACGCATAGAAAAAAAGGGGTCCCTATATCCAAATGCTGGGACTCTGCTGGTAGTCTGCTCTATACTCTCTCCCTGGCACTGCCTGCTTATTTCAGGGTAGCTAAAAGCAGGAATCATCCAGGAATGCATATATTGCAAAATATAGGATGACTCTCAAGCATCACTTTATCAGCTCTAGTGTTCTATGCTCTCTCGAGTAGAGTTCGTATAGAAAAATTGTGATTTTTTTTTTTTTTTGTATACTTACTTTATGCACTGGGCTGTTTGTAAAACAAGTATTGTCCAAAACATGGCAAGTAATTGTGCACCTGGACAGTGCTCTGTCTCTTCTCAGCAGTTGTCCTGTTCTACGTCATTGTCCTCACTGGCCAGAGCACTGAGAGCGCTAATGGGGAGCTGGGGGAAGGAAGCATGATGAGAGACAGAGCACTGCCCAGATGATCAATAAGAATTCTAATCAGTCTGATTGGCATGCTGGTCTTTTTACTGGTCGGACAATCTCACAGGGAAATGGTGTGCAGAAGGTGGCCTGCACCATTGTGGCGAAGGTGGGCTGTTATAAGTGACTCTGTAGATTCACATCTATCTAAAGTACACGCAAACCTTCATATATAAATAAAACATTATGTCATAGTTAACTTTACTTATGTATTATTGTATTTACTTTAAAAAAAAAACATTTTTGGAGCTTCCACACCTTTCTTAATGTATTATTATATTTGCATTTATCATCATTTTTGTTTCTATTTATATATCCTTTCAGTACCAGGGCAGCACAGTGGGTTAGTGATTAGCACTTCTGCCTCACAGCACTGGGGCTATGAGTTCTATGATTCCTGTCCATGGCCTTATCTGTGGGGAGTTTGGGGTAATTGGGTGCTGACAAAATTACCTTTAGTGTGTGTGTGTGTGTGTGTGTATGTATGTATGTATGTATGTGTATTAAGACAACAAGCTCCAATGGGGCATGTGAATGATAAATATTCTCTGTACAGCGCTTCAGAATTTATGACGCTATATAAATAGATGGTGATGAATTGTATTGGAACCAGTATTGATATTGAATGTAGCAATAATATTGATGCAATTTTTACAAGTTCATATGTATGTATTATCTGTAAACACTCAATAAAAATAGATGTCACAACTATGTGTATTGTCATGTAATGAGATAATAAAGAGGTGAACTGAACTGCATAATCAGACCCTTCCCATAAAATAGGATATTACATATATTATATATATATATAATATCCTATTTTATAATATATAATTATATATATTATATATACTATATATATTTTTTTCTTTTACATATAATCATTAATGACATTTGGCCCACTAATTTATTCATAATATAGCCACCGTAAGATAATAATAATTTTGTCCCTCTAAATAGAAATCATGATTACCCTCATAATTAAAACTTGTACTGTGCCTCCTGTTATGTTAACATTGCCCAGCAGTGGAAAGCTGATGTGTTTGCTAATCTAGTCCATCCAAAGCAACGTGTTGATCTCTAGCAAGTTTGCACAATCACAGCTTCATACATATGGCGACTTGTATTCTTAGAATGATTAAAAATAGGGATGGCGATTTGTAGCGTGTCGATTTTGGTTACGTCACATTACTGTCGATTTACGATCAACTCGCACTTTCAGACATCGTCTGGGTCAAACTCTCTGGAGAAAATCACTGAAAGAGGAAAATCGCAGCTTGATACATTTTGCCCCAATTGGCCAGTTGTGGTTTTGCAAGGGGACCCATATAAAAGATGTGTTTAACATAATGATACTGTATATAATAATAAAGCAGATTCATCACTATGAATCGGCACTTCAAACAGACTTGTTACCGGTGCAAGTAATAGAACAGAAAAACACGCGTAGAGATGCCCATATCTTGAGTCGGACACTGCTGCATGCGCTCGAGCTTGGCACACCCTTAATGCACATTGACTATATGCATGTGCCCCATTCCCCGCCCTGTTCCAGCCATGTAAACGTAGGCTGACGTAAGTGTCCTTTGTGCTGGAAGATGAACTGGACATTCTTGTGCTCACTGGTGTACAGTGCGTTTCTGGCCATACGCAGTGCGATTTTACACAAAATATGTCATGTATCAGCATTAACGTTCCTAATTGAATCAGTACCATATTGTCTAGCAAGATGTTTTTAGTTTTATACATAGCAATTGAATGAGCTTGAATGAGTACTATCTTTAGGGAAAAATCCATGTAAAGATGGTATTTAGGAGCACTGTGAAATGTTGCAGAATCTTTCATCAATAGCAAGTTAAGATCAAATTATAAAGATTGTCTACTTTGGGCAATTCCTTCTTAAAAAATCCTTCCCCCCATGTAAAGCAAATAGGGAGCACCCCACTCAGGAATCACCCTTAACTGGAGAGCTGACTTTATCTTTACTCTTGACGCTGAAGGATTCAGTCTAAAACTGCACAGAGCTCAAGAGCACCGAGCTAGAATTTGAGCAAGGAAAACCACAAAGAAGGTGTCTAAAGGTTGACTATATTGTAAAAGAGAATGGAGAGAATAAAAGAAGCAAGTTCTGGTCGAATTACAAAATTACGATGCATAACATTTATCTTTGCCTTCAACTACCACCTTTCCTTCCACCAATATTACCAGTAAAGCACTAGTAAAAAAGAAGCCTAACTTGCATTGCCTTATGCTAAATTCAATTTCGTCAGGCTTCACAACGTGAGAACAATTTTTGTTATGTGTGTCACATTTGCAATTGTTTGTAGTATATAAACAATTTAAAGGAAGCAACTGAGGGACATGCTTAACTAATAAACATTAATTTTCCATATTGTGGTGTGTAACAGCTGCAGAGGAAGTGTGAAGTACAACACCATGTTTATCCACCTGTACCAATGTAGAGTGGAAGTCAAATAATTGGATGAAGTCGTTCTAAATTAGCAAATATCTATTGTAGTAGTTTTCTGTGCGACTGCTATTAATACGCTATGTCATAACAGGGTTAAGTCAATCAGAACATGTCATCTGTTCGTATCCTTTATGGGTCTCTAAGTTCTACCAAACCTTTGCAGGAGAATTGTTTTGTTTTGGATTTCTCTGCTTGTGCTTCAAAGAAGACTTATTTGGTTTGACTGCACGGTGGCTAAGTGGTTAGCACTTCTTCTTCACCACTTCTGAGTTTGTATGTTCTCCCCGTGTTTGCGTGGGTTTCCTCCCACACTCCAAATACATACTAGTAGGTTAATTGACTGCTATCAAAATTGACCCTAGTCTCTCTCTCTCTCTTTCTCTCTCTCTCTCTCTCTGTCTGTTTGTGTGTATATGTTAGAGAATTTAGACTGCAAGCTCCAATGGGGCAGGGACTGATGTGAATGAGTTCTCTGTACAGCACTGCGGAATCAGTTGCGCTATATCAATAAATGATGATGATGACTGTACATCACGATTTTACCTCCTCCAATCATTTCACCTTGGTTTTAACCCGCACTATTCTACCTTCTTCAATTCCATGACTTTGGCTTTGTCCTTCACTATTCCACCTTCTTCAATCCCTTGACTTCAGCATGTACATCTCTACCAGTCCTCTCAGGCGACTGGACCGGACATGGTGTGTCTCTGATTGCTACCCAAGCCATGTGTTTCTTTCCTGGGAGATGAACAAGGAGAACTTCTCAGGTGGTTCCAATGACATGTTAGGTCTCACAGATTCTGTTGCCAATTACAAATGTAGCAAAAAATTATTTTACAAGAAAAGTCAGTATTCCCGCCTAATACACTACCTACCACATGGCTCATGATCTCAATAAACATAAGCATAAAATGGTCACTTTACACATGCCACTTAGAAAGTAGAAATAATATATTCAAATTTTATGAGCAGAATGAAGAGTTCATTTTAGAGTGCAGACAGCTATACCAGTCTGATTTGGATATTCACAAAACAATCTACAAGGCGATTCGTTATGAGGATGGCGACAGCGATTCAAATGAGGCAATGCATATATAGTATATAGTCAATCCTACTTACATATATATGTTCTGTGCTAGCTAGTGACACTCATATGTATAGTTTTTAATACAAAGACATTGCCATGTCAGACATCACTATAAGTCGCCACCTATACCTGCTCTGTAGCTGATCCAAGTAACATGGCTGAAACCAGGCGTACCTATGAGAAACACAGGCCTTCAATTGGCCCCATCTGCTTCTACACACCCTTTCTGTACACTATCTACATTTATCTGCGCCTTCTTTGCTCCCCGCTCCACCTCTGCGGTCCTAGACAGTAGGCAGATATTGTACACAATTGCGTTCATTGGTGTAAGGTCCATTTCTAAACATGCGTAGAGCTATTTCTAGCAAGATACAGCACACAAACGGACCTACGTCTGAACATGAATCAGGCCCTTAGTGTGCAATATCATGTTTTTTTTCGTTTTAGACTTTAATATATCAAAGCAAAAAGAGAAAAAGGCAAATAATCCTGTGTATGGGACCGACTGTAAATTATACTCACTGTATAATATGACCAGCCCGGGCAAAAGTGTAAATGATAAAAGTTAACCAATATTATGTACCTTTAATTCCCTATTTAAAAGCAAAATATTCAAAAGAAATAGTTGTTATAATTGAACATTTAATAAAAGGTTACAATAGAATAGATCAAAGCTAATCCAATTTGACTGAAGATATTGACCTCAGAACTTATAAAATTGAATGCAATGCATTTTTTATGTGCTTGATTCCCATAGGGAAATCAGAACTGTGCTGACCAGACTAGGGCTCGTTAGTGCCACCAGCCCTGGGTGGCATAGCCTAAAACTGGTATCTGAATTTTCAGGGGGACCCTGGCCTCTTCTTGGTCTTCCAACACCAGTCTTGGCCATCAGCGCTAGATCTAGCTTCACTTTTTATTGTTAAGGGGGGCACTGTTTTCCATGTATTTATTTATAACCCTACATTGCAAGATGCAGTTTAAGAGCATCTTACTGGAATGTATACAATTTGCCAACTATGCAGATGTACAGGTATATTTGCATACTATGCAAAATGTGTACTTTTCACAGACTTAATTTACACCTACGTTCTTGACGTAAACTGTGTCAAACTCTACATTCGGACCAGAGTTGGCAAATATACAAAGATGTGATTAAAAATATTCTTTGAATAAGCTCAATACCTGTAGATAAATATTGTAACATTCTCTCAAACTCTTTATTAAAGCCATAAATTATAAATGACTGCTGTTTATTTCACCGGTTACTCTGTTCCCTCGTGAGGTCCTCAGTTCATTAAGATAAATTAATCCCTAAAGTGTCTCAGTCCCAGAGCTTTAATTAAAGTCCCTCTTCATTGCTGTAAAGACATATAAACAGTGTCCAGGTCTGATACACTGTATGGAAGAGCTGATGTCACGTTACAGCAGGTAACTGAATCTAATATTGGGGGAGAAATGTGAATATTATATGTAACAAAGCTCTCACTATGCAATGCAGATAATATTCTCAGTAATGACTTATTTCAGTATAACTAGAGAAGCCATTGAGCTTGCTCAGGAGACTGCCTGATGCCCAATTATGTGTAATGGACAAAGTATACAACAATTGTTCTTTTGTAGCCCCAGCAAAGCTAAATATCTCCAACCCAGACAAATGTGCACAAATGTATGTTAGAATGTGTTACCATTTATTTTATTGCAATGGACAATAAAAACAATATTTGCAAAATATCTCTCATAATGTATTTTCATGCAAAATACATTTTATTAGGGAATAAAACAAAGGGTCAATTTTATTTACTTTTAAAATAACATTTTAATGTGTGTCATTTCTGAAAGATTTTCCATACTGTAAGATCACTTTTTTACAATATGGGGAACAAATGACAGTTGTGAGTCAAGGATCACACCCAGACAGCGAGCTTGTGGGGTGGAATTTATGGTCATGTTGTCAACAGAAATAAAAATGTCAGGCAGGAAGCTTCTATTGTTGGGTAGGAATATTATTATTTCTGTTTTTGAAAGATTGAGTTTGAGTTGGCGAGAGGACATCCAAGATGAAATGGCAGAAAGAGAGTCAGTAACGCGAGACAACACATATGGCGAGATATCAGGAGAGGATAAAGAAGTGGTTTAGATAGATAACAGCAGAGGACCTAGGTCTGAGCCTTGTAGTACTCTAACTGATAAAGGAAGCAGAGCAGAGGTGGATCCAGAAAAAGACCGGTTAAAAAGGTAGGATGAGAACCAGGATAGGACAGTGTCTTGAAGACCTAAGAAATGCAGCGTTTGTTTGAGAAGAGAGTGGTCAACAGTGTCAAATGCAGCAGAGAGAGTGGATTGTGGAGTATTAATTTATTGTGGCGCTGAGTTTAGGGAGAAGAATGGCTGTTTCTTAATTCCAAAAGCAAATTAATTCTTATTGGGGAAATTTGGGAGAAATAGGTTTAAATATTAAATGGAATACTTGTGATATAACATTGGTCTGTTTTTTGGGGGAAATAGGTGTATTGTTTAATTGTGAGTATTATTAATTTAATGTCAGGGTATGGTTGTGGGGCAGGTCTATCTAATAATTCTGAATGTTATTAATATATTTTGGGGCTAATTGGGAGGAAATTGGTATATTTATTAAATGTAAATGCTAATAATTTAATGTCTGGACTGGTTTCAGGTAGGTACTATAAATGTAGGTACTATTGATTAAACATTAGGGCTGGTTGAGTGGAGAGAGACTTAAATAGTTCACTCACTACTAGAATTTACTGGGAGGGGAATGGGTGTATGGATGTGGGTAATGTACAGTAAGGTCGTGCCAAGCTCAAATGCACCCAGCAGCATCAGATTCAAGCTTTATGCATCTCATAGATACATGATTTTCTGTCATCTCACTTCCCCCAGCTACAGGTCAGGTGTACGTGCCGATTACTAGTAATGCATATGCGCATGCATGCTATAACATGGGTGTGCAGGTAAATATGCTTTTTATGTACAGTAGATATTCATAACATCTCAATAAATGTATTTTATGGGAGAAAGAAATAATTCATGTTTTATAATTAATGACTATGGGCCTGATTCATTAAGGATCTTAACTTGAGAAACTTCTTATTTCAGTCTCCTGGACAAAACCATGTTACAATGCAAGGGGTGCAAATTAGTTTTCTATTTTGCACATAAGTTAAATACTGACTGTTATTTCATGTAGCACACAAATACTTGATAGCTTTTTTGTAAACTGAAATTTAAAGATGATATTTGTGTGCTACATGAAAAAACAGTCAGTATTTAACTTATGTGCAAAATAGAAAACTAATTTGCACCCCTTGCATTGTAACATGGTTTTGTCCAGGAGACTGAAATAAGAAGTTTCTCAAGTTAAGACCCTTAGAGAATCAGGCCCTATATTGTTATTATTATTATTATTATTATTATTATTATTATTAATAATAATATTAATATTATCAAGTGACTTTAATTGAATAATTATTTTTTTCTGTGCGTTCTGCTGGGTTTTTATATTCCACATGTGTATTGTCTGTTAGAGCAGAGCTGACCTAGACCCATATTCATCAACAGACGAATCTTTACATCTACTCCATCATCATCATCATCATCAGCAGCAGCAGCAGCATCAGCTATTTATATAGCGCCACTAATTCCACAGCGCTGTACAGAGAACTCACTCACATCAATTCCTGCCCTATTGGATCTTACAGCCTAAATTCCCTAAAACACACAGAGAGACAGAGAGAGACTAGAGTTAATTTGATAGCAGTGAATTAACCTCCTTGTATGTTTTTGGAGTTTGGGAGGAAACCGGAGCACCTGGAGGAAACCCACGCAAACACGGGGAGAACATACAAATCCACACAGCTAAGGCCATGGGTGGGAATCGAAATCAAGCCCCCAGTGCTGTCAGGAAGAAGTGCTGACCACTAAGCCACTGTGCTGCACCTTGTTTAACATGGACATGTGCATACCCGATTTAAGTGCATGTAAAAAACAAAAAAAACAAAACGCACAATAATTTAGTTTTGTGTGCCTTAATGAATCATGACCTTAATATCTCTATATGTCACTGTGGGAGTATATTATATTTTATTAAATTAATTTTGCTATGCGTTTTCAATATATATCTTCTTTAGGGGGTTGAAACATGAGTAATAGTGTACGTTGATACACAGATAGTATATGCAATAATTACAGGTGTCAGTATTGTATTTGTTGGTACCAAACAAGTTTAACACTAAATAATATATTACATTTTACAATACTAAACTACACATATCATGCACAGTACCAACTCTTATCATGTCATATAAAATCAATGTGTCAGCAAACCATTCCTTGTTACCCCCTTAAGATAACCTGGTCACATGACTAGCTAGCGTACATGATATGAGCCCTCTAAAATGTAGACAATGTTTATATATGACTTATAAGGACCACGTGATTGGCCACATTGAGACACTGGTGAAAAGTGTAAGCTCAGTTCTTGTGTGCTCTCTCCTCTTTTTTGAGAGTTCTACCAGGCTGGATGCCCCTTATTCTTTCATGGAGTCTAGAGAAGCCCCAACATGAGATGAGCTTGCAGTAAGCTAGCCAGGGAGAAATCATTCCACTCAGGCAGGGCAATAATATTTCCTGTTAGATGTCCCATCTTTTCTTTGAAGGAAACACAGCGCCACCTCGTGGTCATTCACAGTCAACAGCCAAGCATACAATTGTGCTGGAAAGGTTCATTACATTATATGCTATATAGAACTTTGGATACTTACTGTAATCATGCTTTTTATACTTCACTTCTGGGAGATGCAGAGACACCCCTGCCCACTTGGTGATCAGCAACCAACAGATTCTAGCTGTCATTTTGTACTAAATAATGATAACTAGAATCTGATTGGTTGCTATAGGCAACATCACCACTTTTTCAAACCCACAGTTTAGTAAATATACCCCTGAGTTGGGAGTGGCTTGATGATGCACGTTTATCATTGCAATCCTCCTTACAGCAGGTAGCATCATTTCCGACAGAAATTCCTGTTCTCCCAAGAGACCGAAAAGGTTTCACCTTTATCCAGGAGTCTTCTTGATACTCTAGAGAGAATGTAACTATAGTTAAAAGTAGGGGGGGAAATTGACAGTTTTTAATACATTTATAATATAAGAAAACTCTACTGATTACATGTTGGAAAATTACTCTTGATAATACTCTTGATAATTCTTTGCTGTTGCTTTACAATTGCCAATTTTGTATCATGATATCCTATAGTGGCAAATCCAGGATTGAGACTTTTTGGGAGGACGTTGCAGAAAGACGACTCATATTGCATCTAAATGTAAACGCAAGATTTCGTGTTGCAGGATTAAATATTGAGATGAGTTTAAAAGTGTGGAAATTTAGAGGTAATTTTCACATTTGTCTGTGAGCTGAGGAACCTTTTTATCCCAAACCAATTACCTGCATTTTTCACGTACATGTTCTCAGTGATGACTGACCTAAGGCCGCGGTCTACGCTTCCATGACATTTAATTTTGCTATATATAGTCACAATTTACATGTCTACAAGTCCATTTCTTGACACATAGTGAAAACAACATTAAAAAATACAATAGTAACACATAACGAAGACAGTTCCTTTGTCTAATTGATGTACAGGTACCAGTGTGCAGTATTTTCAAAGAAACATGGAAGATTGTGAATTAATACATTGGACTCCTAAACTGATTGGAAATTATGCACAAGGAGCTTAAACAACATAAGTTGCTAATTGTTTTGCACTGTATAGTTTGTGGTTTATAAATGACCCTAACTGAAATGTCATCATGGAATGGCTAGAAAGGAAAATCAGTCTTGCTGCAGCATTAAGGACAGGATAGAGGAAGACCAGGTAGGATGAGTGCAGTGGTACAGGCAGAAAATAATATGAAAATGGATAAAGGTTTTAGCAATGTCCTGAGTCAGTGCAGTGGTATATTCTGACAATGATTTATCATTGCAAGGGACCTTATCAGGAGCTCATTGGGACAGATATCCTTCAGGATAGCTTAAAATGGCACTACCCACATTCAGGAAGTGGAGTCTAACATGATGCCAGCGATCAACCAGGGAATCTCAACAAGGAGATATGGGCTTCGTGATGTGCAACAAGCAGGTTGAGGCTCCTGTGGTGGGTCTTAAGGATTGTCTGACTGTGAGGCGACAATGACTGGCAACCCATGTTAGGACCGGAACCATTGCAACAATGAGAAATAGGGCGTCACAGAATAGACACTTGAGAGGAATAGAACAAGTGTCCAAGGGGTGAGGAGGAGGTGTGGCTGCAGCTTTAAGAGTGCTGTAGCTTTAAGAGTTCATCATACACACTCTCATGTATGTGCATGTCCAAGATGGTAACCAGGAGCAGTTGCCATCTGGGAGAACACCCAGCAGCACTGAGAAGTGCTCCCTGAGAAGTGTGCTGGATGCCAAAAAACATCCTCTGTGAGTCTGACTCATGACAGACTTTATGTATGGCTCCAAGGCAGCAGGCATAGGAAACTAAGGAAAACATGATGATGTCAATTGTGAGGAAGACTCAAAAGAATAATGACACTGGGAAGATGATTAGCTCAATTTTGGACATATTGGGCTTTAATTAGCATTAGGACATTCATAACGGTCACCTTAGTGAGGGAAGTCCTGATGGAGTATAGATGGCACCAAATGAAAAGTTAAAGGAAATAATAAAATATGTTAATTATTTAAATTATGCTGAGATGATTTAACCACAAAGCTAATGGTGATAATTTATGAATGGAAATTATTATTATTATTATTATTATTATTATTATTATTATTATTATTGTTATTAATATTATTATTATTTAAGTAAATGAAGAAGTAAATATAGAAGTGGGGCAAACCATTGCAGTGGTATTCTGTTGTGTAAATTTTCTTAAAAACAGGAAATGTGTTTCGCCATGTTTTGTGGCTTTCTCTGTGACTTTTGTGATTACATGACTATTGTCAGGTCTTAAGTGAATTTGAATCTTAGGAAGTTCATCTATACCTTTTAATCATAATATGGAATTTCATATAAAAAAAATTATAGAATGAAAATGTGAAGTTATCATTATATATTTATTTTCTGCTAACTGTTATTTTTCTCTGCATACATATCTAAGTGATGGAATTGTCCCTCAACCTCACTCTCTCATCAGCATTTCATCTTGTTGGCTTCTCAGATCTTCACTACATCAGGATTCCACTCTTCTTGTCCTTCCTCCTAATCTACCTGATGACATTGATAGGCAATATCTTGATCATCACTGTCTCATGGCTGGATGTCCATCTTCACAAGCCCATGTACTATTTTCTCATAAATCTATCCATTCTTGATGTTCTCTATACAACAACAGTCATTCCTACGATGTTGCAAAGTTTTCTGGTCAACAGCCAGTCTATTTCCACAGCTGGCTGCTTCACACAAATGTATTTCTTTTGTGTCTTCGGCGGAACAGAAAGTATTCTTCTGGCAATCATGGCATATGATCGCTACTTGGCCATTTGCAAACCACTTCACTACCCTAAACTCATGTGCCCAAGAACATGCCAGAACATGACCATTGGTTCTTGGTTCATTGGGTTCTCAGCATCCTTGGTCCCAACAGTATCTATCTCCACCCTACCCTTTTGTTCTTCACTCACAATTGACCATTATTTCTGCGATCTTCTCCCAGTTTTGAAGCTTTCTTGCACTGATACATGGTTGATTGAGCTATCCATGTTCATCTTGACTAGTTTTATGTCCTTTGGTACCTTCTCCTGGACTTTGATCTCTTACATGTTCATCATTGTAACTATATTAAAAATGTCCTCTACATCCAGTCGAAAGAGAGCGTTTTCCACCTGTTCATCCCATCTTGTAGTAGTTTCCATATATTATGGTACAGTAATTACTATGTACATGGGTAAAGGATCTCAAAATCACAACAAACTTCTGAGCATTTTATACAGTATTGTAACGCCACTTTTTAACCCTTTTATATATAGTCTAAGGAACAAAGACGTCAGGCAAGCAATTGCACGTATTTTGAGCCATGCAAAAGCTAAGGAGGACTTTAAAATATCTGTATAAAATCTAAACAACAGACAGAGGGTATCAGCACTGAGAGTAAAAATATTTCCATCAAGTCTTCAGTAGTAGGATGGAGAAAGCTGTAATTGCGAGAGATTCAAAGGTTTTTTGAACACGGAGTTACTGATTGCTACTGAGCAAGGGAAAAACATTAGCATCAGCTACAAATATGGTAGAAACAGAGATGCCATGGGAAAACATTTGGATTTTTTAGGTACCATTAGGAACTGTGCAAGAAACTTCTATCAAAAGGATGCCAGCTTAGAAAATTGCGTACATTACAAGTAGGGTGAAGCATTTGAGACTACATACTACAGTATACTGTAGAAACCAGTGAAGAAAAAGGAAATACAATCTCACCCTGTGTATAACCAAGTTGGACAGCATTCGTTAATCATTGAACTGATTGTACCTAATTAAATCTGTCCAGAATGTAATATGTCCTATTTCTTCACTGTAAACTGATATAATTAAAGCTTCGGACACATTTGGAGCTTCAATCTTTTTCCTTGCTCAGAAATGGTAGAGTTAATATTGTAGTGTTAAAGAAAATACAAAGGAAACTGCTGTGTGAGGGCTGCACATCAAGGGTGACATTATGCAGTATCAACTGCTAAGCCTCGCTATGTGTATTTTAAACACAACACATTGGTTCAGACATGAACTATCACAAGAACCAATGATAGGATGAAATGTTTTTTATTTGCTGGGGAACCCATATAAATAAGCCCAGCCTGAATGATTTATAACACTGCTGCAGAGGCTCCAGATGAGGAACATTTGCTAGGCAGCTGTTGCTGACTAGCAGCCAGCTAGACACTGGCCACATAGATTGAATGATGCTGGTTGCCATAACTTTGCAGCCAACTCAGAGTGAAATGTCACTTGCTGCTGCCTTATTGCCTGAGAAGATGGTTACTGTTGCTAAACATCATCATCATTTATTTATATAGCGCCACTGATTCTGCAGCGCTGTACAGAGAACTCATTCACATCAGTTCCTGCCCCATTGGAGCTTGCAGTCTAAATTCTCTAACATAGACACAGAGACAGAGAGAGAGACCAGGCTCAATTTTGATAGCAACAAAAGATAGTCCGGGCGCTAAAGTAGTGTTAAAAAGTTATAAACACCTGTGAGCAATGCAGCTGGAAAAAAGGGGGTTGGTGTACCCACAATAGACCAAACTGAAAACAGAAATTACCAGCGCAGAAGCCCACTAGAAAAAGCAATATGGATATTATTTAAAAACAAATTCAAATGGCCGGCATATGTAAAAACATATACATTTATTAATAATATAGAAGAATAAAATATAAACCAGATAATCTCACATGGAATATAGAGAATGTAAACAACCAAAGGCAGTAAATGAATTCCAAGGTACATAAATATACCAGTTTCCAGTTGTATGTTCTCCCTGTGTTTGTGCAGGTTTCCTCCGAGTGCTCCGGTTTCCTCCCACACTCCAAAAACAAATTGGTAGGTAAATTGGCTGCTAACAAATTGACCCTAGTCTGTGTATGTGTGTGTGTATGATAGGGAATTTAGACTGTAAGCTCCAATGGGGCAGGGACTGATGTGAGTGAGTTCTCTGTACAGCGCTGCAGAATTAGTGGCGCTATATAAATAAATGGTGATGATGATGATGATTTTCTTTATCTTCCATTAAATAGTGCTTTACAGCTTCATTTCAAGAATTGGCACAAATAAAATTATATATTAATTCCACATCAAATGTACTTAGCTAAGTGACAATTTGTACTGGAAGATCTAAAATTTTACCCCAAAAAGCCAACAGTGTCCTTAGTATAGAATGTTAAGTTTAGAACATAGTTTCTCAGTTTTGAACCATCTCACATAAACTACCTAACCCTTAAATAATAAGTCTACCAGTAGGTTTAGACACAATTCCCTAATCCTCCAATAACATGTAAGCAGTAGTCATACCAAGGACAATTAACCTTTAACTAATCCAATTCCTCCCTAGTACACTACAGTAGGGTTACTGTATAGTTTGTGGTAACAAGTCGTATCAGATAATTGTCTAAGCGCCATAGTAGTATACAATTTTGTGGCAACAGACAAATAAGGCTGTCTTAAGAGACAAGTAAAAACATTAGGGTTTGAACAGCAATAATGCAAACTTGTAGAACAGTACGAGTACAGGCATGTGTATATCAAACATAATCAAGATGAGTAGCTGAAAACTAGAATCACCAGAGAACCAACATTGGGGGCAGAGGGACTAAAGGAAATTCTGGCTTACACCACACAACATCATCATCATCATCATCACCATTTATTTATATAGCGCCACTGATTCCACAGCGCTGTACAGAGAACTCATTCACATCAGTCCCTGACCCAGTGGAGCTTACAGTCTAAATTTCCTAACACACACACACACACCGAGAGAGAAAAACACTAGGGTCAATTTTGATAGGAGCCAATTAACTTACTAGTATGTTTTTTTGGAGTGTGGGAGGAAACCGGAGCACCCGGAGGAAACCCACGCAAACACGGGGAGAATATACAAACTCCACACAGATAAGGCCATGGTCGAGAATTGAACTCATGACCCCAGCACTGTGAGGCAGAAGTGCTAACCACTACGCCACCGTGCTGCCCCCACTACGCCACCTAGAATAGACTTTCAGGATTATTATTATTATGAAAATATTATTATACAATATTGTTGTGATCTATATTAATATCTCAATTTACTTTAGACAGACTGGTTACCAGCAAATCTATGTGGGTAAGCAAACAAGGAGTTAATGTATTTTAATGAAGAAAAAGATATATATCAGGGGTCTCCTTTCTTGTCATCTTATTATAATTATTTACTCAGCGATGTCCTGCTATCATTGAAGATCAATCAAACATTTTTATTTCCCAGTTAAGAGTTCTTAAAGACTGGCTATAATTCTGATGCCCAGGAAGATTTAAACTTGGGTCAATCCAAGTTTATTATATCTTCTTTATAGGATACATAAAGGATCAAAGCAATACTTTTCCTAATACAAGTTGTGAGGACTTCTGTATAAATGTGTAACCACTGGAAATAATCAGATATTATGTCTCCATGACATATGCAGGCCCGACATGGGACAATGTATCCAATTAAGGAATCAATTTAGCCAACTCATGTTTCCTATGTACATGGACAGAAGAGTTTAGCATGTTTAGTTGAAGTTTTGCTTTATCTCTGCTATTATCCAGAAGAGCATTTTGGTATATTTTTAAGAACCCAGTGCTGCAACTGTTCTTAGATTATGGTAATAAATAAGTATTAAAACAGATTGTGATACTAGCACAATTTTTTAAGTAATGTCAAGAAAATAGTAGGTATAAAAGTAATGTAATAATTTTGAAAAATGACAGTTTTTGAGCACCAGTCTGCTGCTGAGAATTGTGCAAGCATTCTAACCTTCTCCCCTACAGCAGTTTAAGAGAAAGAGTACATGAGTGCAACTATTACATTTCTAATGTTTTTTTTTCCATTTTTAAGAAACTCCACATCACTTACATGACTGTATGTAATTATCATCTCCATTTTCATTCAATCAGCATTGTAACTTTTTTTGTCATATTAAATCCCATTTAATAAGATTCTTTCTTTGTGTTCATAAACAAATCACATATAAGATATGTTTGGTTCATATAATTCTAGTTGTTTACAGGGAATTGTTTCATTTGCAGTGTCTTTGATTGATTTAGATTGTGATTGCATTTTTGGATAAGTCAGCGAGTAACTGAAGATTATCACAGTGTGTCAGCTCTTGAACTAAATCTTAGTGGTGGTGTGAATTTGTGTTGATAAGTACGTGTGTGTTTTTGGGGGGTTTTATTCAGTTTTAGACAGCCCAGGTTTTTTTTGCTGCATAACCCTTTGCCGCCCACATGTCACTCATGCCCAGGTGATTATTGTCACAACATGGATGTTAAATAATTTGCTCAGGCTAATGTTGCATTAAGCTCCATAACTAACTGGCCTCTTACTATTGTGTCTCACGTAGCGCACCAGTCAAGTTCAGACCATGAAGTGGCTGTTTTATTATACCTATTTTATGAAACTCAGGGCTGAGAAGTAAACTGAAGTTAATAACCCCTTAAACAACAAAAAATATAGGCACCAAGAGTTAATCGATTGCCTGTCCCGACCTGTGTCAGATAGATGTGCAGGACCTTCAAATAGTGACTCCGCCTATCCATGAAAATGGTTAAACTCTTCTGTACCACCTCTGTTGAACAACAAATGATAATATACATTGCATTAAAGGTTACATGACATTACTATATAGCTTTATTCAGAAGTGATTGTAGACCTAAAAAACTGGGTAATTTGTCTGAGATGGCAATAGATTTACACAGGGGCAATGACAGTGAAGTAAATATATCCCACAAAGGTAGGAGGAAACTATACATCAAAACCTCTAGAACCCAGTAGCTTATCTCTAAGATTATTGCTTTTCAAGAGACCATTGTTCATCTCAGCTATACTCTGTGGGACTGTTAGACCATACATTCTCAAATTAGTTAACTTTATTTTGGCTTTACATTTGCTTTTTGTTGATCAAATATGATTAAGAGAACCCTGGCTCGATCCCTAATATTTGACAAAATTATATCTACATGAGTAAATTGTGTATTGCTCGCATAACAATCCTTTTCACCTCTTGGTTCCTCAGGCTGTATATAAGTGGATTCAGCATTGGTGTCACTACTGAATAAAGGATAGAAGCAATCTTGTCTTGTTTCTCAAAGTCACTTGAAGGAGAGCGCAGATAAGGGGTCATAACAGACCCAAAGAAGATGCAGATGCACATGAGATGTGAAGAACACGTACTAAATGTTTTCTTCCTGCCCTTACTAGATTTAATCCTTAAAATGGAAGAAATAATGAGCATGTATGAGAACAAGATTATCATCAATGAACCCATGCCACAGGCACCTACAAAGTAAAAAGTTACCATGTCACAGTAGAAGGGGTCAGAGCAGGACAGTTTGAATAATGAAGGAGAGTGACAGTAGAAATGTTCTATAAGGTTTGACCTGCAGTATTGGAGAGTGAATACACAGCTGGTCTGTACTGATGACTGCAGGAATCCAATGGAGAAAACAAGGAAAACAAGAGATAAACATTTCTTCTTAGTCATTATAGACACATAGTGGAGAGGGTGGCAGATAGCAGCATATCGGTCATAGGACATGATCGAGAGGAGAAGAGCCTCAATCGATGCCAGAGCAGCAAAGAAGAAAAACTGTAGGGCACAGCCATTAAATGAGATGGTCTTACTTATAGAAATAAGGTCAGTGAGCATTTTAGGAGTTATAACCGAGGAGTAGAAAATGTCCACCAAAGAGAGGTAACTCAGGAAATAGTACATCGGAACTTGGAGGTTTGTGGTGTTATGGATAATAGTCATCATGCCAACATTTGCCAGTATGGTCACCATATAAATAAGTAAGAAGAGTATAAAGAGGAATGTAGCAAGTTTTCCATTGTCAGTTAGTCCAGAAAACAAAAATACTCTCACTTGGGTCTTGTTTATGATTTCCATTGTATACTCCGTCTCTCTAGTGGTGACATAAAAGTATTATGGTTACAAGTATCAGACAATTTCAAATTACATCAATAAATTGTCACATAAAATCAAAATACACAACACAGTCAGGGAATTGTGAATAAAAACATGAACAGAGCCACAATGCTAACCTTTTAATTATTATGTCACAAAGAGTCTTAAGTCATGTTTTAACAGGGTTTTATCTTGTATCTGAAAGAAAGAGTGTAAGTTACGTTGGATAATTATAGTATCATGATTCATACACGGATCAATTAGTATTATTAGAAATACACTGCATGATGCCTTGTGCCCCCACTGCAAATGCCATTAATAGAAGCATCATCTCTGATGTGGCAACACTACCGGGATGAGGCAACAGATTGTTTCTCAGTATTTATCTTTTATTTTGCTCCAACTATTCTACAATCTGCTCTCCTAATGACCACGAGTTACATCAACCATACTCTTTCCAAACCTTCACCCCTTTGTCATTTGCTCATCATTATTGCTAGCCCTGTCAGGAGGGCTACTTCTGGCAGCAGCAAATCTGTTCTCCAAGAGTCGTCACCAGCCAGACATCTAGCAAAACTGATTAATGACATCTATATCAAATAATTTATGTCACTGTTACATTGCATCAAATATTGATAATTTTGGATAGGTTTAAGCAGTCTAGGATGCAGGTGCCTGTATCTAGTACATTAGTTATCGTCTTGATAGTCCGGCATCAATTTAATGTTATGGTCTCAGTGCATTGTGTAAAATAAAAAAATAATGTGAAAAGAGGGCAACATACTTATTTTTTATTCGAGTTCTACTTTTGATTATGCCAGCAGAATGTTTGTAACAAGAGGGCCATAGTTTTCTGTGTTTCATGAGGAGATCCCTGAAGAGTTGTTTGCAATAAAGAACACATAATCTATTGCTCGTAAGCATCACCAGAGCTATTATTATTATTATTATTATTATTAATTTTTGTTTGTAAGGAGCCACAACAAGTCCGCAGCACCGCACAGGAACAAACAGTACAACAGTACAAGTATAACACTACGGTACAATAAACAAGCAGCACTATAACTCAGGTAGCTCAGAGCATGGCAAGTAAGAAAGGGTGAGGGTGAGGGAAAGTCAGCACAGCAGGAAACCTGCTGTGCCCCATTGTGTGGGCACAGCAACAGGTTAAGAGCTATAGAAAACATGCAGAGAAAAGCAGGAGTGGAGTCTTTGGGCAGGAGGTTCAAGAAGGAGGTGGGCAGGAGGCTCAAGAAGTAGGTGAGCAGGAGGCTCAAGAAGGAGGTGGGAAAAGTAGCTGTAGAGCAGAGTTAAAAGTTGTGGAACAGGAGGAGAGAAGACACTGCTCAGAGGAGCTTACAATGTAAAGGGAAGGGCGGACAAACCAAAGACACAGGGAAAGTGAAATGGGGACAGGGATGAACAGAGCGAGAAGGAGGAAGGGAAGAGAGGGAGAGGTAGCAGACAGGTGGTTAGTTAGGCAGATAACTGAAAGGCTTTTAAGAAGACAGCTATGACACCTTAAAATGTCACAAGGTTAGCACATATGCAGGCAACTTACAGATCAATGCTTAGGGCTTGTAAAATATGTAGATTAACTTATCATATCACACCATAATGACGTTGGTTAATTTCAAAGAAATGCAAAGATAGACACAGAGACCCTGATTCAATAAAGAACGCAATCTGAACGCAAATTACGTTTAATAACAAACTAAACTCCCCTATGCCTGTATTCAATTATAAGCAGATCTGTAATATCTGCTGTTGAATACAAGTATAATTATGCTCTGCATATATGAAATTTTCCATATGCAGACAGGCACAACACACCGCAGGATAGACACGATGCAAGAAAATATCAAATTACTGTCACCTGTTATCATCATCATTTATTTATATAGTGCTACTAATTCCTCAGCGCTGCACAGAGAACTTACTCACATCAGTCCCTGCCTCATTGGAGCTTACAGTCTAAATTCCCTAACACACACATAGACAGACTAGGGTCAATTTGATAGCAGCCAATTAACCTACTA
Organism: Mixophyes fleayi; assembly: GCF_038048845.1. Taxonomy (NCBI): domain Eukaryota; kingdom Metazoa; phylum Chordata; class Amphibia; order Anura; family Limnodynastidae; genus Mixophyes; species Mixophyes fleayi. The sequence goes on along the minus strand of NC_134405.1, from coordinate 11,711,621 downwards.
GTATGTTTTTGGAGTGTTAATAATATATTCATTAATTAAAATACATTGAAAAAAAGGGTGTTTAACCATTGTTTTGAAATGAAATTCATTTATCAGTATGTTCTCAGTGCATAATGTACAGTTATTCTTAAGTGCAACCCATATTCTGTCACGCATATGCATCTGTTATCACTATCATTTTGCACTTACACCTGCCCTGTAGCTGGAGCAAGTGAAACGGCTAAAACACGTACCTTAGTGATACCCAAAGCTTGAATCGGCTGCTTGTGTGTGCGCTCTTATTTGGCCCTTACTGTCCATTGCCTATGTTAGTCCTCCCCGCCTCGTTCTGCCCTTCAAATCATAGTCAGAAGTGCAATTTGCATGCGAACGTGAATGTACTTGCGTTCTCTGGTGTAAGTCTCGCTTTCAGCACATGCGCAGAGTGACTTTATGTAAAATGCGCCATGTAAATGAACTTATGCTAACCCTTAATGAATCAGTCCCTAATTTTCATATAAGAAGTTAGTAAAAACTGTAATGTGTACTATTCTGTTCATTTCATTAGCCGACTTGTATGATGACTTCATGCTTACTCTTGCTTTCCTGTAATACTCTATTGTGGTGAAGAATAAAAGTTTCATGAACAATATTATTCAAGTTTGAATATAGTTGTGATTTTCAACAATGGATCTACAATGTATTAATGACCCCTATAGCTATGGAATACCATTATAGAATTGCTTTGTAGGTCGACTTATTATCCTGAATTTTGCTTCATACCAGTGTTTCTCTCCAAACCTATTCCACATCTTACATTATGGATTGCAGTCAGTGGTCAGTTGATGTAAAAAATACATCTAAAACCAAATATCTGTCGTCCTATATAAATGTTTCCAAAAAAGTAAAAAACAGTGAAAATAATTCTCCATGACGCATTAAACATTTGCTTTGAATGAACTTAACTCCTATGACAAACCCCCAAAATGTGTCCATGGCTTCATCAGTAACACAGAAATGCCTTCTATAAGACAGGAGCCACATGCCAGCCCATTGCCGCACTTTGTATCAAAATTTGTCAAATCAAAAGTAGTTACTAATAAAAGTCAATGGATTGAAAATAAATTTGAAAAAGTAAACTTGCCTGAGCCCAATGCACAGTACTCTGCCACTCGACAGCCCGTCTTCTCCAATTGGGAGGAATTAAAGCGCATAGTCTGTAAAATAAAAAAATGCAAACCCTCTATGATTAGATATTAACATTTATATAGGGCAGTTTAGAAAATGAAAAAGTAAATATATTTACCCTAAGGCTCAGGTTTAATAAATGTGCCACATTGTGTCCTGTTTGTAGATAGAATTATTATATTTAAGCGGAGATGTTGTGAGAGTCTCAAAAATCGTGACCGTGTCCACACAACGAAGCTCATCCTGATCACTGCTGCACCTTCCATGTGCATTACATAAAGTTACAAATAACACTAACGATGGACTAATAATTAACACTAACTAATTAAGGACATTTATGATGATTACAGCTGGCATTTGGCTAATAAAATAGTTTCAATATATCTAATCCTTTAAACATATACTATATTCTTTTATTATATAACCTGGGGCTAGATTTACTAAGAATCGAGTTTGGTGACGGATTTAAACCGCCACCCATCGCCGGAGGTTTAGTGTTCCAAACCACTGCTTTTACTATAGGGCAGATTGAGGCTTCAATTTAAAATGACTGGCGATGTACAGCGGTTTGAAAAAGCTAAATTGCCGACGGAAAAAGAAATTCATTATATTAAGGGGATAAAATTATTTAATTATTATTTTATTCGGACAATATATAATGACAAATTGTGCAACGTAATAATTATATCCACCATTAACAATCAGTTAATAATATATATATATATATATATATATATATATATATATATATATATATATTCACATTTCCAACATATTAAATTCATTTTGACCCTTAATCAATAAATAATGATTTTCCAAACAATTAAAATGTCAGTGGTGCATTCTCGTATGTTCTGTCTGGCAAAGTAGCTCAAACAGCAGCAGTTTGAGCAATTTCGCTATTCACAACATCCTCTTTCATTTTGGCTGTTTGGATGGCTGTTTTGTGGCTGTTTTGAAAACCCCAGCTTAGTAAATCTGGTGGTTTGTATGTTCATCATTGTTAAAATCGGGATGGCGGTTTGTAAAGGGGTGGTTTTGAAAAATCTCAATTCTGGCAGTTTTGACGACGGTTTGAGGTTTAGTAAATCTGTTGGTTTCAAAACCGCTGGAAAAATAGCCAAAAAGCGGCGGGTTGACCAAACTACCATTTAGTAAATCTAGCCTTTGAAGCTTTTTGCTTGGGACTAATGATTTAAGCCTCTGGTATCAGGAACTATAAATGTCCCTGTCTTTCAGTCACCTACTTCTTGTCTTATCTGTAAATATATTAAATAAAATAATTCTTCTGTTAAGAGGTGAATATCATTCTGTTACAAAACAAAAAGACAGTTGTTTTTGTCCTTAACACTACATATTTGTGTACATCTAGCAAAATAAAAGTATGAGGAATTGGTTCATATTGTGATCAAAACATTGAAGCCTGCATCAAGGGTATCATATTGTTTGCGGGTCCTACACTGACATATATGCTTTAAACAATATAAAAAACAGTTAACATCAGATGCACTCACCTTATGGTACCATGTATAAAATGGGATTAGCCATGTGCTGACTTAATTCTTCTCTGGCATATCAGTCTCCTACCTGTCTGGTATATAATTGATATGATCTCCTCTATGTAAATCCTGATCCTTTTTATAGTAAACACAATTACCCAGGAGTATAATTATCGCCTGCCGCAGAGCACATATTGTTCATTACTATAACTTAGTAACCAACCAATTAATAAACTACCTAATTTAACCTGTGGATTTAGTTAACCCTGCTATAGGGACACATCTTATTTCAATTATTTTATTTTGCATTTTTTCTATCTGTTATGTATAAAATTAATTATTATTAATTATTTGCTCAATTCGAAATTTGCAGTAAGGAAAGTGATTTCATAGAGGTTTTATAAGAGACTTAAAATTTCTTTTTTGTTTCACCATTTCATAGAGTGGCCATTTAGTACTATACTTCTAAATGTAACTTTTGTGTCAGTTATAGCTTATAAACATAGCTGGGATCCCAATGGAGAATTCATGTTGCTCATATAAAAGATGCACTATGTATATTAATATATCTAGAGTGCTGAGTGGAAAAATATAGTATAAATAAAGAATAAAATAACAATGCCACTAAAAGCCATAAGAGTTCCATGGTCATATGAAATACAATAGCCCAATTAATCTAAATGATATTAAAATATACTGCATAACTATAAGTCCAATTATATAATAGAGATGAGCGCACTCGGATTTCCTGAATCCGAGCCCACCCGAACGTTGCTGATCCAAGTTGGATCCGAGACAGATCCGGGTATTGGCGCCAAATGAAAATTTGAAAGTGAGGCTCCGAGTCATAATCCCATTGTCGGATATCGCGATACTCGGGAACCTATAAATTCCCCGCTAGTCGCCGCCATCTTCACTCGGGCATTGATCAGGGTAGAGGGAGGGTGTGTTAGGTGGTCCTCTGTCCTGGTAGATCTCGTGCTGTGCTGTTTAGTTCTGTGCTGTGCTGTGCTGTGCTGTGCTGTGTTCTGCAGTATCAGTCCAGTGGTGCTGTGTCCTGTGCTCTGTCAATTTTGAGTTCAGTGGTGCTGCTGGGTCCTGTGTGCTGTGTCCTGTTCAGTCCAGTGGTCCTGTGTCCCGTGCTCTGTGCTTCTAAGGGCATAGTTATTTCCCCAATATTCCCAAGTGTTTAAAAAATAAAAAAAAAGTTAATAAAAAAAATATACAAAAAACTAATTATTTTTTTTTTAATTACAACAAAATTTGCCAAACCAATCCTGCAGTATAAGCCCATTGGTACTGCAATATTACCAATTTCACACATTCAGCAGTAAAAGTCCAGTGGTACTGCTGCAATATTACAAAATTCACACATTCTGCAGTATCAGTCCAGTGGTGCTGTGTGCTGTGCTCTGTCAATTTTGAGTTCAGTGGTGCTGCTGGGTACTGTGTGCTGTGTCCTGTTCAGTCCAGTGGTCCTGTGTCCCGTGCTCTGTGCTTCTAAGGGCATAGTTATTTCCCCAATATTCCCAAGTGTTTAAAAAATTAAAAAAAAGTTATAAAAAAAAATACAAAAAACTAATTTTAAAAAAATGTAATTACAACAAAATTTGCAAAAACCAATCCTGCAGTATAAGCCCATTGGTACTGCAATATTACCAAGTTCACACATTCTGCAGTATCTTGTGCAACATATAATGGAGAGCAAAAATTTGGAGGATAAAGTAGGGAAAGATCAAGACCCACTTCCTCCTAATGCTGAAGCTGCTGCCACTAGTCATGACATAGACGATGAAATGCCATCAACGTCGTCTTCCAAGCCCGATGCCCAATCTCCTAGTACAGGGCATGTAAAATCCAAAAAGCCCAAGTTCTCAAAAAAAAGCAAAAAGAGAAACTTAAAATCATCTGAGGAGAAACGTAAAGTTGGCAATATGCCATTTACGACACGTAGTGGCAAGGAACGGCTTAAGCCCTGGCCTGTGTTCATGACTAGTGGTCCATCTTCACCCAAGGATCTCAGCCCTCCTCCTCCTCCCCCCCCTACAAAATTGAAGAGAGTTATGCTGTCAGCAACAAAACAGCAAACAACTCTGCCTTCTAAAGAGAAATTATCACAAATTCCCAAGACGAGTCCAAGGGTGTTGGGGGTTGTCAAGCCTGACCTTCCCATCACTGTACGGGAAGAGGTGGCTCGGGAGGAGGCTATTGATGATGTAGCTGGCGCTGTGGAGGAACTTGATGATGAGGATGGTGATGTGGTTATGGTAAATGAGGCACCAGGGGGGAAACAGCTGATGTCCATGGGATGAAAAAGCCCATCGTCATGCCTGGTCAGAAGACCAAAAAATGCACCTCTTCGGTCTGGAGTTATTTTTATCCAAATCCGGACAACCAATGTATGGCCATATGTAGCTTATGTAAAGCTCAAATAAGCAGGAGTAAGGATCTTGCCCACCTAGGGACATCCTCCCTTATACATCACCTGAATAACCTTCATAGTTCAGTAGTTAGTTCAGGAACTGGGGCTAGGACCGTCATCGGTACAGGGACACCTAAATCCCGTGGTCCAGTTGGATACACACCAGCAACACCCTCCTCGTCAACTTCCTTCACGATCTCCATCAGATTCAGTCCTGCAGCCTAAGTCAGCAGCCAGACTGAGTCCTCTCCAATACGGAATTCATCCGAGGAATCCTGCAGCGGTACGCCTACTACTGCCACTGCTGCTGTTGCTGCTGTTAGTCGGTCATCTTCCCAGAGGGGAAGTCGTAAGACGGTAAATTGACCGTCCAACAGTCGTTTGCCATGACCACAAAATACGATAGTAGTCACCCTATTGCAAAGCGTATAACTGCGGCTGTAACTGCAATGTTGGTGTTAGACGTGCGCCCGGTGTCCGCCATCAGTGGAGTGGGATTTAGAGGGTTGATGGAGGTATTGTGTCCCCGGTACCAAATCCCGTCGAGATTCCACTTCACTAGGCAGGCGATACCAAAAATGTACAGAGAAGTACGATCAAGTGTCCTCAGTGCTCTGAAAAATGCGGTTGTACCCACTGTCCACTTAACCACGGACATGTGGACAAGTGGTTCTGGGCAAACGAATGACTATATGACTGTGACAGCCCACTGGGTAGATGCATCGCCTTCCGCAGCAACAGCAACAGCTGCATCAGTAGCAGCATCTACTATCATATATTGTGGTGACCCACTCCTCTACGCAGTCCAGGTACATTTTTTGGTGCGATTAAGACCAGTTGATGGTTTTCTTATTAGATTGTGGTGACCCACTCCTCTACGCAGTCCAGATACATTTATTGGTGCGAATCATACAAGTTCAGGGTTTTTAATTTATATTGTGGTGACCACTCCTCTACGCAGTCCAGGTACATTTTTTGGTGTGATTCATACCAGTTGATGGTTTTCTTATTATATTGTGGTGACCACTCCTCTACGCAGTCCAGATACATTTATTGGTGCGAATCATACAAGTTCAGGGTTTTTAAATTATATTGTGGTGACCACTCCTCTACGCAGTCCAGATACATTTATTGGTGCGAATCATACAAGTTCAGGGTTTTTAAATTATATTGTGGTGACCACTCCTCTACGCAGTCCAGGTACATTTTTTGGTGCGATTAAGACCAGTTGATGGTTTTCTTATTATATTGTGGGGACCACTCCACTACGCAGTCCAGAAAGATACCTCGTTGCAACGTTTTGGACTAATAACTATATTGTGAGGTGTTCAGAATACACTGTAAATTAGTGGAAATGCTTGTTAATGAATGTTATTGAGGTTAATAATAGCGTAGGAGTGAAAATAAGCCCAAAAACTTGATTTTTGAACTTTTTATGCTTTTTTCAAAAAAAATCCGAATCCAAAACCTTAAATTCGAACCAAAACCTTTCGGCAGGTGTTTTGCGAAACAAATCCGAACCCAAAACATCACGAAAATCCGAATCCAAAACACAAAACACGAGACACCAAAAGTCGCCGGTGCACATCTCTATTATATAAGCAGCATATTATAAAAGTAAGTTTCCTTGTTTGAAATTGGCACAGTTTCTCTTGTGACATTGATGTAACATTTTTTTCAGAATAATATATATGTGTAATAGAATCAGTTATCAAAGTATAGACTTTCCTTTCTTAGAAAATACAGTGTGCCTGATTCATTAAGGAAAGGAAAGCAAAAAAAGGAGTAACTTTGCACCTTGGCAAAGCCATGTTGCATTGGAGGGAGGTAAATTTAAAATGTGGGGACAGATTTATAGTTGGGGTAGGGCATGTCCTAGATCATATTTAAAGTGTAAGAATAAAGCTATCAATTATTTGTGTACTACATGAAAAAGCAGCCAGTAGTTAACTTATATGCAAAATAATAAACTAATATGCACCCTTTGCATTGTAACATGGTTTGTCCAGAGCAGATTTACTCCTTTTTTTGTTTACCTTGGTTAATGAATCAGGCACAGTAAATTTATATCACAGTAATAGTATCCTTTTATAATAATATAACCTAATAACATCTGATTATGTACAAAGCAAATTAGCTTTAAACTAGGATGACTGTGTACTCATAGAAAGGAAATTAGGAAAACGTGTGCATGCAGTACAGGGGCAGGCTGGGCTGCGGGGCAGGGGGGGCATCCGGTCTACCTTGGGCTGGGTCACTGGGCCAAAAGCATTTTTTTTCCTTTAAAATGTTCCTAATAGGCTGCTGAGTCGAGTTTTGCCCTTCGGGCTAAAATTTGCCAGCCCTTCCCTGATGCAGTACCTTCTGATGTTAACAATGACTTGTTTTTTCCTTACCTGTCATGCTGCAGATGTAGATTTGCAAGTTCCCATCAATATTGATGCAAACTAATAAAAAATCTTTTATATATAGACTAGCCAGCACCTCTAATGCGCTTCTCTGGTATAATGCAGTTTTCTCTGAGCTGGATTAATACAGACAACTAATAATAATAACTGGGTCGCTAATTAAAATATTGGCTTTTATTAATAATGCATTTAAGATAACAAATAATTCTGAAATGATAAAGCTTCCTGACTAAATCCAAAAATTCCTGCCAATAAAACCTTCATCTTTTAAATCCAAGGCTACCAACCAAATGAGCATTTCTGCTGTGTAAGTTCTATCTGGGCTGCTACTCTCTACCTGCAGTTCCCAAAATGTGGCCTGAGGCCTCTGGTTCTACTGATTGTGACCATACTAGGTCTCTTCCTCAACATAATTCCTCACACAAGGAATGGACATTAGTCAAGGATACTTTTTAGTCATTCTATTCCCCAGATTGCAGTAGAAGCGTGTAGCAACATTTTAAATAAAGGTTAATCCCATTGGTACTCACCCCCCCCCCTATGTATCTCCGATAAATGTAACTTATTTTTATTATTATTATCATTTATTAATTAGGTACCACAAGGTTTCTGCAGCACCGTACACAGTACAAACAATGGACAATACTGGGAATAACAGTACAGAACAATAAACGAGTAATACCATGACTTCAGAGGCTCCAGGCAAAGTAAATATATTGAAGTTGGAGCATAAGAGAAGGCAGAGTCATAGGAGGGAGGAGGGCCCTACTCATAAGAGCTCACATCCTAAAGGGAGGGCAAACAGACGGCTGGCACAAAGGGAGTCAGAGGAGGAGAGCAAGCGCTCCCCTCCGCTGAGGAGGGGCGAGGGGATGAGAGCGAGCAAGGAGAGAAGGTTAAGTTATTATAATTATTATTCCAAGCTTTAGCCTGATATTATTACTATTATTATACTGCATGATTGATACTAGGTCTGCAGGGGATCTAAAGCCATTCTAGACATCATATGTCATGCCAGACACATGGCAAGTGCAGCCTACTCTAAAGGTGTGCTAAACACCAGGTCATGCCACTACCAGTAGCCGGTTAAGAGTTGCAGAGAGCCAGATAGACTCAGGAGGAAGCATGGGACAGCCAGAAAGTTGTTACCTGCAGTTCAGCAGCACAGAGGTCAACAGACAAGAACAATGCCCACAAACAAAGAAAAAAGGTCAGCATTGGAAGCAGTCTAAAAATCAAAATAATCACCAATGTAGATAAATACAATAAATTAATACATTTATTAATAAACATTAAACATCTATAAAATGATATGGAATATCCTGAATAATGTTCACTCGATGTCATAAACTCTATCATTAGTTGGGGCAACATATAAGCAACTTCCTGTGAGGTCAGAAATGAAGAATGGTATCAAATAGCTGTCAATGAGTTTCTGTTCAGCACCCAGTAGTGTGTTTAATATTCTGATCTCAACTTGGATATTAAGTCAGTCCAATTAAATCTGAAGAAACTGTTTATACATCTCCAGTCCTGTTAGTAGAATCTCACAATAGGTACCAGCCACATAATTTCCAGCAAGGCTTTTTTCTAAGCAGATAGTTGGTCAGACTGTTTCACGAAGGCAAACACAAGGCAGACCAATAAAACTGTCATACGTGAAATGGTGCAAAGGGTTCTTGTCTGTTTTCACTGAGTTTAAACAACGAGAGACAACTGCTTGCCCTTCCCGATGGACACCAGTTAGTAGTTTGAGTGCTCCAGCAGTGATGGTCACGTCTCAATCCTAGGACGTTCAATAGCCAACGTATTTGGTGTTAAGCGCAAATCCTGGACTGAGGGTCCAGTCTGTTTGAGTGGACTGACTGAAGATCAGAGCTCTAAGGGAGAACAGCAAGGATCAGCAAGTCTTTAACCTTCATATGGACATCCCTGCAGGTCTTATGGATCTGTGTGTCTGTCAAAAGAGCAGGGACCGTGAATCAGGACCACTGCTAAAATAAGCAGGAAAGATAGTCCAGGGTTGGCTATTAAGAGATCAGTACAGTTTTGCCCTTGTATCCCCTCGCATGATTAATGTTCCATTTGTTATAGTGTGACTGTGGTGTGACCAATCCTGAAATGTTGTAAACGTATGTTGTATTTTGTTCATGTATATTGTGTTATGGTTACTTCTGAATGCAGTATGATTGTGTTAACCCTTTACTAAGCATGCTGTCATTGATATTCCCTATAAATACCCATACAACTGTTAATACCCTTTTTTTTATTAATAAACCTATGTGTTATAAAATTATTATTATTATTATTATTATCATTTAGTTATTTATATAGCGCCACTAATTCCGCAGCACTGTACAGAGAACTCACTCACATCAGTCCCTGCCCCATTGGGACTTATAGTCTAAATTCCCTAACATACACACACACACACACACACAGACTAGGGTCAATTTAATAGCAGTCAATAAACCTACCAGTATGTTTTTGGAGTGTGGGAGGAAACCGGAGTACCCGGAGAAAACCCACCCAAACACAGGGAGAACATACAAACTCCTCACAGATAAGGCCATGGTCAGGAATTGAACTCATGACCTCAGTGCTATGAGGCAGAAGTGCTAACCACTGAGCCATCTAATATTGTTAGATGTATGCCTCTGTGACTTAGTTTCCACTTAGAGGTACTGGGAGTGCCATGTTGGCACATAAGTTTGCTTTCGGGCCAAATGGTCAGCGCACTATGCCAAAGAGCTATACATTACTCTGGTTTCTCCACATCTAGTGGCAGCTGTCTGATCATCCAGTCCCAGTTAGGTATCCGGGAGAGCTGCAGGGAAACATGAGTTGCAATCTGGGTTCTGCAAAAAAAGTCCTTTCTGTGATATGATGATTGAGAGCCATCGGAGGTGCCAAAGACGTCAAGCGTGTTCACCTACTGGCAATATTGCTTATTTTCATTAAGGCTCTTGTCAGAACATATTGGGAACAATAGTGCACCTTGTAAAAATGTTTTTTTCTTTTTATTATTAACCAGCCCCAGGGGTGTGGGAATAGCCCCTAGTGCTTTCAGAACTAGGCTAGCTTTTCCAAGGGGAGAGTCACATTTTTGCATGCCTGATTCTCCTACATGACAGGGGCACCCCATGCTGTTGGTTTCCATGATATAGTGCCACCATCCATGCCTGGCATTGACATTTTCAGAAGGACTTTTCATTCCCTCAATTTTGCAGATGCCAGCATAGGCCTCCAAGACTGTGGAAGACGTCACTTACTCTCATACCTACACTGCACTACAGAAAACTTACCTGCATCCTGGCTCCTGGTCACATTTTCCTGCACACTCTGCAACTTTTAGAGGTACTGTCATGGGCACTAGGAGTCTCGAACCAAGTTCTGCCAATAGTTGTCTTACTCACCAGAAGCGCGGAGTCTAACCCAGCGGCTGGTCTTCTCCATGGACCCCCGCAAGAGTGTATGGGTTTAGCGGCTTCCGCTGCGCAGGTCGCGGCCCTCGGGAGAGTATGGCAGGATCAACAAACATACAGCTATTCAGGGAGACGGACTGCGGACAGAGCAGACTAGGTAACAGGAGATGCTGTGCGGGTTGCATGTTATTACCACCAGAGTAGTGGAGATGGTCTGCAGATAGCAGGTGAGGTAAGAGGAGGTGTTGAGATGCTCTGCGGGTTGCAGGTTATTACCACCGGAGAAGTGGAGATGATCTGCGGATTGCAGGTGAAGTAACAGGAGGTGTTGAGATGCTCTGCGGGTTGCAGGTTATTACCACCGGAGTAGTGGAGATGATCTGCGGATAGCAGGTGAGGTAAGAGGAGATGCTGAGATGCTCTTCGGTTGCAGGCTATTACCACTGGAGTAGTGGAGAGGATCTGCGGAAGCAGGTGAGGTAACAGGAGACGCTGAGATGAACTGGGTTGCAGGTATTACCACAGAGGTGGAGGAGAGGTTATCCGGACAGCAGGTGAGGTAACAGGAGGACGCTGAGATGAACTGCGGTTGCAGTTATTACCACCGAGTTGGAGGACAGGTTATTCGGACTGCAGGTAAGGTAACAGGAGACGCTGAGATGAACTGCGGTTTGCAGATTTTACCACAGAAGTGGAGGAGAGGTTATCCAGACTGCAGGTGAGGTAACAGGAGATGCTGAGAAGCTCTGCGAGTAAAGGTAACCAGGAAGTGTGTTAACCACAGCTGCCTCAGCAGAGTGAGGACCAAGAACAGGCACTGGGAGTAGGTCGAGGGTGCCTTAAATAGGGAGAGGCTGACAGAGGGCCAATGAGGAGTGAGGAAAGTTTTTAAAGCTCATTCCGGTCTGCACATGCGCAGACGGCTGCGGCGCTGTACGGATGCTGGCAGAGTGGTGAATGAACCGGGTCTTGGTTAAGAGGAAGCAGAGACCCGGCAAGTGACAGGTACTGTATATATCCACAATATATACTGTATATACATCATATCTACATTATCTTGCCATATACATTCTACCTTATCTTGACATAAACATTATATCTACCTTATCTTGCCATATACAATATCTATAAAGCAATCTATACTATAGCTAGCATGCAATCCAAACTATAACTAGCCTTCAATCTAGACTATAACTATACTATAACTAGCCTGCAATCTATACTGTAATTATACTATAACTAGCCTGTAATCTATATTATAACTATACAACACTAGCCTGCAATCTATGCTATACTAGCCTGCAATATATACTATGACTAAATTACTATACTAGCCTGCAATCGATATACTGTAACTATACTATCCTGCAATATACTCCTATCTATAAACTATATAACACTGTTCTATCCTGCACACTGTTATAACATGCTTATCTAACCCTGTATTATCTATATATTCCTGCAATATACTCTGTGGTGCCTCACTCTATTACATGGCTTACTTTCTATTATCTATACTGCCTAAGACAGCAATAATCTATATTATATTGTACATTAACCTCAATATAATGTACAATATAATATGTCTGGAATATACTCTTAGCCAGACCCTGCTAAACCCTATAACATAACCACCACCCTCTTTGACTTTGTTTTCTCCTCCATGCGGCATATCCTCAATCTTGTCCTCCATCATTGTCCTTGTTTTCTCTTCCATGTGGCTTCTTCCTCCATCTTGTTGTCTGCACGCCCCCTCTCACGTGCACACCCTTCTCACGTGCACGCCCCTCTCATGTGCACGCCTCTCTCTCTCATGCTTAATTAGCATATACATAGACACACAGAGAAGACCACCTGATATTTCACTTGCACACATTATTTCTATTTAAATTTGCTTTTCCACACTAACATAATCATACATACATGTACACATATAGTAAAGAAACCCTGGAAAGTCTATACATAAGAAATTATTAATAATATACCAGGATAACTTAGTAGGGATAACACATTACTGGGGACAAACTGGAAATTCACTTCTGATAGTGACTTAATAGTATTGTATGATCCTTTTATCTGTTGAATTACATCATATTATGTGTATTGTATGCAAGGATTTATATGTAAGGTTTATAACTCATTCTTCTGTGAAGTAAAAGAGTTTGATACTATATATATATATTGTCTGTATGTTTATACTAGTGGTTAAGCTATGGATACAGCTAGTATCAGAATAAGTGATGTTACATGTGTAAGCGGGTTACCTTGGCAGGGTTGTCAAGCATGTGTGATATTTGGGCGGGGGCCGGGTCAAAAAGGTAAATCACATATGTAGCTCTTATAGACCTCTGGTTGTAATTCATTAATGTATCACAAACGGAACTACTCTGTCTATAGTTGGTCATGGTACAAGACGGTAGTTTTAGGAAGGAAGAATAGAGATGACATTTAAAAACATCAGGGATATCATGGGTAACGAAGTGTTAGATATTGACTAAAGGGGCTATAAAAGATTGAAAATTATATAATCCATAGTTAATAACATTAGTTATTAATTTATTTACCACACCATTGCACCCTCAATGCTAACAGAGAGAAAGAGCAGAATCTCAGGGAAATAGCAGCGAAATAGCTACCATTTTACAATAATGCAATGTTATAGTGATTCAATTATATATACCTTGCTATGTAGTACTTTTAATATATTTATTAAGAAACATTGTATGCGTATGGTACATTGAGTTTATCCTAAACTACCTAATGTACGTGGCATTGGTCGGGTTTAAATCTTCAAGTTATTAAGTTAAGTTATCAACGAGTTGGATGTAACTGTCGACATTTTAAAAATAATTGGCAGATTAGCAGCTATCCCAACACACCCATTAGGTGGCTGCCCAGTATCTCTTTTGTTTTTATATTAAATGCCATCCGAATCTATCTATTGGAAGGCCCACTACAGGCTCTCCAGATCAAAGTTCTGGTCAGCGTACACCAATGGGAGGGCCGACCGGGACCTCAAATCCCTAGTATGTCTTCAGGGCTCCAATGTTACCAGTCTGTGAAATGTTCATCTATATACATCCAGTAGAAGGCTCAGAATAGGCTCCCTAGGTCAAAGTTCTGCCAGTGTAGACCAACGGGAGGTCTTACTGGGACACTAACCCCCCTAAAACCTGGCCAGGATCCAAATAAATTACCTCACGTTGGTTTCATCCCAATCAGTGCAGGGATGTCGGAATGTGTAACCGGACAAACAAACAATCCCTATCCATTCAGTAGAAGGCCTGGGACAGGCTCCTCGGGTCAAACTTTTGCCCAGTGTACACCAACGGGAGGTCTGACCAGGATCCTAATGCCCCTAAAACCTGTTCCGGATCCAGCTGAACCACCTTGCATTGGTTTCATCCCAATCGGTACAGGGGTGCCCGAATTCATAACCAAACAGACAAGCAATCCCAATCCATCCCGTGGAAGGCCAAGAACAGGCTCCCTGGGTCAAAGTTCAGGTCAGTGAACTCCAACCGGAGGTCCAACCGGGACCTCAACTCCCTAGTATGCCTTCTGGGATTCAATGTTACATGTCTGTGAAGTCTTCATCGTTATCCATCCAGTAGATGGCTCAGAACAGGCTCCCTATGTCAAAGTTCTGACCAGCGCACATCAACGGGAGGTCTGATTGGGACCCTAACCCTCCTAAAACTTGGCCAGGATCCAACTGGACCACCTCGCATTGGTTTCATCTCAATCAGTGCATGGGTGTCAAAGATATTCACCAACAAACAAACAAATAAACTTCTTTTTATATATATATATATATATATATATATATATATATATATATATATATATATATACATATATATATATATATATATATATATATATATATATATATATATATATATATGTTTTTATTTTTAAATAGTCCTGTCATTGCATCCATCGCTATTTATGGCATATTCATCCTATGTTTTTTTTGACAGTTACAATTGAGGAAGATATCACAAAAACTATGGACATTTACCACTGTCCCCATCCTAGTCCTAGTTAACCAGCTAACAGAAGTACTCCTTCATCCTTGAAAACCTACTCCACCAGGAATGAATACTACCTACAAATAGATCAGTTTGCATGCATGGAAAATATTGGCTACTTTTGCAAGTAACTCACAAATACTGGACATCTTTATTTTTACAGCTCAGTTTAGAGTTGAACAGCTTCCAGCTCTGCATAGTTTAAATCCCCCCCCCCTCCTTGGTGTGCAACATGGTTTTGCCCATTTTTGCTTTGCTCATTACTCTAAATGAGCCCCACTATCTTTATTATGGGTAAGCTTATTATTATGCCTTGCTTTGTATATTTCCTAAATCAAGCAATATAGAAGGTGTTTTCAGTTTCACTTGAAGGGATTAAGATGAGAGCACCTGTAATTTAATGGAACAGGAGTGGTGAATCGAGATGGCCATGGGGCGACAGGCTAGCACAGTTTGGATTTTCACTTGAAATACTTTTATACCACATGGATATATCGTTTCCTTAGGTTTTAAAGTGTTTTTGTAATAGTGATTTTTTCTTTAAATTATATAAAAAAAAAATACTGAAAATATTTAATCTTCCTTTCTTCATCTTGCATAATCCAAAGTGAAGGTGGATCATATGGAAAATAAGGAAAATCTGTAAGGATCGAATGGACTGCCCCTGAGGAGTAGCTGACACAAAATCAATCAAACTCTGTTGAACCTGGCTGCTTAACAGTAACTAATCAGATGTGGCACTTTTTTGTGATTAGTTGAAGATTTTAGGTAAACATTTAGTAGGGATGCCACATTTGCTTTAATTTATGAGGGACAAAATCATTTCTTGATTAAGGAGGCATAGTGTGTACTATGTTGCAAAATTACAAAAATAACCCTGAAACTCAAAAACATAGGTTCCAGAAGGGCTTAGTGTGACCTAGCTTTGAGCCAATACTATCTTGGTTCTTGGCTATGTTTTACTATTCTGACAAGCAAGACAGCTCAAAAAGCATATATTTGAGTTTTCTCACCTGTCCAACCAACATCTTTTTTTAAGGGGGGGAAGGGGTTCTGAATGCATTCCATTTTATAAATTGCAGTTTTAGATCAGTTGGGTTTATTTAATGCACTTTGATGTGCAGATTGGCCTTTATTAAATCGCATGGTTTCGAAACCGCACATCAAAGATTATTAAAACCTGTGGTTTGATCAAACCGCAGGTTAATAATTCTCCCCCTTAGTCCCTTTCAGCTATGCAAACAGAGACAATGATGATGACTGTGACAGGTAATTTGTAAGTGCAAAAAAAGTTCCTTTACACATTTGTGAAATACAATTACTAAATATAACAGGACAGAACAAATTTTTAAAGCCCTTTGTGGCATGAAAACCGCAGCAGGCTTCAAATTTGTGTATACACCAAATTAATCTGATCAATTTTATGAATTTCAGTTGTTATTGTTAATATCCTTGTACTGTCTTTGTAACTCCCACTTCTTTACCGGTGCCAGTAGATGCAGGGATTTATAGGAAGGCATTCTCCTGGACGAATCCAGGAACTCTGAAACCCTAGGATATTGACCGCTGGAAAGACTACACCTCCCAGCATACTAGGAGACAGGCATATCATAGGTTGCATCAGAGCAACGCCTCTGTGTTTCAGGCTTCTAGTCAATGACTACACGTGCCCTTATTACCACCATACTGTTACACAAGTTAGAATGAGTTTCATACCAAAATATAGGGTCTATATATTATCGATGGGTTAGATGAATGATCTACTCTTAATAATGTTTACCACTTTACCCCAAAAGACAACTTGTAGCAAAGCTCATAATAACACACAAGGTTAGTACGTATTAGGTCTGGAAATAATGAGTCAGAGTCTCTTATCCCAGGTATTCATATTAATTATTTATTTATTTATAAGACACCACAGAATCCGTAGGATACATACGCAAATAACAAATAGATGAGGTAATAAACATAAGTAGCACAGATGATTGTGAGTAATAGGACTCACACAGAGTGCAGCAAATGACATGACAGAATGTACGAGGGAGTCAGACAGTAGACAGACTTGGGACAATAGGTAGAGAGGACCCTGCCTGCGAGAGCTTACATTCTAGAGGGTGGGAGACAGTAGGACCAATTTGTAGAAAATGGAGATGGTAGGCGAGGAAAAGAAAGTGATGGATAGAAGGGTTAGGAAGTCATAGGATAGCTGAGCTTGAAAAGGTGAGTTTTAAATGATTGTTTGAAAGACTGAAGGTTGGGTGAGAGTAGAGTGAGAAAGAATAGGGAGTTCCAAAGACTAGGGGCAGCACGACAGAAGTCTTGGAGGTGAACATGGGAGGAGGTAATGAGAGGTGAATTGAGGAGGAGGTCGGGTGCAGAGTGGAGTGGCCAGGTAGGTATGTACCTCGAAACTAGGTCAGAGATGTAATGGGGAGAAGCATTGGTAAGGGCTTTTTAAGTGAGGGTAGGGAGTTGCATCTGATTTATTATGTCCAACTGTTTAGTGAGTTCACTTAATTTTCTCTGAGTTCACCAATGAAAAACTGGCTGCATTGTTATTAGTGAT
Source organism: Mixophyes fleayi (assembly GCF_038048845.1). Lineage (NCBI taxonomy): Eukaryota > Metazoa > Chordata > Amphibia > Anura > Limnodynastidae > Mixophyes > Mixophyes fleayi. Next base: position 11,694,100 of record NC_134405.1, on the reverse strand, counting down.
ATAAGCTAGAGTCAGAGAGTGAGTGTAAAAGATATAATGTCACTACAAAAATATATTGTGATGCTGACACCTGACATATGACAGACACAACGACTTCTTATTTGAATAAACAGTGTTTTATTGTTCACATTTTCAATAAGACAGCACATTTTTATCAAGATGGTGTCCCTAACTCTGGCAATTCACAGCCCTTCTGTCTAGTCACTGGCTAACTAGCTGGCATCGGTCACACTGCACAATGGAACAATACAGGTTTAAATGCAATAGACCTCTCCCTTTCCTCCACTTGTGTATGTTCAACCTAGGAGTCTTAGTCTGTAAGAACTTAAACCTGTCTACAGACTTCCTGGGACATCATCTGTCTCTATGCAGGAGAGGTGTGGCAGTTAAACCTCTTGTTGCAATATGTAATGTATTCCTTATTGCTTTTACCACTTGCACTGAAAAATGAAGATATTTTATTCTTTTTGTTTATCAACCATATTTACAATTTGATATGTATCCCCTCCAATAAGTATAGTATAATTTGCTGTAAGTTTATAAATGTGCCGCAGTATCTTATATTTACATCTGTGTACATTATCTTTGTCTCTGCTATTTAGGCAGGGTTTACCAGGATGACTTATGGTAGGGGAAAAATTCATCATCTGCTTTTGTTGTAAGCCCAGACCAGAGAGGTGGAGGGACTGCATCATCACCAGTGAAAGACCATCCATTATAAATATTTAGCACTAATACCACTCACAGTTTTACTGTCCTATCCCTTATCTTACCTTAACCATTCCGCCCCTGCTCTATTTTTATACAGTTCACAATGTCCATTCCGTGGAATGTTGAAACATAAGTGAATCTCGAACATTATACTGGTAAAAAGTCCTGCTGTTCTGCAAAATTTTAATTGAGCAAAATTTTGTTGCAACTGCTCTTATCTCTAGAAACAAGGTTATAAAAACCTACAAATTTACCTTAGAAGAGCAATGTCCAATGTTATTTTTATTTTTAATTTAGACAAAAAATTGAATGTATATTTAATTTCTTTTATATTGATAGTATTCATTGCAGCTTTGTAAAAATAGATAATAAATGAATTGAGTAAATTAATTCATATGTTAAAATAAACAGTTTACTAATTGGTTTGTTTCTAATTTGTGTTAATGAGCAATGTGTGCTCTGTGGCAGAGGATGATGATACTTCGGGGAAATTGGGTTTCATATAAAACAAAGACCAGGATTACAAGGAATTCTGTGCAGATCCCAGATGTCAGACAATGAAATACCAGACAGGTAAGAGAATGCAATGAACCTCTTAACAAAGGAATCATTTCTTTTAACCTTATCTTTATATAAAAGACAAGAAACAGGTGACTGAAATTCAGGGGCATTGCAATTCCTTGTTACCAGAATTTTGGGCAGAAGTGTCAAGCACAGGACCTGGAGACATTTAAAAAATATACATGTTATTTAATATTCTGAAATCTTGTGTCAATCCTAGACCGGCACCAACACGAGATGATCAGAGATGTTAGTTAGTTTATTTGTATCTTTATGGAAGTGCAAGTAGGAGCGGCTGTGATTGTGGGGTTCTTGGTTGTACGTCACAATTTTTGAGTACGCCACAACACCTCTAAACCTCTGCTGTATAAGGGAAGTGTGTCCTTTAGACAGAATGCAGTTAAAATCACTAGGGTGAGGGATGTTAGTTATAGCCAGTTAGATTCTCCTATAGCCTATAAGGCATGGGAGGGGGTATAGGCTTAGATTTCCTTATATAGGTCAACTTGTCACAGGAACTGCCTCTCTGTTTCCGGATTCCTCCCGCCCACCCTGCAGTTTAGACTTTATTTAGTTGTTGGTTATTGTTATTAGGTAGGAGAGCAGTGCAGTCGGTAAGTTTGCATATGGTGCTCGGGTTATCTTGTCATAGGTCACTACTCACCCTTTTGGTTCGTGGTGTCATCACATGTTTGGTCCGACTGTGAGGTGATCCTTGGCCAGTATGTTAAAGGCTATACTGGTGGCTTTTAGGGGGGTGTAGTCTTGCCGTTGGACAGATATTTAGCACCGGCCAATAGATAAGGTATAATCCTGGGTTGGTGGTACTATGGTCTGACCTTTCCACCGTTATTGGCTTTGTTGTTGCTGACTGTCCTGCTCTTGTCCGCCTTTCGAGACTTTAGCTTCCTTGAGGTAGATTTAATAAATATATTTTATTCCAACATTAATTTGGTGTCCGTGGGCCTGAGTCATTAAGGAGAGCAAAGCATAAAAAAGGAGTAACTTTGAATTTGGGCAAAACTATGTTACATTTCAGGGGGAGGTAAAGTTAAAATGTAGGCACAGATTTATAGTTGGGGTAAGGCATGTCCTAGATCAACTTTAAATTTCAGTGTAAAAATAAAGCTATCAAGTATTTGTGTGCTAGATGAAAAAACAGCCAGTAGTTATCTCATGTGCAAAATAATAAATTAATTTGCACCCCTTTCATTGTAACATGGTTTGTCCCGGAGAACATTTACTCCTTTTTCTTGCCTTACTTTCCTTAATGACTCAGGCCCCATGTCTTTATTGGTTGTTATTATTATTATTTAAGTTATACTGGTATAATCTAATAGAGCTTCTCCTATGTGCATTTTATAGTCTTATCTACAAACATGACACAGTTGGGAACATTAATTATCACAGGTGCATACAGAATAGATATATACTTTTATCTTATGTATAAAAATGTTAGAATATGATTGAGGATACATTTGTATCATTTGATGTTCACAGATTATATACAGCAATCCCTCACAATAGGAGTGTATGAGCTGTAGAGTGGTAGAAAACAGTTAATTGATCTCTGATTTGTAAGTGAAATTAATTTTCAATCTTTTGACTTTTATTTTTAACTACTTTCTATTCGTTGACACATTTTTATATGAAGGACGGCGATGGGGTTGTTTGTGGCTCCTGTCTTAAAGAATACATTTCTGTGTTACGGATGAAGCCACTGATATGTTTTGAAGGTTTGTCATGAGAGTTAAATTCATCCGACCCAAATGTTATTTAGATAATGGAGAATGACCTTTTATTTTGTGGATACATATATTTATACGGGCAGATGGCAGTATGGGTTCTGATTCATTTGTTATGTCAACTGACCAAGTGCCCATCCACATTGCTTGTTAAATCGTTGACTAAGCCTCAAATGATTAGAGTTTAGCAAATTATTTCCGACCCCTGTCATTGAAAAGATTGTTTATAAGTTGTCTATCTTGCATCTGTGAGTCAGATATCCGTTGATGTTATGACTGCTGGTTCTAGGCCTGAACTATTACAAATGTACCCACATATAAATTTAAACAGATTCCATTGCATTTTCAATATAATAGGGGATTTAGCAATCACCATTTATGGCTAATAAATATGTTCCCAATGTAACTGATAACTGCAGAGTATGCTGGCATTATACATATAGCGTTTGATACATCTAGGAATGTAAGTCCATTGCCTACGTTTTGAAGGGCAGAACGGTGGGTGGGAAGGGAAAGACTAATGTAGGCAATGTACAGTAAAGACATGCCAAGGTCAAGCACACCCACAAGTTGCCAATTCAAGCTCTGGTCATCTCTACGTGTTTTTTTAACCAGATCACTTACTCCAGCTACATTGCAGGTGTAAGTGCCAATTGATAGTGATGATGGACATGTATGCATGCCAGCACATGTGTTTGCAATTAAGACAAACTGTAAAAATACATTTTATATACAGTAGGTGTTAAGAACCTCCTGATATATGGATTTTAGTTTATTAAAAAAAAAAGATAAAAAATAAGAATTTTTCTAAATGTATTTTTTTAATGATTATAGTATTAAGAGGTGTTAATGTATATCATTTTTTCCCCATGCATTCTGCTAGGATTTTGCTGGGACTTTATACTGCACATATCCATTGTGAGTATTCGGATGCACGCCTAATTTCCGTCTGCTTTTAAAAGACGCAAATTGCATTCATTCGCAAATTGCATTCATTTTGCATTCATAGATGAATCAGACCCATAGATGTTAGTAAATAATAAAAAATTTAAATATTGATAGACATAGGACAGACATTGGACAGTCTTTGAGGATCATCTTTTTTATATAATTAAATATGCCACATTTCAATGTTTAATTTGTTTACACTGAAAACTATTATATTGCTGGATTGCCAAGCAGGATTTGGACCTGCTGAATATGGGTGGAACTGACAAATTTAAGACTGCATCAGCCTAGAGGTAATAGGTCATGTTGGTGAATGTACCATGCATATTTAAATAAGAGATATGGGGACTCATGGACAGGGTCACAGACAAATTCATTACAAATGCAAAGATCAAAACCAGACAGACCATCAAGAAGGTAAAAAAATTGAGTCTGTCATCCTTTCATATCTGATTGGAGATTGGTAAGATCATGAAGTACATCTAGGAAGTAGCATGAGGGACTTTTACTGTTTAGCTCCAAAACTGCATGATCACCTCTATTGGGCACAAATAGGCTCCACATCCGAGGCTGAGGAACTGTTTTAAAAAGACTGATACATACTTAACCAATCTAAGATTCCTCCTTAGCGTTGCATAATACTCCACCAGATGAGACTTTTCCAGAATAAAATTGAAGATGAGAAGATGTAGAATCAGGAGAGACAGATTTGTGAGCATGAAAATAAAAAAAACCACCAGAATCTAGAATCTAGAAAAGGAATTCCAGCAGATAAACACAGTAAGGACAAGAGTGATTCTCAAGATACTTTGTCCAATCATCCCAAAAGTAGCTAACAATAATAATAGGATGTACTGCTATGGAAAAGTCTTGTCTCAGGATCAGCCAGACGTTCTACAACACATGTTTGCTGGCCAAATGTCCCTTGATTATCATCAGGCTGCTGGTCTCTAGAAGAATCATGCAATGCTCAAAGTACTCTTAATTTTCCTGAAGATTTTCATTGAGTGTTTTATCAGATGTTAGAAAGGTTCCCTTTAACTCAGGAATCCTAAACAACCAGAAATATTGCTCCTCAACCCTGATTGCTTTTGACAGCAAAAATACTGAAACATGCTTTGCGGCATCGTAAAGTGTTATTTCATCCCAGTATGCCAACAGATGACAATGCTTGTGTACTGCTACCACCTGTTCGGATCACTGGCATAGTGTAGATTCTTTATAATATTTATTTACAGAGTATGAATGGTCATAAATGTTATTACCGAATGTAATTTATTCTCGTTTTTTTCAGATATTAGCTAAAACAAATTAAAAGTGACTGAAGATACTTTCTGGCACATTTAAAAAATAAGTATTGTTATCCTGTTCATTGTCTTGTTCACAGTTCCTTAGGGACAGGTTGCATATTTTGATTTAATGTTGCAATTTCTTGTTTTCATTTCAACTTGGGAACTGTCTCATACTTATAACCACTAAAGAGAGAGAGAGAGAGAGAGAGAGAGAGAGAGAGCGGGCTTACTAATGGATGTCATAAACAAGACCCAAGTGAGAGTCTTTGTGTTTTCTGGACTAACCGACAATGGAAAACTTGTTCCATTCCTCTTCATACTCTTCTTACATGTTTATTTGGTGACCATACTGGCAAATGTTGGCATGATGGCTGTTATCCATAGCACTGCAAACCTTCAAACTCCGATGTACTATTTCCTGAGTTACCTCTCTCTGGTGGACATTCTCTACACATCAGTTGTCACTCCTAAAATGCTCTCTGACCTTATTTCTATAAGTAAGACCATCTCATTTAATGGCTGTGCCCTACAGTTTTTCTTCTTTGCTGCTCTGGCATCTACTGAGGCTCTTCTTCTCTCGAACATGTCCTATGACCGATATGCTGCTATCTGCCACCCACTCCTCTATGTGTCAATAATGACGAAGAAGAAATGTTTATCTCTTGTTTTCATTGCTTTTACACTTGGCTTCTTGCAGTCATCAGTACAGACCAGCTGTGCATTCACTCTCCAATTCTGCAGGTCAAATCTTATAGACCATTTCTATTGTGACATCCCTTCACTGCTCAAACTGTCCTGCTCTGACACTTTCTCCTGCGACATGGTAACTGCTTACATTGTAGGTGCTTGTGGTATAGGTTCACTGACGGTAATCACGGTCTCATACATACTCATTATATCTTCCATATTAAGGATTAAATCTACAAAGGGCAGGCAGAAAACATTTAGCACGTGTTCTTCACATCTCATGTGCATCTGCATTTTCTTCGGGACAGTTTTGTCCACTTATCTACACTCTCCTTTCAGTAACTTAAAAAAACAAGACAAGATCGCTTCTGTTCTCTATTCAGTAGTGATACCAATGCTGAATCCACTTATATACAGCCTGAGGAACCAAGAGGTGAAAAGGACAGTTATGCGTGCAATACACTATTGTACTAATGTATATATATAGTTTGGGGTGGGGTTTTCCTAATCATATTTGACCAACAAAAAGCAAATGAGTCGCCCATATAATTTTACTTAATTTAAGATATTAGTCTATCTGGTAAAGACCCACGGAGCATAGCTGAGTTTAAACATTGGTCTGTCCGTTCAGAAATAGTAATTTTAGAGATCAGCCTTTGGTTCTTTGATGTTTTGATGTACAACTTCCTCAGAACTTTGGGGGATACAGTTATTTCACTGCTTTTACACCTCTGTAAATCTATTGCCATCTCAGACAAGGCAGTAAAACATTATATATATATATAGCAAGAAGAATGTGTGTATTTAAGGAGCACTCAAGGAACCCCTAAGATAAAGTATAATAATTTTTATTTATATACATTAAGATAATTTGATATTCTACAATAATGTGACAAAATAGTGAAATATTAAAAAGAGGATAATGAGGTAGTGAACCAAAGAAATTCAAACTGAAAGTAAGGCAAAAAAAATAGTTAATTGTCTTCTGTACAAACCATGGGCCTGATTCATTAAGGATCTTAACTTGAGAAACTTCTTATTTCAGTCTCCTGGACAAACCCATGTTAAAATGCAAGGGGTGCAAATTAGATTATTATTTTGCACATAAGCTAAATACTGGATTATTTTTCATCTAGCACACAAATACTTGATATCTTTATTTTTACACTGAAATTTAAAGTTGATATAGGACATACTCTACCCCAACTATAAATTTACCTCCCCCTCCAATGTCACAGCCCTGTCCGCTCATCTTTGAAAGCAAAGGACACTCACTACAGCCTACGATTTTGAGGGAGTGAAAGGGGCAGGGAAGGAGCATTTGCCCATAGTCAATTTTACAGTAGTGGTGTGCCAGACCCGAGCACACGCAGCCATGTCTGAATCAATCTTGCGCATCTCAAGGTAACGTGTTTTTCTAAAGAGAAAAGGATGCCAAAAAATAGCTAAAAATAATACAAAATAATACAATTAAGTGGATAAATAAATCAATATTGTTCAGCAAACAATGTCATGCAGCTGTATAGGAGGCTGCATCTCTCTTTTTTTTTTTTGAATCCAGTATTTTTATTGGAATTTTTCAATATACAAACATAACAATCAACAAAAAAAAACAAAAAACAAACAATCGCATACATATCAGAATTAAATGATGTAATTTACAAGATTTCAGTAAGGTATAATAACACAAATGTGCCATACTCATTTAGGATCATACATTACAAGTGCTTATACATATACAGGTTACACATATAGGGTTTACCACATGGATCTAAATACTTATTATAGGAGCTGCAGAAGCCATACATTTAGGTACTTAGAGCATTTAAACTAGATGACACAAGATAAAATGGAGACTCCAACCATCTGTACCATATACTCTCAAATTTCTTCAGAGCCTGTCTGCTAGTATAAACAAATCTCTCATGTCTTATGGTGGTATTAACCAGTGCCTTCCAATTTTTAACCGTTGGACTCGTCGGAGCCAACCAATACAATAATACAGATCTAAACTGACCAATCAGTGCATAAATGGAATTCTAAACTCTGTCCATAAAAAATGAAACACAGGGCAAATGTTCGTCTCAATAGAAAAACAGCGCTAATGGTATAAAGATGTATAGAGTCAAATATAATTGTTCCCAATAAAGCACTAATCATGCTATTATCGGAATAAAGTTCTGTGCATAGACTGCCAATTGTAATGAGATACTGCACCTTAATGATATGATAATACATTTATAAGTAGTTGTTCTAGATAATACATTTATATGTATTTTTCGATTATTCATTCAAAGAGTTATTTGCAATGTTTTTTATTTTGTATTTACATTAATTAGTTTAACTTATACTATACCCTTACCAACTATATATCAATATACACATATTTCTATCAATTAATTCGAGATTTTTTTTTGAGCATACTATATGTGAAGATTATGTATTATTATTATTTTTCCCTAATATTCAGGTATGACAATGTATATTTTATGTAACCTTGTAATGTAATCTCAACGTGTGCTTTGAAAAATGACATAAGTCTGAACCTATGCAAGCAGAACAGGCAGAGATGGGAACTCAGGCCCTGTGAACATTCCAGATCTCAGGACATCCCTAACTCACTTAGAAAGCCCTGTGACATTCAGGAAATCAGTCTGTCCTGATTGACAGCTAACCTCCAAAGGTGGGGGTGAGAGCTATGTAGAAAAAGGTTTAAAATCTTATATCTTAGACAATAACGTGTGCATTTTATAAGAGGGGACCTGTCAATGGTGAAAGTGTGCCGTCCTCCTCCTACTCCTCACACACCACATCTTAGCTAGTAAGTTAGTACTTCTGTTTTTTTTCCTATCTTATTCCTGAAACTTATTTATGCAACTTATCTTGTATGTCTTGTTATTAACTGTTTTGTAATTAAGCCTTGACAATATTTTTCAGATTAAATAAATTTAATCTAGCATACTCTCCGTGATTCTTTGTGAATTTACAAAGCCAAGTGAGGCTCATGCTACATGTGTATGTGACTTAAGTGTGGAACATTAACAAGTAGTTTTGGAGGACGTCATAGTAAATCCTTTGTGATGGCAGAAAAGGTGTATACATTTGTAAGTGACTAAGGTGACTCCAGTCACGGCCAGCTTTTCAGATTGCTGTATCTGAGACAGGCTGGACATTCATGACAAACTGGTTGATGGGAATGATAATATTTTTCGTTTTATCATAAGAACTTAAGTGAATTAGTGTGTGATGTTCAGCATGGCCACTGACTATAATCAGATGAAAAAGGATGAGCTTTTGGCTTTGTGTGTCAACAGAGGAATTGTTGTCTCTGGCAGGAGCCTAGAGCAACTGATTCAAGCGCTTGTGGAGGCTGATCAGAAGCTAAGTGTCGGAGGAGGCAGTGGAGAAAACCCCTCTGCTTCAGGAGCGCACTCAGCACTGGACATTATCACAAATACCTCTGTTGAATCAAATAGGGAGACTATCCTGGACAGTTATCCTCACACTGCTCTCAAACAGCTAAAGGATGCTGACTCTGCAAAATCACTGCGGCTGACCCAGTAACTCCAAGAGGCTGCAGAAGGCCGGGCAGAGAGGGAGGCTGCTGAACGCCGGGCAGAGAGGGAGGCTGCTGAATGCGCTGCTGCAGACAGGGAGGCTGCTGAATGGCACACTGCTGCAGACAGGGAAGCTGCAGAGTGTCAAGCCAACACGAACACCAGCGGGAGCTCTCCGGGAGCAGCAGCCCGTCGGTGGACCAAGGTCCTAGTAGAAAAAAAACCAGACACAATTAATTCCCCATGCTGGAAAAAGACGGTGGGCTAGATTTACTAAACTGCGGGTTTGGAAAAGTGGAGATGTTGCCTATATCAACCAATCAGATTCTAGGTTTCATTTATTTAGTGCTTTCTACAAAATGACAGCTAGAATCTGATTGGTTGCTATAGGCAACATCCCCACTTTTTCAAACCCGCAGTTTAGTAAATATACCCCGGTGACTCAGATACGTTTCTGAGGGGATTTGAAAGGACTTGCCGACAGATTGCGCTGGACCCCAGCGAGTGGGCCAGCTATTTAACCCCTGGACTGAGAGTGAATGCTATGGAAGCGTTTGCACACCTTCCCAAGGAACTGGACGGCGATTATGCCGTAATTAAGAAAGCCTTATTAAGTCGTTTCAACATAACTCCTGAGGCTTATCGACGAAAGTTCCGAGACTCAAAGTGCAGTCCCTCTGATACCTATACCGGACTGTTAGAGCAATTATCATCCATGATCCATCAATGAATTGAGGGATTGCAGGTACTGGGCTATGTTCAACTAAAAGATCTTATACTCCAGGAGCAGTTCCTTGCACTGTGCCCAACTGAGGTGAAAGAATGGGTTGCGGATCGTGACCCTAAAATATTGCAAGAGGCTGCCAGCCTGGCCAACAAGTACACCATTACCAGGGCTCCTGTGATGAAGACCTTTGGGGGGGTGGGGGGGAAACCTGTTTTGGTAACTGGCCGCAAGTGTTTTACATGTGATGAAGTGGGCCACATCAGTGTCAATTGCCCCAAAAAGAAGAAGACAACAACTTCTCCTATGAAGGGGGGGGGGGGCGGCAGGGAAGCCAGTGCATGACATCCTGTGTGCGGGAGGACCCCATAGACAATCCGCAAGCGGTTAAGGTACGACACCAAGTCCCACTTGGGTTGCTAGACTCTGGCAAAGACCTGACTCTTGTATATCCAGTTCTAATGAGCCCAGAGAATATTATTCCCAGGAAGACTATTGCTGTGTGAGGAGTGGGGGGCCTACACTCTGCTGTACCCCTAGCCAGAGTGTATCTAGATTGGGGATCTGGCAGAGGAATATGAGACAATGGGGTACTAGATAATCTGCCTGCCACGGTACTGTTAGGGACTGATTTGATAAGGAATCGTGCTGCTTATATAAATGAAAGTGATGTCATTTTGGGTGCACTGATGCAAACTAACCCTATTCTTTCCCAGGTGGGTTCTGCTGACCAGCATCACCTGAGTGCAAAAATATGTACAGGTACCTGTAATGCAGGGGGAGGAATTATGTGCCAATGTGTCTAAAGGTAATACAATTGCTGGAGAGACTAATGCTTTAATTCCACTGGCTTGTGAATTTGATCAAGGCAAAATGTGTGCGATTGTGCCTAAATGGGATACCATGCCTGCTAATGTTTTAAAGGAGGCAGGTCAATTTACATGTCCCAGTTCTGAAGGTGATCCAAAGTGTGAAAATGTATCCAATGTCTTAGCAGTCGTTACCCGGAGTGAAGCAGCACAGAGGAGCTGTTCATTAGCCTCTGCAAGTGTGGAGGGAAGCTCACTAGAAACTAATCCCCCTCCACCCCTTTCCCTCCTTGTAGAAATTGCAGGCTCAGGCAGTGATTTGAATGAGCGACCTTCTGCTGTGAGCAACACTGACCAGCTCAGAAGTGAAACTTTCAAAGCAGAACAACACTCTGATCCCAGTCTATCAACAGTGAGGGGGAGGGTCAGTCAATCCTGTCTTGAAGGTGAACAAGATAGAATTACTCTGTGTGAAAAACCTGAATTGCTCTGTGATCATTTTGCATCCTGTAATGTGATAGAGATAAGTGAGGGTGAGAAGCAGATAGGTGGCAGTGTTAACTCTTATAATTATGTGGATTTATGCGAATATCCAGATGTAATCGGGGATAATTTGGAAACCCCTATTAATAGTGAGATGTGTAATGGTGTGAATGTCACACGTGTTACTGTGGTAGAATCTACCTTTTGTCATGAGGTAGGAACAGGTGACAATGTTCCTGCAAATGTGTTATTTGGGACGAATTTACGTAGGATGCTGTCTCCGTATGGATCCACTGATGATGTTGTGGACTCAGCTGAGAGTACCCATGCTTTTTCCAAAGTACCAGGATGTGACAGGTAAAAGGTTTGTTCTATTGAACCTGCAGTGTGTAATGATGTTAATGCTACCCATGTTACTGTGTTAGGATCTGCTGAGAGTACCCCTGTTTGTTACCAGGTACCAGAATATGACATGGAAAATGTAGGTTTAATTGTACATGGAATGTGTAAGCGAGGATGTGACAAGAAAATGTATGTCTTATTGTATCTGAAATGTGTAAATTAGGATACGACAGGAAAGATGTAGGTCTTAGTGTATCTAAAAATGGGTAAACTGTCTGAAGTGTCAGTGTTCACCTGCCAGAAAGCAGTGCAGGCCAGGTTCTCAGAATTAAGCCCTGAGTAGGAGGGAAGGGGCTGCCAGAAGGTAACACTGATCCTGAATCAGTCTCTCTAACCCCTCTTCTTACAGCTCCTGCAATGATAGATGTGTCTGATGACAATATGGTAAATCGTGTTTTGTTGCAATCTAACCCTGTCCCTTTACAAACCCCCTGTCCTGAGATAAGGGATGCATTATTATGCATTATTTTATGCATAATAAATAAGCATAATTTTTCACGTAATCTGCCAGCTGGTGCTAAATTAATTTGACAATTCGCAAGTTTAAAATTATATAATTTAAATTAAAAATGTATCAGGTAACCAAGTTACATCCTTAAATCTATAAATATAAAAGAAGTGTGTTTCTTTGTTTGTAGGCAAATATCCCCTGCACCAATTGGGATGAAGCCAATGCCTGATATTAGGGGGTTAGAATCCTGGTCGGACCTCCCGTTGGTGTACGCTGGGCACAACTTTGACCCGTGGAGCCTGTTCTGAGCCTTCCACTGTATGGATTTGGACAAAAACTTCACAGTCTGGTAACACTGGATCCCAAAAGACATATTAGGGTTGAGGTCCCGGGTGGACCTGCCATTGGTGTACACGGAGCAAATCTTAGACCCGGGGAGCCTGTTATGAGCATTCAACCGGATGGAATTGGTTTGCTTGTTCGGTTATGTATTCGGACACTCCTGCACCTATTTGGATGAGACCAACATGAGGTAGATGGATTTGGACGAAAACTTCAAAGACTGGTAACATTGGATGCCAGAAGACATACTAAGGGGTTGAAGTCCCGTTCAGACCTCCCTTTGGTATACGCAGGGCAAAACTTTTATCCAGGGAGCCTGTTCTGAGTTTTCCACTGGATGGATTTGGACAACATTTAATATAAAAACAAATAGGACACTAGGCAGCCACCTAATGAGTGTGTTGAAAGAGCTTCTAATTTTTACAGTTACAACCATCTCATTGATAACTTAATAAGTTGAAGATTTAAACACAACAACGCCGGGTACTTCAGCTAGTATTAGCAAAAAGAATGATATACTCACGATCTATGCTTAACAAAATGATTTAATAATTAATATCACTTAGCTTCAATAAATTGTTAAACAAACACATCATTCCTTGGACTATATTGAGGTGTGGTGGGGGTGAAGAATTTTACACAGTGTAGGATTGGAGAAGGAAAGGAGAGCAAGAAGGAGGGAGCGAGGGGATGATTGGGTTAACAGTTCTAATTTCTCTAATTGGAACCCAGAAGCAGTATGGAGTGGTAAGTATACTAAAGTAACCAGGTCTTGGTGAATTTCCTTATTGAGTTGTTTCTTCAAGCGTGTTTTATATTCCATATTAGATATTAACGAGATGTTATTAATTACATCTTGGTGCATGGGAGTGCCTTATTTTTGTTCTGTTACTTGCAATCTGGAGTTTAGCTAGTAGATACTGGATAAGCATTAATAGTTTATTTGTGTGTTTGTCAATATATATAATGGGTGCATCTATATACATAAAAGAAGAAGTTTGTTTGTTTGTTTGTAGGCAAAAATCTTTGACACCCCTACACCGATTTGGATGAAACCAACGCGAGGTGGAACTCCTGTTGGTGTACACAAGCCAGAACTTTAACCCACAGAGCATGTGAGCCTTCCACTGAATGGATTTGGATTAAAATTTCAAAAAGACATTTAACAGTGTATACCAGATGACATAAGTGTAGGTCTCAGTCGGACCTCCTGTTGGTGGACGCTGGCCAAATCCTATTCAGCCTCCAGGAGGGTCTAACATTTGGGCCCTAAAAAAGTTTGAACTGGGCTATAATTAGAGAATGATCAGATCACGGGTTTGTCTGTATTTTAATTCCACTTCAGCCCAAAAGCATATCTGTTCTTTAGTAGGCTTTCTGTGAACACGAGTTAAAGGTGTAATCACGTACATGTGTCAATTAGGTCTAGCTGTCTCATGTGTCTATTGAGAATTTTTAGGTTCCATAAGGACACTTTAATGTGTGTAAGATGCTTGCATAGTGCCGTTGGTTCTAGTTCAGTGCACTTGCTTAAAAACCACATCTTAATCAAAACTAGTAAAACAATACGTAACATTTGGGCATTTGATGAACATTTTTTGTGAGTAACTGTACAGCATGTGATCTTAGAGACTTTGGCATCCACTGTTGCTGTATCTTTGATCTTATCTTGAAGTATTGGTCAGTGCCTTACTGAGCTGGATGGTGAAGTTCAAAATTCAAAAGGGTTTTCCAAATATAGAGGCTGGAAAATCAACCTGGAGTCTGGAAAATCATTGACTCATTGTCGGAGGTTGATTTATATATCCAAAGGTTTTTGGCTATGCAGTGAATGTTCTTACTTGGCGGCATCAGCCGCTGATAGATAGATGAATAAGCTCCCAATGGTATCAGTGGCACACAACAAAACTTTTCAATTCATCAATGCAAAAGAAATGTGAAAAATAAAATAATCAATAACGAATAGCCCTATATCTGAGAGCCATGATTTATTTGTTTGATTCTCTCATTTTGACAATATTAACCGGGTATAGATCTTGAAAAGAAAATTACATTTTCAGATGGCACATATAGGTTTCCCAAGGATGCTTCAATGTAGAGTTCATTATCTTATAATCTTGAAAACCAAAGGGTAATGTAGAGTTGTTGCTCAGTCTCCCTGGGTATCAGGTGGAGCTGTTTTAGGATTGATAGGGACTTTGGGTTAGATATTAAAGTGGCACCTAAGCTCTGCATTTGTGGTTACAGTTTATCCTGGTAAGTGTCTAATTCTTATATTATTTCAATAGTGTCAGCTTTTGAGATCATCATTTTTGCTTTATAGCTCCTCCAACTAACTGTTTAGGTGATCAATATATTTGTCCATGTCTTGTTGGAAACACTGGAAGATTTTTGAAGATACGTCTCTTGTTGCATACTGGGCTAGGTACGCTCTGCGCTGACAGACACAATATACTGCAGGATACATTCTATACATATGTGGAATATAAAATCCCAGCAGAACACAAAGAAAAAAGAATGTTCAATTAATGTGACCTGTTAATAACATGGGGTTTGATTCATTAAGAAGAGTAGGCTAGAAATGTCTTACTTAAGTCTCCTGGACAAAACCATGTTACAGTGCAAGGGGTGCAAATTAGTTTTATATTTTGCACATAAGTTAAATACTGACTGTTTTTTCATGTAGCACACAAATATCAACTTTAAGTTTCAGCGCACAAATAAGCTATTAAGTATTTGCGTACTACATGAAAAAACAGGCAGTATTTAACTTTTGTGGAAGATAGAAAACTAATTTTCACCCCCTGCATTTTAGCATGGTTTTGTCCAAAGAGAATTAAGTAAGACATTTCTTGCCTAAGGTCTTAAATGAATCAGGCCCATAGTTATTAATGACAAAACATTAAAATAGTGTTCCCCTCTAACTCCCATGAAATGCATTTATTAGAATGTTATGAATGTCTACTGTGCATAAAATGCATTTTTACTAGAGATGAGCGGGCTCGGATATCTGAAATCCGAGCCCACCCGATTGTTGCCGATCCGAGCCGGATCCGAGACAGATCCGGGTATTCCCGCCAATTGCAAAACTGAAACCGAGGCTCTGAGTCATAATCCCGCTGTCGGATCTCCCGATACTCGGATCCTATAAATTCCCCACTAGCTGCCGCCATCTTCACTCGGGCATTGATCAGGGTAGAGGGAGGGTGTGTTAGGTGGTCCTCTGTCCTGCTATATCTCGTGCTGTGCTGTGCTGAGGAAATAACAATGACCTTAGAAGGACACAGCCCAGCCCAGCCCAGCCCAGCCCAGCCCAGCCCAGCCCAGCACAGCACAGCACAGTACAGCCCAGCACAGCACAGCACAGCCCAGCCCAGCCCAGCACAGCACAGCACAGCACAACACAAACATTTTTTAAAAAAGTTATAAAAAAAATAATTATAAAAAAAAGAAATTAAAAAAAAATATCCAAAATCAATCCTGCAGTATAAGTCCATTGGTACTGTAATATTACAAAGTTCACTGATTCTGCAGAATAGACTGGTAATTAGTGGAAATGATTGTTATTAAATGTTATTGAGGTTAATAATAGCGTAGGAGTGAAAATAAACCAAAAAACTTGATTTAAACACTTTTTATGTTTTTTTCAAAATAAATCCGCATCCAAAACACAAAACACGAGACACCAAAAGTGGCCGGTGCACATCCCTAATCTTTACAGTTGCTCCTGATTGCAAACACATGTTCTAGCTGTATACACATGTTCTAGCTGTATACACATGTTCTAGCTGTATACACATGTTCTAGCTGTATACACATGTTCTAGCTGTATACACATGTTCTAGCTGTATACACATGTTCTAGCTGTATACACAGCCATCATCACTAGTATCGCCACTTATATCAGACCTATAGCTGGCTCAAGTGATAAGACTAAAAATCACATACCTTAGAGATGCCCAAAGCTTGAATTGAATGCTACTGTGTTCAACACCTTTACTGTACATTGACTACATGCATACACCAAGTCCCCTCTCCGTTCCACCCATGAAGCCATAGCCTGTCATAAGGGTTCTTAGCGCTTGAAGACGAATCTCTGGTGTATACTTCATGTCTGGGCATGCGCAGTGCATTTTAACGCAAAATGCGTATCGGCATTTACATTCCTTAATGAGTCAGGTCCAGAGTGAACAGTCCAATATAAGCCAGGTCATACACACTAACACTTTATCAGGTATAAGCAAACATAATCAAGATCCAAGATGCAGAATACAGGATACAGAACACAAATCAGGTCTAATAATAAATAAAAAAGTGTGTGTATAATCTTCTTTACCCATTTTGGTGGACCAAATGGTTGTGAGCTCTTCTATACAATCACTTCAATTGCATGTATTGTATAATTTACCAGCTGGTTTTGATCTTTGCAAGTCACAAGTGTGTTAATGTGATTTTTTATCATTGTAATTATTGGTGTCCATAGTAGTATGTGATGTGACAGATAATTACCGGTATACTGTTTACATATTATTTTAAGAGATTGATATATATTATTAAATTACATATTGGATACAGCGCCCCTTTTTTTGCCTGTTTACTTTTTGTTTATCGACAGATTCAGATATCTGTTTTAGGGAGCAGCGGTCCTATATTATATGATATCATTCATGATTCTTAGCGCCTGAGAATTTTTTGTATTTAGGTCTAATAATATGTTTTAGGCAATGCTATTTTTAAGTTTTGTATAGCGTTGCACACAGAGACATTGATCATTTGTTTTCACAATGACCAGGTGTGAAAGACACAATAGCCTTCAAAATATGAAATACACCAAATCAATAAAGATAAATTGTATTAATTTAATTTGCTATTTTTAAAACTTTGTAATGCTTTTGTAACTCCTGCTACCTTGGGTAGGGTACATTATTCCAGCAGTGTAAATGTTGGCACTTAACATGCCGACTTGATAATGTCCGCAGTCTAAATGACGACATTTTCTTTGTGTTGACAGATGGACAATGTTGTCAGTGTGATTGGCGACATTCACAATGATGGCATTTACATAGGAATGCCTGCGGGTCCGGTGTCGATACCCTGGACCCACTGGCAACTTTGAGGACAAGGATAGAATGGGCTGATCCGAAAAAAACCAAAACATTACTAATTTCAAAAACATAAACCAACTCCCTTTGCTCTATTGGTAGCAAACCAGGGCACTGGAGCCTTAAGTGAGGAGGTGTCACTAGTTAGAACATTCTAGTGTTGAGAGGATCATGACACAAACAGAATACATAGAATGAGATGACACAGACCAATGCGCTTACACTTTTAGAGGTGTGGGGAACGCATGATACTTAAGGTAGCAGAATAACAATTGTATCTGATGGTGGGGAAAGAATGTTTTGATGCATTATCAGCTGCTAATAAAAACACAGTGAGTGGTGACTGATACAGAGGTATGATATGGTTAGAATTAGCAAACAATGTAATATAGAGAGGTGAGAAAAGAAGGAGTTACTGTAGAAACCTTAAGACTCTCAGCTACTGGCACCCACAACTGTCCTTCAGCATTTATCTTAACTGAACCTCCTTCCTCTTCTGGATCTAGAGCATGCTTTTGCTTTCGTGTTTCACATGCACTTGCTAGCTGGAAGTAGCTGGGTAGCCGGTGTTCTCCTGTTGCATCGTGTTCACTTGTCAGAACACTTGTTCCTTATGTTTTTATGTTCTCCCCGTGTTTGCGTGGGTTTCCTCCGGGTGCTCCGGTTTCCTTCCACACTCCAAAAACATACTTGTAGGTTAATTGGCTGCTATCAAAATTGACCCTAGTCTCTCTCTCTGTGTGTGTGTTAGGGAATTTAGACTGTAAGCTCCAATAGGGCAGGGACTGATGTGAATGAGTTCTCTGTACAGCGCTGCGGAATTAGTGGCGCTATATAAATAAATGGTGATGATGATGATGATGATGATGATTATGTTCTATGTCAGCTGCTACCTCCAAGGAGACAGTAGATCACCAGGAGAAACAGACATAGCAAAAGCAATGACTGTGTCCAGCAGCTGAACTAAGATGGTATACAGTAGGTGTTATAAATAACCCTGGAATGATAATACTCCTGAGCACCACCTTGTACTTCCCCACTGTCTTCACAATGCTGAGATAGTTCCATCAAACACAGTAAGATAAAACATATTTACTCTGCTCTCTGTCACATGAAGCATTTCCAATAGCTTAACACTGACTTGCTATATACAGAATCAGTTAGTATTTGGAACTGTTGTTAAAGGAAAGTATTGCTCTGATACAAACTAACTGTACTTGCTAAAAAAAAGGAAAGTCTATGCTCTTATAACTGATATTGTTCCATATATGTTTATATGGAAGCATTGTTACATCAATCTCACAAGAGGAACAGTGCTCATGTCAAATAAGGATGTTTACTCTTATTCTATAACCTTAATTATACAATATAGATGGATCTGATAGCAGTGTAGATACATATGACATTGACGTATACTTTAATATTTATATTAATCGGGTTATTGTATTTCATATGATCATGGAACCTTTATAGGCTGTTTGCAATATTGTCAGTTTATAGTTTATGGAATATTGCAATAAAAATCATATTGGTTTTTAAGTGTCACTTGTTTAAAATGTAATATTTGTCCATTCCACTCTGTGTGTGTTTGTATATATTTATATTTTATATTTTATATGACTGGAAATACAGTTTTGAGAGCTGCTGTAATTGGATTATTCAAATATAATGCCCCACCCCCGAGTAGAGAGATCCAGAGATAATACTTTGCGGTGTTAGCCCTATTCCTGACCTCACCTCATCCACTCCACAGAACAGAACAAGTTCTCCATTGTCATCCCAACTTCATTCATAGATTAAAAAAATGCCACAACATTCAAATTGACAAGACAGTGCACAATTCGTGGTACATGAAATGGTGAAGGAAAAGTGGAAATCAAAGATCAGGGGGTAAATGTATCAAGCTGAGAGTTTTTCGGCGGGTTTGAAAAGTGGAGATGTTGCCTATAGCAACCACTCAGATTCTAGTTATCTTTTTGTAGAATGTACTAAATAAATGATAGCTAGAATCTGGTTGGTTTTTCAAACCCGCCGGAAAACTCTCAGCTTGATACATTTACCCCCATATCTCAGAAAAGCTATAGGAAATGGACTGTTCGGCTGCAAAATTTTAATTGTGCAAATATATAAATTTTATTCAAACCTGCTATGCAAAATAATGAATAGTATGTATTCCTTATTACAGGGTAAATTGCATCCTCAAATTAAAATAAATAGTTCACTAATATGTTTGTTTCTAATTTATAATAATGAGCGTTATGTGTTCTGTGGCAGAGAATTATTATACTCCTGGGTAATAGAGTTTACTATAAAAAGGATCAGGATTTACATGGAGGAGAAGCTGTGCAGATCCTTTATATCAATTATATACCAGACAGGTAAGAAACTGATAGACACCTCTTGACACAGGAATCATTTTATTTAATATTGTAATTAAATACAAGATATGAAATAGGTGACTGAATTACGAGGGCATTGTTATTCAATAATTCCAGGAACTTAGGTCCAGATCAAAACACCAGAGGCCATTAATTATTTGTGTTATTTTATATACTAAAACTATTGCATTAGTCAAACACCTGCTGTAATCACCATAAATGTGCTTTGATTTGCATTGTGTTATTTGTAACTTTATGCAATGTGCATCTAAGGACTAGCTGAGATTGGGGTGAGCTTGGTTGTGTGGACAGGGTCCAGAGTTTTGAGAACCCCTCAACACCTTTGGTTAAATATAATAATATATTCTACAAATGTGACACATTTATTAAAAGTGGTGCATAGTTAAATGATGTACACTTACATTTTGGAAATGTTAATATCTGATTGATGATACATTTATATCAATCTCAATGTATGAGCTGTAGAGCGATAGGGTACTGTCCATTGATCTGAGACATCCAAGTTCAATTTAAAGTCAATCTTTTCACTTTGGATCAGTCACTACTTTCTATTTGGTGACAATATTTATACAAAGGACGGCGATGGGATTGTAAGTGGTATTTCTGGGTTTTGGATGAAGCCATTTACACATTTTTAATGTTGCTCATGAGAGTTAATTGTGTACAACCCAAACACATAATGGGAAATTATTATTCTGTCAATTTCTTTTTTGGTAACACTTATTTATGTTGGCAGATATTTGGCTGTATTTTTTGCTATTGACCATAATGTATTGTTGGATAAAAGAAGCTTCCATCCACATTGCACACTAAGGGCTAGATTTACTAAACTGCGGGCTTGCAAAAGAGGAGATGTTGCCTATAGCAACCAATCATATTCGAGGTTTCATTTATTTAGTGCATTCTACAAAATGACAGCTAGAATCTGATTGGTTGCTATAGGCAACATCTCCACTTTTTCCAACACGCAGTTTAGTAAATATACCCCTAAGTCTCAGATGTGACCATTGTTTCTCACCCCTGTTATTGTGACATGAAGTAGAAAAAGATTTATTCATATACTATGCAGAATCTGTTGTTCGGAAATCAGTTGTTGTGACTGATGGTTCTAGGTCTGAACTACAACAACCATACTCATGTATAAGTTTACATGAACACCATTGGATGCCACTGATTTTTGTCAGTACTTTAGGGCTTTACCAACTATTAGCTGTGGCATTTGGACATGTTCCTAATTTGGCAAATAAGCACTGTAGAACATGACGATGTGATAAAGCTAATAAACAATAATCAAATCACAGATTGAACAAGATAGACATTTGTTACTTTATTGGAGGGTAATCCTTTTTGATATACGTAAATATATCACATTTCCATGTTTATTTTGTCTACAGTGCCACCTATTATGTTGCTGGAATACCAAACAGAAATTGTACCTACTGGGCAAGGGTATGTTACAAACAGCACTAACGCAACAGAAAAACATAACATGAAAATGTCAGAGCATAAAGTGGGTAAATTTAAAGTCACCATGCAATGAGCTGTGCACAAAACAAAACAAAAAGAAAATACAAGGCAGTACAAAAAAACACAATATTAAATGTAACAGTTACTTGCTGTGGTAACTCCGAAACAAGAGTCCAAGGGGTAGATTTATCAAGCTACGGGTTTGAAAAAAGTGGAGATGTTACCCATAGCAACCAGTCAGATTCCATTTATCATTTATTTAGTAAATTCTACAAAATGACAGCTAGAATCTGATTGGTTGCTATAGACAACATCTCCACTTTTTCAAACCCGTAGCTTGGTAAATGTACCCCCCAAGAGTGTAAAGCATGAGAATCTGAGCCAGGGGGCTGTTAGCTAGTGAGGATTCTTCTAAGTGAGGATTTTTACAAGTGTATTAACTAATTTAGTTAGTATAGTAAGAGATAAACAAGAGATTAACAAGAGGAGAACAGGAAGGGCACCTTTTACTTGCTAACACTGCTACATGAGGACAACATTCCACAATCAGTCGTGAGCTCTGATATCCTCCACCACCTGCATTGTCAACTGCCTGGACTCTCCTTGCTGATCTGTTTCTCACACTTATTTAGGCTGCTGCAGTTTTAATATGACTTGTTAATTCCAATTATGCTGCTTGTATTCCCACCTTTAAACCGCACTATTGCTCCACTTAGCTTGAACTTTTAACTGGCTCCCTCTTGTCCTGTGGAATTACATAACCAGCTCAGTGCACTTTGCATTATGCCTTATGTTATACAATTGCATTCCAATTATGCCTGATGTCACAGTCTAATCTAACTGTTTTTATAAATACACCCATCTGGTATCTCTACTATCCTTACTGCTTCCTATTCCCTGGCTCATACTTTACATCTTTTCTTCCTCTTTTCTCTCTTTCTACCACTGCACGCTATCGCTTTACTCACCTTTCCTGTGCTCACCATTTCCTCACTTCACTTGTAAGCCCTTACCATCCTTGACTTCTGTATTACTTTCAACTGTCTATTCCACAACTTCTCTAGTTTTATCATTATTTACTCCTCACTCACTTCTGTCCTCTCCCTCTATCCCCCTGCTTATCTTCTCCAACCTTTCCATAATATTCCTCTTTCTCACTCCCCCCTCTCTCTTCCCGTCCCCCTCCCTACTTCACTCTGACTCGTTGCCCCCTCCACCATCCTTTCCTCTCCTCCTTTACCCCACTCAAACTCTTTCCCTCTTGTCCACTTCGCTGCTCTTCTCTCAGTGTCAGTCTGCTTCTACCTACAATCTCCATCTCTTCCCCCCCAGGAAATCTATTCCCTCATGTTACTCCTACCTTCTGCCTCTCCCATTCATAATCCCGCTTATCTGCCCCATCTCCACTCCTCCCCCACCTCTTGCTCCCCTGCCCCTCGTTTCCTGTCTGCTGACAAGTCCCCTCTTATTTGTGCTTCTCATCCAATTCCAACCCTCTCTTCCTGTCATGCCTCTCGCTCCATATCATACTCACCCTTGCAGTCGAGCAACCCCAACAATCTAATCCACATCTCTCCTCTTCCCTCTTTTCCTCTATCCTGTGGTCTCTGAAATGCCAGGTCAGTTTGTAACAAATTGACCTCTATCCATGATCTCTTTATCTCTAGATCCTTCAACCTGCTTGCCATCACTGAAACTTGGCTATCCCATGAGGACACTACCTCTCTTGCTGCTCTTTCTTTTGGGGGCTTGTTCTTCTCCCAGACACCCACACCTGGGGACTGGCAAGGTGGTGGTGTTGGCATACTTCTCTCCTCCTGCTGCTCTTTTCGGGTTCTTTCCCTGAACCCTCCCTCTTTTTCCTCCTTTGAGGTACACTCCATCCGCCTATTCCACCCACTCCAAATCCGTGTTGCTGTTATCTACCATTCTCCTGGTCCTGTCTCCCAATTCCTTAATTACTTTGCCACCTGGCTCCCTCACTTTCACTCCTCCGACCTTCCCTCCCTCATCTTGGGGGACTTTAATATCCCTATGGACAATCCCACAGACCCTGCTGCCTCCAAACTTCTCTCCCTCTCCTCCTCCCTTGGTCTCTCTCAATGGACATCCTTTCCCTACCACCGCAGTGGCCACTCCCTTGATCTGTTTTTTTCACACCTCATTGATTCACCTTTTCCTCTGTCGGACCACCATTTTCTTTCTTTTAGCATCTCTCCACCCCTCTCACTGCCCCCATCCACCAAGGTTACTCTCACCAGGTGTAATCTTGACACAGTTGATCCTACCAATTTTTCCTCCTCCCTGGGCTCACTCCTCTCCCCCATCTCCACTCTTTCTTGCCCTGATGAGGCTGTCTCCTTTTACACTCGCACACTTACCACTGCACTTGACTCTGTCACCCCGGCAGTCACCTACAAGCTTCTTCAGTCCCCGCCGCAACCGTGGCACTCAACTTACCCGCTATCTTCAAAAATGCTCCCGCGGTGCAGAACGGCTCTGGAGAAAGTCACAAACTCATGCTGACTTCCTCCACTTCAAGTTCATACTTGCCTCTTACAGATCAGCCCTTTCGCTGTCTAAACAGTCTTTTTTTAAAACTCTCATTTCTTTGCAACTTTTTGCCACCTTCAATTCCCTCCTCTCCCCTTCCAGTCTCCCACTCACCCCACGCTCTCTGCTGTTGAATTTGCTACCCACTTCACCTCCAAGATTGAGTCTATACATAATGACATCTCCCAGCAGTCCCTTCTTACCCCACCCTTTACCTCCTCCCTGCCTACTCTGTCCCCCTTCCCACCCGCATCTGTGGCTGCTATCTCCTTTCTCCCCTCCCCCTTTGCTAGCTCACCCTCGTTCTCATCATTCACTCTGTTATCTGCAGATAAAGTCCATACCCTTCTCTTTTCCTCATCACCCTCCACATGCCCACAGGACCCAATCCCCTCCCACCACCTCTGCTCCCTCTCTCTTGAAGCCTGCTTCCACCTTGCCAATCTCCTCAGCCTTCCCCTCTGCTCTGCAATCTTCCCCTCCTTTTTTAAACATGCTGTTGTCTCCCCCATACTCAAGAAACCGTCCCTTGTTCCCACCTCTCTCTCTAATTACTGCCCTATTTCGCTTCTTTCTTTTGCCTCCAAACTCCTTGAACGGGTTGTCTACAACTGTCTCGCCTCCTTTCTCTCTTCTCACTCACTCCTTGACCCGCTCCAATCTGGTTTTCGCCCCCTCCACTCCACTGAAACAGCCCTCACTAAGGTCACTAATGACCTTCTCTTAGCTAAATCCAAAAGACACTACTCCCTTCTTCTCCTTCTTGACATCTCTGCTGCCTTCGATACTGTTGACCACGCACTCCTTTTGCAAAATCTCAAATCTATAGGCCTCTGTAACACTGTCCTCTCCTGGTTTTCCTCTTACCTCACCAACTGCTCCTTCTCAGTCTTTACACATGACTTTACATACCCCTCTCTTCCCTTACCTGTTGGCGTTCCTCAAGGTTTCATTCTTGACCCCTGCTTTTCTCCCTCTACACCTCCTCCCTTGGTGTCCTCATCCACTCCTTTGATCTCCAGTACCACCTCTCTACTGATGATACCAAAATTTATCTTTCATCCCCTGACCTCTCCCCTTCCCTTCTGTCTCATGTCTCCTGCTGTCTTTCGGCCATCTCATCTTGGATGTCCCAACGCTTTCTGAAACTCAATATTTCCAAGACTGAACTTATCGTCTTTCCCCCTTCCAGGACTCTCCCACCTCCCCCCTCTCTATTTCTGTTAATAACACTACCTTCGTTTCTGTCCCTCAAGTCCGATGCCTTTGGGTCATCCTTGATTCCTCCCTTGATCCATGCCTCACATTCTGTCCCTCTCAAAATCCTGCTACTTCCACCTTCGGAATATATCTAAGATGCGTCCCTTTCTCACCACGGAAGCTACGAAAATCCATGTTCACTCGCTTGTAATCTCTTGACTACTGTAACCTCCTTCTCTCTGGCCTTCCTGACTCTCACCTTGACCCTCTTAAGTCTATCCTCAATGCTGCTGCCCGCCTCTTTTTTCTCTCCCGCCGCTCTATCTCTGCTGTCTCCCTCCAACAGTCACTACATTGGCTCCCCATGGCCTACAGAATTAAATTTAAACTCCTCACCCTCCCCTTTAAAGCTCTTAATCAATCCTCCCCTCCCTACATCTCTAATCTCATCTCTACCTACACTTCTAGCTGTCCTCTCCGCTCTGCCTGTGACCACTGCCTCACTACATCACTGATCACCTCATCTCACTCCCGTCTCCAGGACTGTGCCAGGGCTGCTCCCCAGCTGTGGAACGATCTAAGCTGATGTTCCATCAGGTTAGCATCTACTCTCAAAAGCTTCAAGCGTTCCCTCAAGACTCATTTATTTATTAAAGTCTATTAGTCCTCCTCCTAACTCCCTTGTCCTGGCTTTTCCCCCCAGCTAGTACCACCCTATTTGTGTCTCCCCCTTTCCTTTAGGATGTAAGCTCTCAGGAGTAGGGCCCTCATTCCTTGTATACTCCTTCTACTGTTCCATCACCCTCTGTACCTCTTGACCTGCTTCCATAGCCCTGTTTTCTTAGCTTCGGCCTACTTCTCGCTGATTTCTACCATCACTTTCACACATTGTCCCAGAAATAATTTTATTGTATTACCATGTTACCTGTGTGTGTTTTTTGGTTTTGTGTTTTCTGTTCTTCAGTTTTTGTTCTCTCTGTATCATGGGTCACAGTTTTATGTATATGTCATGTAAGGCGCTGCGGACCCTATGTGGCACCTTAAAAATTAAATATGATAATAATAATAATAATAATAATAATAATAACCACATGGCAGATGGCAATTAGCAATGTCCAGCACAGGAGGGGTACAAAAACTAGACAATCCATTACCAGGAAAGAAACTTAGACGTAGGCCAGAGTGGCAACAAAAGGCGACACACTTCAAGCAGGCAAAACACGCAGGCAGTGCGTGTCAGTATCATCTGGGTTAAATGATGCCCTTGATTACAGGACCAACTGCAGAAATACTGAAAGTACTTTAAAATCAATACCATAGAAAATGCTTTCATAGAGGGGCAAACTGCAGGGAAGATTGGCAGATCCTGACAGGGTGGATTTACCAAATTGGCATCTGACTCAGCTCAGTGGATATAGGTCCTGTTGTTGACTATAAGTAATCATGTACATTCAATTAAGAGGAATGCAGTGGCTAGGGTCATTGGTCACAGACAAGCAACAAAATTCACTAAAAAGACAAAGATCAACATCAGATCATCAAAAGGATAAAATATTAAGCTTGGCAACTTTCCATATATGCAAGCATATTGGTGACATAAAGGCTGTGCATCTAGCAAGTAGCAGCAGTGACTTATACTGTGTGCATCCAATACTACATGGTCACTTCTGATGGATGTAAATAATGGTGGCACTATCTTTAATTCAGGAGACACCAGAGATTGAGGCACTGCTTCTAAAAAGACTGTTAGATAATCTCGCTCACTATTATAGGAAATAAAATAAAAAAAACGAGCAGAAAAAAGTTCCATAAAAAGGCCACCAGCATAATGGAGCTGGACATTGCTAAATAATCAAAGTCGAGAGCCATGATACTCCTCATTGCCGTTCACCAGTGATAACCAGCTAGCATAGGCTTTTTTGCCTTTTAGTGCTACAGCCCTATTTTTGTGTTCTCCTTGCTATAGGCAGTCCAGATGGTCTAGCGATGGGGCTGGTTAAGGAGAGAGGGGGTTATAATGGACATTTTTAACTATATTTGTTTTACACAATGCACTATACACGGGGTCTTATTTTTTAAAAGCGAGACGTAAATGCCCCCCAGTGGCATGGTGCAGATTACTTACAATATTAACTTGGTATTGTAGAGCAATTATCCAATGTAACTTATTCTGTTTCTTTCAGATATGAACTAAACGTAGGTTAAAATGGCTAAAGTCTCTCTGTGACATGCTCAAAAGGTAAATATTGTGACACTGTTCATGCTCTTACCCACAATTTCTTATGAATACATTATATATTTTTTATTTGTTTGTCAATAAATTATTTTAATTTGAAAGTTGTAACTGTCTGATACATGTAACCATAATATTTTTATTTCACCACTAAAGAGAGGGGGTATTCAATGGATGTCATAAACAATACCCAAGTGAGAGTCTTTCTGCTTTCTGGACTAACTGACAATGGAAAACTTGCCCTGTTCCTCTTCATACTCTTCTTACATGTCTATATGGTTACCATACTGGCAAATGTTGGCATGATGGCTATTATCCATAACACCACAAACCTCCACACTCCGATGTACTCTTTCCTCAGTTACCTCTCTCTGGTGGACATTTTTTATTCCTCAGTTATAACTCCTAAAATGCTCTCTGACCTTATTTCTATAAGTAAGACCATCTCATTTAATGGCTGTGCCCTACAGTTTTTCTTCCTTTCTGCCCTGGCATCTACTGAGGCTCTTCTCCTCTCAATCATGTCCTATGACCGATATGCTGCTATCTGCCACCCTCTCCACTATGTGTCAATAATGACTAAGAAGAAATGTTTATCTCTTGTCTTCCTTTCTTTCTCCATTGGATTCCTGCAGTCATCAGTACAGACCAGCTGTGTGTTCACTCTCCAATTCTGCAGGTCAAATTTTATAGACCATTTCTATTGTCACACCCCATCGTTACTCAAACTGTCCTGCTCTGACCCCTTCTCCTGTGACATGGTAACTTTTTACTTTGTAGGTGCCTGTGGCATGGGTTCATTGATGATAATCTTGTCCTCATACATGCTCATTATTTTTTCCATTTCAAGGATGAAATCTGCTGAGGGACGGCAGAGAGCATTTAGTACGTGTTCTTCACATCTCATGTGCATCTGCATCTTCTTTGGGTCTGTTATGTCCACTTATCTACGCTCTCCTTCAAGTGACTCTGAGAAACTAGAAAAGATTGCTTCTATCCTTTATTCAGTAATGACACCAATGCTGAATCCACTTATATACAGCCTGAGGAACCATGAGGTGAAAAGGATCATTATGCGACGATTTTACTGATGTAGATAAAATTGTATCAAATATTATAGTTCGGATTAGGGTTCTCCTAATGATATTTTTATCTACGAAAACCAAGCGTATAGTTCATATAGCCTTAACTAATTTTAGATGAGAGATGTTGTGGTAAAGACCTACAGAGCATAGCTCTTCTCTTTTCATCTTCAGGTATGTTCATCCATGCTGCTACTACTACTCTGATCATTATTCTGTGAATTTCATCCCTGCAATCTGTGTTTAAGTATGTTCATCCATGCTGCTACTACTACTCTGATCATTATTCTGTGAATTTCATCCCTGCAATCTGTGTTTAAGTATGTTCATCCATGCTGCTACTACTACTCTGATCATTATTCTGTGAATTTCATCCCTGCAATCTGTGTTTAAGTATGTTCATCCATGCTGCTACTACTACTCTGATCATTATTCTGTGAATTTCATCCCTGCAATCTGTGTTTAAGTATGTTCATCCATGCTGCTACTACTACTCTGATCATTATTCTGTGAATTTCATCCCTGCAATCTGTGTTTAAGTATGTTCATCCATGCTGCTACTACTACTCTGATCATTATTCTGTGAATTTCATCCCTGCAATCTGTGTTTAAGTATGTTCATCCATGCTGCTACTACTACTCTGATCATTATTCTGTGAATTTCATCCCTGCAATCTGTGTTTAAGTATGTTCATCCATGCTGCTACTACTACTCTGATCATTATTCTGTGAATTTCATCCCTGCAATCTGTGTTTAAGTATGTTCATCCATGCTGCTACTACTACTCTGATCATTATTCTGTGAATTTCATCCCTGCAATCTGTGTTTAAGTATGTTATAGGAAGCTGTTATCTGTTTAAACTTAGGTTGGCACAGTCTTTTATTGCTGCCTAATTTATGATAGGTATCTGGCCTCCTCTATCCTTTCCCACAAATGTTTTCTTTTCCTTTGATTAGCTGACCAATTAGCACATCTGTAGTGTATTCCTAAATTAGACTGACTACATCTTAGTTTCATTCTATGGGGAGACGTATGTGGGGTTAGACGTGTGTGATTTCTGCACTAAGTGGGATTTTCTCACAAAGTGGACGAAAATGCACAGTTAGACAAACATTGGACTACATTTGACTTGATTTTACTCCCAGCAATAAGCAACATCTGCCACAGCCTATTTCTGCACTACTTGTCTATTTATATGGAATACTGCTAAGAGGTAATTCTTAAAATACCCTTGCTTTTTGCTTTTACCCCTTTTTTCACAATGTTTCACAAATTGCTTTTCTTAGTCTCATTTCATGGCATGATCTTTAGGACTGTGTCATCTTTCACCCCTCCACCAACACACAAATTTGTTCATATTGCACCTGCATTACTCCACTCACCTCTATTTAACACCCATGAACTGTTGTCCTATTTATTATCTCTAACAAGTACAGCCTCCACCTGTCGCCAGAAAATAAAAGGCCACACATCTTACAATCCCCTTGCCTATCTTTCGCTCACTCTGCTTCTATTAGCTGGTGATATATCACCTAATCCAGGTCCCCCACACTCCTCACACACACATACATCAGAACACTACCGTTCTATAGCAAACCTCAAACACATCACCTGTCTACCCTCTCTTCCCAAGTCCTTTAAATGTGCCCTTTGGAATGCACGATCTGTTTGTAACAAACTTACCTCCGTTCATGATCTCTTCCTCTCAAAAAACCTCAACCTTCTGGCAATAACAGAAACATGGCTCAAGCAATCAGACACTGCCTCACCTGCAGCACTTTCACATGGTGGCCTCCATCTCACCCACACCTCCAGACCTGAAGGCAGACAAGGAGGTGGGGTTGGACTACTTCTCTCCCCACAGTGCACATACACAGTTCTACCAAATGTCCCATCACTCACGTTCACATCTTTTGAAGTACATGCTATTCGCATTTTTAATCCATTCTCCATACGTGTTGCGGTGATCTATCGTCCCCCTGGAGCACACCAACAATTTATTGAGGATTTCTCTGCATGGCTCCCTCACTTCTTATCTTCAGACATCCCCACCATCATCATGGGTGACTTCAACATCCCCATTGATAACCCACCTTCCAAAGCTGCTTCCAAACTACTCTCTCTAACATCCTCACTTGACCTCTCCCAGTGGATTGAATCATCTACTCATAAGGATGGCCACTGCCTTGATCTTGTTTTCTCTAGACTATGCTCAGTTTCTAACTTTATTAATACACCCTTCCCCCTCTCGGATCATCACCTTATCAGCTACACTCTCACCCCCACTGCTCTAACCTCTCTACTGTCTAACTCAACCAAGCCTCCTCATACTCGTAGAAATCTGAATTCTATTAATCTTCAACAGTTTTCCACCTCTCTCCAACACCTTCTCTCCCCTATCTCTACATTCTCATCCCCTGAGATGGCAGTACCTCATTTTCACCTAACCTTAGCAACGGCCCTTGATCAAGTGGCTCCAGCGACACTTCATACTACACGTCGACTTCGATGTCAACCGTGGCACACCAAAGCAACACGAAATCTTCAAAAACTGTCCCGTAAAGCAGAACGTCACTGGCGTAAATCTCGAAGCTCTAATGACTTCTTCACATATACTTCTGTCTACCACTCCTATCGAAATGCTCTGGACACTGCAAAACAAACATACTTTCAATCTCTTATCTATGCTCAGGCTTCTAACCCCAAACGCCTTTTCAATACATTTAATCATCTTCTCAATCCTCCCACCCCGAACCCTCCATCTACTATCAGTGCTCAGGATCTTGCTACCTACTTCAAGGACAAGATTGATAAGATCAGACTAGAAATGGTATCCTCTTCCTCAACAAGCCATCAGCTCATTTCCTTCCCACTACCCTCTGACACCCTCTCTTCATTTGACCCCACAAATGAAGAGGAAATTTCTACGCTCTTCTTATCTTCCTACTCTACCTCCTGTCCTCTTGATCCTATTCCCTCGCAAATTGGTAGATCCCTGTCTTCTGTGCTCATTTCACCTCTAACTCAAATCTGTAATCTCTCACTCTCTACTGGCATCTTTCCATCACTATACAAGCATGCAGTGATTACTCCTATTCTAAAAAAACAAAACTCCGACCCAAACTCTCTCTCAAATTACCGTCCCATCTCTCAGCTCCCTTGCCCCTCCAAGCTTCTAGAGAGACTTGCCTACACTCGCCTCACACGCTTTCTTTCCGCAAACAACCTGTTGGATCCTCTTCAGTCAGGCTTTCGTTCTCAACACTCCACAGAGACTGCGCTGACCAAGGTTGTTAATGATCTGATCACTGCTAAGACTGAACGCCATTACTCTCTCCTAATTCTCCTTGATCTCTCGGCTGCATTTGACACAGTTGACCACTCTCTTCTCATACAAACGCTGCAATCCCTAGGTCTTCAAGACACAGTTCTATCCTGGTTCTCATCTTACCTCTCTAATCGCTCTTTCACTGTTAATTTCTCTGGAGCCACATCTGCTCCGCTTCCCCTATCAGTTGGAGTACCACAAGGCTCGGTGCTAGGTCCTCTGCTGTTCTCTATCTATACCGCTTCTCTTGGAAATCTAATAAGTTCCTTTGGCTTTCAGTATCATCTCTATGCGGATGATACCCAAATCTATCTATCCTCTCCTGATATCTCGACATCTGTGTTGTCCCGTGTAACTGACTGTCTTTCTGCCATTTCATCTTGGATGTCCTCTCGTCAACTCAAACTTAATCTTTCTAAAACAGAGTTAATAATATTCCCACCCGCCAACAAGAGCATACCTGACATTTCTATCTCTGTTGATAACATGACCATAAATCCCACCCCACAAGCTCGCTGCCTAGGTGTAATCCTTGATTCACGCCTATCCTTTGTTCCCCACATTGACTCTATATCTAAATCATGTTACATACATCTAAAGAACATTTCCAGAATCCGCACATATCTCACACAAGACACTGCTAAAACCTTAATTCATGCACTAATCATCTCCCGTATTGACTATTGCAATTCCCTCCTTACTGGTCTTCCCAAAAACAGACTCAAACCCCTAAAATCTATTTTGCATGCTTCGGCAAGACTGATTTTTCTTGCAAATAGCTATTCCTCTGTTGAATCACTCAGTATGTCTCTACACTGGCTGCCTGTCTTCTACCGAATCCAATATAAAATACTTTTACTAACCTACAAGGCCATCAACAAGGCTGCACCAACATACATCTCCTCTCTTGTCTCAAAATATCTCCCAACTCGGCAACTCCGTTCTGCAAAAGATCTGCGTCTCTCATCCACCCTCATTACATCCTCCCATTCCCGGTTACAGGACTTTTTTCGGGCTGCACCCACTCTATGGAACTCTCTCCCTCGCACAATAAGACTCTCCTCTGTTCTACAAACTTTCAAGCGTTCTCTGAAAACCTACCTATTCAGACAAGCGTATAATATTCCTCAACCACCATCTTAACCTCACTACCTTTAGCCTGTTACACAATTTCACACAAGACAACTACCCCCGGACCAACATTATTGTGTGACAGGATCATTTAGCTTATAAGTCACCTTACCTTTGCAGTCTGGCTGGGCCAAGATGCAAAATGTATACTTAACCTCATGTGTCAATCTCCCATTGTCCCATAGATTGTAAGCTTGCGAGCAGGGCCTTCTCACCTCTTTGTCTGTTTTACCCAGTTTGTTTATTAGTTTATTACGTTTGTCCCCAATTGTAAAGCGCTACGGAATATGTTGGCGCTATATAAATAACTGATGATGATAACTGATGATGATGGTCTGTCTGTCCAAAAGCAATAACCTTACTTGCCCAACAGTTACAACCTTCTAATGCTGATTCTCTTGCTTTAATTTTCAACTACTTGTCTTGATCATGTTTGATATTCATATGTCTCTATCCAGCCTGTTCTACAACTTGGCATCATTGTTGTCCAACCCCTGAAATTTTGGCTCAACTCTTAAGTCAGTTTGTTTTCACAAAAATGTATGCCTAAACTCCCACCGGTCGGCTACCTCTCTTTCTCATCCCTTCTTCCCTTCTCCCCCTTCCTCCCGTCTCTCCGTCTCATCCATGTGTCTGTCTGTCTTCCCCTCCCTTTAGATTGTTCGCTCCTTTGAGCAGGGCTCTCCTACCTTCTGTTTCCATCACTTTTAACTGCGCTCTCCAGCTACTCAGCTCACCGCCTCTCAGTCCCTCTGCCCTCTGTCTCCTCTCGCTTCTCTCCGCTCCCCTCAGTGACTCTCAACCTGTCATCCGTGCCCACCCTCTTGGGCCATAGTTACCTGCCTGTACTCACTTTTCCCCTCCCTCCCTCTCTTTCATGCTGTGCCTGAGCCCCCAGAGTTATATTGCTTACTGTTACTTGTACTGTGCTGTTTCACCTTGTACTGTGCCATTGTTTGTCCTTGTACGGCGCTACGGATACTTTGTGGCGCCCTATAAATAAAAATGAATAATAATAATAATAAAAAAATACTACCAAGGCACATAGAGGATTATCTGAAAAAATGCAAGTTAGCAAAAACTATACAGTAACCCTACCGCACAGGTCAAATAGCAATATACTAGAAGAATCAGACAAACTTTTTCAGGCAAATTGATATTTAATAGGACCTGAAAGTGTTGGAATTTAATAGTCTTTGAATGGTTTCTTTCAGTTTCTGAGAATCTGAAAAATAAATCTGAAAAATTTCAGATCTCCCGTTACAATCTGAAACTGCTATTTACATGTGATGTGAAATCATTATATTCTTTATTTAGCCAAAAGTATGGGATTAAAGCACTATTTCATTGGAGAGGTAAAATGGATGATTGACCAAAGAAATTTAATTTTATTTTGGTTACATTTTTATTATAACTTACAATTATTTCATTTTTCAAAATATAATTTACCTACCAAACCAAGACACAGATGTAGGGTTGGCCTCTGTGCTGACATATGCAAAACTGTAGCTCAGGTGGTGGGAGAAGACACTTTTCTTGGGTATATAAATTCACATTTAATTGAAAACATTATAATTATTATTTATAGGGTACAGAAAAGTCCCACAGTGCCATACATGGCGATAACACACAAGGTACATAAAACACACATAAACAACAAGAATTACAAAATGCAAGAAGAACTGAAAAGCACAGGTAACAATCATAAGTGGTAAAACAAGAAAGGTATCATAAATCAAGTCATATTACAAAGTCTAATCACAAGGATGACTAGGATAACCAAAGGTGTCAAGTTGAGGGGTGAGAATCAAGTGGAAAAATGGGGGAGTGAGGAAACAAGGGGAAGGAGGTCCTTGCTTGTTACAATCTAAAGACAAGGGGTTGGAGTAGAAGAACAAGTGGATGACATGTAAAGAGGAACAAGGAGGGGGGCAGTAGGGAGGGGTAAAGCAGTGGTCTGATTTTTGTGAGCAGGTGTGTTTTTGAAGGAGTTTTTTGGGCAGCATGGTGGCTAAGTGGTTAGCACTTCTGCCTCACAACACTGGGGTCATGAGATTGATTCCTGTCCATCGCCTTAGCTGTGTGGAGTTTGTATGTTCTCCACGTGTTTGCTTGGATTTCCTCTAGGTGCTCCGGTTACCTCCGACACTCCAAAAACATATTGGTAGGTTAATTGACTGCTATCAATATGATACTAATCTTGCCATCTCTGTCTGACTGATTGTGTGTATGGTAGTGAAATTAGACTGTAAGCTCCAACGGTGCATGGACTGGACTGAGTGTGTTCTCCGTACAGCTCTGCGGAATTAGTAGAGCTATATATATAGATGATGATTGTGATGAAGAGTGTTTAAAGCATTTGAGGATGGTGAGAGTCTTATAGAGCATTCCAAAGATGAGGAGCAATGAGGGAAAAGTTCTGGAGGCAGGAGGGAAATAGCTTTTTAGGTGGCGGTGAATAGTTTGAATTGGAATCTGTAGTCAATGGGGATCCAGGGGAGAAATTGGCACTGGAGAGATTGTTGTTCCATACACCCTGTATCCACAAATTAAGAGCTCTAGATACTTCTTTTTGGCTGAACACTTGTTCTGGGAAGTGTTTGAAATTCCTAATTTATGGCATTTGTGGGTACCAGTGGGTGTGGGGAACATTGGGTATCTTGGGAATTTTGTATAAAATGATGAAGAATTAGAATTTCCAGATATCGATTAAGCATTTTTCATTTATTGCAATAGAGCATGCAATCAACAAAGATTGTAAAGCTGATCAGACACAGTAATACAAGAAATTTATACCCTACTTCTTATGTGCTTATCACCTAGTGACCATAGAAGAGAAAATAATTGTTATGTAACTTAAAACATCTAAAAAGATATTGTAGTACCAAAAACAGCTGTTTCTTTCCCTTGGAAAGGTTATGTTACACACACATAGACTCCACCACTGATGCACACTATTATGAAGATAACATTAACCCTATCTCTACAAGTACTCTTATTAGACCAGTAACTCTTTAATTGCCTTCTCAATAGTAAAGTGTTTGTAACATTGGACATAGGACTGGTTTCTGTCTTTTCGGATATGTATAGTTACTTTGGATCTCTATTAGAACATGTGAATTAAATCATTACTGCCAAACTTGAAGATGGTATCCATAAAGATTTGATCAATGATACTGAATAATTACTGCATATCTAAACCCCATTAACAGTACAAATTGCAGAGTAGTGAGTGATTTGTGTTTATATTTGTAGCGGGGCAATATTCAGCCAATAGGTGTAAGGGGGGCAGACAGCTGCCTCACAGCTGCATGTCACTTGTCATTCATTCTCTTGATTGCATTGTAAAGTAGTGATGGGTTGTAATTATGCCTTGTTGCAGGACATATTTACCAATATGAGGAGAAGGGGGATGCCTAACTCCCTGTCAGGGCAACTACCTAATTTTTCAAGTGTTTTTATGACTATTGGTGTGTTGGGTAATCCTTTTATGACATAAATCTTGGGTGTCAGTGTGGATTTATATATCCACTTGCTTTGGAGTGACTAAGTTTCCAGACTTGTGAAACACACATCAGAAGCCTTACCATCCTGCTTTAGCTTCCATTGTGTCATATGGGTTGTGTAGTTATTTGTATGACAATAAATACTTTATACAATTTTCTCCCATGTCTTTACCTGATTTAATATTGGCCAATGACATAGAGCGTGTGTGTTTCCATTGGTCATTGAGCTATCATTAATTGAACTTAACCTGGCTTGCCTTGCCACTGTCTCTTTCCTTATCCCAAATGCACCCCTCCTGTCGCAGTAGGAGGAGCCTGCTGCCACTACTAGGCTTCTACACCTGGGTAACTCTTGCTGCTAGTGTACACACTTTCTTGTATACCTGGGCTTGTACCCCTGACCTCTTATCTTCAGATCAGGGTTGCTGTGGATGTTTCCCCCTGGCCTATCACCCTGGCCAGAGCTGCAAGCTGCAGAGCGTTGGTACTGGAATGCTGGGTCCCAACCTCTGAACAGCCGGATAACAGATTAGATTAGTCTAATCTGTGGGTCACAGGAATTACCGCAGGTAAGTATTTATTATTATTATCTTTAATTTATAACGCGCCACAAAGGGTCCGCAGCGCCGTACATAACATACCAAAAACAGTGAGCCATGACACAACATGATACAGAAAGAACAAAAATATATACACAGACACAGGTAACATGGTAATGCAAATCAAATTATTACTAAGACAATGAGTGAAAGTAATGGTAGAAATCAGCGAGAAATAGGCCGAAGCTTAAGAAAGTAGGGCTAGGGAAGCAGGCCAAGAGGTACAGATTGTGTTGGAATAGTAAAAGGAGCACACAAGGAAAGAGGGCCCTGCTCCTGAGAGCTTACATCGTAAAGGAAAGGGGGAGACACAAATAGGGTGGTACTAACTGGGGGAGAGACCCAGGACAAGGGAGTTAGGAGGAGGACTAATAGACTTGAATAAAGAAATGAGTCTTAAGGGCACACTTGAAGCCTTTGAGAAGTATAACATAAGGCATAATACAAGGTGCACTGAGCTGGTTATGCAAGTTCACAGGACAAGAGGGAGCCAGGTAAAAATACAAGCTAAGTGGGGCAACAGTGTTGTTTGAAGGTGGGAGAACATGAGTGGAAGCAGCAACTGATATTAAAACTGCAGCAGCCAAATTAAGTGTGAGAAACAAATCACCAGGGAGACTCCAGGCAGTTGACAATGCAGGTGGTGGAGGATATCAGAGCTCAGGCAGATTGTAGAATGTTGTCCTCATGTAGTAGTGTTTGCAGGTAAAAGGTTCCCCTCCTGTTCCTCTCTTGTATATCTCTTACTATACTAACTAAATTCGTTATTACACTTGTAAAAATCCTCACTTTGTAGAATCCCCACTAGCTAACAGCCTCACAGGCTTCAACAGCCTTGGACTGCTGTTTAAATAGGCTCAAAAAGACATGTGAACACTTTCATGAATTAACCCCCACTAATCACACACTACAAACAAAGCAATACAATTCTAAAACAAACAAATTGAGGGTAACCAAACCATATAACTACAAAGCTGCACATATGATCTTTTACAGATAGCTTGAGCAGTGGCTGAGAGATATTTACCATATAACTACAAGGCTGCACATATGATCTTTTACAGATAGTTTGACTAGTGGCTGAGATATATTTACCATATAACTACAAGGCTGCACATATGATCTTTTACAGATAGTTTGACTAGTGGCTGAGATATATTTACCATATAACTACAAGGCTGCACATATGATCTTTTACAGATAGTTTGACTAGTGGCTGAGATATATTTACCATATAACTACAAGGCTGCACATATGATCTTTAACAGATATTTATCTGTAGATGAGACAGAGGAAGAAGAGATTAGAAGGCTCTAATATTACACTCTTGTCAGATGTAGAAAATCTCTTGTATATCTCTTACTATACTAACTAAATTAGTTATTATACTTGTAAAAATCCTCACTTTGAATAAATCCTCACTAGCTAACAGCCTCACCAGGTAGATCGTAAAGCAGTGATGTTTTAATTAGCTCAAGAAATCCTAATAAGGACAGTTAAACACACTAGTTTAATGTACTAGTGATCTCTAGAAGTACAGACGATATAATGATACATGGTCAAACAGTGCTATTGATATATATTTTTGGACACAGCCTAGCAGGGGGTAAAGCAGCCCCCTATTCCAACCAGGCCCCAACAAGTCTGAAATATTTGATCAGCTATTTAACATCAGGATGTGATATTTCCTTCAAGCTTGCATTGTTCAGACAGGTTTTAACACACAGGACAAAAGGCCTCACAGGGGAAAAAGGTTACGGCCCCCTTCTGTGTCTTCAGGCTAAATCTGTGTTGGCCACTTCACATGAAAGAGGACTAATTAGCCTTAATGAGGATTTCCTATGTAAACATTACAAAACCAAATCATGACATACTGTTCCAGAAGTAACAAATCAAATTTCCTCCAACATTTGCCTATTATATCAGAAATCAGTACATTTGTGATACAAAAATATAATACAGTATCAAATATCAGTACATTTTCAATGATATAAATTGGCGTCTACACCGGTAATTGAAATAAATTTCTATAATATTTTATATCTATGTGATCCAGCCACATTTGTAAATACAATTGTACTGTTACCAGCTTAAATGTATCCTTTATATGAATTTATATTTTATTCTTTTCTATCTATTTTAATGATTGTAATAAAAGTTACGCTTTACCTACTTATTTTACTTATTTATTGATATAATATGGATTAAGAGTGTAACCATCCAGGTCTTTCCTATTTTATTTTGTCTGTTGCCATCAGTAGCCTTCTGGTAGGACTCTAACTTCCTTGAAGCAGAGTTCAAGTTTCCTTGCAAGGCTCTTTGGTGAAACCAAAGGGTACTATTAGATTATGTGTCCAAAAGCAAGAGTGCCATTTACCAGAATAGCAAAGAGTTCATATACTATACAGATAACTTCCATTTACTCAGGCATGGGCTCTGCTGTGGCTCTGCCAGCTTTGTACAGTTTTTTGGAGTAAGATGAAAACCAAAGAGGAAAGTAAAACTAGAACCATATATTTATAGCATTAAGATTCTTGCATGGCAGAATCCCTTCTACTGCCTTAAATTGTAGAGAGCTCCTAACCCATAGATATTTCCTGATTCACTGCTCTATACAATTCTATCTTCAGATTCTGACCTCCTCTGTAAGTCTATGTTATCTTTTAGGTCGGATGAGACCCACACATTTAGTCTATGTTATCTTTTAGCACTGATAAATCCCATGTGTTTAGCCTATGTTAACTTTTAGCTTTGACGAGTCCCAAGCGTTAACTTCTCCACTTTGTGAAAATCTCCTTAGTGTTAAATACTACCTCCATTACAGCTGCATTCTGGAAGGTTTATGACAAATTTAGCCTTGGTCATTTTTCAGCATATTACACAGATAACTAGAACATCAGCCAATATGCAGTTCAGTTCCATATCCTGGCTTTGGACACTGGTTAGAGTAATTAGGCATTCATAGCATTTTTGTGACAATGTTAGGTTTCCCCATACCTAAGAATTTGCTGAATTTTTGAAGCATGCTTGGATAAAATGAACTGTCACTCCAATGTACATGCAAAGATCTACCAATTGACATTAACTCTCTACAGGAGGTCATCTAGAACAATCTTAGTGCAGAGAGAAAAGAACAAAAATGGTGAAGACTAAAAAAAACCTTAATGCTGGAGAAACAAGGGGGAAAAAAACCAATCTACTATATAAATGCCTAGTGGCGTGTGTGAAAAAAACAAAACCAAGCTGCAGCGCCACCTGCTGGGCAGAGTTATACACTGACCTATATATTTCTTGAAGGAGAAGTGACAGTTGGGAGTGGTTGGTGGTTGCCGGAGGTGACAGTGGGGAGTTTTTAACACCTTAAGTAGCTTGATGATGGATGTGGCGATGAAGAAAAATGATGAGGTGGTGACATGTGGACAAAACCACGTTAAAAAGGGCGCTTGCGTCGGGAAGTAACGCTCTTCCCCTGAGGAGGCCTGGGCTAGGCCCAAATGCATGACAAGAACCTTTTTAACACCTTAAGTAGCTTGATTTGACTAGAATGCATGAGTATCATGCACGGGTTATCTTGTGTATATATAACAGCCTAAATATTAAATAAATATTAACAATAATTTATATATGTATGTAAGGAATATACAGTTCACTAATCACAAAAAGAACCTAAAATGCAATAGTCTCCTTTTGTACCATGCACCTTTAACAAATCCTTACTAGGCCTATTTATTCAACATGAAAATGTATATATTCTTTCTGCAACTTCCCCTTTATATTACCTGTATTTGGTTTTACTGCTACAAAAGTCTCTCACACAATGCAAAAGGAGGGAGGATATTCATTAGCCTCACGGTACACACTTGCAGTTCTCCATAAACAGATAGATGTATAATTATAGGTGAATAGGAATCATAGACAGTTCAGACCTGGGTTTAGTATATAGTGACCTTCATAGGCGGAGAAACACGTCTGCAGGATTATCGCTACATGAAGGACATTTATAACAGTACAGTAACGTGATTGAGGACAACTACATGTTTGAGAAAATCACTAACAGATTTCAATCAAAATCAGATATGATCTACTGTTTGAAAAAACATTTGTTTGAGTGAGCTCTTGTTAGCTGGATAATCCTCAAACTATAAAACTCTTGACCTGGCAGAAAATGGAACAGAGTGTTATGAAGTTTCTATAGGAAACAGGACATTCCTTAAAGCACTAATGTCTACATTCTTCTGCTGAATCGAAAGCTCCTGGATAGACGGAACAACACAGGATAAGGTGAGCTCTCCCTTTCTTTCCGCAAATTCAGCATCAATCTGCAGGACATAATAAGGTTGGTCTCACTAATGTGTTTATTTACAATCTCAAGAGATGTTTCAAATGCAAAATATAATGACTTCTATTACTAAAGCTTAAAACCCAGTTAAGATTACCAACCACAAACACACTATGTGGCAATTAAAAGCAAAGATACACAGCTCTGCATACAGTCACAAATTGATACAAATCACAGAGAATTGAATTTTTTTTATTATTATTATTATTCATTTATAGGGCCCCACAAGATTTCCGCAGTGACATACAGAATACAAACAGTGGACCATACAGGGTAAAACAGTACAGAACAATAAACGAATAATACCAGTGGGTACATTTTATAAAAAATAGCAATTGCAACCAATCAGATTCTGGCCGTCATTTTTTAGAATGTACTAAATATATGATAACTAGAATCTGATTGGTTGCTATAGGTAACATCTCCACTTTTTCAAACCCGTAGGTTGATAAATTTACCCCCAGGACTCCAAAAACTCAAAGCATAGCTAGTACAGTGAAGTTACAGCAGAAGAATAGGTATAGATACAGGACGGAAGAGGGCCCTGTTTGTAAGAGCTTACATACTAAAGGGAAGCAGCAGGCAAGAAGGATCAAGTGATGAGCAGGGGAGGAGAGAGGTGAGGAGATCAAGCATAGAGAGATGGTTAGGTGGATGGCTGGTAGGCTTTGAGGAACAGATGAGTTTTAAGTGCACTTTTGAAAGTGCACAGTTTAGGAGACAGTCTAATAGAGTGTGGGATGTTGTTCCAGTGGAGGGGGGCAGTCGGGAGAAATCTTGGATTCTGGAGTGGGATGAGGTGATCAAAGTGGAGGAGAGGCGATGGTCATTGGCCAATCGGAGGGAAATAGAGGAAGTGGAGGAATGGAGAGGAAGTTGGAGATGTAAGGACAGTGGAGTGGGAGAGGGCTTTGTAGGTGTAGTTGAGGCGTTTAAAAAAAATTCTGTATGGGAAGGGGAGCCAGTGTAAGACAAGGCAGAGAGGGAAGGCAGAGGAAGTGTGGCTTGAAAGGACGATAAGTCTCACAGCCACTGTACGTATAGAGTGAAGGGGGGCCAGGTGGGAGCGGGGGAGGCCACAGTAATCAAGACGGAAATAATAAGTGCAGGGATAATGGTTTTGGTGGCATCCTGAGAGAGAAAGGGCCGGATGCAGGCGGTGTTGTAAAGTTGGAAGCAGCAGGACTGGGGAAGAAATTGAATGTGGATGGCAAAAGAGAGGGAAGAGTCGAGGGTGACACCTAGGCAGTGGAGTTGGGGAACAGATGAAATGATGGTGTTAGTGATAGAAACATCCAGATGGGATGAAGTTCTAGAAGAAGGGAAGACAATGAGCTCAGTTTTGGCAATGCTAATTTTGATTAAACATGAGGACATCCAAGAGAAGATTGTGGAAAGGTAGTCAGATACACGAGAGAGGTGGGGGGAGATCAGGAGAAGAGATGTAGAGTTTAATGTTATCGGTATAAAGGTGATACTGCAGACCAAAGGAAGTGATGAGATCACCCAGGGAGGTAGTGTACAGTAAAACGAGTAGAAGGTCAAGAACAGAGCCCTGAGGGACTCCTACAGGGAGCTCAGAGGAGAAGGCACGGAGAATGAACCAGAAATGGCTACAGAGATGGAGTAGTTGGTGAGGTAAGAGGTGCACCAAGCGAGGACCGAGCAATAGAGGCTGAGTGAAAGAAGTGTCTCTAACAGGAGGGGGTGATCATTGGCGTTGAAGGCTGTGGAAAGGTCCAGGAGGATGAAGAGGTAGAAATGACAACCTGGATGTAGCTGAGAGAAGGTCGTTAGTAACCTTAGGCAGGAAAATTTCAGTGAAATGGAGGGGGGGGGGAAGCCAGATTGGAGACGGTCGAGGAGGGAATTGGCCAAGAGGAGCCTGGTGAGACAGTTGCAGACAACCTGCTCAAGTAACATAAAGGCATAATGGAGAAGTGAAATGGGGTGGTAGTTAGAGATCTGGTCAAGATTGTTTTTTTGAGAATGGAGAAGATAAGGACATGTTTAAAGGAAGAGGGGATGATGCCAGTGGAGAGTGACAAGTTGAAGAATTGTGCAAGGTAGGAGCAGGCAGTAGGAGAGAGGAAATGAATGAGGTGAGAGGGTATGGGATCCAGCTGGCATGTAGACGGGGGAGAGGAAAGAATGAGGTAGTGGACTTCTTCACTCGAAATAGGGTGGAAGGAGAACCAGAGTTGGTTGTTGAAGTTAGGCAGAGTGATGAGGGTGGTAGGAGAATAATGCGAGGAGGAGATGTCAACTCTGAAAGCCTCAATTTTGAAGGAGAAAAAGGAGTCAAAGTCAGTAGCAGAGATGGAGAGCGGGATAGGAGGGGGAGAGGAGAGTGTTGAACGTGAAAGAAATGCGGCAGGGATTGAAGGACTGAGAAGAAATGAGGGACTTAAAGAAGGATTGTTTAGCGAGGGAGAGGGTAGAGCTGTAGGAAGAGAGGATTAATCTGAAATGAAAGACGTCGGCCCGAGAGCGAGATTACCTCCAGAAGCGTTCAGCATCACGAGTGCACTTCTGAAGGACACAGGTGATTTTGGACGGCCAAGGTTCAGATGTTCTTCTGATAAATGACTGTCTAATATATTATGTTTGCTTTTATGTTCAATATCTGTCTAAAATAAATGTTGCTGTTATGTTCCATTTTTTCTATTTAATAACCTATGTTAGAACACTAAGGGCTAGATTTACTAAGATTCGTGTCTGGTGGCGGTTTGAAACCGCCACCCATCACCAGCTGTTTAGTGGTTTAAACCGCTGCATTTACTATAGGACGGCTTGAGGCTTCAATTTAAAATGACTGGCGATGTATGGCGGATTGAAAAAGCTAAACTGCCGGCGGTTTTGTCCAAATCGCCGGTGGTTTGGATGAAACCGCCATCAAAACCACCATCCAAAAGACAGGACAGAACAGTTTTAATACCTGCTTCAGAATGGCTGGATAGCTTAAAAATGCTGTTTGAACTATTTTGTCATTCAGAACAAAAGAGAAAGCACCATTGACATTTAAATTATGTTGGCAAT
Organism: Mixophyes fleayi; assembly: GCF_038048845.1. NCBI lineage: Eukaryota > Metazoa > Chordata > Amphibia > Anura > Limnodynastidae > Mixophyes > Mixophyes fleayi. Next base: position 11,649,408 of record NC_134405.1, on the reverse strand, counting down.
CATTATTTATTGATTAAGGGGCAAAATTAATTAAATATTAACTTATGAGGGAATAAAAAAATTTCATTATATTAAGGGGATAAAATTATTTAATTATTATATTATTTGGACAATATGTAATGACAAATTGTGCAACATAAATAATTATATCCACCATTAACAATCAGTTAATAATATTATATATTCACATTTTCTACATAATTTAATGCTATAATAGTGCCCCGTTAAAAAAAAAAAATTAAAAAAAATTCTCTAATGAATTAATATTAAATTTATTTTGTCCCTTTATCAATAAATAATGATTTCCCAAATTATTAAAATATCAATGGTACTTTCTCTTATGTTCTGAATGGCAGAATAGCTCAAACAGCAGCTGTTTGATCAATCTCACCTATTGCAACCACCTCTTTCATTTTGGCTGTTTGGATGGCTGTTTTGTGGTGGTTTTGGAAACCCCTGCTTAGTAAATCCGGCTGTTTGTATATTCATCATTGTTAAAATCAGGATGGCGGTTTGTAAAGTGGTGGTTTTGAAAAATATAATTTCTGGCCGTTTTGACGGCGGTTTGGGCTCTAGTAAATCTGGCGATTTCAAAACCGCCGGAAACCTAGCGGAAAAGCGGCGGTTTGAGCAAACCGCCCTTTAGTAAATCTAGCCCTAAAAGCGCTTGAATTTTCTAGCAATTGTATGTCTAAATATTCTCTATAGCAAGTGTATATCCTGTTTTAGAATAGTAAAGCTGCACTTAGAGGGAGCACAGTTATATCTCTGCTTTTTTTATATTTTTTTATATATATGGTCCTAATAAGATGAAATGTTTATGTGAGCTGTTTTTTTTTATTATTTTAATTTAAATTATTTTATCAATATTTAGAGCCACTTTCTTTAATCAAGGGTTCTGCCATGTTAAATATATTTCATCATAATATACTTTAGATTGATAGTCCTATAATTAACGATTCTTTAAAAGGACACTGGCAACTAATTGGCACCTTCTAAATGTGCAGATTTTTACTGAATGTTATTTATTCCTTTATAACGCTGTACACACTATTGGAGTGTTTTAAAATTTTAATTGTGCAAATATATTAATTTTATTCATAACTGCTTTGTAAAGGAGTGAATAGTATGTATTCCTTATTACAGGGTTAATTGTATCCTCAAATTAAAATGAACAGTTCACTAATATGTTTGTTTCTAATTTATAATAATGAGCGTTATGTGTTCTGTGGCAGAGGATTATTATACTCCTGGGTAATAGAGTTTACTATAAAAAGGATCAGAATTTACATGGAGGAGAAGCTGTGCAGATCCTTTATGTCAATTATATACCAGACAGGTAAGAAACTTATATACACCTCTTAACACAGAAATCATTTTATTTAATATTATACTTAAATACAAGATATGAAATAGGTGACTGAATTACAAGGGCATTGCTACTCCCTAATACCAGGAGCTTAGGTCCAGAGCAAAACACCCGAGAGCTTTAATTATTTGTGTTATTTTATATACTAAAACTATTGCATTAGTCAAACACCTGCTGTAATCACCATAAATGTGCTTTGATTTGCATTGTGTTATTTGTAACTTTATGCATTGTGCATCTAAGCACTAGCTGAGATTGGGGTGAGCGTGGTTGTGTGGACAGGGTCCAGAGTTTTGAGAACCCCTCAACACCTTTGGTTAAATATAATAATATATTCTACAAATGTGACACATTTATTAAAAGTGGTGCATAGTTAAATGATGTACACTATCATTTTGGAAATGTTAATATCTGATTGATGATACATTTGTATTATTAGTTTATAATATGAGAGTGTGAGTTGTAGAGCGATAGGGTACTGTCTATTGACCTCATATATCCAAGTTCTATTTAATGTCAATCTTTTGATTTTGGATCAGTCACTACTTTCTATTTGGTGACAATGTTTATACAAAGGACGGCGATGGGATTGTATGTGGTATTTTTGGGTTTTGGATGAAGCCATTTACACATTTTTAATGTTTCTCATGAGCGCTAATTGTGTACAACCCAAATTAATAGTGCCAAATTATTTTTCTGACAATTTCTTTTTTGATTTTTTTGTTGTTATTGACTATAATGTATTGTTGGATAAAAGAAGTTTCCATCCACATTGCTTGTTATGTCTCAGATGTGACCATTGTTTCTGACCCCTGTCATTGTGACATGAGATAGAAGACGATTCATTCATATACTATGCAAAATCTGTTGTTCGGAAATCAGTTGTTGTGATGGATGGTTCTAGGTCTGAACTACAACAGAAATATTCACGTATAAGTTTACATGAACACCATTGGATGCCACTGATTTTTGTCAGTACTTTAGGGCTTTACAAACTATTAGCTGTGGCATTTGGACATGCTCCTAATTTGGCAAATAAGCACTGTAGAACATGACGATGTGATAAAGCTAATAAACAATAATTAAATCATAGATTGAACAAGATAGACATTGTTACTTTATTGGAGGGTAATCCTTTTTACTTTCCATGTTTACTTTCTTTACAGTGCAACCTATTATGTTGCTAGAATACCAAACAGAAAGTGGACCTGCTGGGCAAGGGTATGTTACTAACACAACAGAAAATCATAAAATGAAAATGTCAGAACATAAAGTAGGTAAATTAAAAGTCACCATGCAAGCTGTGCACAAAACAAAAAAAAGAAAAGAAAATACAAGGCAGTATAAAAAAGCACAATTAAATGTAACAGGTACTTGCTGTGCACACAAACACAAACAACTCCTAAACAAGAGTCCAAGGGGTAAATTTTATCAAGCTGCAGGTTTGAAAAGTGGAGATGTTGCCTATAGCAACCAATCAGATTCTAGTTATCATTTATTTAGTACATTCTACAAAATGAGAATCTGAATCTGATTGGTTGCTATAGACAACATCTTCACTTTTTAAAATGTACCTCCCTCCAAGATTGTAGAACATGAGAACATGAGAATCTGAGCCTGTCAAAGATCAGATGGCAATCAGCAAAGTCCAGCACAGGAGGGGTACAAAGCTAGAGAATGCTCTAGCAGTAAAGAAACTTAGACATAGGCCAGAGTGGAAACAAAAAGCAAAAACAGAAAGATATGACAGTGAGTGTCAGGCTAAGCTGGGTTAAATAATGTTCTTGATTACAGTACCAATTGCAGAAATACTGAAAGTACTTTAACTTCCAAAATCAATACCATAGAAAATGCTTTCAAAGAGGGGCAAACTACAGGGAAGATTGGCGGATTCTGACAGGCTGGATTTACCAACTTGGCACCTGACTCAGCTCAGTGGATATAGGTCCTGTTGTTCACTAGAAGTGACCATGTACATTCAATTAAGAGGAAGGACTCGTGGTTAGGGTCATTGGTCACAGACAAACAACAAATTCAATAAAATGACAAAGATCAACACCAGACCAGCAAACAGATAAACTATTAAGCATGACAACCTTCCATATCTGCAAGCAGATTGGTGACATAATGGCTGTGCATCTAGGAAGTAGCAGCAGTGACTTATACTGTGTGCATCCAATACTACATGGCCACTTCTGATGGGTGTAAATAATAGTGGCACTATATTTAATTCAGGAGACACCAGAGATTGAGGCACTGCTTCTAAAAAGACTGTTAGATACCTTCGCTCACTATTAAAGGAAATAACATTTTTAAAAAAACTAACAGAAAAAGTTCCATAAAAAGGCCACCAGCACTCTGGAGCTGGACATATTAGGGTTACGGAGCCCTTCATACTCCTCATCGCTGTTCACCAGTGATAACCAGCCAGCATAAGCTTTTTTGTCTTTAGGACTACAACCCTATTCTTGTGTTCTCCTTGCTATAGTCAGTCCAGATGATCTAGTGATGGGCCTGGGTAAGGATGTTGAGGGTCATAATGGACATTTTAACTATATTTGTTTTACACAAAGCACCATACATAGGTCTTTTTTTAAAAAAAAACAAGACGTGCATCTGTGAATGGCCAATTGAGTCCCAGTAACAGTAAAGACCTTTAAATATTTTCGCTGGTTTTGAGGGGTATATTTTTATTATTAGCAGTATTAGCATTGAGAAATCAGGGCTGATCCTGAGATTAAGGGAGGGAACATGACATCCAATTACTGACACCTATTGAGAACTGATGAAAATACATTTGTGATGGTGAAGAGGATCTATATCCACTTATTAACCAGGGAACATCCACGTATATTTACTCTCTCCACTCTTTGAATCTCATTTGAATGTCTTATACTACAAAACAAAATTTTATTTTGCATGTGGGCACAATAGTTAGCAATGTCCCATGCTACTTAGCTTCTCCAACCAGTCGATGTAAAATTTTGCACTTCCCACAGACCATCTTGACATAAAGATGCACTCCCCATAAGAGCTAGGGCAAAAATAGTCCCATGATATTGTGAATGATGCATATGCTCTGCAGGTGCAAAGTTTTGTATATTTTTAATATTTATGACCCTTATAATCTTTAGATGCAGAGATAGTGCTCCAAGTATCGCTTTCAGCTTCAGGACAGTATTAAATGTTCCCAGTGTCATGGGTCCCATGAAACACCAATATTGTCCCGTTCAGACAAGAGGTGATGGACAAAAGACAAATGGACAAAGGGTTGGAGAAAAACAATATAAGCCATGGTCACTAAGCGAGGGGATTGTAGAATATACAAGATATACAAACAAAACAACTCTAAACATGGAATACAAACTTTACTAGAGCAAGGCTATTATGTGAGAGAATGGTATGTTAAGGCTGCAATCAGGGTTCCCTATCTCTCATTGACGTTGACAGCAAATTGCTAAGATTTTTAATGAAGTATTTTCCAGGAATTTTTTTTATGATGCTTGTATTTATGGTATTTATGTGCAGTGCTGCCCCCCAGTGGCAGGGTGCAGATTACTTACAATACTAATTTGGTATTGTAGAGCAATTATTCAATGTAACTTATTCTGTTTCTTTCAGATATGAACTAAAAGCAGGTTAAAATGACTAAAGTCTCTGTGACATGCTTAAAAGGTAAATATTGTGACACTATCCATGTCCTTACCCATGATTCATTATGAAAACATATTATATTTGTAATTTATTTGGCAATATATTGTTTTGATTTGAAAATTGGAACTGTCTGATGCTTGTAACCATAACACTTTTATTTCACAACTAGAGAGAAGGAGTATACAATGGACATCATAAACAATACCCAAGTGAGAGTCTTTGTGTTTTCTGGACTAACTGGCAATGGACAACTTGCTACATTCCTCTTTATACTCTTCTTAAATTTTTATATGGTGACCATACTGGCAAATGTTGGCATGATGGCTATCATCCATAACACCACAAACCTCCAAAATCCGATGTATTCTTTCCTCAGTTACCTCTCTCTGGTGGACATTTTTTACTCCTCAGTTATAACTCCTAAAATGCTCTCTGACCTTATTTCTACAAGTAAGACCATCTCATTTAATGGCTGTGCTCTACAGTATTACTTCCTTTCTGCCCTGGCATCTACTGAGGCTTTTCTCCTCTCCATCATGTCCTATGACCGATATGCTGCTATCTGCCACCCTCTCCACTATGTGTCTATAATGACTAAGAAGAAATGTTTATCTCTTGTTTTCCTTTCTTTCTCCATTAGCTTCCTGCAGTCATCAGTACAGACCAGCTGTGTATTCACTCTCCAATACTGTAGGTCAAATTTTATAGACCATTTCTATTGTCACCCACCATCATTACTTAAACTGTCCTGCTCTGACCCCTTCTCCTGTGACATGGTAACTTTTTACTTTGTAGGTGCCTGTGGCATGGGTTCATTGATGATAATCTTGTCCTCATACATGCTCATTATTTTTTCAATTTTAAGGATGAAATCTGCTGAGGGACGGCAGAGAGCATTTAGTACGTGTTCTTCACATCTCATGTGCATCTGCATCTTCTTTGGGTCTGTTTTGTCCACTTATCTCCACTCTCCTTCAAGTGACTCTGAGAAACTAGACAAGATTGCTTCTATCCTATATTCAGTAGTGACACCGATGCTGAATCCACTTATATACAGCCTGAGGAACCAAGAGGTGAAAAGGATCATTATGCGAGCAATGCACAATTTACTGATTTAGATAACATTTTATCAAACATTACGGTTCAAACTAGGGTTCTCCTAATCATATTTGATCTACGGAAACCAAACATATAGTCCATATATCCTGAACTCATTTTAGATGAGAGATGTTGTGGTCAAGACCTACAGAGCATAGCTGAGTTGAGTTATGGTCTGTCTGTTCATAAGCAATAACCTTACTTGTCCAAAAGTTACAACCTTCCAATGCTGATCCTCTCTATTTAATTTCCAACTACTTGTCTTGATTATGTTTGATATTCATATGTCTCTATCCAGCCTGTTCTACAACTTTGCATCATTGTTGTCCAACCCCTGATATTTTGGCTCATCTCTTGAGTCAGTCTTATTTGGCTGTTGTCCCAAAAATGTATACTACCAAGGCACATAGAGGATTATCTGAAAAGACTTGTTACCAAAAATTATACAGTAACCCTACCGCACAGTTCAAATAGCAATATACTAGAAGAATCAGACAAACTTTTTCAAGCAAATTGATCTGAGAAAGGAAACTGAATTGGAATGTATTAGTCTTTGAATGGTTACTTTTGGTTCCAGAGAAACTGCAAAATGAATCTGTAAAATTTCAGATGTCCCGATACAATCTGAAACTGCTACATACATGTTATGTGAAATCATTATATACTTGATTTAGCCAAAAGTATGGGATTAAAGCATAATATTTTTGGAGAGTTAAATTGGATGAATGACCAATGGCTTTTTATCTTGGGTACATTTTTATTTAATTTACAATTATTTCATCTTTCAAAATATAATCGACCCAAGATACAAATGTAGGGCTGGCCTCTGTGCTGACATATGCAAAACTGTAGCTCAGGTGATGGGAGAAGATGATTTTGTTGAGCATATATATTCACATTTACATTCACAATAACACACAAGGTACATAAAGCACACATAAACAACAAAAGTTCACCAAAAATTACAAAATGCAAGTAGAACTGAAAAGCAAGGAAGGTACCATAAATCAAGTCATATTACAGTGGGCAATCACAATGATGACTAGGATAACCAAAGGTGACAAGTGGAAGGGTGAGAATCAAGTGGAGAAATGCGGTGTATAAGATTTTCTCTTTTCTTCTCTTTAAATAATAAATGAGATGAGCTGGTTTCCAAAATATAATATTTAATTTTTTTATTAAAATTATATTATGCATAGATACAGCCATACTAGACGAAGCAGACATACGCCAGGGTCTCAAATCCCAATTGACAATCTATATTTGATTAAGTCCTACTTTTATAGAGATGTTACTCCTTATTACTTTAAAACACACCTTCCCTGCTTACATCACTGCTGGCAATCTAAGTCTCTATCATTAAAGTGACATGTTCTTTTGGAAGGGTCATCTTGACCTAATTTGGAGCCAATATTTCTTTGGCCTTATTTGGCGATTGTGAAATGAAGATCACATAACAATTATATAACCTGTTGTTTTGTTCATGAATTGTGCAATAACGGAATTTTACTAAAAACATGTCTCTTGTTATGTAATATGATTTTTTCTGTGCTCTTAAAAACACAAACACAACATTCAAGTTCATTGGTTCATTCAATTCACCTAATTGGTAATATAGAGTTTTTGTTAATTATTACTTCGACAGCAGGGAGGGAGGAAACAAGAGGAAGGGGACAATATGGAGGGGTTGAGCAGTGGTCTGATAGGCTTTTGTGAGCAGGTGTGTTTTTGAAGGAGTGTTTGAAGCATTTGAGGATGGGGAGAGTCTGATAGAGCATTTCAAAGATGAGGAGCAGTACAGGAAAAGTCTTGGAGGCAGGAGTGAGAAATGGTAATTAGAGGGAATAAGAGCAACAGTCATTGATTGAGCAGAAGGAAAGAGCGGTGGCTGATGAGCCGACAAGAGCTTTTAGGTGGGGGTGAATAGTTTGAAATTGAATCTATAGTCAATGGGGAGCCAGGGGAGAAATTGGCACTGGAGAGATTGTTGTTCCATACACCCTGGTATCCACAAATTAAGAGCTCTAGACACTTCTTTTTGGCTGAACACTTGTTCTGGGAAGTGTTTGAAATTCCTAATTTATGGCATTTGTGGATACCAGTGGGTGTGGAATTTTGTGTGAAATGATAAAGAATTAGAATGTCCAGATATCGATTAAGCATTTTTCGTTTATTGCAATAGAGCATGCAATCAACAAAGATTGCAAAGCTGATCAGACACAGCAGTATAGCAAATTTATACCCTACTTCTTATGTGCTTATCACCTAGTGACCATACAAGAGAAAATAATTGTTATGTAACTTAAAACATCTAAAAGTGAGTTGTAGTACCAAAAACAGCTGTATCTTTCTCTCAAAAGGTTATGTTATACACACATAGACTCCACCACTGATGCACACTATTATGAAGATAACATTAACCCTATCTCTACATGTACTCTTATTAGACCAGTAACTCTTTAATTGCCTTACAATAGTTAAGTGTTTGTAACATTGGACTGATTTCTGTCTTTTTGGATGTGTATAGTTATGTTGGATCTGTATTAGAACATGTGAATTAAATCATTACTGCAAAAATTGTAGATGGTATCCGTAAAGATTTGATCAACGATACTGAATAATAGGTCTAGGAGGGCAGACAGCTGCATGTCACTTGTCATTCATTCTCTTGACTGCATTGTAAAGTAGTGGATGGCTTGTATTTATGATTTGCTATTAATAACTACCTATTTCATAAGGTGTTCTTGTTGACTATTGGTGTGTTGGGTAATCCTTTTATGACATATACCTTGGGTGTCAGTTTCCTGATTTGTGAAACCTTACCATCCCGCCTTAGTTTCCATTGTGTCAGATTTGTGGTGTAGTTATTTGTATGACAATGAAGACATTGTACAATTCTCTCCCAACAATGTCTTTATCTGATTTAATATTGGCCAATGACATTTAGGAAGTGTGTGTGTTCCCATTGGTTATTGAGCCATCATTCATTGAGCTATGCCCTTCCTGGTAAGGAGCTTCTTGTGTGATTTTAGCTGGTACAAACATCCTCTATTGTTGAAAGGTTGCATGTTTGTAAATAAAGTTGTACTGTTACCAGCTTATTGCATCCTTTATACAAATGTATATTTTATTATTTTCTATTTCTATTTAATGATTTTAGTAAAAGTTCCATTTTACGATATTGATATAATATGGATTAAGAGTGTAACCATCCAAGTCTTTCCTTTAATTTTGTCTGATGCCATCAGTAGCCTTCTGGTTAGACTGTTGCTACCTTGAAGCAGAGTTCAAGTTTCTTTACAAGGTTCTTTGGTGAAAGCAAAGGGTACTATTAGATTATGTGTCCAAAAACAAGAGTGCCATTTACCAGAATAACAAAAAGTTAACATACTATACAGATAATTTCTTTTTACTCAGGCATGGGCTCTGCTGTGACTCTGAGAGCTTTGCACAGTTTTTTTGAGTGAGATGAAAGCCAAAGAGGAAAGTAAAACTAGAACCGTATATTGAAAGCATTAAGATTCTTATATGGTTGCTTCTAACTTATCTGTTTTCTGCTCCCACCCATTGATTCCATCACTGTGTATCCCTTCTACTGCCTGATATTGTAGAGAGCTACTAGCCCATAGATATTTCCTGATTCACTGCCCTATACAAATCTATCTTCAGATTCTGACCTCCTCTGTAAGTCTATGTTATCTTTTAGCACTGATGAAACCCACACATTTAACCTATGTTATCTTTTAGCTCTGATGATACCCACGCATTTAGCCTATGTTATCTTTTAGCTCTGATGATACCCACGCATTTAGCCTATGTTATCTTTTAGCTCTGATGATACCCACGCATTTAGCCTATGTTATCTTTTAGCACTGATGAAACCCACACATTTAACCTATGTTATCTTTTAGCTCTGATGAAACCCACGCATTTAGCCTATGTTATCTTTTAGCTCTGATGAAACCCACGCATTTAGCTTATGTTATCTTTTAGCTCTGATGATACTCACGTATTTAGCCTATGTTATCTTTTAGCTCTGATGATACCCACGCATTTAGCCTATGTTATCTTTTAGCTCTGATGATACCCACGCATTTAGCCTATGTTATCTTTTAGCACTGATGAAACCCACGCATTTAGCCTATGTTATCTTTTAGCTCTGATGAAACCCACGCATTTAGCCTATGTTATCTTTTAGCTCTGATGAAACCCACGCATTTAGCTTATGTTATCTTTTAGCTCTGATGATACTCACGTATTTAGCCTATGTTATCTTTTAGCTCTGATGATACCCACGCATTTAGCTTATGTTATCTTTTAGCTCTGATGATACTCACGTATTTAGCCTATGTTATCTTTTAGCGATGATGATACCCACGCATTTAGCCTATGTTATCTTTTAGCTCTGATGTTACCCACGCATTTAGTCTATGTTATCTTTTAGCTCTGATAATACCCACGCATTTAGCCTATGTTATCTTTTAGCTCTGATGAAACCCACGCATTTAGCTTATGTTATCTTTTAGCTCTGATGTTACCCACGCATTTAGCCTATGTTATCTTTTAGCTCCGATGATAACCACGCATTTAGCCTATGTTATCTTTTAGCTCTGATGTTACCCACGCATTTAGCCTATGTTATCTTTTAGCTCTGATGATACCCAAGCATTTAGCTTATGTTAACTTTTAGCTCTGATGATACCCATGCATTTAGACTATGTTATCTTTTAGCTCCGATGATACTGACGCATTTAGCCTATGTTATCTTTTAGCTCTGATGAAACCCACGCATTTAGCTTATGTTATCTTTTAGCTCTGATGATACCCATGCATTTAGCTTATGTTATCTTTTAGCTCTGATGAAACCCACGCATTTAGCTTATGTAATCTTTTAGCTCTGATGATACCCATGCAGTTAGCCTGTGTTATCTTTTAGCTTTGACAAATCCCAAGCATTGACTTCTCCACTTTGTGAAAATCTCCTTAGTGTCTAATACTAACTCCATTATAGCTGCATCCTGCGAGGTTTATAATGAATTTTGCCTTGGCCATTCTTCAGTATATTACACAGATAACTAGGAGCATTAGCCAATAGGCAGTTCAGTTCCATATCCTGGCTTTGGGCACTGGTTACAGTAATTAGGCATTCATAGCATTTTGTTGACAATGTCAGTTCAACCAACTCAAGGTGAACTTAAGGTTTCTTCTAACCTAAAAGATGCTGAACTTTTGAGGCATTCTTGGAAAAAATGGACTGTCACTCCAATGTACATGCAAAGACCTATCTAGGTAATCTAGACCACTCTTAATGCAGAGAACAAAGAATAAAATTGTGAAGACTAGAAAACACTGAATGCTGGAGAAACAAGGGACAAAAAATAAATAATGGATAAAGACATTAGCGTTTAATATTCTAATCACTTATTCCCAAACATTTACACTTTTGTACTGCGTAGAAGAAAAATACCTTTAGGAACTATTAGTATACATAATATACAAGTGCCTGGCTAATCTAAGAACATTTAGACCGTTCACATAGATTGCTGACAATGTGGCAGATTCACATCATCCATAACATATGTATTGCTTGTAAAAGGTGGTAAATTAAATGAACGAGTGTATCTCTATATCTAATTGCATAGTAATATTATGCTACCAGTTCCATGAAATTGTTCACTAATTGGGTTGCTTCTATTGTACAATGTTTAATGATATGTGTCCTGGGACGGAAGAGATTTATACTCCAGAGTCATTGGGTTTAATATAAAAAGGATTCATTATTTACAGACAAGAAATCATGTGGATCCCAGATGACAGACATTTATATGCCAGGCAGGTAAGGGACCGATATACCTCTTTTAACACAGGAATTATGTTACTTCTTCTTATTATATTTAACTATACAACCAGAAAATAGTAACTAAAATAGGAATCTGAAACCCGATAGATTGTGTACAATCATGAGACATTACCGAAAATTTATGGAAATTCATGACATAATTTGAAAGATGGCCATTTATTATTATTATTATAATTAATATTATTATTACTTATTTATAGGGCACCACACAATTCCCAGCTCCTTACAAAGCAGTAGTATAAATAAGGTAGACACAATTCAAATATAATCTTTCTATCTGGTGGACAATTTTTCAAACATGTTGTGGGGATGACATTTTTTGGAATAGCTGAATATTCAGAACTAACTGCCCCAGCACAGGTGTCAACCTCTACAGTTAATTTTTGATAAGTATCTGAATGACATAATAGAAGTGCGAAGGTTTCTGAAAGGCTGAACCCACTTCCTGGGACTAACCTTTTTCTTTGTTTAGGCAGTAATAGACAAATGGAATTTCAGTAATCTCTAAAACACATTTTCCTAAATTATAGTATAAAGATTTATCTCTGATCATAGATAAAACTATGCGGGCCTGACTGACAATTCTCTGTTTCCCTTTTTTTTTTTCCTTAATGAGGTGTCACAACTAATCTTCCTCTCCTGTCAATCCTCATCTACTGTGCATGTATGCAAAGCCTTCCATTGGGTCCCTGTTCCCTCCACAATAAATTCAAGTTGCTTACTGACCTATGAAGTAAGCCTCCCCCTCCTACATCTCTGACTTTGTCAAGACATACTCCCCTACATGCCCACTATGTTCTATCAATGACCTTCACCTCTCTTTCTCTCCTGTCACCATCTCACACGCCTCGCCTCTAGAACTTTTTCCGCACTGCTCCCCAGAGTTGAAACACCGTGCCATGTCCAACCAGACTTGCTTCCAACCTCAAATCTTTAAGCGCTCCCTCAAAATACATCTTTTCACTCTTGCCTTCCCTTCTCTATCTTAACCAACTTCCTCATGGCGCTCTACCGACCTTTTCCTCTCGATTCCCTTCACCCCTGTCTGTCTGCCTACTCATCTTCATTGTTAATTCTCACAAGTTTGGCCCTCTCTACCACTTATATCCTCATTCTTTCTGTAAGGTTTCCTTTATTCTAGTTGCTTCTTTTTATGTAGTTGTTTTCTTTGCTGTCTCTTGTATTGATTTTTACTGATTCTACTGTTTCTATTGCCCCCAACTTAAATTTGGTTTTGTTTGCTTTTTGTTGATTGTGGGGTGCTGCATATTCTGTGGCCACTTATGAATAAAATAAGATGATGATGATGCTGATAATGAGACATTAAAAAGGTCAACGGATATGACTAGATATTTATAGTGGCCACCTTGGCATTGAAGGTCAGCTTCCCTTCATTCCCTTGCTTGATCCAAATTAAGTTTTAGACCCTCTAAGGTTATGTTTTGTAAATATTTTTGGCCCTCACAACTTTTTAAAAAAATCAGAAATGAGGGAAAGAGGATATTTGTCAGTACCTGTAATAATCATTGAACTCTCTATATTTTATATAGACACAAAGACCACCATTGTTTTTACTAACAAACAAAAAAACCTCACTGGCTGATGATGTGGAAGGCAAAATTAAACATTAATTGAGATTATCTTTAATTCATATATTATTATTTATTAATTATAATTAATTTATTATTACATGATCTTACAATCTGGCTCCAGTTGACAAAATCTCTATTTGATGTGTCGAGCCTGTAATTAGTTAGCTTCTACATGTTGATTTATGTGGTCACTTTGAATATAGCTTCTGAAGGGATCTTTCTTCTTTCTGCAAATATATTAAATTCACAGCACTGGAGGGGGTCTGAGGTCAGCTAATACAAGTATAAAGCAAAATGTGTCCAGAAAATGTAAATAAATATAACATTTAATAATAAACTAGCTGAGGTACCCGGCATTGCCCGGGTTTAAATATTCAAGATATTACATTATCAATGAGTTGGATGTAATTGTCAACATTTTAAAAATAATTAGGAGCTTAGTATGTCTTCTGAGATCCAAAATTACCAGTTTGTGAAGTTTTTGTCCAAATCAATCCAGTGGAAGGCTCAAAACAAGCTCCCTGGGTCAACGTTCTGCCAGCGTACACCAATGGGAGGTGCGCCTGAGATCCTAACCCTCTAAAACCTGGCCAGGATCCAACTGGACCATCTCACATTGGTTTCATCCCAATCGGTGCAGGGGTGTCCAAATTCATAACCAGAAAGAAAAACAAACCAAATCTATCCAGTGGAAAGTCCAGAACAAGCTCCTTGAGTCAAAGTTCTGGCCAGCGTACACCAACAGGAGGTCCGACCGGGGCTTCAACCCCCTAGTATGTCTTCTTGGATTCAATGTTACCAGTCTGGGAAGTTTTCATCCTAATCTATACAGTGGATGGCCCAGAACAGGCTCCCAGCGTCAAAGAACTGGCCACCACACCAACGAGAGGTCCGACCGGAAACCTAACCCCCTTAAAACCTGGCCAGGGTCCAACTGGACTACCTCACATTGGTTTCATCCCAGTCACCGCAGGGGTGTCGAAGATATTTGCCAACGAACAAGCAAACAAACAAATATCCCTATTTATGTATATATATATATATATATATATATAAATATGGAGAGAGAGAGAGGGAGGGAGAGGGAGGGAGGGAGAGAGAAAGAGAGTGAAGCAGAGAGAAAGAGAGGGAAAGAGAGAGAAGGAGATATATATATATATATATATATATATATATATATATGTACAGAACCACATGAAATAAATATCTAAAAAATGCACTATAGTAATGAACAATTAAACAGATATTAAATAGGCAGTTTCAATCTATTTCTCTTTTTCTTAATGGAATCCACAAAATCACAATTTCATATTGACGGATAAAAAATACACATCCATGTGCCGGCAAATATATTATTATCTTGCCAAATCTCTTGGTTTAGTTCAAACTAACTGGATCTCTATTTGACCAGAAATTTCTGTTATAGGTCGAATTATATGTATAGTCTTTTCTTAAACACACCTCCGAGGCTCACAAATAAGCAGATTTAAAATTAAATGTGATGGACATGAATTATCAAAAAAGTAATTGCACTTATCTTTGGTGTCCTCAATCTGGAGACATTTTAGATACTTTGGCTGCTTAAAGCAGAGCTCTTAGGTTAATCGGAGGAAGAGAAGGAAAATCTCAATCCAGAAAACCAATGGCTGGTATAAACCTTCTCCATCCCGGGTCAATCCTGCTTCATTGGAGATAATATTTCTGAGAGACTCATTGTTCAGCTCAAAAATCTATTTTAAGTGATCTATGTTCAAATTTCATACCAATTCTTAACGTGTTTACCTGCATACAGGTGGAAAATCTGAATATAGAATGAGTGTAGAGTCTGTATAATGTACATTTTGAATACAGCACACACCTGTCTTCTACCTGGGTGTCATTGATTCAAAGTCTCGGCCAGATTACTCTCATTTTGAGAAGAGAATGTAAGTGTACGTACTTCTTAAAAAACTATGAATTCTTTCTACCCACAAGGTTGCAAATGTTCAAGGAGAAGGTCTTCAAAGATCATCAGAGGTTTTATGAGCAAGGGTATAGTTGAGATTAATGGTATCCCTCAATCAGCTATCTATTTATTTTTATACTATGTTTTTATTAGTAATAACAATGTACTTATTTCGTTTTATAGATATGATATAGTAACATGGTAACATAGTAACATAGTTGATGAGGTTGAAAAAAGACACCAGTCCATCAAGTTCAACCTATTTTGGATCTGCTGCGATCCTGCACTTATATTTGAAATTAATCCAGAGTAAGCAACCGCCAATCTGTTTCAATTTTGAAAATCCCCCCAGACTCAATATTGCAATCCAATTTTTACCCTATATCCACTACTATCCTTTATTTTAAATTAACGGTCGTATCCCTGGATACACCTTTCCGCTAAAAATTTGTCTAACCCTTTCTTAAACATATCTATTGAATCTGCCATCACAACCTTCCCTGGCAATGAATTGCATATCTTGACTGCCCTTACTGTAAAGAACCCCTTCCTTTGCTGGTTGTGAAATGTCCTCTCCTCTAACCTTAGGGGAGGACCACGTGTCCTGTGTATGGTCCTTGGGGTAAAAGTTCCCATGAAAGCTCTCTGTATTGACCCCTAATGTATTTGTACATAGTAATCATATCTCCCCTTAGACGACTCTTTTCTAAAGTAAACATGCCTAAACTGGCTAACCTTTCCTCATAACTTAATGACTCCATACCCTTAATCAATTTTGTCGCCCTTCTCTGAACCCTTTCTAGATCCAAATTATCTTTTTTATAGAGTGGTGACCAGAACTGTACTGCATTTTCAAGATAAGGTCTTACCAACGATTTATACAGTGGAAAAATTACACTGTCTTCCCTTGCATCTATGCCCCTTTTTATGCATGCCAATACTTTCTTTGCCCTTGCAGCTGCTGCTTGACATTGAGCGCTATTGCTAAGTCTACTGTCTACGAGCACTCCCAAATCCTATTCCATTATAGATTCTCCTAAATTAATTCCATTTAATTTATAGATTGCGTTCTTGTTTTTGATCCCTGAATGCATAACCTTACATTTATCTGTGTTAAACCTCATATTCCATTTGGCCGCCCAATCCTCTAGTTTATTTAAGTCCCTCTGTAGAGAAGCTACATCTTGCTCTGATTTTATTACCTTACAGAGTTTAGTGTCATCTGCAAAAATAGAAACTTTACTCTCTAAACCATCACCAAGGTCATTAATAAATATATTAAAAAGGAGTGGTCCCAGCACGGAACCTTGAGGTACTCCACTTAAGACCTTTGACCAATTAGAAAATGTTCCATTTATCACAACTCTCTGTTCCCTATTCTCTAACCAGTTTTCGATCCAAGTACAAATTTTGATTTCTAGACCCAGTTCCCTTATTTTGTAAACCAACCTCTTGTGTGGCACTGTATCAAAGGCCTTTGCAAAATCTAAGTAGACCACATCTACTGTCCTGCCCTGGTCTAAGTTCCCACTAACTTCCTCGTAGAAACTAATTAGATTAGTTTGACATGACCTATCCCTCACAAATCCATGTTGATTCCCACTAATAATTTTATTGCGTGCCAAGTAATCCTGAATACTGTCCCTTAAAATACCTTCCAGTAGTTTCCCCACTATTGATGTCAGGCTTACAGGTCTATAATTCTCTGGTTGTGATCTCGTCCCTTTTTTAAACAACGGCACCAGATCTGTTATTCGCCAATCCCTTGGTACTGAGCCTGATGAGATTGAATCTCTGAAAATTAAGAATAGCGTTCTAGCTATTTCCGAGTTTAACTCCATAAGGACCCTTGGGTGTATGCCATCTGGACCTGGAGCTTTATTTATCTTAATATTCTTCAGTCGCCTTTGGACTTCTTCCTCTGACAACCAAGTATTAATTAATGGCATGGTTTCATTTCCATTTTTATGTATTACTCCTGTCATTTGTTCCTCTCTGGTAAATACTGAAGAAAAGAACGTGTTTAATATCTCTGCTTTTTCCTTAGTATCATTTATCAATTCACCCATCTCACTTCTTAGGGGTCCTATATTATCTTTTTTAATCCTTTTGCCATTTATATACTTAAAAAACTTTTTGGGGTTCGTCTTACTTTCTTTTGCAACGTGCCTTTCATTTTCTAATTTAGCCAATCTAATTTCCTTTTTGCATGTTTTATTACATTCCTTGTACCTATGGAAGGACTTCTCTGACCCTTCAGACTTAAACAATTTAAATGCACGCTTCTTCCTTTGCATTTCATTCCCTTACCTTTTTATTTAGCCACATTGGTTTAGACTTAATTCTTTTAAATTTATTTCCCATAGGAATGAACTTATAGGTGTATGTTTCCAACAACATTTTAAAGACAACCCACATTTCTTCCGTATTTTTTCCTTCAAAGGCTTTGTCCCAGTGGATGCTCTTTATAGACTCCTTTAGCATATTCAAATTTGCCTTTTTAAAGTTTAAAGTCCTAGTTGATCCCTTATACTGTTGTTTCTGGAAACTAATTTCAAATGAGACAATATTATGATCACTGTTTCCCAAGTGCTCCTTTACTTGAATATTTGATATTACGTCTACATTGTTTGTTATTACTAGGTCCAGTATAGTCCGGTTCCTAGTTGGTTCCTCAACTAATTGGGACATGTAATGGTCTTTTAGCGTGCTCAGAAACCTATTTCCCCTAACTGTACCGCAGGTCTCAGTACTCCAATCAATGTCCGGATAATTAAAATCCCCCATAATTAAAATTTGACCTAGTTGTGTAGCCTTTTCAATTTGCTGTAGAAGTTGGGCTTCCTCAATCGTACTAATATCTGGCGGTTTATAGCATATCCCTATCAGAAACTTCTCTGAACTTTTTCCTCCGCTGGATATTTCCACCCACAATCCCTTTATATTATCACCAATATTCTCGTATATAACTTCCTGAATACTTGGTTTTAATTCTGGCTTAATATAAAGACATCCTCCTCCTCCCTTTTATTTACCCTATCCCTCCTGAAGAGAGAATAGCCTTCAAAGTTGACTGCCCAGTCATGTGTATCATCCCACCAGGTCTCAGTAATACCTATACCTATAATACCTATTATTAGTGAGAATGGGAACACATATAAAACTGCAGTAGATGTTGGGTGGTGTGGTTATAAGATAGCACAGAAAAGTGCCTTGGGGAGCTCAGTACAGAGAGAAATCTACTGAGTAGCAGTAAATCAAGTACTGCTAGAAAGACAGGAAGTGACAGCTCCACATCTCCTGATTCTCATAGTTAGCAATTAAACGCTATCAGCATTAAGGAACTCTCAGGTCCCATGCTGGTACATTTCCTGACTTGCCCTTGCAAGTCTCCTATGGCATAAGGGAATTGCTATTGGCATGCATAAGCCCACATATAAAATGATGTGTCTTTTCTGGCATGGTATGGCTGCTCCTCCACCACAGTTGTTAGGTGTTTCATGCCACCTGGCACCACCTTGTTAGGACTCTGCCTTTATCTTGTATCTGGCTGCAGTACCGCTATACCACCAGAGGTGCAGCTGTTCTACCATTTAACATTTTCCCCTCACTGGTAGGAGTTAATCTTCTTCTGTTAATTATCCGCACCTGCCTCATTGACTATTCATGCCTGTCCCTCACCATGCACCTTGCTGATCATTGTTTGTTTTTTCTTGGACTACCTGAATTGCTACATTCTGTTGCTGTGAAATCCTTGTTCCTGTCTGTTACTGCTGGTCAATAACCACTTACTACTCACCGGTACCCAGTCACACCTGGATTTTAACCTGAAAACTGTCTCGTGCATCAGACATACTGCAAACTATCAGTTCCTGTGAATTCCTGGTTGTTGCTGTTAATCATTGTTTAGCTATGTTACTTGTATATGCTGTGTTGTATTCATTATCATTTATTTGTTATCCATCCACACTGGATGTTTGTTTATGTACCCAGCCTTACATGGTCTGTGTTTACTTTGCATTACCTGGATTGAGTTCTCGCTACAATAAAAAAGTGTATGTTTTCATTATATTCCTGACTCCATGGCTATCAGTACAAGGATCTAGTTTTTGAAATAGAAGTGTAACACACCTGACGCCATTGCAGGTCTTAAATTTGTGACTTGTGAGTTTCAGCCATATAGTTGAATTGTGCAATGAGTCACATGTATGATTACAGCAAGCTGCATTCTTTCATCTGTTGAGCTGCTGCTAGAAATTAGTTTCCAATTCCTGAGACTAATTCCAAGTCTACATAAGAAGCTTTCTGTGAACAACCATTAGTTTATTGAACC
Organism: Mixophyes fleayi; assembly: GCF_038048845.1. Taxonomy (NCBI): domain Eukaryota; kingdom Metazoa; phylum Chordata; class Amphibia; order Anura; family Limnodynastidae; genus Mixophyes; species Mixophyes fleayi. Next base: position 11,629,557 of record NC_134405.1, on the reverse strand, counting down.
AGCTTATTTGAACCTGAGTTGCTGAAAACTCCTTGAACTGATTACCTGTGTTTGACTTTAGTTTGTACGACTGCCCAACTGCATCTTGACCCATTGGCTTCAGACTACTAACTCCTCTGGCTTTGGTCCCCTCGCTATTCTTTGGACTTGGACTCCTGTTTTAGTCTTAGACTCCTCTGCTGGTACAAAACGGTACAGAGACCTAAAATATCATATCCGTTCACTTTAAAATTGCCATTGCCTGTTTCTGTATATTCAGTCAACATATTTTATAAATGAAGATCTGGTATTTCTTCTGCCACACAATTACAACTACATAGACCTGTCAGAAACTATAAACTGAAAGAGCTGAATAACCTGTCTGATTTCAAAGATGGGTCTCCTATGATTAATGGCTTGTAGCTAGTCTGGATCAGTTTTATTTCACACACACACACACACACACACACACACACACACTTACACTTACACTTACACACGTACACATACTGCAAGTGAAACTAAAACATTCCAAATCTTTGCTGCAATGGTCAAATAGTTTTATTACAAACAACTGTTCTGCTAGAGGAGTTTACAGCCAGTCTGTTGCCTCCTCTGAGCACATACTATGGTCCTAACGAAACTCCTCAACCTGTACCAAGTGTTTCATGTAACAGGAAAATAATGTGTTAATTGCATTTCCTTCCAACTTTTCCTAACTTCAGGTTGTATTGTGTATTTCCTGACATTATGTGCCACATTGTATTTTCTTTTTGCTTTACATTTGCAAAATAGAGACTTTTCTTTTTCCACTACAGAGAAAGAAAACAATGGACATCATAAATACGACGCAAGTGAGAGTGTTTGCGCTTTCTGGACTTACAGACAATGAAAAACTTGTTCCATTCCTCTTCATGTTCTTCTTGCTTGTTTACATGGTGACTATAGTTGGCAATGTTGGCTTGATGTCTGTTGTCAGTAAGACCTCCAAACTGCACACTCCAATGTACTATTTCCTGAGTTACCTCTCTATGGTTGACCTCTGCTACTCCTCAGTAATAACACCTAAGATGCTTTTTGACATTTTGTCCAATATAAAATCCATTTCATTCAACGGTTGTGCTTTTCAGCTCTTCTTCTTTGGTGCCCTAGCAGTCACTGATGCTCTCCTACTCTCAAACATGTCATATGATCGATATATTGCTATCTGCCATCCTCTCTCTTATGTCTCAATAATGACAAAGCAAAAATGTCTGTGTCTGGTTCTCCTTGCTACATTCATTGGCTTCTTTCTATCTTCAGTGCAGACCAGCTGTGTATTCAGTCTACAATTTTGTGGATCAAATCTTATAGACCACTTCTATTGTGATGTCCGTCCTTTGCTCACATTGTCCTGCTCTAGTACTCTCCCATGTGACATGGTAACTGTTTTCTGCACATGTTCATGTGGTATTGGATCTATGATGACAGTCCTGATCTCTTACACTCTAATAGTTTCTTCCATTTTACGGATCAATTCTGCTAAGGGTAGGCAGAAAGCATTCAGTACATGTTCTTCACATCTCATGTGTGTTTCCATCTTCTACGGGACAGTTTTCTTCATTTACTTACGTTCTTCTAACAGTGCATTTGAGAAACGAGACAAGGTGGTCTCTGTCTTCTACTCAGTAGTGATACCAATGTTGAATCCACTTATATACAGTCTGAGGAACCAAGAGGTGAAAAGGGTCATCATGGAACCAGTGCAGAAATGTCATTGAGTTAGACAAAATGTTCAGCTAGTCCACATGAGCTTTTTCTTGAAGTGTGTTCCAAATGAAACTCGGCTCAAGAACGCTTCCATTAAAATGGTGCAACGCAGCGATCCATTGATATTGATGCGTTACATGGGGGCAACATAATTTTTTGCTTTGACATCTAAACCACGTATTACATTACCTAATCCTTGGGGATATCGTATATAGCACAACATAAAGGGCAAATGATCTATTCCCCATGTGTTCTCAAGTTGTGTTCCCTTTTGAAATGTGGAGACACCATATTTCAAGTAAGAATTGTAATAATAAGAGGTGTGGTTACCTGATGACAACATATAAAGACATACTGCTTTCATTGACTACATTTTCCACTTCAATTAATAGATCATGAAAATATTTCACAACTGGTTCCGCATTTTCGGGTAAATATCTTTCAAGTTTCTCAAAGGCAGCTGGAATGTCGTTCGGGGGCAAAAAGAGAAGGACTTGCAAATGACTCATGCAGAGTGCAAAACCAGGGTCAGTGCCATACAGCTGAGCTAATCCTGCTGTCTGGATGCTTCAGTGAAGGCTCTGACCCAGGTGAAACAAGCAACATATATGGTGGCAGTTTCCAAATTTGAGCTGGGTGGCATTTATTGAAGCAAAATCGGTGAAGACTTATTGCGGTGCCAGGGCGATGTCAAATTCCATCCATCCCCCAATATGCCTCCTTGAGTTTTTCTAAATTTTCCTCAGTCATAACCAGTAAAATGCATTCTCTCCCAAATGGGGTGTCCTTCACGAGAAATTGCTCGCCATGGATTTCTTTAAAATTGTCGGGAATATTGATCTCATTTTTAGAGGTTGGCTTTGCATGTCAGTGAGTCTCACCCTCTTCACCGATTGCCTGAGAGCAGATCTATTTGGCATGTACACTGTGCTTGTTGATGGCATTTCTGCTGTCACACTTTGTATGATCTGTGCCAGAGTCTCCACCGCATGCACATTGCCTGATGTTGTGTCTTGCTCTGGCCACATCAGTTCTTTCTGTCCTCGTTGCGTGGTTATGTCCTGTGTGTCAGATGACTTTGCGGCTAGTGGCAAATTTATCGTTGATGGCCCATGCTTGACAACTGTCATTCTTGAACTCGCTGCATCGCCAATACCACCTTTATCCATGCTGTTTGTTCTTGGTGAAAAGAAATCCATCGATGTTAATTAGATTTCTACCTGTTTGAGACGGCACAAGGGAAACGGATTCGGTCGCCATAATTTCTATAGAATAATCTGCGTCTAAAGAAATTCCTCCAATTTGCTGAGATTGTTCACAAAGGTGGATACCAGCGGAATGGCAATCAGTATCCCAAAGCGGTATATAGCAAAATCCGTTCTCTGTAAAAGAGTCAGGCAAAGCCAGATAACCAGCATGAATTAGCAAGCTTATTCAATAGTAATAAGTGGCGATTTGACTGCTGTCACGGACACTTTTTTTAGTGAGTAAGGTGAGCTCAGACTATTTACCTACATTACATAACTATTTATACTATGACAGATAGTCTGATTGATAACACAAAGTTGCAGATGTCATCCTGTGTGTCTCTGCAGTAATTTAATGTTTGTTATTCAATTAGTTTACACTTCTAACAGAGACACAGTCAGTTGACATGGTCATGTGAACTTTATAACCTTGTAAATTTGGCGACAGGTTTTCAGTTTGTTAATATGTGCAGACTGTAACGTACAGACAAATGGCAGTTCTTGCCAAACAATGTGTGTAATTTGTATTATAACAAAGTTACGATCAGATGCCATACATGTGTGTAATACAACGTTATTCAATATATTATAAATTAACTTTCTATAATAAACACAACTTTGTGTTTAGATTTATTATTATTGTTTAAAACTTTGGAAGTTGTTTTGCAACAATAAAATACACATTCATTACACTGTGGGGGGTTACTGACAATGTAATGTTAATAAATCTTACTATAAACATTATGTACCGTGTTTTCTGTGATTTTTAAACAAGTTTTTAATAAAATAATAATTGTATTTAATTATATAATTTCAATTGAGTACTATTGCAATTAATGCCCATCCTTGGAGGGCACACTATATAATTGATTCTGTTTGTACACACTTACTTTAATTAAATGTTTTATTATATATTTATCATTTATACAATATTGCATAATAAATCTTCACCAGTCTAAGATGCAATCGAAATTAAAATAACAGTAATGAAGTACACTAGTTTTCATTACCAGTTTTTAACATTAACTATAAACTTGTATTGTGTATATTCCGCTATTAGATCTTTAAAATATGTGTTTTATTATTTTAGGCAGCAGGTCATTAATAATATTCTTAAAATCTTACTATGTAAGTAATATACTTCTAATTTCATAGTCTATTTATAAATATAATGTTGGTCAATGATGTCATAACATCCTTATTTTGGGTTTGAGATATATATATATATATATATATATATATATATATATATATATATATATATATACATATATATTCATGTATTGTGCAATGATTTTGGGGTGGAAATTAAACAATTAATTTAGACTATGTACAGTGTTATCTCCGAAATGAAGAACAAACCCATGGTATTCATTTTGAAAGGTGATGTTAATATTTAAAGCACCCAATTGCAATTAGCTCCCTCTCTACACTTATGTATTCTAATAAATTGCATATGAAAAACAACTAAGAATGAATTTAATGAACAAACAGTGTAATTTAAACTTAATAATATATACTAAAATCTAAATTTAGCAAAATAGATTAATATTTATTGATTAATATCAATAAAAAACATTGTACAATGATTAATTGTTGCCTAAAAGTTTCTTGTGAACGTGTTAAAATGGTTAATAAAATTTTGTAGGATGGTGTCAAATTTAGGGCAGTCTTTTTTATTTTCAGTACGTGTTATGGATTTTCAAATGCAACTTCCAGGGCTCAAACGACACAAATGCAGAATAAATCTGTAGAGAATTTGTAGAAATTTTCCATTCTTAAGTTATTTTATATTATCTTCATGATGATATTCAGTCAATGTGTGAAGTTGACTTTGTAACACCTGTAAAAATGAATGACAATAAATAAAATTAGTGCATCATATATTTTTAGCTAGCATTACACAAGATTATAACGTGGTAAATAACAATTTAAAACAATAAGGTTTAAAGTGTGACGATTTATAAACATTTAGATATAAAAAATATGTCTAGAACTAATTTTTTTTAAAAGATATTTGGATTTAGAAATGCAGATTATTTAATTTGTCTTCAGTCAGTATCTTGTGAGTTGAAGAGGTTCTCTTACAATACACTTTAGTAGACATTCTAGAATTGTAGTTCCAATGTCTGTCAATAGATAATAAAAATCAAAAAAATGAACCATACAGATACTATCATCATCATCATCATCATCATTTATTTATATAGCGCCCCTAAATCCGCAGCACTTTACAGAGAACTCAATCACGTCAGTCCCTACCCCATTGGGGCTTACAGTCTAAATTCCCTAACACACACACATACACACACACACACACACACACACAAACCGGAGCACCCGGAGGAAACCCACGCAAACACGGGGAGAACGAACAAACTCCTCACAGATAAGGCCATGGTTGGAAATTGAACTCATGACCCCAGTGCTGTAAGGCAGAAGTGCTAACCCCTTAGCCACCGTGCTGCCCGGTACCAGATGTTAATTAAAGATGGAGACAAGACAAGAAGCCTGTGAGAGGCTAGGTAGGGGTAAAACAGTCAACGAAAGAAATGTAAACAACAAAAAACAACATGGAGTGAAGGACAGATATATGTGTGATCCCAAGTGTAATTACCTCAATGATGAGCCTGTTCTTTTATCTTCAATAATGAGGCACGGTTGGCGGCTGGCACAGTTACAACATTACACCTAGAAAGTGGCATAAAAGGCCTGTGAGAGAACTCATGTTCTCAGCAGCAAAATAGTCCACATATCACTGAGATGGTCAAAGAAAGAAATCTAAAAAACAAAAAACAGCATGGAGTGAAGGACAAAAATATGTCTGATCCCAAGTGTAATTTACCTGATATGGAGCTGTGCCACAGGCCTATAGGTTGTTCTCTCCTCAATGATGAGCTGGTTCTTCTGTGGAAGTTGTCTGGTGTTCACTTTCTGTTTCATCTGTTTGCGTTGCTGACTCCAAGGTTGGTACCCGAGCATGTTGGGAATGGGTCACAGCACTCTCTTGGACATTTCTTCGCATCATGTCATTTACCATGAGTTGCAGACTTGTGGAAACTGCAATGCTCACTACTGACGCCTGTTGCTGTGTGATCCACATTTCGTTCACAGTTGCCCACATTTGATGCTGTGACATTTGGATGTTCCTGAGTGCTGTAGAATGTTCCATTTGATGCCCCTGGTTCAAAAGTGTTTGGGCAAAGAGATTCTGATTTGCCAAAATTTGTCTCTGATTGTCCAGAACCATGTGAATCACCAAGGAACAAATGATTTGTTCCTGTGAACTTGCATAGTCACGACCTTCTTACTCAGGCTGTGTTGGTTCAGGTGAAATGTTTGGAACTTACGCTTCTGATGGTGGTGTGTTCATCAATTCTGATCTTTCTTCAGTAGTGTCCGTGACCTCAGTTGTGCCGGAGAACACCTCTTCAGGTTGCATGGTGTCCGGAAACTGAACTGTGGCTTGCTCAGATATAGGTTGAGTGGTGTCCTCTGCATCTATTGCTGCTGTGTGGGCTTCAGTTTCCAATGTATAGACTTCTTCTGTTGGATGGACTTCAATGGACACATCCTCCAAATCCATCACAATGTCCACAGTACTTCCATGCTCAGGTATTTTCTCAACAAAATGTCTGCTTCTCTTAACTGATTAAAGAGAGGAAATATTGTTCTTTTTGAATGGAAATTTGTGGCAGTATATATGATAGCATCACAAATTTCACGGTAGTATGTAGTACTTTTAATACCTCACACAGATGAAACTGAAGAACCAGATGATTATTCATGTCCAATGAATTCCCTGCTTTCTTCTGAGTCATGGACAGACGCCTCAATGATCCTTGAAGTTGGTGTATCTGAAATTATAATGTTTTTTAGTTTGGAGGGTATTTAATTACCAGCTTACAGGTAAATAATAAATAAGGTACAATTACCTGTTGAGGTACCAGTGGACCTCTTCCTCATGCTTCGGCTGCAGACCCTTGACTTTGATTTTTTAACTGTAATGAACTAAAGAAGAAATTAAATATTAATTGGGGGAAAATATTGTGAGTGCTGTGTTAAAGGTTGACAAACGTGCTGCGGGGAACAGTATGTCTAAATGTAACACAATAAATAAGATTTTGTCACATGAAATGCTTTTGAAATAATATTCACACCAAGCAATATTTAGTAAGGGAAAAAAGCCCAAACTTGAGAATTACATTGGCAGATTGTCAATAGTATGTGACATGTTCTGTATTAAGTTTCTTCAACAGGTGGATTTGGATTATATGTGTGGGTCAGGCATGTCCAAGATGTACTATAAATGTGAATGTAAAAATATCATAAAAAAGGTTTTTAGGTGCTAAAATAAAATATTTTAGAAAACAAAGTTGCAAACTGAAAATATTAGGAAAATATTACATTGTCATATATGGTTTCAGAAATAAATATTACTTATATTAACAAATTACGTTACATTATCAATGAGGGAAAGTAAGTTGTCTTACCACTTTAAATGAAAACAATAAAAAGCTTATCATAAAACTGCAGTTTCCATTTTGGAGTCTTCACAGGAGATATAGCTTCATCCAATGTGTTCAGGTGATCACGCAATTTTGCTGCCATTGGTTCAAGGAGACATTGTGTCTCTTCTTACCATGGGATAGTCGGGATGTATTCAAAATCATGGACTTGGTACTCTTCTGGCAATCACGGAACTCCTTCTTACAAGTTTCCGTAGTTCTAGGGTTGCCAGGGTTGATCTCCTTATCTTGCTCCTCACGTGATAGCTGGTCTTCATACCCTTCATACAATGCAATTATTAATTATTATTTTTAAAAATATTGTAGGATTATACATTATTACACAGCACTTATCTTTATTGTTACCTTGTGGTTGTGACTTAAGGTGTTGTTTTTTTGGGGTGGGTAAATTTAAGCACATGTAATAAGATAGTTGTTCTATTTACAAAGCCACAAAACATGATTTACAGGAAATTAATAAAAAAAAAAGTAAAGAATAATAAAATAAAAGAGGATTATTTAGGAAGATTTGGTATTTAAACTGAGTAAGGGCAGTATATAGTAGGAGTCTAAATAGAAGTGGAAAACATAGGCAGTGAAATAATAGTCTTTAAGGCTTAGTTGGGTGTGGCTCACAAGCCAGTCCTTGCTACATGTAAGCCCCTATGCCTGGGAGATGAGTGCATCTGATTGTAACTTCATTTTAACATTGTTTAAAGCATATTGAAATATATTTTGCATATACAGTATACATGGATAGTAAAGTTTAATGAAAGTAAACATATGTGAGCATTAATACTGAGGTGAGTTAAATTGTAGATTTTTCAAGGAAATTTTTAATATTAAACCTGACTGTTTATATGGACCTTGACAATGGTGTGGGGGGGGGGGGTGGATGTTTAGGGGAATATGTAAAAATATCCCTTTCTTATATGGGAAACCAAAATTTTATTTTCAGCATCTCTAAACCGGGGTCCACGATTTGATGTGCTGGGCCCCTCGTCAACATCATCATCCTCGGTCGCATCCTGGTCACTTATGTCCTGTTCCTTTTCTGCCTCAGGAATGGCAGAAGTTGATGGAGCTGGAACGGGTTCGGGACTCAGGACCACTGTTTCCTCTTCTCTGGAGTCTTGAAGTCGTCGATCTTCCTCGGCCTTGTCTTGTGAAGAAACACACCGCCTACGCTCTCTAGACATATCACAGAATAAAAGATACATTTTTCTATGAAAAAAAGCAGTATTTGTTCTCAGGAATTCGGTTCTGGAATGAAGCGCTCTACAAACGGATACTCTGCAGTACTGGAAAATGAGTCCAGGAACCTTTAACAGGGTCACTAAAGCCAGATGCACCACAATAACCACCAAGCTCGTCAGAATCGTAGAAATGGCAGCGTGCACATTCACGCCAAAGATTTTTAAAGTAGGGGTTCGGAGATGCAAAATGTATCAATTTTATGTTAATCATTTGCATCATGACATTAATATATTCAGATTTCTGTGATGTCATCTGTGTATTAGGACTACAAGTACCTATTCATTTATTTGAACAAATGTGACTTTATTGAAAGGACAATTTAAATGGTATGGTTGATTAATAATTGTGTTTCTAAATAAAAATGAAGTTAACTGAGAAAATGAATATAGTATTTATTTTTAAAAAAAATGTCCGCAAGGTTTAATTTGACTTATGGGCATACTGTTGAAAGATTTATGTGTAGGTATTTAATATTTCGGTATATTCTGTGTGTCATTTTTAATGCCTGACTTGTTTTGGTGTTGTCGATTATTATTATTTCTGTCGATTTTTATGTATGTCATTTTAATACATATTTCGGTATTAGTGTAATTTATTTGGTATGGTAGGAATTAGCTAGGTCCTGATTTGTATTAGTATGTATTATGATGGTTTAGTAATTTTTTTGGAGGTATGTTTTCTGTAGGTGTTTTACATATGTAGTGCAGCACAGTGTGTAAATGGTTAGCACTTCTGCCTCACAGCGCTGGGGTCATGAGTTCAATTCCGACCATGGCCTTATCTGTGTGGAATTTGTATGTTCTCACCGTGTTTGCGTGGGTTTCCTCCGGGTGCTCCGGTTTCCTTCCACACTCCAAAAACATATTAGTTCTTTAATTGGCTGCTGTCAAAATTGACCCTAGTCTGTGTCTGTCTGTGTGTGTATGTTAGGGAATTTAGACTGTAAGCTTCAATGGAGCAGGGACCGATGTGAATGAGTTCTTCGTACAGCACTGCGGAATCAGTGGTGCTATAAGAATAAATGGTGATGATGATGATAGTGAATATATGTGTCGTCATTTTGATTGTAGACATGTTTAAATGCCAGTGTTGTAATAGTGTCTTCATTGACTGAGTTGGCTAAAATATTGTGTCTAAATATTAGCGATCTGTATTTTTGCGCCTAAATTAGTGGCATCCGATTAATCAGCGTCGCAAATATGACTACCACCGATAAGATGCATGTAGAATAAATCTACTATGCTAGAACTGAAACAGATATGAAGGAAATGAGTATAATTCCTCCAAATACCATCATCATTGCCATTTATTAATAAAGCACCACGACTTCTGCAGTACTGCACAGAGAATGATTGTAATTTACATCGGTCCCTGCCCCATTGGAGCTTACAGTCTAAATTCCCTAACACGTAGACACACCCTATGGAGAATTTTGACAGCAGCCAATTATCCTACCAGTATGTTTTTGGAGTATGGGAGGAAACTGGAGCACCCAGAGAAAACCACACACAAATACAGGGAGAACATACAAACTCAACACAGATAAGGCCATGGTTGGGGAATGAACTCATGACCCCAGTGCTGTGAGGCAGAAGTGCTAACCACTGAGCCACTGTGCTGCATATCTCTGTGTATCTGAACTGCCCATGACAAACCTGAACACATTTAAAAATAAATCCTACTCAAATTTGAAAACATGGCATGATAAAATCAGTGCAACATTGTACTCAGAAGGTGGCCATCAACGTTTATTGTTCAGGAGCTAATTATTGGTTTTAATTTAATTTTTCTTATAACAGATTGTGACTATTGAAGTGTAGTCAATTCCCCCATAGATAGAAGCTGATAATACTTGTTACATTTATTAGCTGAGTTTGTATAATGCTTCACCAATCTAGTAAAGGTGTCAATGCAAGGATATGATCTCTGTGAATTTAGATCACTTTTAAGATGTAGAGGTCATGATATTGGAATAAGTTTAAATTCAATTCAATTCAAATTTCAACTGAATTTGAATTTGAATAAAATGTTTTAAAGGTCATTAAAAAAGTAATCAGTTTTATGACATGATTATTAGCATCTTATTATGTATAAATTGTCCGAATGTATAAACGGACAGACAAACAAACCAAATCTATCCAGTGGAAGGCTCAGAACAGGGTCCCCGGGACAATGTTTTGCCCAGTGTACACCAACGGGAGGTCCGACCTGGACACTAACCCCCTTAAAACCTGGTCAGGATCCAACTGGGCCACCTGGCATTGGTTTCATCCCACTCTGTGCTGTGGTGTCCGAATGTATAAACGGACAGACAAACAAACCAAGTCCATTCAGTGGAAGGCCCAGAACAGGCTCCCTGGGTCAAAGCTTTGGCCTGCATACACCACGGATTCAACTAGACCACCTCGCATTAGATTCATTCCAGTCAGTACAGGGGTGTCCGAAAGCAAACTAACCAAATCCATCCAGTGGAGGTCCCGGCTTCTCCTGTCAAAGTTCTGGCCAGCGTACACCAACGGAGGTCTGACTGAGACCTATACCACCTACTATGTCTTCTGTTATCCAATGTTTTGAAATTTTTGTTAAATCCATCCAGTGGAAGGCTCAGAACAGACTCCGCGGGTCAAATTTCTGGCCAGCGCACACCAACGGAAGATCCGACTGGGTCTCTAAATCCCTTAATATCTCACCCTGATCAAACTGGAACATATTTTATTGGTTTCATCCAAATTGGTGCAGGGGTGTGAAAGATATTCACCTATAAACAATCAAACAAACTTCTTTTATATATATGGATTATTTAAACGTATACCAATGATTTCAAGTATGTGTAGAAAGTCAAATAATATGAAAATTATTCCAGAATATACGTATATGCAAGTTAATTTGAGAAAACAGGAGGGTGAGTGATTCCTTGTAGTTCTGTATGAAAAATACAGGCATTTGGCACAATCCTCTATGTATTTTCGTTGTACCTTGTTTATATATCTAAGTCTTCTTTAGTTTTTTAATGTATAATGTGGTCAAGATTGATAAAAGGGAGGAATGTTGATGAAGCCAATTTGATTGACACAGTATAAACTGTTTATGGCTAATATTGTATAAACTATGCAATAAAATATTCTTAGATTTTATGTTTTCATTTCTGTTCTCTTCAGGATGAAGCTGGGAAGGGGTCAAAGGTTGTATTCTTAGTGGCAGAAGGACAAACGTGTTTACCTTAGGTTTAAAGAACAATGAGAAAAGTCAAGCTAGATAAAGTGAAGTGAGATTCACGATACCACTAATTACAACAATGTTGGTATATGTTCTTTATCTCAAGGTAGCCAATGTTTATTAGAAACATCTTTACCATATTAGGAAACTGTAAATAAGAGTATATATAGATCATTACATTGTATTACAGAGGGTGTTAAAATGAATAAAAGCTTGTGCTTGTATGCAAAAGGGGAGACTTCTCTCTGCTTGATGTGAAAAGAATAAAGACTTCATATGTACTTCACAAGACTTTGAAAATACTTTTTACCTTATTAACCCGTATTCATCAACGCACGTATCCTCAGATCCATTTCTTGCTGAATATGGGAGTATGCAGAGCTGATTTAAAGGCATTTTAAAACTAACGCAATTTGCGCTCAGTCCCCAAATTACTGGATCTGTTAAGTACAAGCATTTTATGTGTGAAGTCAAATTGACAACAGATTAAGACATTTATAAATTAAGATCAGGACCAGATCATCATTATGTTGGCAGCTTTAATCTTAGGGTTGGATAATATTTTTTGCATTACGTCAAAATCAATGCTAACATGTAAGACATTAGAGTTTAGTATTCGAATCCCACATCCCCAAACCTTAACGCTTTTCTACTATCTAGATGAAAAATACCATTTGGTACTATTGGTATACATTATATAAAAATGCCTGGCTAATCTAAGACCATTTAGACCATTCACATAACATAGGTATTGTATGTAAAAGATAAGGTAGATGAATTAAATGAAATAGTGTAGCTCTATTTCTAAGTGCAGAAAACTATTATTCTACCAATTCTGTGAAATTGCTCACTAATTGGGTTGCTTCTAATGTTCAATGTCTAATGAAATGTGTCCAGGGACAGAAGAGATTTATACTCCAGAGTCATTGGGTTTAATATATAAAGGTTTCCTTATTTACAGACAAGAAATCATTAGGATTACAGACAATTATATGCCAGGCAGGTAAGAGACCAATTTACCTCTCTTAACACAGGAATTATGTTTCTTATTATTATTATTATTTTTATTATATTTAACCATGCAACCAGAAAATAGTAACTGAAATACAACTCTGAAACCTGATAGTTTGTTTACAATCATGAAACTTTACCGAACATTTATGAAACTTGGTGACATAATAGGAAAGACAGTTATTTATTAATATTATTATTATTATTATTATTATTATTATTATTATTAAATTATTTATTTTACTGGGCATCACAAAATTCCTCTCTTAACACAGGAATTATGTTTCTTTTTATTATTATTATTAATATTATTATTATTATTATTATTATTAATAATATTATTATTATTTTTATTATTATTATTATTATTATTATTATATTTAACCATGCAACCATAAAATAGTAACTGAAATACAACTCTGAAACCTGATAGCTTGTTTACAATCATGAGACTTTACAGAACATTTATGACATTTGGTGACATAATAGGAAAGACAGTAATTTATTATTTTTATTATTATTATTATTATTATTATTATTAATAAATAATTTATTTATTTACTGTGCATCACAAAATTCCCAGCTCCTTACAGAACAGTAGTATAAACAGGGTAGACACAATTCAAATAACATCACATAGCACTAGTGAGTGAGAAGAGGTGATGGTAATATGGGGGTGACATAATGCAAGTAGTGTTACAAAAGGTGAAATACAAGGATAACATGGGTCACTGGGAACATATTTTCCAGAGGGTATAATAGTCGTATAATATAGCAAAACTGGACAACAAGAGGAGAGTGTAACCTGAAGGAAAAGGCAGGATAGGAAACAGAAAGGGAAGAGGGGTGGGGGAAGAGGAAGGAGCTGCACAGGATGCATTTAGATGCACAGGATGCACTGAATAAATCACCTTTCAAACCGCTTCTGGAAGTTTTGGACCCCTGTCCACAAAAAAGTACAGAACTTGTGAGGGTTGATCAGTGGGCAATCTTGATAGATAAGGGAGTGAGTGGGTCACATTATAAAAAAAAGACTAAACTCCTAAATGCAGATTAACACTACAGCTATTAATGGATGTTGAGAATAGGAACGCCAGAATATTGGACTGATATCTAGGGAATTCATTTACATCTGAATATGGAAGAGAGCAAAGATTCTGCTATATAAGAAGTTATAAGCTTTGTTTGGATATCTAAGAGTAGTAAATTGTACAGGTGTGCTTGGTATAAAAAGAACTAATCGTTATTCCACAAACCCCAATCAACATGGTCCTCCCTACAAATAATCTGGATATGGGACCATTAGTTCCTAAATCCTTTAGTTCATAATCATGAGCAGGGCCCCCTCCCCTCCTGTCTCCATACCTGTTCTTTCGCTCCGTTTTTACTGCATATGACTGGCCGGAGTTTCTGAAGTATTGGTACTTTTTGTTCATTGTTCTGTATGGTTTCACCCTGTATAGTTTACTGTTAGTACTGTGTGCGGCGCTGCGGATACCTTGTGGCGCCTAACAAATAAATGATAATAATAATAATAATAATAATCCAGATATGGGACATTTAGTTCCTGGGATTTAAGCATCATTGATATACAATAATGTTTTAATCCCAGTCTCTGTTATGCATATGATATAATCTCCAGGATTTATATGCTATCAATACGAATTAATACATCAATTTTATTATATCATTATTATTTTTTTCATCTTCTGATGAACTTGTCATTGTTTCTATGTAATGTATAAAATATAATAAGATATTCATTAACAAACACAGAATATGTTTTTATCCCTTTAGAATGTAAGCTCTCATGGGTAGGGTCCTCTCTCCCTATTGACTCATGTTGGGCTACTGTCCTCATTCCTTACTTGTCCTTGTCATGTCTTTTGCTACATTCCTTAGCTGTTACTGTTTTGCTTCATTTGTGATTTTGCTCACTGTGTTAGTTATATATTATTTGTAATTGTACGATTGTCCGATGCTACGATATCTGTGACACTCTATAAATAAATAATATTGTTATTGGATTTGTATATGAAGTCCTGATCCGTTTCTGCGATACTTCCTCAATAAATATGTTGTTTTCTGAATCCATTTAATAAAAATGTTATAAGACTGCTTTTATTTCTCTCCGTTTTTCAGGCCATTACAACACATTTTATGCACACATTTTATTTTATTTCTTATATTCTTATTTTTCAAAATGTAATTTTGACTATCTAACTACCCTGTTGCCTGTGGATTGTAAGGTAAGTTGAACTACTGCTGAACTTACAAAGCTTTGAAAAGTTATTTTGTAATCTACCCAGTAAAGTACTGCGACTATTTAGAGTGACCAAAGTGGAAATGTTGATCTTAATGTTCAGACAATTTAAAATTAGGTAATTCCATTAGAAAAAACATATTTATCCCATGAAAATAATTTATTCATAAGATCACCCATCAACCCTTGTTCGATTTGAGGAGATAAGCTTGAACTACGGGTTGGAACTTTCAGGTCTTTGGCAGAAAAAGAAAAGGTTTTTGGGTAGTTTTCGTGTTCATGCAGGAAATTGCAAGAGAGATCACTTGTACTGAGATTCTTAGTTCCAGATCTATAGGTAAGTCCAAATAAACTGAGAATAGCACCCCATAACCAGTACCGCCACACCTCAAATGCTCACTTAACCGCTAAGTGCTCTCAACTATTTATGTCATAACCTTTCTCTTTGGGAGGCAAATTTCTGCTAAACAAGCTGTGGGGATGACATTGTTGGTAATAGCTGAATATTGAGAAACAACTGTTCCAGCACCAATCCTATCAGTTTCAACCACTAAAATTAAATTTTAATCAGTATCTAAATGAAATAAACCAGGTGTGAAGGTTTCTGAAAGGCTGAACCCACTTACTGGGACATATTAGAAGGATTAGACTCTTTCTTGGTTTAGGCAGTAATGACAAATGGAATATCAACAGCCTCTAAAACACATTTTTCTAAATTATCATATTAAATATTTATCTCTGAACTAGATACAACTATTCATTCAGTTGTTCAGTGGCTTTACAGAGATAAGGAAAATAATAATATATTGTCCTTATATATTACTATTAAATAACCTTGTTCCTAAAAACTGTATTTACATACACCTGGAATATGGGCAAGACTTTTAAACTGTCGCCTCCCCTTTCACAACATTACCAAGATTAACCCTTTCCTCTGTCTGGATGCCACCAAGACCATCATCCACTCTCTGATTATTGCAATCTTCTCCTCTCTGGCCTGCCTGACAATTCTCTGCTCCCCCTTAAATTTGTTCTTAATGAGGTGTCACAGCTAATTTTCCTCTTCTGTCGTTCCTCTTCCTCTGTGTCTTTCTGTAAAGCCTTCCATTGGCTCCCCATTCCCTTCATAATAAATTCATGTTACTGGCTCAGACCTATAAAGTCCTCTTTAATTCCCTCCCTCCTACATCTCTGACCTTGTCAAGATATACATCCTCGATATGCCCACTATGTTCTATCTTCACCTCTCCTATGCTCCTTTCACCATCTCACACTTTGGCTTTCAGGACTTTGACCACACTGAAATATTCTAACCCACCTGACCAGACTTGGGTCCCAACATTAAGTCTTTAAAGTGCTTCCTCAAAATTCATCTTTCATACTTGAATGCTCCATCCTATCACAATATCCTTCTCACTCTCCACCTGCCACTTCCACTGCTTTACCTCCACTCCTATTATCTCCATTTCCTACCCTACCCAATGCTAAACAACACCCTCCTCATGCTCCACCTACTTCTTTCTCTCGCTTCCCTTCACTCCTATCATCTCTGCTTACTTATCTACTTTTCTTGAATGTTAATTCTCACAAGTTTGGTGTTCTCTACATTTTTTCTCCTCATCCTCCTTGTAATGTTTCCTTTGCTCTAGTTGTGTCTTCTTATGTAACGGTTTTCGCTACTGTCATTTTGTATTGATTTTGACTGATTCTATTGGTTCTCTTGTCCCCTATTTGTATTTTGCTTTGTTTTTATTGTTTGCTGCTTGTGCACTGCTGCAGATTTTGTGGCCTCTGATACATAAAATAAGATAATGATGATGATAATGATGTGACATTAAAAAGGCCAACGGATATGACTAGATATTTGCAGTGGCTACCTTGGTGTTGAAGGTCATCTTCCATTCATCCTCTGCATAATCCAAAATAAGCTTTAGTCCCCCTAAGGTCATGTTTTTTACATAGTTTTGATCCTTACAACTGGCAAAACAAATCAGAAATTAAGTAGGGTATATGTTATTAATTTTATAAATTGATAATTGAGATATATTGATGATGTTTTTATTATATGGAAATAAAGTGGATATCTCGAAATAAAACTATAAATAGTAATCATTTCAAATTTGTTGATGCAAATATTTATATACCCACTGAAATCAGCCTCAAAGATACAAAACTATGGAATATACCAGATAAGAGAAATAGTACTTCAGGGATATAGTGACCAAGCAAGCTTTCTAATTAAAAGAGTTGAGGATAAACATTATAATGATGGCTATTTAAGTTCTATAAACTCAAAAGTGAATGATATTGTTAGATAATGCTTGTCATATAACATCTAAACCTTACATCTGAATAGCACCAAGATTAGAAGAATTAAATCCATTACATAAAATCATTTGAAAATATTGAACCTTGATCCAATTCTTTTATGCATTGTACCCAGGGAAATTATTTTAAGATATATTTTAGCAAAAAAAAACCATTTAAAAAGCATATAGAGGAGAACCAGTTAAATATGTTTACTGTATATAATGTGTATAAACTATGTATTAGTAATACTGCTCAGCCTCCCAGCCATTGCCAGGGCAGCCAGAACGCTCTTTTCATTGCCGATGCGTGCCGGCAAGTAGTTTGACAGCCGAGTGAGCATGCGCAGTGAGATCTGATTAATTAACAACCTCCAGAGGCAGATTTAAGTAAGCTGTGTTCTGCTCTCTGACTGATCCCTTTCAGTATTTAAGGCAGGGATGGCCTATCCTCCCTGCTGGTTATAGCATTCACACATTAGCTGACCATATCCTATTTTCTGTGGATACTCTTCCCAAAATCTGCTTTATTCTTGATGTGACCCCTAACTTGTTTCTGGAACCTGCTTGAATTCTGATTGCCCATGACCTTTTGCATTGTGTCTTTGATTTTCCTTGCTTGCTACCAGCCCTGATCAGTTGGCCTGTCCCAAACCAATCTGCTTGCTTTTGACCCATAACTTTTCGCCTAGTCCTGGTATTTCCATGTTCTGGTTATCTGCCTCGTACATCTGTGCTACTGTGACCGCACATAAACTTTGACTACGTTAGAGTTAAGTCCTGGGGCATCTGAATACCTGTGAGTGTGACTAACTGTATGGGAAATGTATCTGCTATAGGTGAAGATCTCATACTGCAACAATCGTATCAGGAGGAGAGCCCTGTGGTGATGGATACACGTCTTAGCCTGGTTTATTGCTGGCCAAACAGAGGTGCAGTGTAATGGGTCCCCTGGGACCCATTAGTGGGAGAGCATTTTAGAGTCGGATGTGATGCAGTAGTGTCAGTGAAAAGTGCAGAGAGTAGGGAGCTCTTTGAGCACCAAAGAAGTCTTTAAGGTTAATAAGTTGAAATAAGTTATTCTTCACTTTTATGTGAGCAAAATAACTTAGTTTCTGATCTGGGAATTAATGGGGGGAGGGGGGTAATAGTGTGACCAGAAGCAGACGCAGAACAAGAGAAAGAATAGATGACTAATACAGCAGCATTTTGTGTGGATTGTAGGGTGCAAGAAGAGGAGCCAGAAGACCAAGTAGAAGAAAAAGACCATACACAACGCTGGACAAAATGCTTGTATACAGTATTTTAGTGGTTTAATAATTCAGCAAGATACAAAAGCCCATATCTTACTAATGTTTTGAAAGAAGAGGCAAAATAATTATGAGATTAATTCAGATTTATGGTGTGAAGGCTACTACTAAGGCTATATAATGATATTAATGTTGACAGGAAGGGTTAATGAAACTTCCTATAACAGATTTACAAGACATAAACCATAAAGCATCATAGCTTTAGTAATGAAAACTAGCAGTGCATTCATATTTAAAAATGTTTCCAGTGTATCCTAATTATTTTCATTTTATACAGAACAATTAGGTGCAATTGGTGAAGACTCAGAAGTATTGTGAGCAGATCAAGACAGAGCAAGAAATGAGCCACATAATGGACAGAGGATGTGCCTGAACTGTCATCATGTCTCATCCTTGGGAGTCAAGTGTCTGTATGCTGAAACCTGAGGCTATATGAATAATTATTTTTTTGTTTATGCTAAATAGAGATGATCAATGTAATGATATTTTAGACAAATAAAACTGAATTTATTACATTATAATTAATTTGCACCCATTGGTCTGTAAAGCAAAAGCTGGTTTAAACTCAATTGCTTGTGTGAGGAGCCTGTAATTAGTTAACTTATACATGTTGATCTATGTGGCCACTTTGCATATAGTTTCTGTAGGGACCTTTCCTCTTTCTGCCCACAAGGTTGCAAAGGCTCAAGGAGAAGGTCTTCAAAGTTAATCAGGAGATGTTTTTGTACAAGGGTAATGCTGAGATTAATGCTATCTCTTAGTTGGCTTTCTTTTTTATTTGTCTACTATGTTTTTTATTATTAATAATAATGTACTTAGTGCTATACTGATAGTTGCTTTTGGGGTCAGTCTATCAACTCCTCTGAGCACATACCATGACCTAGAGAAAATCCATAGACAGGTCATGGTGTTTCATGTAAGTGAAGTGTTTTCCTGGCTTTATGTGCTACATTGCATTTTTTTGTTTGCTTTAGACTTGTAAACTAGAGATTTATTTTTTTATTTTACCAATAGAGAGAAAGAAACCAACGAACGATGGACAATGGATAATACGACACAAGTTAGAGTGTTTGTATTTTCTGGACTTACAGACAATGAAAAACTTGTCCCATTCCTCTTCATATTCTTCTTGCTTGTTTACATGGTGACTATAGTTGGCAATGTTGGTTTGATGTCTGTTGTCAGTAAGACCTCCAAACTCCACACTCCAATGTACTATTTCCTGAGTTACCTCTCCATGGTTGACCTCTGCTACTCCTCAGTGATAACACCTAAGATGCTTTTTGATATATTGTCCAAGATAAAATCCATTTCATTCAACGGTTGTGCTTTTCAGCTCTTCTTCTTTGCTTCCCTAGCAGTCACTGAGGCTCTCGTACTCTCAAACATGTCATATGATCGATATATTGCTATCTGCCATCCTCTCAATTATGTCTCAATAATGACAAAGAAAAAATGTCTGTGTCTGGTTCTCCTTGCTACATTTATTGGCTTCTTACAGTCATCCGTGCAGACCAGCTGTGTATTCAGTCTACAATTTTGTGGATCAAATCTTATAGACCACTTCTATTGTGACATCCCCCCATTGCTCAGATTGTCCTGCTCTAGAACTCTCCCATGTGACATGGTAACTGTTTTGTTCACATGCTCGTGTGGTATTGGCTCTATGATGACAATCCTGATCTCATACACACTCATTGTTTCTTCCATTTTACAGATGAAATCTGCTGAGGGCAGGCAGAAAGCATTCAGTACATGTTCTTCACATCTCATGTGTGTTTCCATCTTCTATGGGGCAGTTTTCTTCATTTACTTACGTTCTCCTAACAGTGCATTTGGGAAACGAGACAAGGTGGTCTCTGTCTTCTACTCAGTAGTGATACCAATGTTGAATCCACTTATATACAGTCTGAGGAACCAAGAGGTGAAAAGGGTCATTGTGGAAGCCGTGCAGAAATGTCATTGAATTTGACAAAATATTCAGCTAGTCCACATGATCTGCCATGAAAATATTGTAACGCAGCGATCCATTTATATCTATGCCATAGGTGGTAGCAACATATTTTTCTTGCATTAAAGTCTAAACCACATATTACATTACATAATAATTGAGGACATCATGTATAGCACAACCTAGAGATCATTTTATATTTTTACCATGTATTTTTCTCAAGTTGTGTAGAAGGCAGTTTTAAAATAAGAACTGTAATATTAAGAGTGTGGTTGCCTGATGACAATATATAAATACATACTGCGTTCATTGACTACATACATTTTCCTCTTCAATTAATAGATCATGAGGAGATGTTGATGAAAACTGCCTTTGCTCTTTCCCACATGTGCAGAAGTTTAGGTCCAGTTTGGTCTAACATCCAATTTGCTGCATGTATAGGCAGATGTAGTACAATGTGCAGTGCTATACTGTATGTCAACAGACATCAAACATTATCTGGAGCAGTAAACATTTTGCAATCTTCTAGAGCATTAGTAACCTAATAGAGCGCACATTAGTAATACAAGTAACAAAAATATTCTGCAAAAGAGGAGCTATGAGGTTATGCGTGATAAAATGTTTTTCCTGTAAGAAAATGCTAATAATATTCATTTTCTGCAGAGCTGAAAGTGATATTGTAAATTTGTCCCAGTCACCCTTTATAATTAATGAAATGCGCTAACTATAAAACGAATTTTTAAAAGCTAAACATTTGGCTATTATGTTGTATTAGATGGGCACTTTATTAAAACATTTATAATGTTTATATTTAGAAACAAAATCATACTACCTGCTAGATGTCATAATCAAAGCTTATCACACTAATACACCCTATCTATGGTTGTGTATATCAATGTTGCCTGTGTGAATAACACATTATTTGTATGCCTTCAGCATTGTAATTGTCCCATCAGAATGCAGCTAGAGACAATTAGACTGTGGTCCTTGTCCTAAAACTGTGCCACCATATACTGAGAGTTCCA
Source organism: Mixophyes fleayi (assembly GCF_038048845.1). Classification (NCBI taxonomy): domain Eukaryota; kingdom Metazoa; phylum Chordata; class Amphibia; order Anura; family Limnodynastidae; genus Mixophyes; species Mixophyes fleayi. Next base: position 11,607,735 of record NC_134405.1, on the reverse strand, counting down.
GTGATGGGAACCATACGTAGTCCCATGATCATTACAAAGTGATTTTAAAACCAATGTAAGCCCAGCCCTTAAACATCCAAGCCACACCCATTATCTGCACAACCACACCCAAGATCTATTTTAGACATTATATTAAGACACTCTCAGATTCCAACAGTCCACTCCCCTTTTGGAGTCCTATGAAAAGCACTATTCTACCAATATTGGGACAGTTGTAATAGTAAATCACTTAACTATATTCTTTAAGGTTATGCAATCATACATTATAGGCTTATGTAGAAAAGCAACAATTATACATCACTGTAGAGCAGAAGGCATCAGATATGTTTACACTGCCAGAATCTGCAATAACCTTTATGAATTGCACTACTTGGGCACAAAAATGTACAGACTCTGTAAGCAATTTAACAGTTAACCCGTGCATTATACTCATGCATTCTAGTCAAATCAAGCTACTTAAGGTGTTAAAAAGGTTCTTGTCATGCATTTGGGGCTAGGCTAGGCCTCCTCAGGGGAAGAGCGTTACTTCCCGACGTAAGCGCCCTTTTTTAACGTGGTTTTGTCCACATGTCACCACCTCATCATTCTTCTTCATCACCTCATACTTCATGTTCATCGCCACGTCCTTAATCTCCATCGTCTTACTGTTCTAAAACCTCTCGATACACAACGTTTCTGCTAAACACCTTATCACTGTGCTCAATCAGTCTTCCTTGAAGGGCAGTATTCATAACCTGCACTTTCACATCACTGCTTCTCCGTACTCGTGAAAATGCGACATTCAATTGTCCATGACCAAAGACAGGCTCTGGTAAATAAATACCCACACGGTCAAGTGTTTGACCCTGTGACTTGTTAATGGTTATAGCAAATGCCGCCTTCAAAGGGAACTGCCGCCGTCTTAGCTTAAACGGCAGTCCTGTTTCGGATGGACATAAGTCAATCCGAGGTATCATCACCTTCTCTCCTTCAGCAGAGCCAGTCAAAACTTCTGCTTGTATCCCAATTACCTCAGGAAAAAGAGTTTGAGCCCTCAACTCGTAAATTTAGCCTTTACTACCCTTCCCACGGGGGGAAGGGGGATGATGGAAGTTAACTGACTTCACTATTATAATTTTTTTGTCAAATAATGTCAGTATACCAAATTTCAGGTCAATTGGATGAACCCTTTCTTAGAAAATAGCTTTTTCCACACACACACTAACACTCGCCGCTAGGCTTGTATATATTAGATGCTGGGGGGTTTTTTGTCAAAAGGTGAAAACTATATATAATAAAGTTCAATATATGAAAACATTTTAGACATTGTCTGAAGTTAAACATAACAGTCAATTCGGTTGGTCAACATAAAATAATCCAAGCCCTACAGTGTCCTGCCTATTAAACCAACATGTTTTCCTGCAAGGATAAGATTATACATTTATTTACATTCATCAGTGTTCACCCTCCTCTGGCCCATTTTTCAATAATAAAAACGCTGTAATCTATATTTATGTCCATGTTTACACTTTAAAGGTTTGTTTTAAAATCATTAAATCATGTTCTGTGTAACTACACACTTCACATTGTATGAATATTTTATGGGTTATGAAGCTGGAATAAAACTTTGTTCAAACTTTACAAGGGGGTGGGCAGAATAACATTTTCACAACAAATAATCTAAATAAATTTAGACTCTTGTTATTTTTTAATTTTTGTTTAAAGTTCTAAAATTGGCATTCAAAATTCATGCTGTTTGTTCTTGGTGAAAAGAAATCCATCGATGTTAAGTAGATTTCCACCTGTTTGAGACGGCACGAGGGAAACGGATTCGGTCGCCATAATTTCTATAGAATGATCTGTGTCTCAAGAAATTCCTTTAATTTGCTGAGATTGTTCACAAATGTAGATACCAGCGGAATGGCAATCAGTATCCCAAAGGGGTATATAGCAAAATCCGTTCTCTGTAAAAGAGTCAGGCAAAGCCAGATATACAACACAAATTAACAATCTTATTCAGTAGTAATTAGTGGCGATTTGACTGCTGTCGTGAACACTTTTTATAGTGAGTGAGGTGAGGTGAGACTATTTACCTACATTACATAACTATTTACACTATGACAGTCTGATTGATAGCACAAAGTTGCAGATGTTATCCTGTGCTCTGCAGTAATTTAATGTTTGTTATTCAATTAGTTTACACTTATAACAGAGACACAGTCAGTTGACATGGTCATGTGAACTTTATTACCTTGTAAATTTGGCTACAGGTTTTCAGTTTGTTAATATGGGCAGACTGTAACGTACAGACAAATGGCAGTTTTTGCCAAACACTGTGTGTAATTCGTATTATAAAAAAGTTATGATCAGTTGCCATACATGTATGTAATACAACGTTATTCCATATATTATAAATGTACTTTCTATAAAAAGCACAGCTTTGTGTTTGGATTTATTATTATTGTTTAAAACTTTGAATGTTGTTTTGCAACAATAAAATACACATTCATTACACTGTGGTTACTGACAATGTTATGTTAATGAATCTTACTGTAGACATTATGTAACGTGTTTTCTGTAATTTTTATCCAAATTTTTAATAAAATAATAAATTTATTTAATTATATTATTTCAATTGAGTAATATTGCAATTAATACCCATCCTTGGAGACTATTGAATTGATTCTGTTCGAACACACTTAATTAAATGTTTTATTATATATTTATCATTTATATAATAATATTGCATAATAAATCTTCACCAGTCTAAGATACAATCAAAATTAAAATAATAGTAATGAAGTACGCTAGGGGTTAGATTTACTAAGCTGCAGGTTTGAGAAAGTGGGGATGTTGCCTATGGCAACAAATCAGATTCTAGCTGTCATTTTGTAGAAGGTACTAAAAAAATGAAAGCTAGAATCTGATTGGTTGCTATAGGCAACATCCTTACTTTTTCAAACCCGCAGTTAAGTAAATCTAGCCCTAGATGTTTCATTACCAGTGTTTAACATTAACTATAAATCTGTATTGTATATATTCTGCTATTAGATCTTTAAAATATGTTTTTTATTATTGTTGGTGACTGGTCATTAATAATATTCTTAAAATCTTACTATGTAAGAAATATACTTTTGATTTCATAGTCAATTTATAAACATAATGTTGGTCAACGTATGTCATAATGTCCTTATTTTGGTTTTGATTGATATATATATATATATATATATATATATATATATATATATATATTCATGTGTTGTGCAATGAATTGGGGTGGAAATTAAGCTATTCATTTAGGATATGTATAGAGTTATTTCCGAAATGAAAACAAAACCCATGGTATTCATTTTGAATAGTGATGTTAATATTTAAAGCACCCAATTGCAATTAGCCCCCTCTCTACACTTATGTATATTAATAAATTGCATTTGAAAAAGAACTAAGAATGAATTTGATGAACAGACGGTGTAATTTAAACTTAACAATATATACTAAAGCCAACATTTAGCTATATAGATTATATCAACAATAAATATTTTTTTTTAAATAATTTTGGACAATTATTAATTGTTGCCTAAATGTTTCTTGTGAACGTGTTAAAATAGTTAATAAAGTTTTGTAGGATGGTGTCAAATTTAGGGCAGTCTCTTTTATTTTCAGTATGTGTTATGGATTTTCAAATGCAACTTCCAGGGCTCAAACGACACATATGCTGGATAAATCTGTAGAGAGTTTGTAGAAATTTGTAGAAATTTTCCATTTTTAAGTTATTGCATATTATCTTCATGATGATACGTGTCCAGCTGACTTTGTAACATCTGTAAAAATGAATGACAAAAAATATAATTAGTACATCATATATTTTTTGCTAACATTACACAAGATTATAACATGGTGGATAACAATTTAAAACAATAAGGTTTAAAGTGTGAAGATTTATAAAAATGTAGTTAAAAATATGTCTAACTAACTAAACTATTTATCTTGTCTTCAGTCTGTATCATGTGAGTTGAAGAGGTAAACTTACAATGCACTTTACTACACAGTCTTGAATGGAGGTTCCAATGTCTGTCAATAGATATTAAAAAGAAAAAACAATGAACTATACAGATACTAGGGGCTAGATTTACTAAGCTGTGGGTATGAAAAAGTGGGGATGTTGCCTATAGCAACCAATCAGATTCTAGCTGTCATTTATTTAGTACCTTCTACAAAATGACAGCTAGAATCTGATTGGTTGCTATAGGCAACATCCCCATTTTTTCAAACCCGCAGCTTAGTAAATCTAGCCCTAGATGTTAATTAAAGATGGAGACAAGACAAGAAGCCTGTGAGAGGCTAGGTAGGGGTAAAACAGTCAACAAAAGAAATGTAAACAACAAAAAATCAACATGGAGTGAAGGACAGATATATGTGTGATCCCAAGTGTAATTACCTCAATGATGAGCTGGTTCTTTTATCTTCAATGATGAGGCACAGTTGGCGGCTGGCACAGTTACAACATTACACCTAGAAAGTAGCATAAAAGGTCTGTGTGAGAATGTATGTTCTCAGCAGCCAAAGAGTCCACATATCACTGAGATGGTCAAAGAAAGAAATGTAAAAACAAAAGGCAACATGGAGTGAAGGAAAGATATATGTCTCGTTCCAAATGTAATTACCTCATGTGGTGCTGTGCCAAAGGGCTGTAGGTTGTTCTCTCTTCAATGATGAGCTGGTTCTTCTGTGGAAGTTGTCTGGTGTTCACTTTCTGTTTCATCTGTTTGCATTGCTGACTCCGAGGTTGGCACCCGAGCATGTTGGGAATGGGTCACAGCACTCTCTTGAACATTTCTTTGCTTCATGTCATTTACCATGAGTTGCAGACTTGTGGAAACTGCAATGCACACTACTGACGCCTGTTGCTGTGTGATCAACATTTCGTTCACAGTAGCCCACATTTGTTGCTGTGACATTTGGATATTCCTGAGTGCTGTAGAATGTTCCATTTGATGCCCCTGGTTCAAAAGTGTTTGGGCAAAGAGACTCTGATTTCCCAAAATTTGTCTATGAATGTCCAGAACCATGTGAATCACAAAAGAATAATTGATTTGTTCCTGTGAACTTGCATAGTCATGACCTTCTTCCTCAGGCTGTGGTGGTTCAGGTGAAATGTTTGGAACTTAAGCTTCTGCTGGTGGTGTGTTCATCAATTCTGATCTTTCTTCAGTAGTGTCCGTGACCTCAGTTGTGCCAGGGAACACCTCTTCAGGTTGCATGGTGTTCGGAAACTAAACTATGGCTTGCTCAGATTTAGTTTGATTGGTGTCCTCTGTGTCTATTGTTGCTGTGTGGGCTTCAGTTTCCAATGTACAGACTTCTTCTGTTGGATGGACTTCAGTGGACACATCCTCCAAATCCATCACAGTGTCTTCAGTACTTCCATGCTCGGGTATTTCCTCAACAATAAGTCTTCTTCTCTTAACAGATCAAAGAGAGGAAATATTTTTATTTAGGAATGGAAAATTTGTAGAAGGACTTGTGATAACATTACAAATTTCACGTATGTACTACTTTTAATACCTCACACAAATTAAACTGAAGAACTAGATGATTCTTCATGTCCAATAACTTCCCTGCTTTCTTCTGAGTCAAGGACAGACTCCTCAATGATCTTTGAAGTTGGCGTATCTGAAATTATAATGTTTATTAGTTTTGAGGGTATTTAATTAACAGCTTACAGGTAAATAATAAATAAGGTACAATTATCTCTGGAGGTACCAGTGGACCTCTTCCTCATGTTTCTGCTGCTGACCCTTGACTTTGATTTTTTAACTGTAATAAATTAAAGAAGAAATAGAATATTAATTGTGGGAACAGTATGCCTAAATGTAACACAATAAATAAGATTTTGTCACATGAAATGCATTTGAAATAATATTCACACTAAGCAATATTTAGTAAGGGAAAGCCCAAACTTGAGAATTACATTAGCAGACTGTCAAAAGTAGGTGACATGTTCTGTGTTAAGTTTCTTCAACAGGTGGATTTGGATTATATGTGTGGGTCAGGCATGTCCAAGATGTACTATAAATGTGAATGTAAAAATATCATAAAAAAGGTGCTAAAATAAAATATTTTAGAAAACAATGTTGCAAACTGAAAATATTAGGAAATATTACATTGTCATATATGTTTTCAGAAATAAAGATTACATATATTAACACATTACATGACATTATCAATGAGGGAAAGTAAGTATTTTTACCACTTTCAATGAAAACAATAAAAAGCTTACCATGAGACTGCAGTTTCTATTTTGGAGTCTTCACAGGAGATATAGCTTCATCCGACTTGTTCAGGTGATCACACAATTTTACTTCCATTGGTTCAAGGCGACGTTGTGTCTCTTCTTACCATGGGATAGTCAGGATGTATTCGCAATCATGGACTTGGTACTCTTCCGGCAATCACGGAACCTCTTCTTTCAAGTTTTCTCAGTTCTAGGGTTGCCATCGACCACAGAAACCGCTTTGGCAATGGATCTCCAGATATTTCTCCTTACGTGATAGCTCGTCTTTATAACCTCTTTGCCAGGGATCTTCTCCTTAAAGTGCAAAACCTATAAAAAATAAATGAAACAATGCAATTATTAATTATTATTTTTTAAATATTGTAGGATTATACATTATTGCACGAGACTTATCTGTATTGTTACCTTGTGGATGTGACTTAAGGTGTTCTTTTTTGGGGGGGGTGTAAATTTAAGTACATGTAATAAGATAGTTGTTCTATTTACAAAGCCACAAAACATGATTTACAGGAAATTAACAAAATAAAGTAAAGAATAAAAAAATAAAAGAGGCTTCTTTAGGAAGATTTGGTATTAGGGGAATAAAGAAATATATCACTTTCTTACCTGGGTAACCAAAATTTTATATTCAGCATCGCTAAACCGGGGTCCGCGATTTCTTGTGCTGGGCCCCTCGTCAACATTATCATCCTCAGTGGTCACTCATGTCTTGTTCCTTTTCTGCCTCAGGAATGGCAGAAGTTGATGGAACTGGAATGGGTTCGGGACTCAGGACCACTGCTTCCTCTTCACTGGAGTCTTGAAGTCGTCGATCTTCCTCGGCCTTGTCTTGTGAAGAAACACACTGCCTACACTCCCTAGACATATCACAGAATAAAAGATTAATTTTTCTATGAAAAAAGCAGTATTTGTTCTCAGGAATTCGGTTCTGGAATGAACCGCTCTACAAACGGACACTCTGCAGTACTGGAAAATGAGTCCAGGAACCTTTAACAGGGTCACTAAAGCCAGATGCACCACAATAACCACCAAGCTTGTCAGAATTGTAGAAATGGCAGCGTGCACATTCACGCAAAATATTTTTATAGTAGGGGCTCGGAGACGCAAAATGTATCAATTTTATGTTAATAATTTGCATCATGACATTAATATATTCATATTTCTGTGATGTCATCTGTGTATTAGTACTACAAGTACCTGTTCATTTATTTGAACAAATGTGACTTTATTGAAAGGAGAATTTAAATGGTTTGGTTCATTAATAATTGTGTTTCTAAATAAAAATGAAGTTAACTGAGAAAATGAAACTTATAGTATTCATTTATTAAAAAATGGCTGCAATGTTTAATTTGACTTATGGGCATACTGTTGAAATATTTATGTGTGTAGGGATTTAATATTTAATATTTTGGTATATTCTGCATGTAATTTTTAATACCTGACTTTTTTTGGTGATGTCTGCATTATTTGTGTTGATATTTATGTATGTCATTTTAATACATATTTCAGTATTTGTGTAGTTAATTTGGCCTGTTAGGAATTAGCTAGGTCCTGATTTGTATTAGTGTATATTAGGATGGTTTAGTCATTTTTAACCCGGGACTCTAACCCCCTTAAAACCTGGCCATGATTCAACTGGACCACCTCGCATTGGTTTCATCCTTATCGGTGCACTGGAGTCTGAATGCATATCTGGACAGACAAACAAACCAAATCCATCCACTAAAAGGCCCTGAACAGGCTCCCTGGGTCAAAGTTCTGATCAGCGTACACCAACAGGAAGTCTGACTGGGAGTCCAACCCTGGTATGTCTTCTGGGATCCAATGTTACCAGTCTGTGAAGTTATTAACCAAATCAATCCAGTGGAAGGCTCAGAACAGGTTCCCCGGATCAAACTTCTCCTGAACGTACACCAACGGGAGGTCCAACCGGGACCCAAACCCCCTTAAAACATGGCCAGGATCTATCTGGACCACCTCGCATTGGTTTCATCCCTATCGGTGCATTGGAGTCTGAATGCATATCTGGACAGACAAACAAACCAAATCCATCTACTAAAAGGCCCAGAACAGGCTCCCTGGGTCAAAGTTCTGTCCAGTGTAAACCAACGGGAGGTCCGACCTGGACCATAATCAACTTTAAAACCTGCCCCAGATCCAACTGGACCACTTCGCATTGGCCTCATCCCACTCGGTTCAGGGGAGTCCGAATGCAAACTATCCAAATCCATCAAGTGGAGGTCCCAGAACAGGCTTCTCAGGTCAAAGTTCTGGCCAGCATACACCAACGGGAGGTCTGACTGAGATATATACCTGCTAGTATGTCTTCTGGGATCCAATGTTAAAAGTCTTTTGAAAGTTTAGTCTAAATCCATACAGCTCAGAACAGCCTCCACGGGTCAAATTTCTGGCCAGTGTACATCAACGGAAGATCTGACCAGGGGGTAAATGTATCAAGCTGAGAGTTTGCCGGCCAGTTTGAAAAGTGGAGATGTTGTCTATAGCAACCAATCAGATTCTAACTATCATTTTGCAGAATGTACTAAATAAAAGATAGCTTGAATCTGATTGGTTTTTCCAACTTGCAAGAAAACTCTCAGCTTGATACATTTACTGCAGGGGTCTCTAAAGCCCTTAATATCTGCTCGGAATCCAACTGGAACACCTTTCGTTGGTTTCATCCGCATTGGTGCAGGGGTGTGGAAGATACTTGTCTACATACAATAAAACTTATTTTATATATATAGATTATTTAAATGTATACCAATGATTTCAAGTATATGTAGAAATACAAATATTATGAAAATTATTCCAGAATATATGTATTTGAAAGTTAATTTGAGAAAACAGGAGGGTGAGTGATTCCTCGTAGTTCTGTATGAAAAATACAGGCACTTGGCACAATCCTCTATGTATTTTCGTTGTACTTTGTTTATTTATCTAAGTTTTCTTTTGTTTTTTAATGTATAATGTGATCAAGATTGATAAAAGGGAGGAATGTTGTGGAAGCCCATTTGATTGACACAATATAGACTGTTTATGGTTACTATTGTATCAACTATACAATATAATATTCTTACATTTTATGTGTACAATTCTGTTCTCATCAGAATTCAACTGGAAGGGGTCAAAGGTTGAGATGGTCTGAAAAGATGTATTCTTAGTGCAGAAGGACAAACGTGTTTACCTTAGGTTTAAAGAACAATGAGAAAGTCAAGCTAAATAAAGTGAAGTGAGATTATTATTATTATTATTATTAATATTTATTTATAAGGCGCTACAAGGCATCCGCAGCGCCGTACAGAGACAAACAAAATCACAATACAATGGGAGACCGCACAGTACAGTAAACACAGCAACTCAGTACGCTCAATGCACAGCTAGAGAGGGCGGGGAAGGGGGAGGGAGGATCCGAAAATGACGGGGCCCAAGAAGGGGGCGCGGAAGACAGGGAGACCCCCAGGGGGGAGGAGGGAGCGAAAGTGGCTGGAGGACCTTTGAGGAGGAGGGCTAAGTAGCTGGAGAGCAGAGTTAAAAGTGGTGGAAACAGGAGGAGAGATGGCCCTGCTCAGAGGAGCGTACAATCTAAGGGGAGGGGTGGACAGACAGAGAGACGCAGGGGAGAGAGGGAGAGAGGGAGAGTAGGGGGACAGAGGCAGAAGATAAGGTAGGAAGTTAAGTGGGAGACAGAAAGGCTTTAAGAAAAAGGTGGGTTTTTAGGGCCCGTTTGAAGCTGGACAGATTAGGGGAAGTTCTGATGGAGGGAGGGGGCTTGTTCCAGTGGAGGGGGGCAGCGCGGGCGAAGTCTTGGATACGCGCGTGGGAGGAGGTTATAAGGGGGAAGAGAGGCGACGGTCAGAGGCAGAACGGACAGGGCGGGATGGAGCATGAATAGAGAGGAGGGTGGAGATGTAGGGCGCAGTGGAGTTGGCGAGGGCCTTGTAGGTGAGTGTGAGGAGCTTAAAGAGGATTCTGAAGGGGAATGGGAGCCAGTGAAGGGCTAGGTAGAGGGAGGAGATAAAAGAGGAGCGGCGAGAGAGGAAAATAAGCCTAGCTGCAGCGTTAAGGACGGATCGAAGGGGATCGAGATGAGAGTGGGGGAGGCCAGTGAGGAGGAGGTTGCAGTAGTCCAGGCGGGAGATGATCAGAGAGTGGATAAGGCATTTGGTGGCATCATGGGAGAGGAAGGGCCGGATGCGAGCGATGTTGCGCAGCTGGAAGCGGCAGGATTTAGCAAGAGAGAGGATGTGGGGGCCAAAGGAGAGAGAGGAGTCGAGGATGACACCAAGGCAGCGAAGTTGGGGGACAGGGGAGATAGAGGTGTTGTCGACAGTGATGGAGAGGTCAAAAGGGGATAGGGTATGAGAGGGAGGAAAAACTATGAGCTCAGTTTTGGCAAGGTTAAGTTTGAGGAATCGAGAGGACATCCAGGAGGAGATGGCAGAGAGGCAGGCGGACACCCTAGAGAAGAGGGAGGGAGAGAGATCAGGAGAGGAGAGGTATAGTTGAGTGTTGTCAGCGTAAAGGTGGTAGCTGAAGCCGAAGGAGCTGATGAGTTCACCCAGGGAGGAGGTGTATAGAGAGAAGAGTAAGGGTCCCAGAACAGAGCCCTGAGGGACCCCGACTGGAAGGGTGGATGGGGGGGAGAGAGACCCAGAGGTGGTGACAGAGAAGGAACGGTGAGTAAGGTAAGAGGTGAACCAGGACAGGACTGGGTCGGAGAGGCCAAAAGACTGGAGGGTGTGAAGGAGGAGGGGGTGGTCAACGGTGTCAAAGGCTGCAGAGAGGTCAAGGAGGATGAGAAGGGAAAAGTGGCCCCTGGCTTTTGCAGAGAGGAGGTCATTGGTGACTTTAGCCAGGGCAGTTTCAGTGGAGTGGAGGGGGCGGAAACCAGACTGGAGAGGATCAAGGAGGGAGTATTCAGAAAGGTAGGAGTTGAGACGGCTGCAGACGAGCCTCTCAAGAATTTTGGAGGCAAAAGGGAGAAGAGATATGGGGCGATAGTTCGAGAGAGAAGTGGGGTCGAGATTAGGTTTCTTAAGAATGGGGGATACGAGAGCATGTTTGAAGGAGGAGGGGAAGATGCCAGTGGAGAGGGAGAGATTAAAGAGGTGAGCGAGGTGGGAGCAGGTGGTGGGGGAAAGGGAGCGAAGAAGGTGGGAGGGGATGGGATCCAGGGGGCAGGTAGTGGAGGGAGGATAAAATGAGAGAGTGGACTTCCTCGCCGGTGGTGGGACGGAAGGAGTGGAGGGGAAGGTGGTTGGGGGGGAGGACAGAAGAGTGGGAGGGGTGGAAGAGAGAGTGGAGGAGGAGATTTCAAGTCGGATGGCCTCGATTTTAGAGGAGAAGAAGGAGGCGAAATCAGAGGCAGTCAGGGAGGAGGGGGTGGGGGGAGGGGGCCAGGAGAGTGCTGAAGGTGGCAAAGAGGCGGCGGGGGTTAGAGGACTGGGAAGAGATGAGGGATTTAAAGAAAGATTGTTTAGCGAGTGAGAGGGCAGAGCTGTAGGATGAAAGGATGAATTTAAAGTGGATGAAGTCAGCCAGGGAGCGGGATTTTCTCCTGTGACGTTCGGCGGAACGGGAGCATTTTTGGAGGAAGCGGGTAAATTTGGAGTGCCAGGGTTGGGGTTTGGAGCAGCGGGGGTGGACGGAGTGGGCAGGGGCGACCGCGTCCAGAGCGGAGGTGAGGGTGTGATTGTAGAGGGAGACCGCCTGGTTGGGGCAGGCCTGGGAGGAAAGGGGAGAAAGGAGGGTATTGAGAGAGGAGGACAGAGAGGCAGGGTCAAGAGCATCGAGGTTGCGTATGGACAGAGTAGGTTTTGGAAGTGAGATTCACGATGCCACCATTTACAACAATGTTGATATATGTTCTTTATCTCAAGGTAGCCAATGTTTATTAGAAACTTCTTTACCAAATTAGGAAACTGTAAAGTAGAGTATATAGATCATTACACTGTATTACAGAAGCTGTTAAAATGTCTAAAAGCTTGTGCTTGTATGCTAAAGGGGAGACTTCTCTCTGCTTGATGTGAAAGGAATAAAGACTTAATATTTTCTTCACAAGACTTTGAAAATACTTTTTACCTTATCAACCCGTATTCATCAACGCACGTATCCTCAGATCCATTTCTATTGGAGTATGCAGAGCTGATTTACAGGCATTTTAAAACTAACGCAGTTTGCGCTTAGTCCCCAAATGACTGGATCTGTTAAGTACAAGCCTTTTATGTGTGAAGCTAAATTGACAACGGATTAGGACATTTATAAATTAAGATCAGGACCAGATCATCATTGTGTTGGCAGCTTTAATCTTAGGGTTGGATAATATTTTTTGGATTATGTCAAAGTCAATACTAACATTTAAGACATTAGAGTTTAATATTCGAATCCCACATCCCCAAACCTTAACACTTTTCTACTATGTAGATGAAAAATACCATTTGGTACTATTTTTATACATTATATAAAAATGCCTGACTAATCTAAGAACATTTAGACCATTCACATAACATATGTATTGCTGTAAAAGATAAGGTAGAGGAATTAAATGAAATAGTGTAGCTCTATTTCTAAGTTCAGAGTACTATTATTCTACCAATTCTGTGAAATCGCTCACTAATTGGGTGGCTTCTAATGTTCAATGTCTAATGATATGTGCCTTGGGACGGAAGAGATTTATACTCCAGAGTCATTGGGTTTAATATATAAAGGTTTCCTTATTTACAGACAAGAAATTATTCGGATCACAGACAATTATATGCCAGGCAGGTAAGAGACCAATTTACCTCTCTTAACACAGGAATTATGTTTCTTATTATTATTATTACTATTTTTATTATATTTAACCATGCAACCAGAAAATAGTAACTGAAATACAACTCTGAAACCTGATAGTTTGTTTACAATCATGAAACTTTACCGAACATTTATGAAACTTGGTGACATAATAGGAAAGACAGTTATTTATTAAAATTATTATTATTATTATTATTATTATTATTATTATTAAATTATTTATTTATTTACTGGGCATCACAAAATTCCTCTCTTAACACAAGAATTATGTTTCTTATTATTATTATTATTATTATTATTATTACTATTATTATTATTATTACTATTATTATTATATTTAACCATGCAACCAGAAAATAGTAACTGAAATACAACTCTGAAACCTGATAGCTTGTTTACAATCATGAGACTTTACCGAACATTTATGAAAATTGGTGACATAATAGGAAAGACGGTTATTTTTTATTATTATTATTATTATTATTATTATTAATAAATTATTTACTTATTTACTGGGCATCACACAATTCCCAGCTCCTTACAGAACAGTAGTATAAACAGGGTAGACACAATTCAAATAACATTACATAGCACTAGTGAGTGAGAAGAGGTGATGGTAATATGGGGGTGACATAATGCAAGTAGTGTTAGAAAAGGTGAAATACAAGGATAACGTGGTTCACTGGGTACATATATTCCAGAGGGTATAATATAGCAAAACTGGACAACAAGAGGAAAGTGAGACGTGAAAGTAAAGGCAGGATGGAAAACAGGAAGGGAAGAGGGGTGGGGGAAGAGGAAAGAGCTGCACAGGATGCAATTAGATGCACATAATGCACTGTATATATCGCCTTTCAAACCGCTTCTGGAAGTTTTGGACCCCTGTCCCACTAAAAAGTACAGAACTTATGAGGGTTCATCAGTGGGCAATCTTAATAGATAAGGGAGTGGGTGGGTCATATTATAACAAAAGACTAAACTGCTGCATGCAGAGTAATAATACAGCTATTAATGGATGTTGAGTATAGGAACTATGGAAGAGAGCGAAGATTCTGCTATGTAAGAAGTTATAAGCCTTGTTTGCATATCCAAGAATGTAGTCATTTATACAGGTGTGCTTGGTATAAGAGATACTGATCATTATTCCCACAAACCCCAATTAACATGGTCCTCCCTACACATAATCTACATATGGGACCATTAGTACCTAAATCCTTTAGTTCCAAATCTAGATATTGGACATTTAATTCCTGAGATTTAAACATCATTGATATACAATGATGTTTAAATCCCAGTCTCTGTTATGTATATGATATAATCTCTAGGATTTATATGCTATCAATATGAATTAATACATCCATTTTATTATATCATAATCATTTTTTTCATCTTCTGATGAACTTATTGTTTCTATTCAATGTATAAAATATAGTAATATATTTATTAACAAACATAAAATATGCTTTTATCCCTTTATAATGGAAGCTCTCATGGGTAGGGTCCTCTCTCTCTATTGTTTGTTTACTGTCATGTCTTTGTCATGTATTTTGCTACATTTCTTAGCTGTTGCTGTTTTGCTGTATTTGTGATTTTGCTCACTGTATTAGTTGTATATTATCTTTATTTGTACGATTGTCAGATGCTACGATATCTGTGGCACTCTATAAATAAATAATAATATTATTGGATTTGTGTATAAAGTTCTGATCCGTTTCTGTGATACTTCCTCAATAAATATGTTGTTTTCTGAATCCATTTAATAAAAATGTTATAAGACATCTTTTTTTTCTCTCCCTTTTCAGGCCGTTACAACACATTTTATGCACACATTTCAGCAATCTTATATTCTTATTTTTCAAAATGTAATTTTGACTCTCAAACTACCCTGTTGCCTGTTGATTGTCAGGTAAGTTGAACTTTTGCTGAACTTACAAAGCTTTGAAAAGGTATTTTACCCAGTAAAGTACTGCGATTCTGACACTATATAGAGTGACCAAAGTGGAAATATAGATCTGAATGTTCAGACAATTTTAAGTTATGTAATTCCCATAGAAAAAAACAGATTTATCTCATGAAAAGCTGGAACATACCTCAATCTAAGAGGTTTATTCGTAAGATCACCCATCAACCCTTGTTCGATTTGAGGAGATAAGGTTGAGCTACGGGTTGCAACTTTCAGGTCTTTGGCAGAATAAGAAAAGGTTTTTGGGGAGTTTTCGTGTTCATGCAGGAAATTGCAAGAGAGATCACTTGTGCTGAGGTTCTTAGTTCCAGATCTATAGGTAAGTCCAAATTAAACTGAGAATAGCTCCCCATAACCAGTGCTGCTACACCTCAAATGCTCACTTAACCGCTAAGTGCTCCCAACTATTTATGTCATAACCTTTCTCTTTGGGAGACAAATTTCTGCAAAACAAGCTGTGGGGATGACATAGCTGAATTTTAAGAAACAACTGTTCCAGCACCAGTCTGAGTGGTTTCAACCACTAAAATTAAATTTTAATCAGTATCTAAATGAAATAACACAGGTGTGAATATCAACAGCCTCTAAAACACATTTTTCTAAATTCTCATATTAAATATTTATCTCTAAACCTAGATAAAACTATTCATTCAGTTGTTCAGTGGCATTACAAAGATAAGGAAAATAATAATATATTGTACTTATATATTACTATTAAATAACCTTGTTCCTAAAAACTGTATTTACATACACCTGGAATGTGGGCAAGACTTTTAAACTGTCGCCTCCCCTTTCACAGCATTACCAAGATTAACCCTTTCCTCTGTCTGGATGCCACCAAGACCATCATCCACTCTCTGATTATTGCAATCTTCTCCTCTCTGGCCTGCCTGACAATTCTCTGCTCCCCCTTAAATTTGTCCTTAATGAGGTGTCACAGCTAATTTTAGTCTTCTGTCATTCTTCTTCCACTGTGTCTTTCTGCAAAGACTTCCATTGGCTCCCTATTCCCTTCATAACAAATTCACATTACTGGCTCTGACCTGACCATTACTGGCTCTGACCTCTAAAGTCTTTAATTCTCTTTAATTTCTCAACCCTTTCTACATCTCTGACCTTGTCAAGATATACTCCTCTACATGCCCACTGTGTTCTATCTTCACCTCTCCTCCGCTCGTGTCACCATCTCAAACTCCAGCTTTCAGGACTTTGCCCGGACTGAAACACTCTAACCCACCTGACCAGACTTGGGTCCCAACCTTGAATCTTTAAAGTGCTTCCTCAAAATTCATCTTTTATACTTGCCTACCCTGATCCATCCTATCACAATATCCTCCTCATGCTCCACTTGCCCCTTCCACTGCTTTCCATTCACCCCTATTATCCCTATTTGCTACCCTACCCAATGCTAAAGAAGACCCTCCTCACACTCCACCTACCTCTTTCTCTCGCTTCCCTTCAATCATATCTTCTCTACTTACTTGTCTACTTTTCTTGAATGTTAATTCTCACAAGTTTGGTGTTCTCTACCTTTTTTCTCCTCATCCTCTTTTTAATGTTTCTTTTGCTCTAGTTGTGTCTTCTTATGTATGGGTTTTCGCTACTGTCTCTTGTATTGATTTTTGACTGATTCTATTGGTTCTCTTGTCCCCTACTTGTATTTTGCATTGTTTTTATTTTTTGTTGCTTGTGCACTGCTGCAGATTCTGTGGCCCCTTATAAATAAAATAAGATGATGATGATGCTGATAATGAGACATTAAAAAGGCTATAGGATATGACTAGATATTTGCAGTGGCTACCTTGGTGTTGAAGGTCATCTTGTATTCATCCCTTGCATGATCCAAAATAAGCTTTGGTCCTCCTAAGGTCATGTTTTTTTACATAGTTTTGGTCCTCACAACTGGTTAAACAAATCAGAAATGAAGTAAAGAGGGTATTTGTTATTAATTGGGCAGTTGCTTAGTTTGTATGTTCTCCCTGTGTTTGCGTGGGTTTCCTCCAGGTGATCCGGTTTCCTCCCACACTCCAAAAAACATACTGGTAGATAATTGTCTGCTATCAAAAATTGATGCTAGACTCTCCCTCGTCATCTGTCTGTCTCCCTCGCTGTCTGTGTGTGTGTCTATATTAGGGAATTAGTGGCGCTATATAAATAAATGATGATGATGATGATAATTGCAATAATCATTTAGCTTGCTATATTCTATATATACACAAAGACCACCATTATTTTTACTAATAATCACAAAAAAAATTCACTGGTGGGTGTTGTGAAAGGCAAAATAAAACCTTGTTTGATATTATATTACATTTATTATTGCGTGACCTTACATTCTGGCTCTAGTTGACAAAAGCTGCATTTTATAAATTGATAAGTAAGATATATTGATAATGTATTTATTATATGGAAATAAAGTGGATATCTCAAAATAAAACTATAAATAGTAATCATTTCAAACTTGTTGATGCAAATATTTATATACCCACTGAAAGCAGCCACAAAGGTACAAAACTGTGGAATATACCAGATAAGAGAAATAGTACTTCAGGAATATAGCGCCCAAGCAAGCTTCCTAATTAAAAGATTTGAGGATAAACATTATAATGATGGCTTTTTAAATTCTATAAACTCAACAGTGAATGATATTGTTAGTCACAATGCTTGTCACATAACATCTAAACTTTACATCTGAATAGCACCAAGATTAGAAGAATTAAATCCATTATATAAAATCATTTCAAAATATTGAACCTTAATCCAATTCTTTTATGCACTGTACCCAGGGAAATTATTTTAATATATATTTTAGCAAAAATTTATTTTTAAAAAAAGCATTTAGAGGAGAACCAGTTAAATATGTGTACTGTATAGAATGTGTGTAAACCATGTATTAATAATACTACTCAGCCTCCCGGCCATTACCAGGGCAACCAGGACGCTCTTCTCATTGCCGATGTGTGCCGGCAAGTAGTTTCACAGCCGAGTGAGCATGCGGAGTGAGATCTGATTAATTAACATCCTCCAGAGACGGATTTATGTAAGCTGTGTTCTGCTCCCTGATTTGACCCCTTTCAGTATTTAAGGCAGTATTTAAGGCCTAGCCTCCCTGCTGGTTATAGCGTTGTGCCACACATTAGCTGACCAGCTCCTGTTTCCTGTGGATACTCTGCCCAAAATCTGCTTAATTCCTGACGTGACCCCTAACTTGTTTCTGGACCCTTCTTCAAATTCTGATTGCCCCTGACCTTTTGATTTGTGTCTTTGATTTTCCTTGCTTGCTACCAGCCCCGATCATTTGGCCTGTCCCAAACTAATCTGCTTGCTTTTGACCGACAACTTTTCGCCTGCTCCTGGTATTTCTCGGTCATCTTCTGATTATCTGCCTTCTACATCTGTGCTACTGTGACCTCACATAAACTTTGACTACGTTAGAGTTAAGTCCTGGTGCATCCGAGTACCTGTGGGTGCGACTAACTCTATGGGAAATGTAACTGCTATAGGTGAAGACCTCGTACTGCAACAATTGGATCAGGAAGAGAGCCCTGTTGTGATGGATATACGTGTTAGACTGGTTTATTGCTGGCCAAACAGAGGTGCAGTGTAATGGGTTCCATGGTCTTCACCAAGAACTATCACAAGTTAGGAAGGGCTTTGCAGGTGGGAAAACGCAGTTGGCGGCCCTGTGATCAGCCACTAGGCGTAACACAGCGGAAAAGAGGAAAGAAGATCTGAAAGCAGGTCAGCTGGCCGAGGACTGGTACACTGGTGGGAGTGAGGTACAAAAACAGTATGCAGAAAGAAATTCCAATAAGAAGCCGAGAACTGGTACACAGGTAATAGTGCAGTACAATATCAGGATCCAGGAGAGAGTCAAAATCAAGCAAGGATTGATACAAGCAATCCAAGGGAGAAGCACACTAATGCTCAGCTTCTGCAGTATAACAGGTAGTCATACCGGCATGGAACCTATTGATCTGACACTGCTGCAGTGTCAGAGTGAGCTTTATATACTCTTTATATACTCTGCAGATTTGAATATACCAGATCCCAGTCATGATCATGTGACCACCCAGACCAGGAAGTGCTGACCTCTACACAGAAGCAGAGGAGATCAGCGCACAGGAGTGTGTAGTAGGTAAGTTTTGTGACACTTACCATCTGTTCTAAAAGTTTATGTCAGTAGCCATTCGCTGTAACACTCGCTTGATTTATTAGGTGTTTTGTGTCTCCTATTTCTAACAGCAGCTTACAATTTCATAGCAAATTACCTTCTCACCTGTATAGTGATGGAACTTCAGTTCTCCTCATTGATGGTACAATGCCTCACATATCAATGTTCTACCTAATTTGTCAATTACTCTGATTTTGAAACAGAATCATTGCACTGAGAATATTGGGGCGTTATCAACTGTTCTTTGAATTACACAATACAAGCAGGGGAGCGCATTTTATCTTGTCCTCTTAATAGGTCTTTGATACAGTTCAACATCTACATTCTACCAATGGAGATGATGTGTTGTGTGTGATATAGTTACATGAAATTACATGAAGGAGAATAATTAGAAAAAATATATATTTTATCTACACATGCGAACAAGTTTCAGGAGAAGGGAAATTGCATTGCCTACAATAGTTTTTGGTTAGTTCAGGCAAAATAAACTTTGAGTTTTACTGTAGCCTCCCCATTTTTCATCATGTATGGCATATCATACTGCACTGAGAATTGGACATAAGTCCAACTGAAACACGTAAAATGTGCTTTGCTTCACTGTAGGTGTTTTTTATTTACTTTAAACTTTAAGCAGCAAATACAAGGCAGTTATTATTAACAAGTTGATGATGATTTTGGTTACCAAATTGTTCCTTTTAAGTTCTGCAGGTTTAATCTTCTGAGTGCTGAGTTTTCAGTTTAGCCTTAAATAAGTGACAGAACTTGACTGGCACATTTTTAGTGGGAGAGCATTTTAGAGTCGGATGTGATACAGTAGCGTCAGTGAAAAGTGCAGAGAGTAGGCAGCTCTATGAGCACTAAAGAAGGCATTATGTGAGCAAAATAACTTAGTTTCTTATCCTGGAATTAATGGGGGGAGGGGAGCAATAGTGTGACCAGAAGCAGACACAGAACAAGAGAAAGAATAGATGACAAATACAGCAGCATTTTGTGAGGATTGTAGGGTGCAAAATGAGGAGCCAGAAGACCAAGTAGAAGAAAAAGACCATAGACAACGCCGGACAAAATTTTTGTATACGGTATTTTAGTGGTTTTAGAATTCAGCAACATACGAAAGCCCATATCTTACTAATGTTTTGAAGGAGGAGGCAAAATGATTATGAGATTATTTTGGATTTATGGTGTGAAGGCTAATACTAAGGCTATATATTGATTTTAATGTTTCTGTGACAGGATGGGTTAATGAAATTTCCTGTAACAGATTTACGAGGCATAAACCAAAAAGCATCATAGCTTTAGGAATGAAAACTAGCAGTGCATTCATATTTAAAAATGTTTCCAGTGTATCCTAATCATATTCATTTTATACTACACAATTATTTGTAATTGGTGAAGACTCAGAAGTATTGTGAGCAGATCAAGACAGAGCAAGAAAGGAGCCACATAATGGACAGAGGATGTGTCTGGACTGTCATCATGTCTCATCCTTGGGAGTCAAGTGTGTGTTTGCCAAAACCTGAGGCTATATGAATAATTATTTTTTTGTTTATGCTAAATAGAGATGATCAATGTACTGATATTTTACAGAAAAAAGCTGAATTTATTGCATTATAATTAATTTGTACCTATTGGTCTGCAAAGCAAATCCTGGTTTAAACTCAATTGCTTGTGTGTGGAGCCTGTAATTAGTTAACTTATACATGTTGATCTATGTGGCTACTTTGCATATAGTTTCTGTAGGGACCTTTCCTCTTTCTGCCCACAAGGTTGCAAAGGCTCAAGGAGAAGGTCTTCAAAGTTAATCAGGAGATTTTTTTTCTACAAGGGTATTGCTGAGATTAATGGCATCTCTTAATTGGCTATCTTTTATATTTGTCTACTATGTTTTTATTATTAATAACAATTAACTTAGAACTATACTGATAGTTGATTTTTGGGTCAGTCTTTTCACTCCTCTGAGCACATACCATGACCTAGAGAAAATCCTCCCTAGACAGGTCATGGTGTTTCATGTAAGTGAAGTGTTTTCCTTTCTTTATGTGCTACATTGCATTTTTTTTGTTTGCTTTAGACTTGTAAACTAGAGATGTATTTTTTTATTTTACCAATAGAGAGAAAGAAACCAACGAATGATGGACAATGGATAATACGACACAAGTTAGAGTGTTTGTATTTTCTGGACTTACAGACAATGAAAAACTTGTCCCATTCCTCTTCATATTCTTCTTGCTTGTTTACATGGTGACTATAGTTGGCAATGTTGGTTTGATGTCTGTTGTCAGTAAGACCACCAAACTCCACACTCCAATGTACTATTTCCTGAGTTACCTTTCCATGGTGGACCTCTGCTACTCCTCAGTGATAACACCTAAGATGCTTTTTGATATTTTGTCCAAGATAAAATCCATTTCATTTAATGGTTGTGCTTTACAGTTCTTCTTCTTTGCTGCCCTAGTAGTTATTGAGGCTCTTATACTCTCAAACATGTCATATGATCGATACATTGCTATCTGCCATCCTCTCTCTTATGTCTCAATAATGACAAAGAAAAAATGTCTGTGTCTGGTACTCCTTGCTTCATTTTTTGGCTTCTTACAGTCATCCGTGCAGACCAGCTGTGTATTCAGTCTACAATTTTGTGGATCAAATGTTATAGACCACTTCTATTGTGACATCCCTCCATTGCTCACATTGTCCTGCTCTACTCTCCCATGTGACAAGTTAACTGTTTTCTTCACATGCTTGTGTGGTATTGGTTCTATGATGACAATCCTGATCTCATACACTCTAATTGTTTCTTCCATTTTACGGATCAAATCTGCTGAGGGCAGGCAGAAAGCATTCAGTACGTGTTCTTCACATCTCATGTGTGTTTCCATCTTCTATGGGACAGTTTTTTTTATTTACTTACGTTCTTCTAACAGTGCATTTGAGAAACGAGACAAGGTGGTCTCTGTCTTCTACACAGTAGTGATTCCAATGTTGAATCCACTTATATACAGTCTAAGGAACCAAGAGGTGAAAAGGGTCATTGTGGAAGCCGTGCAGAAATGTCATTGAGTTAGACATAAAGTTCACTAGTCCACATGAGCTGCCATGAAAATATTGTAACGCAGCAATCCATTTATATCTATTCCATAGGTGTGGTTGCCTGATGACAACATATAAAGACATACTGCTTTCATTGAATATGTTTTCCACTTCAATTAATAGATCATGATGAGATGTTGATCAAAACTGCCTTTGCTCTTTCCCACATGTGCAGCAGTTTAGGTCCAGTTTGGTCTAACATCCAATTTGCTACATGTACAGGCAGATGTAGTACAATATGCAGTGATATACTGTATGTCGATACACATCAAACGTTATCTGGAACAGGGTAACATTTTGCAATCTTCTAGAACACTGTTTTCCCAACTCCAGTCTTCAGGGACCCCTAACAGTGCTGGTTTTCCACGTACCACCTGTGGATCTTTCAAAATGTGTCAGTTAGTAATGAATACACCTGTGCTCCAGCAAAGAGATATGAAAAACATGCACTGTTAGGGGTCCATGAGGACTGGAGTTGGGAATGACTGTTCTAGAGCATCAGTAACCTAATAGAGTGCATATTAGTAATACAAGTAACAAAAATATTCTGCAAAAGAGGAGCTATGAGGTTATGTGTGATAAAATGTTTTGTAAGAAAATGCTAATAATATTCATATTCTGCAGAGCTGAAAGTGATATTGTAAACTTGTCCCAGTCACCCTTTATAATTAATGAAATGCGCTAACGCCAAAACTAATTTTAAAGGCTAGCATTTGGCTATTATGTTGTACTAGATGTGCACTTTATTAAAACATTTATAATGTTTATATTCAGAAACAAAATCATACTAGCTGCTAGATGCCATAATCAAAGCTTATCACAATAATACACCCTATCTATGGTTATGTATATTGTCGAAGTCGTATAATTGGATGAACGAAAGTATATTGGTTAATATTGTTTTGGCGTGCGATTGCGATCCGTACGCCACGTAACACAGATCCGTACAGATACGTAACACGTGGCATGGTGCGATCACATGGTAAAACACACGCACACACTCACATTACAACATTTAGTTATTTATATAATTCATATTCATATTGGTTCCGTTACACTGTAATTTATGAGCAGATAGTATTTGGTTTATTGTTAGTCTATATATATTATGATTATATGTACACTTCAGTGATATTCAAGGTTCAGGTTATAGGAAAGGTATCATGCCTAGTATCATATTAAAACCCTATTCATCAGCAGCTGTCCGGTTCCATCGCCGAAGAGATAGCATATTGCATACTCTAGTTATTGATGTTAGGGAATAAACCTTTGTATGATGCTGGCTATGAAATGCTAATTGTAACTGGAGCATTGGCGGGAAGAAAGGAGCTCATCCCCTGGAGAGACGACCCCCACCTTTGGATTCCTTAGATTGAATCAGCCTATGACCTGTTTAGCCTGGACCCATCTGATGTCTGGACCTATAGAAGCAAGCCATGTCATTTGCATTGTTCTCTGTAACACTGACTGTGTATACATTATCATAGCTGCGCACCCAGTCGTCAGTCTTCACTGACTGCAGTATTCTAACCGATCTACTGTCCACTGGGTCCCATGGGTGCGCTGCGAGCGCATGCGATATCAGCGGTATGTATTTATCTTTTGGTATTGACTGTACTGTACTGTATCATAATATAATAATGTATTGAATTGTTGACTTTTTACATCTGCTAAAATAAATCACTTTGTGTGTTAGAAACACAATACAATCGCTTGGGCAATGCTTATTTGAAAATGATAGAATTACTTTAATAATATCAACGCTGCCTGTGTGAATAACACACACATATTAGTATAGATATCAAATATTCATCTGCCGTCAGCATTTTAATTGTCCCATCATAATGCAGCAAGAGACAATTTTGAAAAATTCTCATCTAAATGAGCTATTAGACTGTGGTCCTGGTCCTAAACCTGCACCAACATATACTGAGAGCTCCAATGATGGGAACCATATGTATTCCCACGATCATCACAAAGTGATTTTAAAACCAGAGTAAGCCAAGCCACACCCATTATCTGCACAACCACACCCAAGATCTACTTTAGACAATCACAACATAATCAACCAATCTCTCATTTTATTAAGACACTCTCAGATTCCAAAAGTCCACTTCTCTTTTGGAGTCCAACAAACTGCCCTATTCTACCAATATTGGGACAGTTGTAATAGTAAATCACTTTGATATCACAATATGACTCAAATCTAACCCTCAATGCTGGAAGTACCAAAACAGATATGAGGGAGAGGTGTGAATTTCCACCAATTACCCTACAAATGTTTTTGCTTATCTCTGTGAACATATTTAAAAATAAATATTACTCAAATTTGAAATAATAGCATGATAAAATCAATGCAACCATATACTCAGGAGGTGGCCATCATTGTTTTATTTTTGAGGAAGTTAGTATTAGCTTTAAATACATTATTCTTTTGACAGATTGTGACTATTGAAGTGCAGTCAATTCCACAATAGAGAGAAACTGATAATACTGATTGTATCATGCTTCACCAATCTAGTAAAGGTATCAATACCAGGATAAGATCTTAATGGACTTAGATCACTTTTAAGATGTGGAGGTCTTGATGTTGGAATAAGTTTAAATTTATTTCAATTCAATATTTCAGTTAAATTTAAATTTTAAATGCAAATGTTTTTAAAGTCATTAAAAAGTCATTAAAAGTCATTAAACACAGTAGTACGGCATGATTATTAGGATCTTATTATCTATATATAGATTGTCTATGTATTTCTCACTAAAAATGTTCTGCGACTTTTTAAGCAATACGCATTTTTTTTTCCTTTAAATTGTGCATATTATTGGCTATAAGTATACTGTACTCTCATTACAATACCATTGGCTAAGGACACAATAGTGTCTCTTCCAGTGCTCTGGAACTGTATGGGACATCTGAGACTGTATGGGAGAATGTGCCACCTAGAGGCTCACTAACAGACAAAAGGACATGGCATAAACGACTATCTGGAGGGGGGGTCTGGCCCTCAGGGCCTTCATGCTCTCTTAGAATGTGTGCAGACCCTGGTACCTTGTGAAGGGGGAAACATCTATGTACCTCTTTCGTGGCTTCCCTTTGCACAAGCACTGTTGGATACCCTGGAACATGTACTCAGACAATGTGTGCCTTGAGCAACCTATTAGTACTTTATGGACTATCCCGGCAGTCATACTTATGGGGCAATCCAGGAGGGCTGGCACCTTATGAACAGTATTAAGGATGCTTTTGGCTTGCAAGGAGCTGCATTAAGTTGAAAAGGGAGAAGATGTTGGTCCAGGACGGTCACAGACTGATTCACAGTCTTGAGGAAGAGAATTAAACACACCACTCTTTCTCCCCTTCTCCCCTATATGTGTATGTCTTTCAATACAGCTTCAGTCCTGTGTTACCCCTCCCTTACCCTCCTTCTCCTTCACCACCATACTGCGTGATCTTTGTTGAAAATGTTGTTTTGTTTAAGTGATGAATGAATAGTGCAGTACATGATGTACACTGTACAATGTCATATCGTATGCCGTATGTCTTGTATTGTGCTATATAGTATGACTGGTTTATGTATCATGCTGTATTGTGTTTTGGCTGCTCTGCACTTTAGAGCACTTGAATGTAATGTTCTTATGCCTGCTTTTATATATACCTAATGCAAATAAAGTATATATTTTACAATCAAAAAATATGTGGATGAGAAAAATACAAAATATTAGTGTGGTTAAAATAGTTTATTGTCACAAATTAAGACTGCCCTAAATACAGATATTTTCCATCATTGCTTTATGTGGGGCAGGGTTATTCATTTGGTTTAACTATATTCTTTAAGATTATGCAACCATAAATTATAGACTTATGTAGAAAAAGCAACATTTATACATCAGGTTGAGCAGAAGGCATCAGGGGGTAAATGTATCAAGCTGCGAGTTTCCGGCGGGTTTGAAAAGTGGAGATGTTGTCTATAGCAACCAATCAGATTATAGCTATAATTTATTTAGAACATTCTACAAAATGACAGCTAGAATCTGATAGGTTGCTATAGGCAACATCTCCCCTTTTCAAACCCGCCGGAAACTCGCAGCTTGATAAATTTACCTCCAGGTCTGGTTCCACTACCAGAATATGCAATGACCTTTATGAATTACACTACTTGGGCACATTGGATCTACATGTTTTTTACACAATGCTATAGTAATGCACTTTGCAGAAATGTACAGACTTGACTCTGTAAGCAAATTCACATTTTGTTGAGGGTTTTTTTGTCAAAAGGTAAAACTAAAAAATGAAGATCAATATATGAAAACATCTAGACACTGTCTGAAGTTAAACATTCTGAGTCATTTCAAATTGGTCAACATTAAGTCATCCTTGTCCTACAGTGTACTGCCTATTAAACCAACATGTTTTTACCAGGAGAAGATTATACATTTATTTACCTTCATCTGGGTTCACCCTCCTCTTGCCCATTTTTCATTAATAAAAACACTCTAAGCTATATTTATGTTCATTTTTACACTTTGTTTTAAATTAAATCATTAAATCATGTTCTGTCTTACTACACAATTCACAATGCATGGATATTTTATGGGTTATGAAGCTGACATAAAACCTTGTTCAAACTTTACAAGGGGATGCACAGAATAACATTTTCACAATAAATAATCTAAGTAAATTTAGAATATTGTTCATTTTTGCTTTTTGTTAAAGTTTTTAATTATAAAATTGTCATTCAAAATTGCATATCACTTTTGGCTCATTTTTTGGGGGGGAGTTACATTAGTTTAAATAAAACATTAAAAAGACAGCTTTCTTAAGTCCCTCCACTGTTGAAGTTGGATAATGGAGCATTTTGTTCCAATGGATTGGGTATGAAATGTCTACATTCATAATGTCTACATTCAAAATGCTGACAAGCTAACGTCTACATGAACACTATGGGCTAGATTTACTAAGCTGCGGGTTTGAAAAAGTGGGGATGTTGCCTATAGCAACCAATCAGATTCTAGCTTTCATTTACTTAGTACCTTCTACAAAATGAAAGCTAGAATCTGATTGGTTGCTATGGGCAACATCCCCACTTTTTCAAACCCGCAGCTTAGTACATCTAGCCCTATGTCTACAATCATTTTGGTTAAAATGTCAACATAAATTATGCCAACAAGAACAAAATGTCTTCATTGACAAAATATCAACAATAAATACCTTGACAGGTACACCATTTAAACAAATCAAACTGTCGACATCCAAAAAGTTAGGAGGTAGAAAATGTTTACAAATTAAAATGTCAATTATTTAAATAGAGATATTATGATATGTTACCTACTATAACGATCACAGGTGTAAATATAGAATGTCTCTAACTGAAAAGGCTAGAGTTTATTCTATACAATTATATGATCTTTTTATTTTATATGTACCTGTTATGTTCATTAGATATAATCTGTATTATAAATCACATCCTCTTTACTGTATTTAAATAATATAATACATTTTTGCACGCAAAGAACAAAATCTTTATTATTTTATTATTATAATAATATATTCACTTATATAGCTTAGAATATCAGTTAAGTGAATTTTATAATCCTATATTCTTTTTTAATTAATATTGTACAGTAATCGTGTTTTTGTGTGTTCTGGAACCATATAGCATTATAAAATATTTTTTATATTATATTGATTGTTGTGAATTTTTTTTACTTATATTACAAGTGTTGTAAGCTATTTATTATTATCAATATAAGCAAAAATCAATAATAAGGCCTTGTTTCATAACAATTACCTTATGCGCAGGTGTATTCATCACTGGTAGACACATTTTTAAACTTCAACATGTGTTGGTGAATATTTCAATTGTGAAAATGATCATCATTTGAAAAAGAAAAGTTTCTTATCATAAACATTAAACAACATATTTTTACAATGATAGACAATAAAAGAAGCTCCACCCATTGTACACATGTTTTTTATACTCACTTCTTGCTGTGTAGAGGAAGGTAAAGCTCACATTCTTCTTCGTAATGATATCTATCTATCTATCTATCTATCTATCTATCTATCTATCTATCTATCTATCTAACTATCTATTTATCTTTCTATCTCATATCTCATATCTATCTATCTCTCTATCTATCTAATATCTATCTGTCTGTCTATCTATCTATCTATCTCATATCTCTATCTATTTTCTATCTATCTACCTTTCTATCTCATATCTATCTATCTATCTATCTATCTATCTATCTATCTATCTATCTGGCTATCTATCTATCTATCTATCTATCTATCTATCTATCTATCTATCTATCTATCTATCTATCTCATATCTCTATCTATTTCCTATCTATCTACCTTTCTATATATCTCATATCTATCTATCTACTATCTACCTTTCTATCTATCGCATATCTATCTATCTATCTGACTATCTATCTATCTATCTATCTATCTATCTATCTATCTCTCTATTTGACTATCTACCTATCTATCTCTCTATCTATCTATCTATCTATCTATCTATCTATCTATCTATCTATCTATCTATCTATCTATCTATCTATCTATTTATATATCTATCTATCTGACTGACTATCTATCTATCTATCTATCTATCTATCTATCTATCTATCTATCTATCTATCTATCTATCTATCTATCTATTACAAATCCCAGGGTATTGTTGATTAGATTGTAAAAGATCATGGTAAAAAAATATAGATTTTTTTTGTTTACTCTGTAATTATAAGGGTCGAATAGTGGACATAGCTTTTTGAGATTTTAGCAAGGCATTTGAAACATTATGTCTTAATAAAATAATTTGCCATATTTTTAGGATAAAGGACACTCATTGGAATTGGAGGAAGATTTAAAGGCAACATAACAAAGATCTTTCTTTTTACCTAAAGGGTGGCAGATCCATGGAAAAGTCTCCCAGCAGTTGTGGTGGCGTCTCATATAATAAAGTTATTCTAGAATGCATGGGATAAATACATGGCTTCTTACATCTAAATATAAAAAAAGACAGGAACAAGTCAAAAAAGACAAATAAAATAGACAGTAAGGGCTAGATTTACAAGAATCGAGTTTAAAATCGCCACACACCACCAGCGGTTTAGTGGTCCAAACCACCTTATTTACTATATTTTGGTTTGAGGCTGCACTTTAAAATGACTGGCGATGTGTTGCGGATTGAAAAAGCTAAACCACCGGTGGTTTGGTTAAAACCGCCATCCAAAAGAAAGGATAGGACAGTTTTAATACCTGCTTCTGAATGGCTTCATAGTTCAAACAGGCTGTTTGAACTATTTTACCACTCAAAACATAAGAGTAAGCACCATAGACATTTAAATTTTTCTGGGCAATCATTATTTATTGATTAAGGGGCAAAATGAATTAAATATTAAATTATGAGGGGGAAAAAGAAATTCATTATATTAAGGGGATAAAAGTATTTAATTATTATATTATTCGGGCGCTATGTAATGCCAAATTGTGCAACATAAATAATTATATCCACCATTAACACTCAGTTGATATTATTATATATTCACATTTAATGCTATAATAGTTTTCCTTAAAAAAAAATCTAAAAAAACAAAAAATCTCCCCACAAGTTAATATTAAATTCATTTCGCCCCTTAAACAATAAATAATGATTGCACAAATAATTTAAATGTCATTAGTGCTTTCCCTTATGTTCTGACTGGCAAAATAGCTGAAACAGCATGTTTAAGCAATCTCACCATGTCACGACTAGTATAGCGTACCTGCTATCGTTGGCACTACTCGGAGGAAGGTGCGGAGTCTAACGTGCCCCTGGTGTTCACCAGGGACCCCCGCAAGGAGGTATGGGCTTAGCTGCAGGAAACACGCAGGTCTCGGTCCTTCCACGAGTCAGATAGCGAAGTACGAGAGGAATGTCAGACAGGCCGGGTCGGCAACGGTGCGGGCAATGCAGGTACACAAGGAGAATCCGAAGGGGTAGTGAGTCAAGCCGGGTCGATAACGTTCTGACAGCGAGGTACAAAAGGGAGATCCAAAAGGGTAGTAAAGGCAATCCGGGTCACAATGGTCACAGGCAAACGGCAATAAACTGGAGGAAGGAAAGGGTCAGGAAACAGATAATCACAGGAACACTGGAACGCTGGAGGACAGGAAAGGACCTGAAACTCTGGCACAGGAAGTGGGGTCAGAGAGGCTAAAATAGTGCTGCTAGCCAATGCCCTCAGCACTAGTAGTGCTGTCATACT
Organism: Mixophyes fleayi; assembly: GCF_038048845.1. NCBI lineage: Eukaryota > Metazoa > Chordata > Amphibia > Anura > Limnodynastidae > Mixophyes > Mixophyes fleayi. The sequence continues at coordinate 11,577,183 of NC_134405.1, read as the reverse complement.
CCAGCGCCGTAGCGCTAGTCATTCCTTAGCGCCGTAGCGCTATCTTCATGCAGCGTCCCGTTGCCTAGCAACGGGAACGCTTTCAAGTCAGTAGCTGGCCGGCCGGCGGAAGGGGAAGTGACGCGTCTGGTTGCTAGGCAACCAGACGTGCTATGCAGACGGGCGGGCGGGCGCCAAGCGGCGCCTGACACACCACTCACAACCACCTCTTTCATTTTGGCCATTTGGATGGCTGTTTTGTGGCGGTTTTGAAAACCCCCAGCTTATTAATGTGGTGGTTTGTATGTTCATCATTGTTACAATCGGGATGGTTGTTCACTTAGTGTTGGTTTTGAAAAATCTCAATTCTGTCTGTTTTAATGACGGTTTGGGCTTTAGAGAATCCAGCAGTTTCAAAACCGCAGGAAAACTAGCCAAAACCAGTGGTTTGAGCAGACCACCCTTAAGTAAAATTAGCCCTAATGCAGAAAAAAATTATGGTTCACCTTTTGGGTATGTTCTTAACATTTCAGTGATCATTTTAACATGCCATTACCTCAAGTTTCAGTAGGATTTTTAATTAAATATGTTCATGGGTGACCACGCCAATACCAAACCGGGATATACAAAGCCTATAGATACAAAAGATATATATTAAAGCCTTCCAGTCTCATGCCTAAACTCCCATCGGTCGGCTACCTCTCTTTCTTATCCCTTCTTCCCTTCTCCCCCTTCCTCGACTCCGTCTCCGTTTCTCCCGTCTCTCCGTCTCATCCATGTGTCTGTCTGTCTTCCCCTCCCTTTAGATTGTTCGCTCCTTTGAGCAGGGCTCTCCTACCTTCTGTTTCCATCACTTTTAACTGCGCTCTCCAGCTACTCAGCTCACCTCCTCTCAGTCCCTCTGCCCTCTGTCTCCTCTCGCTTCTCTCCGCTCCCCTCAGTGACTCTCAACCTGTCATCCGTGCCCACCCTCTTGGGCCATAGTTACCTGCCTATACTCACTTTTCCCCTCCCTCCCTCTCTTTCATGCTGTGCCTGAGCCCCAAGAGTTATAGTGCTTACTGTTACTTGTACTGTGCTGTTTCACCTTGTACTGTACCATTGTTTGTCCTTGTACGGCGCTACGGACACTTTGTGGCGCCCTATAAATAAAAATTAATAATAATAATAATAATAATACAAACCTATAAATGGGGTAATTTCTCCCCCCTTTATTTCCGACCATGGCCTTATCTGTGAGGAGTTTGTATGTTCTCCCCGTGTTTGCGTGGGTTTCCTCCGGGTGCTCTGGTTTCCTCCCACACTCCTAAAACATACTGGTAGGTTAATTGGCTGAAAACAAATTGACCCTAGTCTGTGTCTGTCTGTCTGTCTGCCTGTCTGTGTGTGTGTCTGTGTGTGAGTCACCACCTGATCTCATATTGCCCTTATAATTAACATCATATTTAAAATAAGTACCAATTAAATTTTTTTTATACTCTGGAATAGATCATTTTGAATCAAAAAATTTGTGCCAGAGTGTAAGTTTAATGTTGTCTGTATTTGTAATAGTGTTTTTTCTATATTTGTAGTAGGTAAAGAACATGTACTTAGTGTGTCATTTGATGCTGTGAAAGGGGCCACACAGCAATTTTCTCCATGCAAAAAAAGGATTTAAGTGTGTATGGATATTAAGGAGTTGCTGATCAGAAATTATTCTATATTTTCAATGATATGTCTTGGGGACCTTCCAGATGCACTTTATAAGAAAATTAGCATATTTGGGTACATTGCTAACAGCGTAATAAAAACACACAAAAGTACCACATGTAGTAAAGAAAACTCCACTTTTGTGCATGATTAATTTAAGTAATAAACTAGGCTATACCAAACAGTACTTTCGGAGAAAATGGAAACATTGTAACTAATGCTGGCAGTGGTTCAACAGTATTATTGGGCTGTACCTGACGTAGTAGCCGTATAGGGTTATTAGACTGGACTTGATGTAGTAGTCCTACAGTATTATTAACCTGGACCTGATGTAGTGGTCCTATAGGGTTATTAGATTGGACTTGATGAAGTAGTCCTACAGTATTATTAGGCTGGACTTGGTGTAGTAGTCCTTCAGTATTATTAGGCTGGACTTGCTTTAGCAGTCCTATAGTATTATTAGGCTGGATTTGATGTACTGGTCCTACAGGGTTAATACAGTGGTCCTACATAGATAGTAGTTTGGGCTTGATGTAGTGTTCTACCACGTTAGTAGGATGGACTTTATTTATTGGCCCTATAAGGTTAGTAAGGTGGGCCTAATGTAGTGGCCCTACAGAATTATTAGCCTAGACTCGATGTAGTAGTCCTACAGTATTGGACTTAATTTATTGGTCTTACTGAGTTAATAGACCGGACTTGATGTGATGTTATTACTGTTTGCAGGTGCCGATTGATCAGGGGCAGTTCCAAAAACCAGAAATACACTTGTAAATTTGCTTGGTAGACAATTAGATGCTTTTGCATTTCTATAATTTAACTTTATTAGAATTTATCTGACTGGTGCAAGTTGGACCATGAAAGAAAATGTCTGATTGGTTACTATGGTTTTAGTGTAGATTTGCACAATCTTAATTAATAACAATGTTGACACAAGCATACACAATCCATAACATAAGTAAAGTAATAAAACAAATAGAATTTTAGCAGTATTGATTAATTCAGGGATAAATAAATCCACCAAATACAGGAACATTTATTGGTTTGATTCCAATTTACTATAATTAGTGATATGTGCTCTGGGGCAGAAGCTTATTGTACTCCTGGGTCACTGAGTTTAATATAAAGAAGAATTATCAGCCTCAGCAGTGAGAAGCCCTGTGGATCCCGTATGTCAGACATTTATATGCAGACAGATCAGAGACCAATATACTTCTCTTACCAAAGGTATCAATTTATTTATCATTTTATACAAATACAAGAAACTGATGACTGAAATACAGGGGCATTACTAGAACCAGGACCCCAGGCCTGAGACCCAAGCTTGGTTGTCCTGGTCATTTTTAAATGGATTTTACTATTATTACGGGAATTATTATATTACTACATTTGAGTTACTGAACAATTTTGAGAACACAAAATTATAGAATAATTTATTAAAAATAGATAAAGTCTTATCGAGATGCTTTTATTATCTGTAAATACAGAGCTCGCAGTTCAAAGTCGTGTGAAGCCCAGAAAAAGTTTTACAAAGAATAATAAAGTCTAAACTACTCCATTATCATAACAGGTGTTAACTGACAATGAAACGCTAATATCTTATTATATAATTTTGCTATAGGCTATAACAGATGAACGTATTAGCATATTGTCTATTAATTGGATTAATCCTTATACATACATTGTAACCATGTAAAATACAGCGCAAACTCTTTACCAATAAAATTCACACAATTATACATCTTTTGTCTAAAGTGTTACTAAGAAACAACTCTACTAATAAGAATCTCATAACCTTGTGGGACAGTCTAAATTTCAAGGCTGTTACTGCAGAGAACCCACACTAAACTAAATCTTGCAATGATTAAACACTTTGAAAGACAAATTATTTTTCTGACATAAGCAACAAAACTTCCATTTTGTGTTATATAAACAATCTTATCCCTACTGAAATCGAATGTTACATTGTCTGTGAAGGTGACACATTGCATCATGTGGCAAATATCACTATATCCCATGTCTGGTACATGATGCTATAATGTAAACACAGAAAGATACAATGATTAACTAAAGTTCATTTATAACATTCGCAGCTACAGCTCCTCATGTTTTTTGCAGATGTTCAAAGTGATGATTCATCATCAATAGTTGATAGCTGAATCATCAATAAAACTTTCTGCTGAGAGTTCTTCTAAGGTTGAAGAGTAAAGACATGTTTTTTTCCTACATGGAGCGATATTTAGATACTAGTAATTTTCATGAGAACACATCATCATCATCATCACCATTTATTTATATAGCGCCACTAATTCCACAGCGCTGTACAGAGAACTCACTCACATCAGTCCCCGCCCCATTGAGGCTTACAGTCTATATTCCCTAATATACACACACATACACACAGACTAGGGTCAATTTGTTAGCAACCAATTTACCTACCAGTATGTTTTTGGAGTGTGGGAGGAAACCGGAGCACCCGGAGGAAACCTACGCAAACACGGGGAGAATATACAAACTCCTCACATATAAGGTCATGGTCGGGAATTGAACCCATGACCCCAGTGCGGTAAGGCAGAAGTGCTAACCACTACACCACTGTGCTGCCCACATTGATTTTTCCCTCTAGAAATCTTGGGTGGGAGTAAAGAATAAGAGAAAGAAATTGTTTTTTTGTCTATATTTTGCTTCAGTAAAAATTGTATCTTCTAATTTATAACCCTTAATTTCGATTAAGAATATGTTTTCTCCTTTAGTGCCTCCTGTGTTCTCTCCCAAGATTACGAGGTGGATATGTAAAAAAACCTTTAGAAAGATGAGCTAATTGAGCATTTTCTTTTATTAATCTTTTAGTTCCACTTTCACATCATGAGTATTCTAAAACGGAAGCAATGTAATGAAGTGAATTATCGATGTTCTGTATGTATCATATTTTGTCGTAGGATTTCCTTTTCCCATTTGAAGAGCTTCCCATTATAATAATCTCTTCTATCTCCCTGAAATTTATTTTGCCATCTATGATATTTTTTTCTGCTCAATTTAGTCTTAGTTTATATTTTCAAACATTTTGTAAAGCCTCAATACCATCAAGTTATATTGATCTAAGCTCTAAGCACAATGACTTACTGGTTAGCACTTCTGCCTCACAGCACTAGGGTCATGAGTTCAATTCCCGAGCAGGGCCTTATCTGTGAGGAGTTTGTATGTTCTCTCCGTGTTGTGTGAATTTCTTCCCACACTCCTAAAACATACTAGTAGGTTAATTGGCTGCTATCAAAATTGACCTTAGCCTCTCTCGGTCTATGTGTGTGTGAATGTTAGGGAGTTTAGACTATAAGCTCCAATGGGGCACGGACTGATTTGAGTTCTCTGTACAGCGCTGCGGAATTAGTGGTGCTATATAAAAAGCTGATGATGAAAATGAATGTGTCATTTAATTAGAATGGTTATAAGTTTTTTAGAGAATTTTGGAAGTTCAAATTCTCACTCTGTCTTCAAACTTTCATATATTCATTTTCAGGTATTTTCAGATATTAATAACATCAAGGAGAAAAACATGAAAGTGAGACGAGTTTTATATCTGTGTTCCCTACTGCCAAATGTTTGCAGACAATTATTGACTGAGGCATAAACCTACTTACACACCTACTGCTAAAAGTCAATTTGGTGGACTTCAAGTTTCAATGAAAGTGATAATAAATACTTTATAAATGTTCCTTCTAATAGAACATTCAGTCAAACAAACAGGTGCCTTTCTGATGAAAGCCAACAAATCTTGGTCCAATCATTGTATTTGTAAACCAAATACTTTGTGTTAAAGAGTAATATTAAAAACCATGTGGAGGATGTTGCTACTGAATAAAGGACAAGTTTGTCCAGTAATAAGATTGTCACTGGGTCTCTAGTGATGGGGAATTAGATTTTGTAGAAACAATCTCCTGAGATTCATTTATCACACAACTTATTTCAATGGTGCAACAAAGTCCTACTTGGAAGATCTATAGAGGTGAATATCTATAGAAAACTGAATGACATGTCACCAAATTTTAATGTATAACAGGTATTCCTCAATAATGATATATCGTTACTGCCTCGCAGATCTTCTCATTTGGACTTGACATAGTTCTGTTAAAAATAATGTATCGCAAATTAAGCAGAACCGATAACTTTAATACATTACATTACATAATTGAGGCACTGACTATTGAGTACACTTAACAAAGTGAGAAACATAAATGAATATTTATAATAAACGAACACACTTTTATGTACACTTGTTCAAAATATCATCACAAAGCATGACAAAGAATGTGAGAAATTGCTTTGGAGCAATTAAATGACCCCTCACGCAGGAGGATCAAAGTTCTTAAATGCTATAAAGCCAACAATCTTGATAGAATCAGGTAAAGTTTTGGCTACATTACTGACCACATTCATCTACCCTTACCAGTCAGAGTTCATCCCCAGGAGGCAAGCTATGGACTATATAAAATTGCTCTAAACATAATATAGGACCAAGGGGTAGATTTATTACACCTTATAAAAAGAATAAGTAGAGGTGTTGCCTGTAGCAGCCAGTCAGATTTTGGCTGTTATTTATGTAATACATTCTATAAGATGATAGCTAGAATCTGATTGGCTGCTACAGGCTACACCTCCACCTTTCCTTTTGAGCAGGTTTGATATATCTACCATTATATACCATATGGTATATGTACCAGTTCTGGATATTGAACAATTATTTGACATGGTGGGGTGAAAGTTCCTGGAATTGAATGTAGAATAAATTATCATTTGTCAAATCTTTGAAGGTCCTTTATTCTCACTTGACAGCCTATATAAACATGTAAAGAGACAAAGAGAACCAATAAGATGACGGTGTTTGCAGAGGAATTTGAACTGGCCGATAGGAGAAGTTGGGCGCAGTGAGTGAATTTCTTACAAAATGTGTATCGCTATGCCTAGGTTAGCAGAGCAATTCAAATGCTTTATTTTAGCTTGTGGAACAAGGTTTCTTACATAATATAAAGAAACGAGAGGTTGTATTTTACCGACATTCCTTGCTGTGTGGAAGGGAACACTGCTATAATTTCTATACAAGAACCTGCACTTTGCACTAACTCAGAGCTGGCAGAGATTGAATCGTGTTCCATAAAGATGTCATTTTTACCTTCCAGTTACACTTCAAAGGAAAAGAGCATTTTTAGGTCATTGCAAAATTTAAATGAAAGCTTTAAACACATATAAAAGCCACGTGTATTAAAGCACAGTCTCAATATCCCCTCACTCCTTATAACTAACAGAAAAACAAAATAAATTATTAAACTAAACTGTATTTTAGGAGAAAAATGTAAAATTTCTAATTTAATGTCAGGGCAGTTATAAGACGATGGCACCTTGATGTGACAGTCAGACATTTTCACAGCATGTCTCTTGAGAGAACCTCTAAGTTGCAAGGCATGTTCTGAGAGTGGAGAGTGGACGTGCAGCCCAAAATGCATTAGCACATACATTTTATTGTAGAGGTTGGCTGCATTTTTTATTTTGCCTTGGCTTGAATTTTGAGCCTGCACCTGTGTTATCTGTTGTGACCAATAACCTGTGCCTGACCTGTGCCTGCTGTGTCTTCTTCCAGTTGTTCCTTAGTCTGCCCTGTGACATCTGCTGCCTACTAAAGCTAGTCTTGGGGACACCACCGGTGAAAATCTCATTGCAAAAGCCCATAACTTCCTTGCAACGGTTACTCAAAATGACCGGATGCTCATTAGATTTTGCACCTTAGGTAAGCCATAGCTAGATGGTAGCTGTAAAGTCTCTCTAGTTGTAGATGACTTGTGAGATGAAAAGTATTTGAATGTTGATGCAATAGATTAAAGTAATGCAACATGACTATGTATTGTAGCTTATTCTGTTTAATCGAAGAATGTATTATTAAAGACAAGGTAAATTGATTATATATATATATATATATATATATATATATATATATATATATATATATATATATATATATATTGATGACACACTGTGGTGAAGTTCATGCCCCTATACACAATCACATATTGCAGAGTGTATTGTGCATTTCTTTCTTTTTACTGCATTGCAAATTTTGAAACTTTCTTTAACATCGAAAATATTTGAAATTTTAAATAAATATTTATTTCAGCACTACAGAGAGATCTCAATGGACGTCATAAACAAAACACAAGTGACAGTGTTTGTGTTTTCTGGACTTACTGACAACAGAGAACTTGCTCAATTCCTCTTCATATTCTTCTTACATGTTTACTTGGTGACCATAGTGGGAAACATCGGCATGATGACTGTTGTCCATAACACCTCCAACCTCCACACTCCGATGTACTTCTTCCTGAGTTACCTCTCTCTGGTGGACCTTCTCTACTCATCAGTTATTACTCCCAAAATGTTGTCTGACCTTTTGTCCATGAGGAAGACCATCACATTTGATGGATGTGCCCTTCAGTTCTTCTTCTTTGCTTCTCTGGCATGTACTGAGGTTTTTCTTCTCTCAAACATGTCGTATGACCGATTTGTTGCTATATGTCACCCCCTCCATTATGTCTCTATAATGACTAAGAAAAATTGTTGCCATCTGGTTGTCTTGGCTTTCACAATTGGCTTCCTACAGTCACCCATGCAGACCAGCTGTATATTTACACTCCAGTTCTGTGGTTCAAACCTTATAGACCACTTCTATTGTGACATACCTCCACTGATCAAGCTGTCCTGCTCAGATAGTTTCCCCTGTGCCATAGTAACTGTTATCTTCATAGGTTCTTGTGGCTTAGGTTCATTGACTACTATCCTGATCTCATATACTTTCATAATTTCTTCCATTCTACGGATGAAATCTGCTGAGGGCAGACAGAAAGCCTTCAGTACATGCTCTTCCCATCTCTTGTGTGTCACCATCTTCTATGTGTCCGTTTTCTTTACTTATCTACGCTCTCCCTCCAATGTCTTAGAAAAACAAGACAAGATAGCTGCTGTTTTCTACTCAGTATTGACACCAATGCTGAATCCACTTATATACAGCCTGAGGAACCAAGAGGTGAAAAGAGTCATGAAAGAAGCAATGTACAATGTTACTGTTAGATGTAGATTTAATGTCATTCATTAGAGATAGAAATGGGAGTCAATAAACCATGTTAAACTAATATATATATCATCATCCTCATCTATTTTGTTTATATGGCACTACTAATTCTACAGCGCTGTACAGAGAACTCCCCACATCAGTCCCTGCCTCATTAAAGCTTACAATCTAAATACCTTAACATACACACAGACTGAGAGAGACTAAGGGCAATTAAAAGCAGCATATTAGTCTACTAGTATGTTTTTGGAGTTTGGGAGGAAACCAGAGCACCAGGTAAGTTCATTCTATACAATTATATGATTTTTTTATTTTCTATGCACTTGTTATGTTCATTAGATATAATCTGTATTATAAATCGCATCCTCTTTACTGTATTTAAATAATAGAATACTTATTTGAACGATAAGAATCCATACTTTATTATTTTTTTTATTATAAGAATGTATTTGCTTGTACAGCTTAGAATATTAGTTAAGTGAATTTTATACTCCTTTATTCTTTTTTAATTAATAGTGTACAGTAATCTTGTTTTTGTGCGTACTGTAACCATCTAGCATTATAAAATATTTTTATATTATATTGATTGTTGTGACATATTTTTATTAAGATTACAAGTGTTGTAAGCTATTTATTATTATCAATATGAACACAAATTTTAAACTTCAACATGTGTTGGTAAACATTTCAATTGTGATAATGATCATCTTTTGAAAGCATTCACTGTAAATTTTTAAGACTCACAAGTTTCATATCATAAACATTAACCAACATATGTTTACAATGATAGACAATAAAATAAGCTCCACCCATTGTATTTTTTATACTGACTTCTTGCTGTGTAGAGGAAATTAAAGCTCACATTCTTCTTCGTAATGATATCTATCTATCTATCTATCTATCTATCTATCTATCTATCTATCTATCTATCTATATACTGTATCTATCACTATCTGTTTCCTATCTATCTACCTTTCTATCTTATATATATCTCTCTATCTATCTATCTATCTATCTATCTATCTATCTATCTATCTATCTATCTATCTATATATCTATATACTGTATCTATCACTATCTATTTCCTATCTATCTACCTTTCTATCTTATATCTATCTCTCTATCTATCTATCTATCTATCTATCTATCTATCTATCTATCTATCTATCTATCTATCTATCTATCTATATACTGTATCTATCACTATCTATTTCCTATCTATCTACCTTTCTATCTTATATCTATCTATCTATCTATCTATCTATCTATCTATCTATCTATCTATCTATATATCTATATACTGTATCTATCACTATCTGTTTCCTATCTATCTACCTTTCTATCTTATATATATCTCTCTATCTATCTATCTATCTATCTATCTATCTATCTATCTATCTATCTATCTATATATCTATATACTGTATCTATCACTATCTATTTCCTATCTATCTACCTTTCTATCTTATATCTATCTCTCTATCTATCTATCTATCTATCTATCTATCTATCTATCTATCTATCTATCTATATACTGTATCTATCACTATCTATTTCCTATCTATCTACCTTTCTATCTTATATCTATCTATCTATCTATCTATCTATCTATCTATCTATCTATCTATCTATCTATATATCTATATACTGTATCTATCACTATCTATTTCCTATCTATCTACCTTTCTATCTTATATCTATCTATCTATCTATCTATCTATCTATCTATCTATCTATCTATCTATCTATCTATCTATATATCTATATACTGTATCTATCACTATCTATTTCCTATCTATCTACCTTTCTATCTTATATCTATCTATCTATCTATCTATATATCTATATACTGTATCTATCACTATCTATTTCCAATCTATCTACCTTTCTATATTATATCTATCTCTCTATCTATCTCTCTATCTATCTATCTATCTACTGTATCTATCACTATCTATTTCCTATCTATCTACCTTTCTATCTTATATCTATCTCTCTATCTATCTATCTATCTATCTATCTATCTATCTATCTATCTATCTATCTATCTATCGTTACAAGTTCCAGCGTGTTTTTTTGTTTACTCTGTAATTATAAGGGTCGAATAGTGGACATAGCTTTTTGAGATTTTAGCAAGGCATTTGAAACATTATGTCTCAATAAAATAATTTGCAAGATTTTTAGGATAAAGGACACTCATTGGAATTGGAGGAAGATTTAAAGGCAACATAATAAAGATCTTTCTTTTTACCTAAAGGGTGGCAGATCCATGGAAAAGTCTCCCAGCAGTTGTGGTGGCGTCTCATATAATAAAGTAATTCTAGAATGCATGGGATAAATACATGGCTTCTTACATCTAAATATAATAAAACAGCAACGAGACAAAAATGACAAATAAAAAAGACACTAAGGGCTAGATTTACTAAGAATCGAGTTTGGTGACGGTTTGAAGTCGACACCCCTCGCCGGCGGTTTTGTGGTCCAATTTATTATAGGGCGGGTTGAGGCCTCAATTTAAAATGAAAGGCGATGTGGCTCAAACAGCAGTTTGAGCAATCTTTGTCACTCGCAACCACCTTTTTCATTTTTCCCATTTGGATGGCTGTTTACAGGGCCACCTTAACTACTTTATGGGCCCCCCGGGCAATGCAGTGTACCGGGCCCCTAAAAAAAAAAAAAAAAAAAAATATATATATATATATATATATATATATATTTTTATATATATATAAATAGTGTGTGTGTGTGTTTAAAAAAAATATATATGTATGTAAAAAAAAACGTGATTATATATATAGGGGCCCCCTTAACTTACCTTAATTCCGATCCTCTTGTTTTTTCCGCGCCGCTCAGTCTCTTCTGCCGTCTTCCGCGCTGTAGTTGCAGTGAATGCTGGGCGTGACATCATGCCCAGCATTCACTGCGAGCACAGCACGGAAGAGGGGACCAGGGAGGGAGCTGGATCACCGCTGATGTGACCGCAAGGTAAGTATTTAAAAAAAAATATATTTTTTTTTTTTGGGGGGGGGGATTCGGACGGGCCCCCCTTGCTTGCAGGGCCCCCGAGCACCTGCCCATCATGCCCAATGGAAGAGACGGCCCTTGCTGTTTGGAGGCGGTTTTGAAGACCCCAGCTTAGTAAATCTGGTGGTCTATATGTTCACCATTGTTAAAATCGGGATGGCGGTTTGTAAAGTGTTGGTTTTGAAAAATGTCAATTCTGGCTGTTTTAATGGTGGTTTGGGCTTTAGCAAATCCAGTAATTTTAAAACCGCCCGGAAAATAGACAAAAACCGGTGGTTTGAGCAAACCACCCATTAGTAAATCTATGGTTCACCTTTTGGGTATATTCTCAACATTTCACAGATCATTTTAACATGCCATTAGCTCAAGTTTCAGTAGGATTTTTTTTAGATATTTTCATGGGTGACCACGGCAATACCACCCTGGGATATAGAAACCTATAAATGGGGTAATTTCCCTCCCATCTGTTTCCACATCATTCACTAACATTATATGGTGCAAGAAGACAGATGTTAGTGCTTGATGGACCGCTGCTATGACAATAAGGCAATATTTTGTAACAAGACCAGAGAGAAAATAAGCCTGCGCTCGGTATATCCCACATTATATATGGTACCAGCTGCATTACAAGAAGCCTGCGTTTGGTATATCCCAAATTATATATTGTACCAGTTGCATGGCAATAAGCCCGCACTCGGTATATCCCATATTGTATATGGTACCAGCTGCTTGCCAATAAGCCCGCACTCGGTATATCCCATATTGTATATGGTACCCAGGGCCGGATTAACCCGAGGTCTAACTGGGCTATAGCCCAGGGGCCTCGGGCATCCAGGGGGCCCTTCAAACTCCTCAGCAGCATTATTGATCGGTCGGGGGAGGGGGCGCCCCCGGCCCGATCGATGCTGCTGAGTACTGTAAGTGCAGTCCTCCATCCCGGCGCGCTGTAGTCTGCTTACTGAGGATATCTCGCGAGAGTTCATGAACTCTCGCGAGATCTCCTCAGTAAGGAGCTTACAGCGCGCCGGGACGGAGGACTGCACTGACAGGTAAGTGCTTGGGGGGGTCCTCGCGGGGGGTGGGGGGCGGCGGACGGCTCACATTGGGGGCCTCGCGGGGAATGGAGGGCCCCTTAGCCCAGGGGCCTCCATTCCCTTAATCCAGCCCTGATGGTACCAGCTGCTTGGCAATAAGCCCGCGCTCGGTATATCCCATATTGTATATGGTACCAGCTGCTTGGCAATAAGCCCGCACTCGGTATATCCCATATTGTATATGGTACCAGCTGCTTGGCAATAAGCCCGCGCTCGGTATATCCCATATTGTATATGGTACCAGCTGCTTGGCAATAAGCCTGCGCTCGGTATATCCCATATTGTATACGGTACCAGCTGCTTGCCAATAAGCCCGCACTCGGTATATCCCATATTGTATATGGTACCAGCTGCTTGGCAATAAGCCCGCGCTCGGTATATCCCATATTGTATATGGTACCAGCTGCTTGGCAATAAGCCCGCGCTCGGTATATCCCATATTGTTTATGGTACCAGCTGTGTGGCAATATAAATGCCCATATATGTATACAAAACAAAAAGACAGTTGTCAGAGCTTAACACTGCATATCTGTGTGTGTCTAGCAAAATGAAAGCACCATCATTAGACGGTGGCTCTTCATTGACAATAAATTCATGTTGATATGGGGCTCATTCATCAAATTTCTCCAATTACTTGAAGGACTGGTTTATATTAAGAATGGTAATTTACAACCCACTCCATACATGAACAATATTCTTCGTTAGCCTTGATAGCTGACCCAGCATGTTCAGAGTAGCATTTCTTTCACAAAGTTCTATAGAGCATGTAGGAGTTGTAGTAAACAGGGGTTATATCCCAAAGTGAGAAGTTTACAAGAAAGTTACTGCAGAGTTACTGATGGGAGCACAGTCACAATGTATACTTGGTGCCAATAATGAAAAATCCAAATTTTGGTATATTGTATTTGTATAAAAGTATAATTGTATCATTGCCATTTTATGATTAACAGTTAGTGACCGATGGGAGATGCTTTCTATAGGCAATTTTTCAACTATAAAAAGTACCCCCTTGTGCTTTACATATGTAGAAAGGTCAAATTCTCTGTGCACATCCTACTGATAGATGTAGGTAGAAGATTACTTTTACTTCTGGAATGATTGCTACTGGTGTTCCATTTATAATTTCTGAAACACCCATAATGCAGGGGAACAATTTTCACCTCCATAAAGCCAGGGCCATCCCTTTCATTGGGCACAATGGGCAGGTCCCCGGGGACCCTGCGGGCAAGGGGGACCATCAGAGGCAGCGCTGGAAAACAAATCCTGCAAAAAAAATAATACTTACCTTGCAGTCACGTCAGCTGGCGATCCGGCTCCATCCCTGGTACTTTCTTCCGTACTGTGCTTGCAGTGAATGTTGGGTGTGATATCACGCCCAACATTCACTGCAAGCACTGCATGGAGGCATGCAGAACAGAGAGACTAAGCGCGGACAAAAGAAGAGAAGGGGATCGGATTTAAGGTAAGTTAAGGGGGCCCTATATATATATATATATATATATATATATATATATATAATATGATACATATATATTATGGGCCCCCGGGCACTGCATTGCCCGGGGGCCCATAATGTAGAAATATAGGATCACATTAAAACAATTTTGGATACACTTTCATAGTAAAAATTGTCTGGATGAAGATTCTCTGGTTGTGGTGCATTTTGCCATCAGACAGCTTTTTGGTCAATGCAAAAGGCAACATTTTGAAGTTAATAAAAAAAATTATGATTCCATTGAATCATAATATAATAAATATATATATATATATATATATATATATATATATATATATATATATATACTGATATATGCTGACTGTTAGATGGACATATTGGTGATTATCAACAAATATAGAAACTTATTCCGGCAATAAAAATGACTGCTCAGACGAGGTACCATTGCTGGGGAAATGCACCCCAAAAAAGTATAAGTATAAACACCCAAAGTAAGCGATGGAATACCAGGTCCGCCACAAAGCACTCATGCACGGTATATACAATAGAAAGATATATTTATTAAAACATTCTAAAATCCACATTAAAATGGTAAACACAATATAACCACATATTGGAAATATCAGTGCCAATTAGAACATATGACAAAGTAGGTGCACCTACACGATGTTCAAATCATCAAGAAAGTATATATTGGTATATAACCAGTCCAGCAACTTCTGCAACCACTTCTCTTATTGGTATGTAGCGCTTTATGGTCTATGCTGCATGGAGACAAAGTTCCCAATGATCATGGAGCCGCAGTGTGAAGCTATAAACAGTGTGTTATTGGAGGATATCTTACATAGATGGTAACAGGATTCCAAATGGTATAGTCAAAGGTATATCAAAGTCTCTTACCAGATCCCTGGCATCATACCGCAAGACCAGTACCTTGTCAGTATATTCCGATTCCTGTATATCTTTGACATCTACTAACCGGAGGAGGTTCATTTCATACAGGAATCGGAATATACTGACAAGGTACTGGTCCTGCGGTATGATGCCAGGGATCTGGTAAGAGACTTTGATATACCTTTTACTATACCATTTGGAATCCTGTTACCATCTATGCAAGATATCCTCCAATAACACACTGTTTATAGCTTCACACTGCGGCTCCATCATCATTGGGAACTTTGTCTCCATACAGCATAGACCATAAAGCGCTACATACCAATAAGAGAAGTGGTTGCAGAAGTTGCTGGACTGGTTATATACCAATATATATTTTCTTGATGATTTGAACATCGTGTAGGTGCACCTACTTTGTCATATGTTCTAAACTCTTCCTATCCCCATGATATACATGGGCAATGCTGCGTGCAGTACTGTTAAGTTCACGCAGCTCTCCCTTTTCAAGCAGAGCCATGTGAAGCGGGAGCAGGGTCCAGCCACCTCAATTATACAGTTCCCCAGGCTTGGAGGGGGGTTTCTAGGCACTAGGAAACCCCCTTTCGGTTTGCCTATGACATTGTCTGTGAAGGTGACACATTGCATCATGTGGCAAATATCACTATATCCCATGTCTGGTACATGATGCTATAATGTAAACACAGAAAGATATAATGATTCACTAAAGTTCATTTATAACATTCGCAGCTACAACTCCTGATGTTTTTTGCAGATGTTCATAGTGATGATTCATCATCAATAGTTGATAGCTGAATCATCAATAAAACTTTCTGCTGAGAGTTCTTCTAAGGTTGAAGAGTAAAGACATGTTTTTTTTTTACATTGAGTGATATTTAGATACTAGTAATCTTCATGAGAACACATCATCATCATCATCATCACCATTTATTTATATAGCACCACTAATTCCACAGCGCTGTACAGAGAACTCACTCACATCTGTCCCCGCCCCATTGAGGCTTACAGTCTATATTCCCTAATATACACACACATACACACAGACTAGGGTCAATTTGTTAGCAGCCAATTAACGTACCAGTATGTTTTTGGAGTGTGGGAGGAAACCGGAGCACCCGGAGGAAACCTACGCAAACACGAGGCGAATATACAAACTCCTCACATATAAGGTCATGGTCGGGAATTGAACCCATGACCCCAGTGCTGTAAGGCAGAAGTGCTAACCACTACACCACCGTGCTGCCTACATTGATTTTTCCCTCTAGAAATCTTGGGTGGGAGAAAAGAATAAGAGAAAGAAATTGGTTTTTTTGTCTCAATTTTGCTTCAGTAAAAATTGTATCTGCTAATTTATAACCCTTAATTTCGATTGAGAATATGTTTTCTCCTGTAATGCCTCCTGTGTTCTCTCCCAAGATTACAAGGTGGATATGTAAAAAAAACCTTTAGAAAGATGAGCTAATTGAGCATTTTCTTTTATTAATCTTTTAGTTCCACTTTCACATCATGAGTATTCTAAAACGGAAGCAATGTAATGAAGTGAATTATCGATGTTCTGTATGTATCATATTTTTTCGTAGGATTTCCTTTTCCCATTTGAAGAGCTTCCCATTATAATAATCTCTTCTATCTCCCTGAAATTTATTTTGCCATCTATGATAATTTTTTCTGCTCAATCTAGTCTTAGTTTATATTTTTAAACATTTTGTAAAGCCTCAATACCATCAAGTTATATTGATCTAAGCTCTAAGCACAGTGACTTAGTGGTTAGCACTTCTGCCTCACAGCACTAGGGTCATGAGTTCAATTCCCGAGCATGGCCTTATCTGTGAGGAGTTTGTATGTTCTCCCCGTGTTGTGTGAATTTCTTCCCACACTCCTAAAACATACTAGTAGGTTAATTGGCTGCTATCAAAATTGACCTTAGCTTCTCTCGGTCTATGTGTGTGTGAATGTTAGGGAGTTTAGACTATAAGCTCCAATGGGGCACGGACTGATGTGAGTTCTCTGTACAGCGCTGCGGAATTAGTGGTGCTATATAAAAAGGCTGATGATGAAAATGAATGTGTCATTTAATTAGAATGGTTATAAGTTTTATAGAGAATTTTGGAAGTTCAAATTTTCACTCTGTCTTCAAACTTTCATATATTAATTTTCAGGTATTTTCAGATATTAATAACATCAAGGAGAAAAACATGAAAGTGAGACAAGTTTTATATCTGTGTTCCCTACTGCCAAATGTTTGCAGACAATTATTGACTGAGGCATAAACCTACTTACACACCTACTGCTAAAAGTCAATTTGGTGGACTTCAAGTTTCAATGAAAGTGATAATAAATACTTTATAAATGTTCCTTCTAATAGAACATTCAGTCAAACAAACAGGTGCCTTTCTGATGAAAGCCAAAAAATCTTGGTCCAATCTTTGTATTTGTCAACCAAATACTTTGTGTTAAAGAGTAATATCAAAAACCATCTGAGGGTGTTGCTACTGAATAAAGGACAAGTTTGTCCAGTAATAAGATTGTCACTGAGTCTCTAGTGATGGGGAATTAGATTTTGTAGAAACTATCTCCTGAGATTCGTTTATCACACAAGTTATTTTACTGGTGCACCAAAGTCCTACTTAGAAGATCTATAGAGGTGAATATCTATAGAAAACTGAATGACATGTCACCAAATTTTAATGTATAACAGGTATTCCTCAATAATGATATATCGCTACTGCCTCGCAGATCTTCTCATTTGGACTTGACATAGTTCTGTTAAAAATAATGTATCGCAAATTAAACAGAACTGATAACTTTAATACATTACATGTCATAATTAGGCACTGACTATTGAGTACACTTAACAAAGTGAGAAACAAATGAATATTTATAATAAACGAACACACTTTTATGTACACTTGTTCAAAATATCATCACAAAGCATGACAAAGAATGTGAGAAATTGCTTTGGAGCAATTAAATGACCCCTCACGCAGGAGGATCAAAGTTGTTAAATGCTGTAAAGCTAACAATCTTGATAGAATCAGGTAAAGTTTTGGCTACATTACTGCCCACATTCATCTACCCTTACCAGTCAGAGTTCATCCCCAGGAGGCAAGCTATGGACTATATAAAATTGCTCTAAACATAATATAGGACCAAGGGGTAGATTTATTACACCTTATAAAAAGAATAAGTAGAGGTGTTGCCTGTAGCAGCCAGTCAGATTTTGGCTGTTATTTATGTAATACATTCTAGAAGATGATAGCTAGAATCTGATTGGCTGCTACAGGCTACACCTCCACCTTTCCTTTTGAGCAGGTTTGATATATCTACCATTATATACCATATGGTATATGTACCAGTTCTGGATATTGAACAATTATTTGACATGGTGGGGTGAAAGTTCCTGGAATTGAATGTAGAATAAATTATCATTTGTCAAATCTTTGAAGGTCCTTTAATCTCACTTGACAGCCCATATAAACATGTAAAGAGACAAAGAGAACCAATGAGATGACGGTGTTAGCAGAGGAATTTGAACTGGCCATTAGGAGAAGTTGGCCGGAGTGAGGGAATTTCTTACAAAATGTGTATCGCTATGCCTAGGTTAGCAGTGCAATTCAAATACTTTATTTTAGCTTGTGGAACAAGGTTTCTTACATAATATAAAGAAACGAGAGGTTGTATTTTACTGACATTCCTTGCTGTGTGGAAGGGAACACTGCTATAATTTCTATACAAGAACTTGCACTTTGCACTAACTCAGAGCTGGCAGAGATTGAATCGTGTTCCATAAAGATGTCATTTTTACCTTCCAGTTACACTTCAAAGGAAAAGAGCTTTTTTAGGTCATTGCAAAATTTAAATGAAAGCTTTAAACTAGGGATGTGCACCGGCGACTTTTGAGGTCTCGTGTTTTGTGTTTTGGATCCGGATTTTCGTTATTTTTGAGGTTCGGATTTGTCTCGCAAAACACTTGACGAAAGGTCACGGTTCGGATTTAAGGTATTGGATTCGGATTTTTTTTGAAAAAAACATAAAAAGTTTAAAAATCAAGTTTTTGGGCTTATTTTCACTCCTAGGCTATTATTAACCTCAATAACATTCAATAACAAGCATTTCCACTAATTTACAGTGTATTCTGAACACCTCACAATATAGTTATTAGTCCAAAACGTTGCAAAAAGGTATCTTTCTGGACTGCGTAGAGGAGTGGGTCACCACAATATCTTAAAAACCCTGAACTTTTATGATTCGCACCAATAAATGTACCTGGACTGCGTAGAGGAGTGGGTCACCACAATATATATAATAAGAAAACCATCAACTTGTTTGATTCGCACCAATAAATGTACCTGGACTGCGTAGAGGAGTGGGTCACCACAATATCTTAAAAACCCTGAACTTTTATGAATCGCACCAATAAATGTACCTGGACTGCGTAGAGGAGTGGGTCACCACAATATATATAATAAGAAAACCATCAACTTGTTTGATTCGCACCAATAAATGTACCTGGACTGCGTAGAGGAGTGGGTCACCACAATATATTAAAAACCCTGAACTTTTATGAATCGCACCAATAAATGTACCTGGACTGCGTAGAGGAGTGGGTCACCACAATATATATAATAAGAAAACCATCAACTTGTTTGATTCGCACCAATAAATGTACCTGGACTGCGTAGAGGAGTGGGTCACCACAATATATTAAAAACCCTGAACTTTTATGAATCGCACCAATAAATGTACCTGGACTGCGTAGAGGAGTGGGTCACCACAATATATTAAAAACCCTGAACTTTTATGAATCGCACCAATAAATGTACCTGGACTGCGTAGAGGAGTGGGTCACCACAATATCTTAAAAACCCTGAACTTTTAAGAATCGCACCAATAAATGTACCTGGACTGCGTAGAGGAGTGGGTCACCACAATATATATAATAAGAAAACCATCAACTTGTTTGATTCGCACCAATAAATGTACCTGGACTGCGTAGAGGAGTGGGTCACCACAATATCTTAAAAACCCTGAACTTTTATGAATCGCACCAATAAATGTACCTGGACTGCGTAGAGGAGTGGGTCACCACAATATATATAATAAGAAAACCATCAACTTGTTTGATTCGCACCAATAAATGTACCTGGACTGCGTAGAGGAGTGGGTCACCACAATATATTAAAAACCCTGAACTTTTATGAATCGCACCAATAAATGTACCTGGACTGCGTAGAGGAGTGGGTCACCACAATATCTTAAAAACCCTGAACTTTTAAGAATCGCACCAATAAATGTACCTGGACTGCGTAGAGGAGTGGGTCACCACAATATATTAAAAACCCTGAACTTTTATGAATCGCACCAATAAATGTACCTGGACTGCGTAGAGGAGTGGGTCACCACAATATCTTAAAAACCCTGAACTTTTATGAATCGCACCAATAAATGTACCTGGACTGCGTAGAGGAGTGGGCACTGGGCACCACAATAAAATATATAAAAAACCTTCAACAGGTCTGCATTACACTACACATACGGCTGCTCCTCCATCCTCTCCATCATATACATGTTGGAGTTTTAGCGTGTGACAACCTCTTGTTTTTGATAATGTCAGTGCATTTTGAATATTTTTCAATTTGCCCCACACCACTGAATGTACTTTATCTATGATACGCATCTATCTATCTTGACTGCGTAGTGTGGTGGCCCCGGTACACAATTTGGTACCGAGGCCACAATATAATTAAAAAACCCTCCACGTGTCAGAATTCCACCAAACAAGTATCTGGACTGCGTAGTGGGGTGGCCCCGGTACCCAACTTGATACCGGGGCCACAATACCTCCTCCAAACATGCTACAGACAATTCGTCATTGAGATCCCATTAAGTATGTTAAAGACAGACAGGGTCCAAGTGTTATTAGTTGACTTTGTAAAAAAACTGTCCCTGTTGCACATAGTCATGCAATGAAGACTTACTTTTTCATTTAAAGGCACGATCTTTCAAGTGTAGTGTTTGTAAGTCTAAGTCATATTATACTTTTGGTAAAATTGGTTATTTTTGTTCCTCTTTATGTTAATTAATTAGTAATAGAATTAAAGTAGGAAATAGAATTAAATAGAATTAAAGTAGGAAATAGAGTGGTATAGAGTTGTAGTGTGGTATAGATAGAGTGGTCCACACAATATAATAATAAAACCCTCAACTGGTCTGAATTCCACCAAACAAGTATCTTGACTGCGTAGTGTGGTGGCCCCGGTACACAATTTGGTACCGAGGCCACAATATAATTAAAAAACCCTCCACGTGTCAGAATTCCACCAAACAAGTATCTGGACTGCGTAGTGGGGTGGCCCCGGTACCCAACTTGATACCGGGGCCACAATACCTCCTCCAAACATGCTACAGACAATTCGTCATTGAGATCCCATTAAGTATGTTAAAGACAGACAGGGTCCAAGTGTTATTAGTTGACTTTGTAAAAAAACTGTCCCTGTTGCACATAGTCATGCAATGAAGACTTACTTTTTCATTTAAAGGCACGATCTTTCAAGTGTAGTGTTTGTAAGTCTAAGTCATATTATACTTTTGGTAAAATTGGTTATTTTTGTTCCTCTTTATGTTAATTAATTAGTAATAGAATTAAAGTAGGAAATAGAATTAAATAGAATTAAAGTAGGAAATAGAGTGGTATAGAGTTGTAGTGTGGTATAGATAGAGTGGTCCACACAATATAATAATAAAACCCTCAACTGGTCTGAATTCCACCAAACAAGTATCTTGACTGCGTAGTGTGGTGGCCCCGGTACACAATTTGGTACCGAGGCCACAATATAATTAAAAAACCCTCCACGTGTCGGAATTCCACCAAACAAGTATCTGGACTGCATAGTGGGGTGGCCCCGGTACCCAATTTGATACCGGGGCCACAATACCTCCTCAAAACATGCTCCAGACAATTCGTCATTGACAGACCCCAGACAGACAGGGTCGTAGTGTTATTGTTTGACTTTGTAAACCCAAAAAAATGTCCCTGTTGCACTTGCACATAGTCGTGCAATGAAGACTGACTTTTTCATTTAAAGGCACGATCTTTAAAGTGTCAGAAAGAGAGAGAAGACACAGGAGAGGAGAGTTGTAGCTGGGGACCTGGGGTGGAAGCTCCCAGGCTCCCCCAGCATTGCCTGGAAGTCTGAGCGTGGTGACTGAGCCAGGGCAAGGAATGTGTGCCCTGGATGAGGGGGAGAACTCCATGCCACTATAGTGAACCCAAGAGAGAGGGGGACACTGCACATGGAAGAGGCCCTGGAGTGAGGGCTGCTACAAGAGGCATGGTAGCTGTAGTGTCAGATCCTGAGGCTGAGAGTACACAGAGTGACGTGTCAGAGCACAGGAGACATTATCCCCGCAGAGGAGGGATGAGCTGCAGTTGAGAGGTCTGCTGTTGAAATAGGACATGCACACTTTAACAAACCAATCATTTCAGCGACAGGGCCTACCAAACAACTTTGACTGAAATGATTGGTTTGTTTGGGCCCCCACACCAAAAAAGCTATTCATCTCTCCCTGTACAGACTAAACAGGCTCTACTGAGGCAAGATGTCGTCCTCATCCTCAACCTCTGATTCCTCTCCCCCTACAGTGTGTACTTCCTCCTCATCACACATTATCAATTCGTCCCCGCTGGACTCCACAACCACAGGTCCCTCTGTAGTATCTGGAGGGCAGTGCTGTACTTCATTGAGGAATTGATTATTCATTTTTATAAACATCATTTTTTCAACGTTGTGAGGAAGCAACCTCCTTCGCCGCTCACTGACCAGGTTCCCCGCTGCACTAAAAACTCTTTCCGAGTACACACTGGAGGGGGGACAACTCAGGTAAAATAGAGCCAGTTTGTACAGGGGCTTCCAAACTGCCTTTTTTCCTGCCAGTAACAATATGGACTGACTGACATGTCTACTTGGATGGTGTCAGCAAAGTAATCATCCACAATTTTTTCTATTGTGACAGCATACAATGCAGCGAGAGTAGACATGTCTGCAATGGTTGGCAGGTCCTTCAGTCCGGACCAGATGTTATCAGCATCCCCGCCAGTGCCTCTTTTGGGAAAACTGAGCTTTTTCCTCGCAGCCATAGATGTGGAAGAAAATGAGGGTGGAGCTGTTGGCATGTCACGGTCCTCTTCAGAGGACAATCTCCTGACCAGCAGGTCTTTGCACCGCTGTAGATTTGTGTCCGCCGGAAACAGAGACACAACATACGCTTTAAACCGAGGATCGAGCACGGTGGCCAGAATGTATTCCTCTGACTTTAAAAGAGTGACCACCCTCGGATCCTGGCAAAGCGTACGAAGGGCTACATCCACAAGAGCTACATGCTTGCTGTAATCGCAATGGCTTACCAGCTCCTCCCTCACTTTCTCCAGCTGCTTCTGCAACAGCCTGATCAGGGGAATGACCTGACTCAAGCTGGCAGTGTCGGAACTGACTTCTCGTGTGGCAAGTTCAAATGGCTGCAGAACCTTGCACAACACGGAAATCAGTCTCCACTGCGCTTGACTCAGGCGCATCCCCACTCCTTTGCCTATGTCGTAGGTGGCTGTGTAGGCCTGAATGGCCTTTTGCTGCTCCTCCATCCTCTGCAGCATATAGAGGGTGGAGTTCCAGCGCGTCACAACCTCTTGTTTGAGGTGATGGCAGGGCAGGTTCAAGCTTTTTTGATGTGCCTCTAGTCTGCGGTAGGCACTGGCTGAATGCCGAAAGTGTCCAGCAATTTTGCGGGCCACCGCAAGCATCTCCTGCACACCCCTGTCACTCTTGAGGTAATGCTGCACCACCAAATTAATGGTGTGGGCAAAACATGGGACGTGCTGGAAATTGCCCATATTTAATGCCCGCACAATGTTACTGGCATTGTCTGACACCACAAATCCCCATGAGAGTCTAAGTGGGGTAAGCCACTGGGAGATAATTTCCCTCATTTTCTCTAATATGTTGTCAGCGTTGTGCCTCTTATTAAAGCCTGTAATGCACAATGTTGCCTGCCTTTGCATGAGCAGCCATTTTGTAGATGCTGCTACTGATGCAGCTGTTGCTGTTGCTGCGGAAGGGGATGCATCTACCCAGTGGGCTGTCACAGTCATATAGTCCTTCGTTTGCCCAGAACCACTTGTCCACATGTCCGTGGTTAAGTGGACAATGGGTACAACCGCATTTTTAAGAGCACTGAGGACACTTGATCGTACTTCTCTGTACATTTTTGGTATCGCCTGCCTAGTGAAGTGGAATCTCGAGGGGATTTGGTACCGGGGACACAATACCTCCATCAACCCTCTAAATCCCACTCCACTGATGGCGGACACCGGGCGCACGTCTAACACCAACATTGCAGTTACAGCCGCAGTTATACGCTTTGCAATAGGGTGACTACTATCGTATTTGGTGGTCATGGCAAACGACTGTTGGACGGTCAATTGTTTGGTGAAAGACTTAGCGGTCTTACGACTTCCCCTCTGGGAAGATGACCGACTAACAGCAGCAACAGCAGCAGTGGCAGTAGTAGGCGTACCGCTGCAGGATTCCTCGGATGAATCCCGTATTGAGGAGGACTCAGTCTGGCTGCTGACTTGGGCTGCAGGACTGAATCTGATGGAGATTGTGGAGGAAGTTGACGAGGAGGGTGTTGCTGGTGTGTATCCAACTGGACCACGGGATTTAGGTGTCCCTGTACCGATGAGGGTCCTAGCCCCAGTTCCTGAACTAACCACTGAACTATGAAGGTTATTCAGGTGACGTATAAGGGAGGATGTTCCTAGGTGGGCAAGATCCTTACCCCTGCTTATTTGAGCTTTACATAAGCTACATATTGCCATACATTGGTTGTCTGGATTTGGATAAAAATAACTCCAGACCGAAGAGGTGCATTTTTTGGTCTTCTGACCAGGCATGACGATGGGCTTTTTCATCCCATGGACATCAGCTGTTTCCCCCCCTGGTGCCTCATTTACAATAACCACATCACCATCCTCATCATCAAGTTCCTCCACAGCACCAGCTACATCATCAATAGCCTCCTCCCGAGCCACCTCTTCCCGTACAGTGATGGGAAGGTCAGGCTTGACAACCACCAACACCCTTGGACTCGCCTTGGGGATTTGTGATAATTTCTCTTTAGAAGGCAGAGTTGTTTGCTGTTTTGTTGCTGACAGCATAACTCTCTTCAATTTTTTGTAGGGGGGGGGGGGAGGAGGAGGGCTAAGATCCGTGGGTGAAGCTGAACCACTAGTCATGAACACGGGCCAGGGCCTAAGCCGTTCCTTGCCACTCCGTGTCGTAAATGGCATATTGGCAACTTTACGTTTCTCCTCAGATGATTTTAAGTTTCTCTTTTTGCTACTTTTTCTTAACTTGGGCTTTTTGGATTTTACATGCCCGGTACTACGAGATTGGGCATCGGGCTTGGAAGACGACGTTGATGGCATTTCATCGTCTATGTCATGACTAGTGGCAGCAGCTTCAGCATTAGGAGGAAGTGGGTCTTGATCTTTCCCTACTTTATCCTCCAAATTTTTGGTCTCCATTATATGTAGCACAAGATACTGCAGAATGTGTGAACTTGGTAATATTGCAGTACCAATGGACTTATAATGCTGGATTGGTTTTGCAAATTTGGTTATAATTATTATATATTTTTTTTTTTTTTTTAATTTTTTATTTTTTTTTACTTTTTTTTTATTTTTTACAAACTTGGGAATAATGGGGAAATAACTATGCCCTTAGAAGCACAGAGCACAGGACACAGCACCACTGGACTGAACAGGACACGGCACAGGACCCAGCAGCACTACGGAACTCAGCAGGACAGAGCACAGGACACAGCACCACTGGACTGATACTGCAGAATGTGTAAACTTTGTAATATTGCAGTACCACTGGTCTTTTACTGCTGAATGTGTGAACTTGGTAATATTGCAGTACCAATGGACTTATAATGCTGGATTGGTTTTGCAAATTTGGTTATAATTATTATATTTTTTTTTTTTTTTTAAATTTTTTATTTTTTTTTACTTTTTTTTTATTTTTTACAAACTTGGGAATAATGGGGAAATAACTATGCCCTTAGAAGCACAGAGCACAGGACACAGCACCACTGGACTGAACAGGACACGGCACAGGACCCAGCAGCACTACGGAACTCAGCAGGACAGAGCACAGGACACAGCACCACTGGACTGATACTGCAGAATGTGTAAACTTTGTAATATTGCAGTACCACTGGACTTTTACTGCTGAATGTGTGAACTTGGTAATATTGCAGTACCAATGGGCTTATACTGCAGGATTGGTTGTGAAAATTTTGTGGTAATTAAAAAATATTAAAGTAGTTTT
This sequence comes from Mixophyes fleayi, assembly GCF_038048845.1. Classification (NCBI taxonomy): domain Eukaryota; kingdom Metazoa; phylum Chordata; class Amphibia; order Anura; family Limnodynastidae; genus Mixophyes; species Mixophyes fleayi. The sequence continues at coordinate 11,550,525 of NC_134405.1, read as the reverse complement.
TGGTATTTTATAAAAAAAACTTTTTTTTATTTTTTTAAACACAGGGGAATATTGGGGAAATAACTATGCCCTTAGAAGCACAGAGCACAGGACACAGCACCACTGGACTGAACAGGACACAGCACAGGACCCAGCAGCACCACTGACCTCAGAAGGACAGAGCACAGCACACAGCACCACTGGACTGATACTGCAGAACACAGCACAGCACAGCACAGCACAGCACAGCACAGCACAGCACAGCACAGCACAGAACTAAACAGCACAGAACTAAACAGCACAGAACTAAACAGCACAGAACTAAACAGCACAGAGGACCACCTAACACACCCTCCCTCTACCCTGATCAATGCCCGAGTGAAGATGGCGGCGACTAGCGGGGAATTTATAGGATCCGAGTATCGCGAGATCCGACAACGGGATTATGAGTCAGAGCCTCAGTTTCACTTTTGAATTTGGCGCCGACTCGGATCCGCAACGTTCGGGTGGGCTCGGATTTCAGAAATCCGAGCGCGCTCATCCCTACTTTAAACACATATAAAAGCCACGTGTATTAAAGCACAGTCTCAATATCCCCTCACTCTTATAACTAACAGAAAAACAAAATAAATTATTAAACTAAACTGTATTTTAGGAGAAAAATGTAAAATTTCTAATTTAATGTCAGGGCAGTTATAAGACGATGGCACCTTGATGTGACAGTCAGACATTTTCACAGCATTTCTCTTGAGAGAACCTCTACGTTGCAAGGCATGTTCTGAGAGTGGAGAGTGGATGTGCAGCCCAAAATGCATTAGCACATACATTTTATTGTAGAGGTTGGCTGCATTTTTTATTTTGCCTTGGCTTGAATTTTGAGCCTGCACCTGTGTTATCTGTTGTGACCAATAACCTGTGCCTGACCTGTGCCTGCTGTGTCTTCTTCCAGTTGTTCCTTAGTCTGCCCTGTGACATCTGCTGCCTACTAAAGCTGGTCTTGGGGACACCACCGGTGAAAATCTCATTGCAAAAGCCCATAACTTCCTTGCAACGATTGCTCAAAATGACCCGATGCTCATTAGATTTTGCACCTTAGGTAAGCCATAGCTAGATGGTAGCTGTAAAGTCTCTCTAGTTGTAGATGACTTGTGAGATGAAAAGTATTTGAATGTTGATGCAATAGATTAAAGTAATACAACATGACTATGTATTGTAGCTTATTCTGTTTAATCAAAGAACGTATTATTAAAAACAAGGTAAATTGATTATATATATATATATATATATATATATATATATATATATATATATATATATTGATGACACACCGTAGTGAAGTTCATGCCCCTATACACAATCACATATTGCAGATAGTATTGTGCATTTCTTTCTTTTTACTGCATTGCAAATTTTGAAACTTTCTTTAACATCGAAAATATTTGAAATTTTAAATCAATATTTATTTCAGCACTACAGAGAGATCTCAATGGACGTCATAAACAAAACACAAGTGACAGTGTTTGTGTTTTCTGGACTTACTGACAACAGAGAACTTGCTCAATTCCTCTTCATATTCTTCTTACATGTTTACTTGGTGACCATAGTGGGAAACATCGGTATGATGACTGTTGTCCATAACACATCCAACCTCCACACTCCGATGTACTTCTTCCTGAGTTACCTCTCTCTGGTGGACCTTCTCTACTCATCAGTTATTACTCCTAAAATGTTGTCCGACCTTTTCTCCATGAGGAAGACCATCTCATTTGATGGATGTGCCCTTCAGTTCTTCTTCTTTGCTTCTCTGGCATGTACTGAGGTTTTTCTTCTCTCAAACATGTCGTATGACCGATTTGTTGCTATATGTCACCCCCTCCATTATGTCTCTATAATGACTAAGAAAAAATGTTGGTATCTGGTTGTCTTGGCTTTCACAATAGGTTTCATACAGTCATCCATGCAGACCAGCTGTATATTTACACTCCAGTTCTGTGGTTCAAACCTTATAGACCACTTCTATTGTGACATGCCTCCACTTATCAAGCTGTCCTGCTCTGATAGTTTCCCCTGTGCCATAATAACTGTTATCTTCATAGGTTCTAGTGGCTTAGGTTCATTGACTACTATCCTGATCTCATATACTTTCATAATTTCTTCCATTCTACGGATGAAATCTGCTGAGGGCAGACAGAAAGCCTTCAGTACATGCTCGTCCCATCTCTTGTGTGTCACCATGTTCTATGTGTCCGTTTTCTTTACTTATCTACGCTCTCCTTCCAATGTCTTAGAAAAACAAGACAAGATAGCTGCTGTTTTCTACTCAGTATTGACACCAATGCTGAATCCACTTATATACAGCCTGAGGAACCAAGAGGTGAAAAGAGTCATGAAAGAAGCAATGTACAATGTTACTGTTAGATGTAGATTTAATGTCATTCATTAGAGATAGAAATGGGAGTCAATAAACCATGTTAAACTAATATATATATCATCATCCTCATCTATTTTGTTTATATGGCACTACTAATTCTACAGCGCTGTACAGAGAACTCCCCACATCAGTCCCTGCCTCATTAAAGCTTACAATCTAAATACCTTAACATACACACAGACTGAGAGAGACTAAGGGCAATTAAAAGCAGCATATTAGTCTACTAGTATGTTTTTGGAGTTTGGGAGGAAACCAGAGCACCAGGTAAGTTCATTCTATACAATTATATGATTTTTTTATTTTCTATGCACTTGTTATGTTCATTAGATATAATCTGTATTATAAATCGCATCCTCTTTACTGTATTTAAATAATAGAATACTTATTTGAACGATAAGAATCCATACTTTATTATTTTTTTTATTATAAGAATGTATTTGCTTGTACAGCTTAGAATATTAGTTAAGTGAATTTTATAATCCTTTATTCTTTTTTAATTAATAGTGTACAGTAATCTTGTTTTTGTGCGTACTGTAACCATCTAGCATTATAAAATATTTTTATATTATATTGATTGTTGTGACATATTTTTATTAAGATTACAAGTGTTGTAAGCTATTTATTATTATCAATATGAACACAAATTTTAAACTTCAACATGTGTTGGTAAACATTTCAATTGTGATAATGATCATCTTTTGAAAGCATTCACTGTAAATTTTTAAGACTCACAAGTTTCATATCATAAACATTAACCAACATATGTTTACAATGATAGACAATAAAATAAGCTCCACCCATTGTATTTTTTATACTGACTTCTTGCTGTGTAGAGGAAATTAAAGCTCACATTCTTCTTCGTAATGATATCTATCTATCTATCTATCTATCTATCTATCTATCTATCTATCTATCTATATACTGTATCTATCACTATCTGTTTCCTATCTATCTACCTTTCTATCTTATATATATCTCTCTATCTATCTATCTATCTATCTATCTATCTATCTATCTATCTATATATCTATATACTGTATCTATCACTATCTATTTCCTATCTATCTACCTTTCTATCTTATATCTATCTCTCTATCTATCTATCTATCTATCTATCTATCTATCTATCTATCTATCTATCTATATACTGTATCTATCACTATCTATTTCCTATCTATCTACCTTTCTATCTTATATCTATCTATCTATCTATCTTTCTATCTATCTATCTATCTATCTATCTATATATCTATCTATATACTGTATCTATCACTATCTATTTCCTATCTATCTACCTTTCTATCTTATATCTATCTATCTATCTATCTATATACTGTATCTATCACTATCTGTTTCCTATCTATCTACCTTTCTATCTTATATATATCTCTCTATCTATCTATCTATCTATCTATCTATCTATCTATCTATCTATATATCTATATACTGTATCTATCACTATCTATTTCCTATCTATCTACCTTTCTATCTTATATCTATCTCTCTATCTATCTATCTATCTATCTATCTATCTATCTATCTATCTATATACTGTATCTATCACTATCTATTTCCTATCTATCTACCTTTCTATCTTATATCTATCTATCTATCTATCTATCTATCTATCTATCTATCTATCTATCTATATATCTATATACTGTATCTATCACTATCTATTTCCAATCTATCTACCTTTCTATATTATATCTATCTCTCTATCTATCTATCTCTCTATCTATCTATCTATCTACTGTATCTATCACTATCTATTTCCTATCTATCTACCTTTCTATCTTATATCTATCTCTCTATCTATCTATCTATCTATCTATCTATCTATCTATCGTTACAAGTTCCAGCGTGTTTTTTTGTTTACTCTGTAATTATAAGGGTCGAATAGTGGACATAGCTTTTTGAGATTTTAGCAAGGCATTTGAAACATTATGTCTCAATAAAATAATTTGCAAGATTTTTAGGATAAAGGACACTCATTGGAATTGGAGGAAGATTTAAAGGCAACATAATAAAGATCTTTCTTTTTACCTAAAGGGTGGCAGATCCATGGAAAAGTCTCCCAGCTGCGTCTCATATAATAAAGTAATTCTAGAATGCATGGGATAAATACATGCTTCTTACATCTAAATATAATAAAACAGCAATGAGACAAAAATGACAAATAAAAAAGACACTAAGGGCTAGATTTACTAAGAATCGAGTTTGGTGACGGTTTGGAAGTCGACACCCCTCGCCGGCGGTTTAGTGGTCCAAACCGCCGCATTATTATAGGGCGGGTTGAGGCCTCAATTTAAAATGAAAGCCGATGTGGCTCAAACAGCAGCAGTTTTGAGCAATCTACGTCACTCGCAACCACCTTTTTCATTTTTCCCATTTGGATGGCTGTTTGCAGGGCCACCTTAACTACTTTATAAGCCCCCCGGGCAATGCAGTGTACCGGGCCCCTAAAAAAAAAAAAATATATATATATATATATATATATATATATATTTTATTTTTTTTTATATATATATAAATAGTGGGTGTGTGTGTGTAAAAAAAATATATATGTATGTAAAAAAAAACGTGATTATATATATAGGGGCCCCCTTAACTTATCTTAATTCCGATCCTCTTGTTTTTTCCGCGCCGCTTAGTCTCTTCTGCCGTCTTCCGCGCTGTGGTTGCAGTGAATGCTGGGGGTGACATCACGCCTAGCATTCACTGCGAGCCCCAGCTTAGAAAATCTGGTGGTCTATATGTTCACCATTGTTAAAATCGGGATGGCGGTTTGTAAAGTGTTGGTTTTGAAAAATGTCATTCTGGCTGTTTTAATGGTGGTTCGGGCTTTAGCAAATCCAGTAATTTTAAAACCGCCCGGAAAATAGACAAAAACCGGTGGTTTGAGCAAACCACCCTTTAGTAAATCTATGGTTCACCTTTTGGATATATTCTCAACATTCCACAGATCATTTTAACATGCCATTAGCTCAAGTTTCAGTAGGATTTTTTTTAGATATTTTCATGGGTGACCACGGCGATACCACCCTGGGATATAGAAACCTATAAATGAGGTAATTTCCCTCCCATCTGTTTCCACATCATTCACTAACATTATATGGTGCAAGAAGACAGATGTTAGTGCTTGATGGACCGCTGCTATGACAATAAGGCAATATTTTGTAACAAGACCAGAGAGAAAATAAGCCTGCGCTCGGTATATCCCACATTATATATGGTACCAGCTGCATTGCAAGAAGCCGGCGTTTGGTATATCCCAAATTATATATTGTACCAGTTGCATGGCAATAAGCCCGCACTCGGTATATCCCATATTGTATATGGTACCAGTTTGCATGGCAATAAGCCCGCACTCGGTATATCCCATAATTGTATATGGTACCAGCTGCTTGGCAATAAGCCCGCACTCGGTATATCCCATATTGTATATGGTACCAGCTGCTTGGCAATAAGCCCGCACTCGGTATATCCCATATTGTATATGGTACCAGCTGCTTGGCAATAAGCCCGCACTCGGTAATATCCCAAATTATATATGGTACCAGCTGCTTGGCAATAAGCCCGCACTCGGTATATCCCATATTGTATATGGTACCAGCTGCTTGGCAATAAGCCCGTGCTCGGTATATCCCATATTGTTTTATGGTACCGGCTGTGTGGCAATAAGCCCGCACTCGGTATATCCCATATTGTATATGGTACCAGCTGCTTGGCAATAAGCCCAGCGCTCGGTATATCCCATATTGTTTATGGTACCGGCTGTGTGGCAATATAAATGCCCATATATGTATACAAAACAAAAAGACAGTTGTCAGAGCTTATCCTTAACACTGCATATCTGTGTTGTGTCTAGCGAAATGAAAGCACCGTCATTAGACGGTGGCTCTTCATTGACAATAAATTCATGTTGATATGATATGATAATTTCTCCAATTACTTGAAGGACTGGTTTATATTAAGAATGGTAATTTACAACCCACTCCATACATGAACAATATTCTTCGTTAGCCTTGATAGCTGACCCAGCATGTTCAGAGTAGCATTTCTTTCACAAAGTTCTATAGAGCATGTAGGAGTTGTAGTAAACAGGGGTTATATCCCAAAGTGAGAAGTTTACAAGAAAGTTACTGCAGAGTTACTGATGGGAGCACAGTCACAATGTATACTTGGTGCCAATAATGAAAAATCCAAATTTTGGTATATTGTATTTGTATAAAAGTATAATTGTATCATTGCCATTTTATGATTAACAGTTAGTGACCGATGGGAGATGCTTTCTATAGGCAATTCTTCAACTATAAAAAGTACCCGCTTGTGCTTTACATATGTAGAAAGGTCAAATTCTCTGTGCACATCCTACTGATAGATGTAGGTAGAAGATTACTTTTACATCTGGAATGATTGCTACTGGTGTTCCATTTATAATTTCTGAAACACCCATAATGCAGGGGAACAATTTTCACCTCCATAAAGCCAGGGCCATCCCTTTCATTGGGGGACAATGGGCAGGTCCCCGGGGGCCTGCGGGCAAGGGGGACCATCAGAGGCAGCGCTGGAAAACAAATTCCTGCAAAAAAAATAATACTTACCTTGCAGTCACGTCAGCTGGCGATCCGGCTCCATCCCTGGTACCTTCTTCCGTACTGTGCTTGCAGTGAATGTTGGGTGTGATATCACGCCCAACATTCACTGCAAGCACTGCATGGAGGCATGCAGAACAGAGAGACTAAGCGCGGACAAAAGAAGAGAAGGGGATCGGATTTAAGGTAAGTTAAGGGGGCCCTATATATATATATATATATATATATATATTATATGATACGTATATATTATGGGCCCCCGGGCACTGCATTGCCCGGGGGCCCATAATGTAGAAATATAGAATCACATTAAAACAATTTTGGATACACTTTCATAGTAAAAATTGTCTGGATGAAGATTCTCTGGTTGTGGTGCATTTTGCCATCAGACAGCTTTTGGGTCAATGCAAAAGGCAACATTTTGAAGTTAATAAAAAAAATTATGATTCCATTGAATCATAATATTAAATAATTATATATATATATAATATATATATATATATATATACTGATATATGCTGACTGTTAGATGGACATATTGGTGATTATCAACAAATATAGAAACTTATTCCGGCAATAAAAATGACTGCTCAGACGAGGTACCATTGCTGGGGAAATGCACCCCAAAAAAGTATAAGTATAAACACCCAAAGTAAGCGATGGAATACCAGGTCCGCCACAAAGCACTCATGCACGGTATATACAATAGAAAGATATATTTATTAAAACATTCTAAAATCCACATTAAAATGGTAAACACAATATAACCACATATTGGAAATATCAGTGCCAATTAGAACATATGACAAAGTAGGTGCACCTACACGATGTTCAAATCATCAAGAAAATATATATATATTAAAATTGTTTTAATGTGATTCTATATTTCTACATTATGGGCCCCCGGGCAATGCAGTGCCCGGGGGCCCATAATATATACGTATCATATAATATATATATATATATATATATATATATAGGGCCCCCTTAACTTACCTTAAATCCGATCCCCTTCTCTTCTTTTGTCCGCGCTTAGTCTCTCTGTTCTGCATGCCTCCATGCAGTGCTTGCAGTGAATGTTGGGCGTGATATCACACCCAACATTCACTGCAAGCACAGTACGGAAGAAGGAACCATATATATTTCTATTGTATATACCGTGCATGAGTGCTTTGTGGCGGACCTGGTATTCCATCGCTTACTTTGGGTGTTTATATTGGTGATTATACCTGTAAAAGTAGTTGTAGTACACAGTTCACCCCTGTTTTAATCAACAAAAATATTGAAATCATGAAAATAAGTATTGGCTGCATTAAATACATAGCTGAATTTTGGGATAGAGATCATTGTTGTGTAAAAAATTTTAAAAATAGATTCACCATATATCATCTGTGTATCTAACGCATCAGTAAATATAATCACTATATGGATATTTGACACATAATAAATTTTGATTGTTATATAGAAAAAAAATTAATGTCATTCAAATAATCTCAGTGTACATGAACAGTATATAGTTATGGAAAATCCTTGGAAATCAAAATAAAACCCTGACAAATATTTTTTAAATCATTCATGTCATTTAAAAGGGAATTTTGGGATTAAAGCCTTAAACAATCATTGAAATAATAGATTGCAAACAAATTATATTACTCCGTGAAAATATAATTAAAGAAATCTTAATTTAAAATTACATATAATATCTAATTGAAGCCTTCAGTTAGATAGTTTTTAAGACTTTTTAAGATTTATAAATCACATCTTCTAATCATCATAAACATTTATTCTTTGTTTTATAATCATTGACCAGCTACCCATATCAGCTTGATTGATTATATAAGTGGGTTCTCACATAACTGTTTTAGGGCTAATATTTCCACAACTAATATTGAAACAATATATTTTTACCATTTATTTTAAGATTCTCAAATTATTATTTATTATTATTATTATTATTATCGTTTATTTGTAAGGCGCCACAAGGTTTCCGCAGCGCCGTACATGGTACAAACAGTAGACTATACAGTGTAAAACAGTACAGAACATTAAACACAAAGTACCAGTACTTAAGAAACTCCGGGCAGGCAGATACAGTAGAGACCAAATATAGGGACTCTCATTGTTTAGAGTAGGACCATCCTATATGCAAAAGCGCCTTGGCGTGGCAGGATGGCTTAAACATACATTTGCAAATGTGTGCAACAAAGACTTTTGCATTTTTATCTACAGTAGAAATGGCAGATCTGTTGCTGGCTATAGCAGTGTGCTGGGGGAAAAAATGTTGTGTGTATGTTCCTTGCAGGATAACCTCACCCTTTCAGCACCTGTTATGGCCTATAAATTGATTTGAGCAGCTTCCACTTTTGTATTTGTCTGAGAGGCATGTTGGTGTCAGTAGCTGAGGGGGAGTGCTGACATTGGATTGCTATTTGGAGGCTTCTGGGGTACCTCTTTGGTAAGTTAGCTCTCAATTTAAAAACACATATGTATGGCCCAAATATAGGGACTCTCATTGTTTAGAGTAGGACCATCCTATATGCAAAAGCGCCTTGGCGTGGCAGGATGGCTTAAACATACATTTGCAAATGTGTGCAACAAAGACTTTTGCATTTTTATCTACAGTAGAAATGGCAGATCTGTTGCTGGCTATAGCAGTGTGCTGGGGGAAAAAATGTTGTGTGTATGTTCCTTGCAGGATAACCCCACCCTTTCAGCACCTGTTATGGCCTATAAATTGATTTGAGCAGCTTCCACTTTTGTATTTGTCTGAGAGGCATGTTGGTGTCAGTAGCTGAGGGGGAGTGCTGACATTGGATTGCTATTTGGAGGCTTCTGGGGTACCTCTTTGGTAAGTTAGCTCTCAATTTAAAAACACATATGTATGGCCCAAATATAGGGACTCTCATTGTTTAGAGTAGGACCATCCTATATGCAAAAGCGCCTTGGCGTGGCAGGATGGCTTAAACATACATTTGCAAATGTGTGCAACAAAGACTTTTGCATTTTTATCTACAGTAGAAATGGCAGATCTGTTGCTGGCTATAGCAGTGTGCTGGGGGAAAAAATGTTGTGTGTATGTTCCTTGCAGGATAACCCCACCCTTTCAGCACCTGTTATGGCCTATAAATTGATTTGAGCAGCTTCCACTTTTGTATTTGTCTGAGAGGCATGTTGGTGTCAGTAGCTGAGGGGGAGTGCTGACATTGGATTGCTATTTGGAGGCTTCTGGGGTACCTCTTTGGTAAGTTAGCTCTCAATTTAAAAACACATATGTATGGCCCAAATATAGGGACTCTCATTGTTTAGAGTAGGACCATCCTATATGCAAAAGCGCCTTGGCGTGGCAGGATGGCTTAAACATACATTTGCAAATGTGTGCAACAAAGACTTTTGCATTTTTATCTACAGTAGAAATGGCAGATCTGTTGCTGGCTATAGCAGTGTGCTGGGGGAAAAAATGTTGTGTGTATGTTCCTTGCAGGATAACCCCACCCTTTCAGCACCTGTTATGGCCTATAAATTGATTTGAGCAGCTTCCACTTTTGTATTTGTCTGAGAGGCATGTTGGTGTCAGTAGCTGAGGGGGAGTGCTGACATTGGATTGCTATTTGGAGGCTTCTGGGGTACCTCTTTGGTAAGTTAGCTCTCAATTTAAAAACACATATGTATGGCCCAAATATAGGGACTCTCATTGTTTAGAGTAGGACCATCCTATATGCAAAAGCGCCTTGGCGTGGCAGGATGGCTTAAACATACATTTGCAAATGTGTGCAACAAAGACTTTTGCATTTTTATCTACAGTAGAAATGGCAGATCTGTTGCTGGCTATAGCAGTGTGCTGGGGGAAAAAATGTTGTGTGTATGTTCCTTGCAGGATAACCCCACCCTTTCAGCACCTGTTATGGCCTATAAATTGATTTGAGCAGCTTCCACTTTTGTAGATACAGTAGAGACGAAGCGGAAGAACAGGTATGGAGACAGGAGGGAAGAGGGCCCTGCTTATACAAGCTTACATCCTAAGGGAGGGTACACAGAATCAGGTACATAAATAAATAAATAAAAACTTTCTATCAATGAACCTTTCATGTGATGTGGATAAAAGTGGATGGGTTTTAAAACATATTGGGGGCATTCCCTGCTGACTGCAGACTGCGGGATAATGGTGCTTACTTATTCTGCAGCATGCAAACATGCATAACTTGTGGCACAATATTATTTACATAAGATCTAAGGGGTGAAGAAAATATACTTAGTGTGTCATTTGATGCTATGAAAGGGGGCAACACAGCAATTTTCTCTATGCAAAAAAGGATTTAAGTAAGTACGGATATTTAGGATTTGCTGGCTAGAAGTTGTTCTATATTTTCAATGATATGTCTTGTGTACCTTCTAGATGCAGTTTATAAGGAAATTAGCATATTTAAATACATTACAAGCAACATAATAAAAACAGTCAAACACACAAAAGTACCACATGTAGTAAAGAAAACTCCAGTTTTGTACATGAATAATTTAAGCAATAAATTAGGCTATACAAACTGTACTTTAGGTGACAATGGAAACATTGTAACTAATGCTGGTGGTGGTTCAACAGTATTATTAGGCTGGACCTGATGTAGTAGTCCTATAGGGTTATTAGACTGGACTTGATGTAGTGGTCCTATAAAGTTAGTAGGTTGGGCTTGAAGTAGTGTTCTACGAGTTAGTAGTATGGACTTAATTTATTGGCCCTAGAGGGTTAGTAAGCTGGACCTGACATAGTGGTCCTACAGGGTTATTAGACTGGACTTGATGCAGTAGTCCAACAGTGTGATTAGGCTGGACCAGATGTATTGGTCCTACAGGGTTATTAGACAGGACTTGATGTAGTGATCCTACAGTATTTTTAGACTGGACCTGATGTAGTGATCCTACAGTATTATTAGACCGGACTTGATGCAGTGGTCCTACAGTATTATTAGACTGGACTTGATGCAGTGGTCCTACAGTACTATTAGGCTGGACCTGATGCAGAGGTCCTACAGAGTTATTAGACTGGACTTGATGCAGTGGTCCTACAGGGTTATTAGACTGGACTTGATGCAGTGGTCCTACAGTATTATTAGGCTGGACTTGATGTAGTGGTCCCAAAGGTTTATTAGACTGGACTTGATGTAGTAGTCCTACAGTATTATTAGGCTGGACTTGATTTAGTAGTCCTACAGTATTATTAGGCTGGACTTGATGTCGTGGTTCTACAGTATTATTAGGCTGGAATTGATGTAGAGACCCTACATGGTTGATGCAGTGGTCCTACATAGATTGTCGGTTTGGGCTTGATGTAGTGTTCTACCGAGTTAGTAGGATGGACTTGATTTATTGCCCCTACAAGGTTAGTAAGCTGAACCTACTGTAGTGGTCCTAGAGAATTATTAGCCTAGACTTGATGTAGTAGTCCTACATTATTAGAAGGATGGACTTAATTTATTGGTCCTACTGAGTTAATAGACCGGACTTGATGTGATGTTATTACTGTTTGCAGGTGCCGATTGATCAGGGGCAGTTAAAAAAAACAGAAATACACTTGTAAATTTCCTTGGTAGATAATTAGATGCTTTTGCACTTCTATAATTTAACTTTACTAGAATTTATCTGACTGGTGCAAGTTGGACCATGAAAGAAAATGTCTGATTGTTTACTATGGTTGTAGTGTAGATTTGCACAATCTTAATTAATACCAATGTTGACACAAGTATACACAATCCATAACATAAGTAAAGTAATAAAATAAATAGAATTTTAGCAGTATTGGTTAATTCAGGGATAAATAATTCCACCAAATACAGGAACATTTATTGGTTTGATTCCAATTTACTATAATTAGTGATATGTGCTCTGGGGCAGAAGCTTATTGTACTCCTGGGTCACTGAGTTTAATATAAAGAAGAATTATCAGCCTCAGCAGTGAGAAGCCCTGTGGATCCCGTATGTCAGACATTTATATGCAGACAGATCAGAGACCAATATACATCTCTTACCACAGGTATCAATTTATTTATCATTTTATACAAATACAAGAAACTGGTGACTGAAATACAGGGGCATTACTAGGACCAGGACCCCAGGCCTGAGACCCAAGCTTGGTTGTCCTGGTCATTTTTAAATGGATTTTACTATTATTACGGGAATTATTATATTACTACATTTGAGTTACTGAACAATTTTCAGAAATTAACTCTTTTGTTAGTGTCACTGACATAGCCCATATATGACAGAAGCGAATGTGCTGAGCTTGGATGTGGGACTTTTGAGAACACAAAATTATAGAATAATTTATTAAAAATAGATAAAGTCTTATCGAGATGCTTTTATTATCTGTAAATACAGAGCTCGCAGTTCAAAGTCGTGTAAGCCCAGAAAAAGTTTTACAAAGAATAATAAATTCTAAACTTCTCCATTATCATAACAGGTGTTAACTGACAATGAAACACTAATATCTTATTATATAATTTCGCTATAGGCTATAACAGATAAACATATTAGCATATTGTCTATTAATTGGATTAATCCTTATACATACATTGTAACCATGTAAAATACAGCGCAAACTCTTTACCAATAAAATTCACACAATTATACATCTTTTGTCTAAAGTGTTACTAAGAAACAACTCTACTAATAAGAATCTCATAACCTTGTGGGACAGTCTAAATTTCAAGGCTGTTAAGGCAGAGACACCACACTAAACTAAATCTTGCAATGATTAAACACTTTGAAAGACAAATTATTTTTCTGACATAAGCAACAAAACTTCCATTTTGTGTTATATAAACAATCTTATCCCTACTGAAATCTAATGTTACATTCAGGGGCAAATGCAGGATTTGTAGAGAGGGGTTTCCACACCACGACACCAGTGGGCGTGACAAGCATGCATGGGGGCGTGGCTATAATATTATACAGTGCTTGGCTGCTCTCCAACTCTTCCTATCCCCATGATATACATGGGCAATGCTGCGTGCACTACTGTTAAGTTCACGCAGCTCTCCCTTTTCAAGCAGAGCCATGTGAGCAGGGTCCAGCCACCTCAATTATACAGTTCCCCAGGCTTGGAGGGGGGTTTCTAGGCACTAGGAAACCCCCTTTCGGTTTGCCTATGACATTGTCTGTGAAGGTGACACATTGCATCATGTGGCAAATATCACTATATCCCATGTCTGGTACATGATGCTATAATGTAAACACAGAAAGATACAATGATTCACTAAAGTTCATTTATAACATTCGCAGCTACAACTCCTGATGTTTTTTGCAGATGTTCATAGTGATGATTCATCATCAATAGTTGATAGCTGAATCATCAATGAAACTTTCTGCTGAGAGTTCTTCTAAGGTTGAAGAGTAAAGACATGTTTTTTTTTTTTTAACATGGAGCGATATTTAGATATCTAGTAATTAACTAGTAGATAACTAGTAATTTTCATGAGAACACATCATCATCATCATCACCATTTATTTATATAGCGCCACTAATTCCACAGCGCTGTACAGAGAACTCACTCACATCTGTCCCCGCCCCATTGAGGCTTACAGTCTATATTCCCTAATATACACACACATACACACAGACTATGGTCAATTTGTTAGCAGCCAATTAACGTACCAGTATGTTTTTGGAGTGTGGGAGGAAACCGGAGCACCCGGAGGAAACCTACGCAAACACGAGGCGAATATACAAACTCCTCACATATAAGGTCATGGTCGGGAATTGAACCCATGACCCCAGTGCTGTAAGGCAGAAGTGCTAACCACTACACCACTGTGCTGCCCACATCGGTTTTTCCCTCTAGAAATCTTGAGTGGGAGTAAAGAATAAGAGAAAGAAATTGGTTTTTTTGTCTCAATTTTGCTTCAGTAAAAATTGTATCTGCTAATTTATAACCCTTAATTTCGATTCAGAATATGTTTTCTCCTGTAATGCCTCCTGTGTTCTCTCCCAAGATTACGAGGTGGATATGTAAAAAAAACCTTTAAAAAGATGAGCTAATTGAGCATTTTCTTTTATTAATCTTTTAGTTCCACTTTCACATCATGAGTATTCTAAAACGAAAGCAATGTAATGAAGTGATTTATCGATGTTCTGTATGTATCATATTTTGTCGTAGGATTTCCTTTTCCCATTTGAAGAGCTTCCCATTATAATAATCTCTTCTATCTCCCTGAAATTTATTTTGCCATCTATGATATTTTTTTCTGCTCAATCTAGACTTTATATTTTCAAACATTTTGTAAAGTCTGAATACCATCAAGTTAATTGGTATATTGATCTAAGCTCTAAGCACAGTGACTTAGTGGTTAGCACTTCTGCCTCACAGCACTAGGGTCATGAGTTCAATTCCCGAGCATGGCTATATCTGTGAGGAGTTTGTATGTTCTCCCCGTGTTGTGTGAATTTCTTCCCACACTCCTAAAACATACTAGTAGGTTAATTGGCTGCTATCAAAATTGACCTTAGCCTCTCTCGGTCTATGTGTGTTCGAATGTTAGGGAGTTTAGACTATAAGCTCCAATGGGGAACGGACTGATGTGAGTTCTCTGTACAGCGTTGCGGAATTAGTGATGCTATATAAAAAGCTGATGATGAAAATGAATATGTCATTTAATTAGAATGGTTATAAGTTTTATAGAGAATTTTGGAAGTTCAAATTCTCACTCTGTCTTCAAACTTTCATATATTCATTTTCAGGTATTTTCAGATATTAATAACATCAAGGAGAAAAACATGAAAGTGAGACAAGTTTTATATCTGTGTTCCCTACTGCCAAATGTTTGCAGACAATTATTGACTGAGGCATAAACCTACTTACACACCTACTGCTAAAAGTCAATTTGGTGGACTTCAAGTGTCAATGAAAGTGATAATAAATACTTTATAAATGTTCCTTCTAATAGAACATTCAGTCAAACAAACAGGTGCCTTTCTGATGAAGGCCCAAAAATCTTGGTCCAATCATTGTATTTGTCAACCAAATACTTTGTGTTAAAGAGTAATATTAAAAACCATCTGGAGGCTGTTGCTACTGAATAAAGGACAAGTTTGTCCAGTAATAAGATTGTCACTGGGTCTCTAGTGATGGGGAATTAGATTTTGTAGAAACAATCTCCTGAGATTTATTTATCACACAACTTATTTCAATGGTGCAACAAAGTCCTTCTTGGAAGATCTATAGAGGTGAATATCTATAGAAAACTGAATGACATGTCACCAAATTTTAATGTATAACAGGTATTCCTCAATAATGATGTATCGCTACTGCCTCGCAGATCTTCTCATTTGGACTTGACATAGTTCTGTTAAAAATAATGTATCGCAAATTAAACAGAAGTGATAACTTTAATACATTAAATTACATAATTGGGTACTGACTATTGGGTACATTGAACAAAGTGAGACACATAAATGAATATTTATAATAAATTAACACAATTGTATGTACACTTGTTCAAAATATCATCACAAAGCATGAAAAAAAGATATGAGAAATTGCTTTGGAGCAATTAAATGACCCCACGCGCAGGAGGATCAAAGTTCTTAAATGGTAGAAAGCCAACAATCTTGATAGAATCAGGTAAAGTTTTGGCTACATTACTGCTCACATTAATCTACCTTTACCAGTCAGAGTTCATCCCCAGGAGGTAAGCTATGGACTATATAAAATTGCTATTAGCATAATATAGGCCCAAGGGGTAGATTTATTAAAGTAGAGGTGTTGCCCGTAGCAGCCAGTCAGATTTTGGCTATTATTTATCTAATACATTCTAGAAGATGATAGCTAGAATCTGATTGGCTGCTATAGGCAACACCTCCACCTTTCCTTTTAAGCAGATTTGATATATCTACCCTTATAAACCGTACGTTATATGTACCAGTTCTGGATATTGAACAATTATTTGACATGGCGGGGTGGAAGTTCCTGGAATTGAATGTAGAATAATTTATCATTTGTCAAATCTTTGAAGGTCCTTTATTCTCACCTGAGAGCCGATATAAACATGCAAAGAGACAAAGAAAAACAAGGAGATGACATTCTACCAAATGGCAGTGTTTGCAGAGGAATTTAAACTGGTCGAAAGGAGAAGTTGGGTGGAGTGAGGGAATTCCTAACAAAATGTGTATCGCTATGCCTAGGTTAGCACAGAAATACAAATACTTTATTTTAGCTTGTGGGACAAGGTTTCCTACATAATATAAAGAGAGGAGAGGTTGTATTTTACTGACATTTCTTGCTGTGTGGAAGGGGACACAGCTATAATTTCTATATAAGAACTTGAACTTTGCACCAACTCAGAGCTGGCAGAGATTGAATCGTGTTCTATAAAGATGTCATTTTTACCTTCCAGTTACACTTCAAGGGAAAAAAGCATTTTTACGTCATTGCAAAATTTAAATGAAAGCTTTAAACACATATAAAATCCACGTGTATTAAAGCACAGTCTCAATATCCCCTCACTCTTATAACTAACAGAAAAACAAAATAAATTATTAAACTAAACTGTATTTTAGGAGAAAAATTAAAAAATTCTAATTTAATGTCAGGGCAGTTATAAGACGATGGCACCTTGATGTGACAGTCAGACGTTTTCACAACATGTCTCTTGAGAGAACCTCTACGTTGAAAGGCATATTCTGAGAGTGGAGAGTGGACGTGCAGCCCAAAATGCATTAGCACATACATTTTATTGTAGAGGTTGGCTGCATTTTTTATTTTGCCTTGGCTTGAATTTTGAGCCTGCACCTGTGTTATCTGTTGTGACCAATAACCTGTGCCTGACCTGTGCCTGCTGTGTCTTCTTCCAGTTGTTCCTTAGTCTGCCCTGTGACATCTGCTGCCTACTAAAGCTAGTCTTGGGGACACCATCGGTGAAAATCTCATTGCAAAAGCCCATAACTTCCTTGCAACGGTTACCCAAAATGACCCGATGCTCATTAGATTTTGCACCTTAGGTAAGCCATAGCTAGATGGTAGCTGTAAAGTCTCTCTAGTTGTAGATGACTTGTGAGATGAAAAGTATTTGAATGTTGATGCAATAGATTAAAGTAATACAACATGACTATGTATTGTAGCTTATTCTGTTTAATCGAAGAACGTATTATTAAAGACAAGGTAAATTAATTTTATATATATATATATATATATATATATATATATATATTGATGACACACTGTGGTGAAGTTCATGCCCCTATACACAATCACATATTGCAGATAGTATTGTGCATTTCTTTCTTTTTACTGCATTGCAAATTTTGCAACTTTCTTTAACATCGAAAATATTTGATATTTTAAATCAATATTTATTTCAGCACTACAGAGAGAGCTCAATGGACGTCATAAACAAAACACAAGTGACAGTGTTTGTGTTTTCCTCTTCATATTCTTCTTACATGTTTACTTGGTGACAATAGTGGGAAACATCGGTATGATGACTGTTGTCCATAACACATCCAACCTCCACACTCCGATGTACTTCTTCCTGAGTTACCTCTCTCTGGTGGACCTTCTCTACTCATCAGTTATTACTCCTAAAATGTTGTCCGACCTTTTCTCCATGAGGAAGACCATCTCATTTGATGGATGTGCCCTTCAGTTCTTCTTCTTTGCTTCTCTGGCATGTACTGAGGTTTTTCTTCTCTCAAACATGTCGTATGACCGATATGTTGCTATATGTCATCCTCTCCATTATGTCTCTATAATGACCAAGAAAAAATGTTGGTATCTGGTTGTCTTGGCTTTCACAATTGGCTTCCTACAGTCACCCATGCAGACCAGCTGTATATTTACTCTCAAGTTCTGTGGTTCAAACCTTATAGACCACTTCTATTGTGACATACCTCCACTGATCAAGCTGTCCTGCTCAGATAGTTTCCCCTGTGCCATAATAACTGTTATCTTCATAGGTTCTAGTGGCTTAGGTTCATTGACTACTATCCTGATCTCATATACTTTCATCATTTCTTCCATTTTAAGGATGAAATCTGCTGAGGGTAGACAGAAAGCCTTCAGTACATACTCTTCTCATCTCATGTGTGTCACCATCTTCTATGTGTCTGTTTTCTTTACTTATCTACGCTCTCCCTCCAATGTCTTAGAAAAACAAGACAAAATAGCTGCTGTTTTCTACTCAGTATTGACACCAATGCTGAATCCACTTATATACAGTCTGAGGAACCAAGAGGTGAAAAGAGTCATGAAAGAAGCAATGTACAATGTTACTGTTAGATGTAGATTTAATAATGTCATTCATTAGGGATAGAGACGGGAGTCAATAAACCATGTTTAACTAATATATTTATCATCATCATCATCTATTTAATTCTATAGAGCCACTAATTCTGCAGCGCTGTACCGAGAACTCCCTCAAATCAGTCCCTGCCCCATTGGAGCTTACAATCTAAATACCTTAACATACACACAGACTGAGAGAGTCTAAGGGCAATTTAATAGCAGCCTTTTAACCTACTAGTATGTTTTGCAGTGTGGGAGCAAACCGGAGCACCCAGAAGAAACCCACGTAAACACGGGGAGAACATACAAACTCCAAACAGATAAGGCTATGATCAGGAATCAAACTCATGACCCCAGCGCTATGAGGTATAAGTGCTAACCACTGAGCCACTGTGCTGCCCACAGATGTGTGTAACTGAATGATGTGTGTAGGTGACTAATGTGTATAACTTACTGATATATATATATATATATATATATATATATATATATATATACTAGCTGAGGTACCCAGCATTTCCATTTTTGAACCTTCAAGTTATTAAGTTAACAATGAGTTGGATGTAAGTGTTAACATTTTTTAAATAATTAGCAACTTAGAAGATCGTCCAACACTCCCATTAGGTGGCTGCCCAGTATCATTTTTGTTTTTATATTAAATGTTATCTAAATCCATCCAGTGGAAGGCCCAGAACAGATTCCCCGTGTCAAAGTTCTGGCCAGTGTATACCAACAGGAGGTCCGACCGGGACCTAAAACCCCTAGTAAGTCTTCTGGGATCCAGTGCTACAAGTTTGTGAAGTTTTTGTCCAAATCCTTCTAGTGGGATGCTCAAAACAGGCTCCCGAGTTAAAGTTCTGCCCAGCGTACACCAATTGGAGGTCCAAAAACCTGGCCAGGATCCAAATGGACCACCTTGCACTGTTTTCATACCAGTCAGAACAGGCGTGTCTGAATGCATAACCGGACAGTCAAAGAAACCAAATCCATATAGTGGAAGGGCCAGAACAAGCTCCCTGGGTCAAAGTTCTGACTTGCGTACACCAACGGGAGGTCCAACCAGGACCTTAATCCCCTAAAATGTCTTCTGGGATCCAATGTAACCTGTCTTTGAAGTTTTTGTCCAAATCCATCCAGTGGAAGGCTCAGAACAGTCTCCCCAGATCAAAATTCTGCCGATCGAACAACTAGCAGAAGGTACCTAACCCCATTACATCCTGTCCAGATTCCAAATGGGCAGATCTAACTGCGCCGATTGGGTTTCATCCCAATCGGTGCAGGGGTGTCAGAATGCAAACAAACCAAATCCCAGTGGAGGGCCCAGAACAGGCTCCCCAGGTCAAAGTTCTGGCCAGCATACACCAACGGGAGGTACGACTGAGACATACACCCCCTAGCATGTCTTCTTGTATCCAATGTTAAAAGTCTGTTGAAATTTTCATCCAAATCCATCCAGTGGAAGGCTCAGAACAGGCTCCGTGGGTCAAATTTCTGGCCAGTGTACACCAACGAAAGATCCGACCGAGACCCTAAACCCTTTAATATCTGCCCGGGATCCAACTGGACCACCTCGTGTTGGTTTCATCCGAATCGGTGCAGGGGTGTGGAAGATATTCGCCTACAAACAAACAAGCAAACAATCAGATAAACAAACAAATTTCTTCTTTTATATATAGAGAGATCCAAATTAACACCTAGTTCTAGCTAATAAATTTTACTGTACTATTATTTACAATTGCCATGATTAACTCACTTTACTTTCTCCTTGATGTCAGTAGTTTCTACCTGTATAACTGAGTATACAAAATAGTATTGTTTATATCATTTACTGAGAAATCTAAATATTTAAATTAAAGAGACTCTTCGCCCAATCAATAATGCAAAAACAAAAGGTGGATGCTGCAGAGTAGGAGATATGTAAAAATAGTATTAGTATGTGTTGTATTTCAGCTATGAAGCGGTAGAAACTTTAAAAGCAAGTACAAGCAATACAATTTATCTTATTTTTAATTGGAAGATATGAATTTGAAATTAATTGGGAACCAAACTTTAAAGTGGAACCAAACATTCAAATATTAAAATGCATATGTTAAAGTTTCATACATAGACTATCAGCTTTGCAAATGATCCATTTTCCCTAATCCCATATTTTCTGTGATTTCTATATTTGCTAACAAAGAGCTTTAATTATGATCCCAACAAAGATGATTTCACTATAGTCTATGACAAGTGTTTTAATGAAAATGACAATGTCATTTATAAAACAATATATATTTTGTTTGTCTTAACAGTGTGTTGCTCCGCATACAGAGGGGGTAGGTAGGTGATTTTACTTGTGTACTGGAGGATACTTTTACTATGTATTGAATAATTGTGAAATCTTTGTTCTTATAGCACTGAAAGGATGACAATTCCCTTAAAAAAAATTTGGATCGTTAGTTATTTATCTTCATTTCTTATAATGTATAAACCAAGTGTATCTTGGTCAGATTCTCTGGAAACTTTGCTTAAATATTGTGAGCAGCGACTGGATGTGTTGTGGTCAGTGAACTGTTTCTAGCAGTCGTCTTATATAGTTGATGGAAAATAGGGGATAGATTTACTAAACTAAGGGTTTCATAAATTGGAGATGTTGCCTATAGCAACCAATTCTAGCTGTCATTTTGTAAAATGTACTAAATAAATAAAAGCTAGAATCTGATTGGTTGCTATGGGCAACACCTCCACTTTTTCGAACCCGCAGTTTAGTAAATATGTCTATATCTATTTGCGAGGTCTTTATAATAGTGCTCAATTACAATCTGCATTCAGTTTTTTATTTTAGAGCCAAATAATTATTAATAATATGTTTTCTTTATTTTTAATTGCTATTGATTTTACCATCAGTAATCATGTTTTATTCATGTTTTTTCGTACTACAATTCATATGAAGATCACAATAGTGAGATTTTATAGAACTGTTTTATTTAATAATACATTTCAATTTGATTCACGCATGATAATTTATTTAATTTTAAGTTTGATGTTAAAATTTCTATATTTTTATTCTACCATATTTTTTAAACCAGAAAATGATATGGCCCTACATTTAAGAACAAACAAATATCCCAATATGTCCAATCACTCATAGAGTAGTTGTACAAAGAGATTTTATATTTCCCGAAATGCACAGATAATATTTTGGTGCTTCTTTATCTTACAGCTGTGTATATATACCCTTATTATCCTATGTCAATAATCATTACTATAATTACATTTTTTACTTATTTTAAATAAACTTACGCACATGTCAGTATGCAGATTGTATCTACTCTAACACCTATGTTTTCCTACAGAATGGTAAAGGTAAGGGTCAAGGGAGTGTAGGCAGACTAAAGTAAGGTACAGTACAGACTCATATTTGGAAATGCTGTAGACATATCTAGAAGGTATATCTGGTGTATATGCATATGTGCTGGAGGGCTCTAGCTAGCTGCTTCTGATTGGCTGATTATGGACCGACCCCTCTAGCTGATAGTGCCTAATGTATTAACCATCATAACTTGGTTGTCTAATTTCAAACCTTACCTATACCATGTCTTAACTTAACTTACATACTTAACATAACTAAAATAACGACACAGAGACTGAACACATGGCAAAATTAGGTCACAGTTTATTTAAATGACATTGGTGGCAGAGAAACTGCACTGTGGGACAGCTAACGACTGATAACAGAAACCAAGTGTGAACATGGCAAACTGGGCAGCACGGTGGCTTATTGGTTAGCACTTCTGCCTTACAGCACTGGGGTCATGAGTTCAATCCCTAACTATGGCATTATCTGTGAGGAGTTTGTATGTTCTCCCTGTGTTTGCGTGGGGTTCCTCCAGGTGCTCCAGTTTCCTCCCACACTCGAAAAACATAGTAGTAGATTAATTGGCTGCTATCAAATTGACCCTAGTCTGTGTGTGTGTGTGTTAGGGAATTTAGACTGTAAGCCCCAATGGGGCAGGGACTGATGTGAGTGAGTTCTCTGTACAGCGCTGCGGAATTAGTGGCGCTATATATAAATAAATGTTGATGATGATGATGAACATGGCAAACTGGCCTTGTATCCACATAACAAACCAGGCTACTCCCTAACTACTTGGCCAGCGCAAAATCTGGCAGCAGGTGACCACACCCCCTCTCGACTCATAATAGTCTGCTTCTAAGCAGGCTAAGAGATCCTTCACACAAAAAAGACCAAGAGTCACTTTACCTCGAAGGGGAAAGTGACCTGAGGCCAATCAGTGATAGCGCCGTATTCATCAGCCTCTGCCCGCAGTGCTCTTCCTGCCAACTGTGCCTGCTCTGAATCGCGGAAAAAAGCATTGATTAAAACACGATGAGGCAGGAAGAAGCCTTGAACATCCATTTGTAGACAGACCCATATCGGCCTGCCTCATCAGTGAGCTGTTGGTCTAGTCAACTTGCAATGCTACCTGGGAAAAATATTACCCTGGTTGTCAGTGTATCGAGGAAGTCCGTACAGAACTGCTGCAATAGGTCAGCAGCTAATCAAATATACATTATTCACATAGTTTATAGTAAACATTCAAAACTAGCCTTTTATTTTTCCACAGATTGATTTGTCCTACAAATTCAGAGTGTTTATGTCATTGTGTGAATAAGTCCCTATATCACTTGGGAATTTGTGATATGTGCCTATAAGTCAGCAAAATGGGTTATACTGTGTGTGTACTAGTCACCACAATAGGTCTCTGCTGCGTATACTTATCAATAGGACTTTGCTAAGTCATCAGGGTCGGCTGATGCTGTGTACACTAGTCACCAAAATGACATTTACAGAGTAAAGTAGTCACCAGAATGACATTTACAAAGTATAGTAGTCACCAGAATGAACTCTGCTGTGTAAACTGGTCAACACCTGTGTAAATGGGCTCCAATCTATATTGTATATTTGTCACCAGAATGGCCTATATTGTGTATACTAGCCACAAACGCAACAGTTGGATATAAAAATCACTAAACTTTGTGTATACTAGTAAACAGAATCTGATTCTTCACAGTATACTACACAGTACAGGGTATAACCAAGAACAAAAAATGCAGCACTGACAATATATATCTGAAAATTGTTCATAAGTAATAAATGGAACTTCCCTCCTCGAGTGGAACAAACAAGAGATGATCTCACACAATCACCATAAGTATCTAATATATATAAGCCTAGCGGCGTGTGTTAGTGTGTGTGTGTGTGTGTGTGGAAAAAACTATTTTCTCAGAAAGGGCTCATCCAATTGACCTGAAATTTGGTATACTGACATTATTTGACAAAAAAATTATAATAGTGAAGTCAGTTAACTTCCATCATCCCCCCTTCCCCCTGTGGGAGGGGTAGTGAAGGCTAAATTTACGAGTTGAGGGCTCAAACTCTTGACTCCTTCCGGAATGCCATGGTGGTGGTGGTGACATGTGGACAAAACCATGTTAAGAAAGGGCACTTACGTCGGGAAGTAACGCAAATATATTGAAATATATTGAATATACATACCAGGTGTTGGCCAGTTTTTAACCCCGGGGTTCATTTGGATTGCCGAAAAACACAGTCCGTTTTAGGAAATCACCTGCACTACACGTAAAGCACTTTATCAGGACTGTTTGTGACTGGTTTGAAATCTACGGGCTCAAAAAAGAAGATAAATACCTGCTTGTTTTTCAATGGTGCTAATTGTACCTAATGGTGTGTGTTTAATCTGGACACCTATACAGTGGACACTTTCTACACTTATCGATCGAGCCTACTATGGATTAAAATACCACCCATTATTATCTTCAGCCTGTGATACGGACATTTGCAACTGCAGTGTGTTTTTTTCCTGCATTTTAATATATGGTACCATATTATATGTTTTGGCCATAACTCCGGTGAAATTGTTTTATTCATAAAATTCTGAGAATTTAGCATCTGTTTATCACCTTATCTTAATCCATTGAATATCAATTCTGGGATTTATTCCAGATGAATGGTTCATTTAATGTGTCTTATCTATAATTATTACACATGTATTTAATAAATTGTTTATTTGTATAATATACTTGATGCTTTGCGCTCTCCTTTTCTATATGACCTCTATATAGGCCTTTTTGATGTACATTTGGGAATCTCTGTAGCAGGTTTATAGAAATATTATTTTATGTTTGTTATGGGGGTGAGGATTCCATTTCTTTGCTTCTGTCTCACTTAAATTATAATGATTTTTGTATTAAATTCACTGGTAATCACAGTCAGGCACAAATTAATTATTTGCACGTTGCATTTTCTGTGAGAGATGATAAAATTGTCACTCAGATTTATACAAAGGATATAGATTGATTTAAATATTTACATTTTGAAAGTGGTCATGCAGAGAAGTGGAAAAACAATATTCCAAAGGGTTAATTTCTTGCGGTGCGGAGAAATTGTTCGGAGAGTGATGACTTTAGAAGGCAGATGAGAATACTTTATTAATAATTTATAGGACAGGGTTACCCAAGGCCCTTATTGAATAATGCGATTAAGGAGGTGGATTCTCTGGATTGCAGAATCCTTTTGGTTCATAAAGATAAAGAAAAATCAAGGAGAAGTGTTTGGACTGTCGGATCAACTATGTGGTGTATCTTATTAACTGTGGAATGCAGGAATCAGTACGTGGGATGTACGATAAGGTCACTTTATTTACGGTTTCTTGAAAATAGACAAAATAGACTTCAGTGGTTAAACACACATACTTTATGCCAACATGTTAATTTGTGTCCGAATGGTAATTTGAAAAATATAGGAATAAAAGTGATTGAACAGATTGGTACTATCAATAGAGGATGTGATAGATTAGGGGGGTATTCAACTGTTAGCGAGACGGGTGAAAATCCCACGCTCTAAAAATAATTATCCTGATTTTTGCAGAATTCAGATGGTACAAAATAAAGGTAAAAAACCCCACACATTTTATTCCAGTAAATAAGGTAAAGAAGTAGGTTTGGATATGATTTTAGAACCCTAAACCTTAAGTATCACCTACAACATAGTAATCCCTTTTTGCAGACTATATCTTTTGATATAAATGACAGCATTAAAACCTGGCCCTTTTCTTTTCATTCTTTCTAAACTGCAACCAGGAACTCTTGGTATATTTGTACAGTTTCAATAATTTAGAACATTACACATCACGCTAATTCAACAGATCTAAGGGTGTAACACACATCGTAAAATAATACTTATACTATAATAAAAGGAGCTAATCCTGCATACATATATATATATATATATATATATATATATATATATATATATATATATATCTATATCAGAAAAACCCATTAAAATAATTCAAAAAAATATTTTTCACTTAACATTTCAACAGATATTACAGGGTGTGTATCTGCAATTCTAATAAGTAACAATAGTAATTTTAAATGACAATAGACTATCAGGTCACTCGCACATGAGATTCACTTGGATTCCTGACTAGACAATATCACTGGATTGATTTGGGGAAAATTCAGAAAACTAGCTACACCCAATATCTCACTGAAAACGTATGTGTTACAACTTATACAAATGTTCATATAATCCACAAGAACCCGTTCTTCTTCTACTGAAAATCACTCATGTTTTCCTCCTATGTTAAGTATAATGTGTTTAAACTATGTCTCCATGTATGTCTATGAAAAAAGCTGCAGTCACCCTGAGGAAAAACCAACCCTGCAAAGACATTTAAAGCTGCAGTCTGCTCCACATATGCGGTAAGCACCAGCTTTGGCTTCTACTGGTGTTGGGAATGTGAGCACAGAGGCCGGGCAATCACCAATAGGAAGTGCTATTAAGTGTAGAGCTCTGGATCTCCAAAAAGAGTGGAAGAGTTTGATTCAGGTTGGTTACCAGAGCTAGGTTAATCATCAGTGTGATGAAACGAGGGGTGAATTTCAACTCAACCAGTCTGCACCTCATTTGTCACAAAGTGTGGACTATAGAACCATGTACTTTACTAGCCCTTGGAAGTCCCTGATGTCCCAGTCATGTTTTAAGACCATATATTTATTGGATTATGCTTAAACTTGTATATACTGTAACATGAAAGTGTATGGCTTTGCTAACTTGCTTACACATACAGATTAATCCATTGACTCAGCCTAGGCAGAAGGATTGAATTACATTGTTCACCAGATTTCTCTATGAATGTACATCATATCAGGGGGGATTGGCTTTGATTAGCTGTGTGTCTCTGTGTGTGAAGATAGTGGAAAAGTCCCACAGGTACAGGTCTTTATTTACTTACAGATGACTGCATTATGTTTGTAAATGTAATGTCTCTGGGATGTGACCTCTCCTGTTTAAATAAGCTAAAAAGTTTGCCAAAGGTTTGCCTGCAGTGTTAGCTCCCTCTCTGTACCCAGAAGCCTTAAGTGTGGGAACCAGAGCCAGCTTAAACAGATTGTCTTCATCATCATTTTTCATTAAACTGCAGACTGCAGAGGTCTTACTGCTGTTACTATTACCCCTTCTTAAAGCTTTAACCACTAAACTTATCATTAAAATAACGACACAAGGCAACTGTTAAATTTGGCCAAATGTAGGTCACTATTTATTAAAATTTAATTTGAATTCAAATAGATGGTGGAGATGGCAAAATCGTGAGGTGGCCCAACCTACGTCAAAATTACCAAACAGTGTATGGCCATCAGGTATTAACCACTGGTCCCAGGACAAATCCGATTGTCCAGTGCTAAATCTGGCGTCACTGTGACTCCCCCCCTCTGGGCTCACGATATCCCATCCGTTCAAGGCCGGCTAAGGAGTCCTGTTTAAAGGACCAAGAGCCAAGGTGCTTCAAAGAGGGTAGTGCCCTTCAGCCAATCAGCGATAGCACCGTATGACCGGTTGCCGACTCACAAAATGCTTTTCTGCCAGATACCTGTTCCGCAAAGCAAAAGGTTAATAATGACTTAACAACATACTATGGGAGGGCGCAGTGGGATTTACAGTTGGGCAAGGAGCATCCAGTATACCTTGCCTTGGAATATATGCTCTCTAGGAAGTAACACTCCCAGCAAGATCCCATAGGCTGGCCACTGGAGAGGAGTGAACCCAGACAGGGTAAGTACCATTTGTTAACCATGTCATCTGCATTTAGGGACATTTAGCTTATGGCTGCACTTGTCATTAAAGGGCATGCCGTAGTACTGGACAATCATTGACCAGAGATAAAATATCTGAATATGCAAGAATACAATAAGCATAATAACACAAACATGGATGGG
This sequence comes from Mixophyes fleayi, assembly GCF_038048845.1. Lineage (NCBI taxonomy): Eukaryota > Metazoa > Chordata > Amphibia > Anura > Limnodynastidae > Mixophyes > Mixophyes fleayi. The sequence continues at coordinate 11,521,966 of NC_134405.1, read as the reverse complement.
CATGGATTAATAATTACAGCTAGCACGGACAGAGATACAAATTCTATGAGTGTGAGTAGACAAAGAGCAAAATAATATAGCATAAGACATGACATTATAGATGTACGAGATAGATGAACATAAGACATAGAATACAGAGGCTGTGACCAGAAACCAGAAGGGAGACTCTGATTCAGTAGAAAGAGTAGCGAGAGTGTAATCTGGATGACAAAGAATCAGTGGTTACAGCAAAGGACAGGGGATCAGCAATCTTCTTTCTTCATCCTCATTCACTGTGGGTCTTGCTAATCTATGTGTTTCATGAAAGTGGGGTGAGACTGGAGCAGGACCACTGCCGTGCTAGCAACTTGGAAGAGGAGTCTTTCTAGTAAAGGATTGAGCTTGGGCTGCATATCTCATGATTTGCTTTAATGAGAACTGTATAGTTTTGTGTATTGTTTTTTTGGTCCCCATGTGTTATGTTACAAAAATGATTTGACCCTTTCATAAAAGACAAGTGCTATAGCTCTATTAGGGATTTGTGCTAAATAAACATAAGATTTCTTTATTCATATATATTTTTGGGTGTGAAATTATATTCCCAAGTCCACGGTACAGAAATTAAGTGACAGATTGCAAGGCAGCCCAGTAAGGCACTAATTTGCTAGCTAACTCTGGGTACACTCTCTGTAGGTCACACAAGCAAATTTCCTGAGGGTATTGTGATACATTTTGCCAGTTCTATGACGTCTGCAAAATGTGTAATGCAGAATTTGCAAATGTAATGCAGAATGTTATTCAAAGTTAGAACCCTAGGAGTGGATAGCCAGAAGAGCTATCGAGACTTTTGGCATTTTTTTTTTATGTATTTTTATTAAACGGTCTTTAAATAGAAGCCTGACAATATTACATCATGGTGTAGTGAAGAGGTATATCACACAAATGTTCAAAAATTTAAATAAGTCTAAAAGAGTGGAAACTGGATATAAAGTAGTCAGGTCAAACAGATGCATCAATCATGAGAGACCGGAAGATTTTTGTAGCTATGCAGACATTAAGGGAAAGAAAAGACTAAGTAAGGAACTAGAAAAAGGTGGAGGAGATGAGGGTAGAGAGAAGAAAAGGTCTAAGAAAGAAAGGAGAAGGGAAGCAGGTAGAAAGGAGAAAGAAAGAGAAAGGGCGCAGTGGCAGGATCTGTCTTTAGGAGAGAGGAAGGGAGGGGGAAAGGGATGATAGTGAGCAGGATTGATAAGTGCTTCAGGAAAAGGGGGGGCAGTATTGGAAGTATGACATACATGGGTCCCAAACTTTATTAAAAGACTTGGAAGAGAATATTGATGATGCTGGTCATGAGTTCCATGCGGTGGATGTGCGAAAGTCTGGTGTGGTAAGGGATGGGGGAGCAGTTTTTTTCCAGTCAGCAGCAACTTGACTGCTAAAATAATGTGGTGGGCAAATTTATTCTGGCATCTGGCAGCCGAAGGGAAACCCAAAGTTAGGACAAAGAATTTTGGATCCAGCGGGAAGGAAATTTGAATTATAGATTCTAACAAGGGTTTAATATCCAGCCAAAAGGGGTCAGTTTTGGGCAGACCCACCATATATGAAGAAACATGCCCACACCAGAGCATGCATGCCAGTATCTATCAGAAGAGTCAGGCAGCATTTTACAAATACGAGTAGGACATAGCACCAGCAGAACAGTTTTCTTTATACGGACACAGATATACCCAGAGGCAGCATTTTCCCAAATTTCCGTCCAGTCATCATTGTTGAGAGAGTCACCCATGTCTCAATCCCAGGCAATCTCATGGGCATCACAAGGGGCGGGTGTTCGGTGTGGTCCATTCAGAATAGATGGTGGAGATAAGATCAGGCATGGATGCTCGATGTAGGCACAGCACCTCAATGGTGGTGAGAGGACAGGAGGTCAAGCAAGATTTAACCATTGTATGTAGGTTAAGTATCTGTAGATATTGGTAGAAAGTCCGGATGGGTCTTGTATGTTGGAGAATTGAGGGAACGTGATGCTATGGGAGAGATTGTTTAGGTATTTTACATCTTGAGTATGCCAGGGAGAAAAGGCAGCTGGTAGCAAGCCTGGTGGGAATTCAGGGGAATTAAAGAGACAGACTACTGGGGTTGGGTGTGGAGAAAGGCCAAACAGTCTGGAAGCAGAAACCCAGATAGCGAGGGAGTGCAAAACTGTGGGGTGAACCAGAACCCTCTTCTGACGATGAGCCCTTGGGAGCCAGAGAAGGGAAGTAGGAGTAAGCAGATCCAGATCCTCAGCCTCAAGGAAAACCCATACCCTAGATGATGTAGGACCATTCCACAAGAGGTAATATTGTTTAAAATTTGGAATGCCCATACCATTCCCCCGAGAAGATCTTAGGAGAACCTGGAGCTGTCTATCCACTCAAAACAATTTGGATGTTTCATGCTGAAAATTTTAAGAAATATGGAGTTATACAGATGGGGAGCTTTGGAAGAGATATAAAAGCATTTTAAAGGCATTATTATGGCCTATCCAGGTAATTAATTGAATAAACAAAGAGGCAATGTCTAGTTTTATTTGAGATATGGTGTGGGGGAAGTTGACCAGCTGATGATAATTGTTAGTATGATAGACCCCCAGGTATTTGAACTTCTGTAGCAGCCAAGTAAATGGGAAACTGTGTTTTAGAAATAATTTCTCAGTATGGGGATTCTTGAAATCTAGAGTCTCTATTTTGTCCGCATTGAATTTGTATGCTGAGAAACGCCCATAAGTGTTGATCTCAGAGAAGAGGGTCAGAAAGAAGGAAGTTGGGCAAGATATGCTTAGTAGGACATCGTCCGCATATAGAGCTATTTTATTTTCAGTGATGCCAACCTTGATGCCCAAGATAGCTTTGTTGGCCTGAATCCTGGCAGCAAGTGGTTCACTTATGAGGGCAAAGATTAGTGGGGAGAGGGGGCATTCTTGACAGATGCCATTAGTAATGTTAAACAGTCGGGAGGTTAGGCCATTCGCTGAGACCGTAGCAGAGGGGGGTCAATAGAGTGCCATAATGCCTGTCAAAAATGTGCCAGTGAAGCCCATCAACCCAAGCACTCCACGCATGAATGGCCAAGAGATGCGATCAATCGCTTTTTCAGCATCCAGGGACATTATCAAAGAGGGACTTGTGCTACCATGAATAGAGTGGATCAGGTCGATGGTCCTCCTAGTGTGGTCAGGGGCCTGTCTACCTGGTATAAATCCGATTTGGTCGGGGTGGATGAGGGTGAAAATTAGTGGATTGAGCTTTGTGTCTAGAATCAGCATAAATTTTCAAGTCTACATTAAGTAGGGAAATGGGTCTGTAGCCTGAGCATTACATATGGTGTCTCCCGGGCTTCAGAATGACAGCCATGCTGGCCATGTTAGTGGCTGAGTCAAAGGATGCCCCCTCTAGAATCTGATTAAAGAAGGCCTTCAGATGTGTGTTGAGGATTGTGGCAATTATTTTATAATATTGGGCCGTGAACGCATCCGGGCCAGGGGTTGAGGAGGGTTTTTATGGCCGCTGCCACTTCTGCTGGAGTAATATCTGCATTTAGGCATGAGCACTGGAGCAGAGTGAGTGTGGAGAGAGGGGTGCTAGATAGATACGACTCCAGGGTATCCGACAGAAGATCTCCCTGGTATGGAGGGTCAGGAAGATTATATAGGGAAGCATAGAATTCTCTGAAATGATTCACAATATCAAGGAGGTCATAGATGATGCCGTTAGTCCTTTTTTGGTGTCTGTCCCTCGGCACATTTTTGACGAAGCTTCCAAAGAAGCAAAGAGTCCATCTTGTCTGCCTTGTCATAAAAGTGTTGTTGAAGTTTTTGCAAGAGGGGGCTGCCCTATGTGATAGAAGGGTGTTCAGCTATACATCAGGGAATCAATCTGTGATAATAAGGATGGGTCCTGGTGTTACTTTTGCTGCGTCAAGTGAGTGAAAATACATTGCTCTAGGAAGGAGACCTCTAGGACTGCTGTCTATTTAGCTTGTGAGGCTGCGCTGATAAGTTGGCCACGAATGTTGGCTTTATGGGCCTCCCATATGACACCCGAGGCAACCTCCTGAGACGAGTTCTCATTAAATTAATCAGAGATTGACGATTTGATGTCAGAAAAGTCAGTGACATTCAGCAGCAGAGAGTCATTCAAGCGCCACCGAGGAGTATGGCATTTTTTGCAATAGGTTGAGAACGATATATAATTCCGCATGATCAGTCCGGGAAAATGGGGTAATCCCCGCTTACATGGGCATGGCTGCAAGAGAGTCAGAGTCTTCTGCCAAATTTTTACTGACTGTGAAAGTATCTGCTTTAGCACATGGGTAAGTTTCAACATGTCTTTATCTGAATAAAAGTCATCCTGGCTATTCATGAAAAGACCCCAAGGTATTTGTTATGCTGCTGTATTTGCCTTTGCAGGTTTTCCAATATTTTGTGTATGACAGATGGGGATAATGTGACATTATTGTGCTGCTGATTGGTTACTATGACTTTAGTGTAGATTTGCACGTTTGAACAATGATAATAAATAACAATGCTGACACAAGCCTACACAATCCATGACATAAGTTAAGTAATAAAATAAATACAATTTAAACAGTATTAATTAATTCAGGGATAAATAAATCCACCAAATACAGGAACATTTATTGATTTGATTCTAATTTATTATAATTAGTCATATGTTCCCTGGGACAGAAGCTTACTGTACTCCTGGGTCACTGAGTTTAATATAAAGAAGGATCATCAGTCATAGTAATGAGAAGTGTGGATCCCGGATGTCAGACAATTATATGCAGACAGAGCGATGTATATCTCTTTCCACAGGTATTACATTATTTATTATTTTATACATAAAAGACAAGAAACTGGAGACTGGAATACATCGGCATTACTAGGGCCAGGACCCCAGTCCTGAGACCCAAGCTCTGCACTCCTGACCATTCTTAAATGGGTTTTATTATTATTATTATTATTATTATTATTATTAATAGTATTATTATTATTATATTAAATAACTTTTTTAAAATCTCATTTGAGTTACAGAATAATTTTCAGAAATGTCCTCCTTTATTAGTGTCACTGACATAGCCTGAATGCGACAGAAACATATGTGCTGAGCTTTGGACTTTTGAGAACACAGAATTATAGAATAATTAATTATAAACTAGATAAAGTCTTATCAAAATGCTTTTATTATCTGCAAATACAGAGCTCACAGTTCAAAATCAGAATGCAAGCCCAGAAAAGTTTTACAAAGGATTATAAACTGCTCCATTATCATAAGAGGTGCCGGTTTACAATGAAATACTTCTTGCTAATTAAAATCTTATTAAATAATTTCACTATAGATTATAACAGATAAACATATTAGCATATTGTCTATTAGTTGGCTTAATCCTTGCACATACATTGTAAACATGTACAATACTATGCAAACTTTTCACAAATAATATTCACACAATTATACATCTTTTATATTTATTATACATACCTACATACATACATCTCAAATCTCATATCAAAATACTCTCCCTCCCGCCCTCTTAGATCTACCTCTGACCATCGCCTTGTCTCGTCTCCTGTAAGCACCTTTCATTCCCGTCTACAAGACTTCTCCTGTGCTGCTCCCCACTTATGGATTTCCCTACCACGCTCAATCAGACTTTCCCTCAGCCTTCAAATCTTTAGTTGCTCTTTGAAAACCCATCTCATTTTCAGTGCTGACCTTATCCCCGATAACACTACTCACACTAATGCACCCTCACAACTGTCCCAATCTTCATTCTGAACCACACTCGCTCCTCTTTTTTCAGCTGTATAAGCTCTCTAATGAGCAGGGTCCTTCATACCCTTTGTTTTCATGTCTGCATTTATTTTGTCTACCTTGTATGTCCCTGTTTTATGTTTGCACTGTTTTCCCTACTGTACGGCGCTGTGGAGCACTGTGGCTCCTTTGAAATTTACCATAATAATAGCAATAAAAATAACATTCCATGTCTGGTACATGATGCTATAATGTAAACACAGAAAGATCCAATGATTCACTAAAGTCCATTTATAACATTGGCAGTTGCAGCTCTTTATGTTTTGTATAGATGCCTATAGCTCAGAACCAACCACGTGCCTGGTGCCCATGACTGTTCTCCTTCTCTGTTGTCCTTCATGCACGTTGGGAGTCATTGTTCTGTCCATTATAAGAAAATTGGACAAATTCCATCCCCAAGTCCTGCCAGCTATCACCTGTGGAACCTCTTCTTAATACATTGCAACTTCTCCATTTTCCTCCTAAAATATTGTGTAATGTATTTCCTTTTTTTCATATAACTCATTGAAAAAGAAAAAAGAACACATACCACATGTTATGAATAGTAAAGCTCTTTAAACATATTTAAAAACAGTTTAAAGAGAAGAAAATCAAGTAATGTAAAATAAAGATCACATAAAATCAAATCTCAGTCTAATAAAAAAAATCACTGAAAATAATTGTTTTTCTAAAACGCAGAATCTGGATTAAGTAAGATTCTTTAATGAACAAATCCTGTTTTATAGCACTTTAAATATAATTGATGATGAAGAAACTAATATATTTTCTGATCCAAAAATTAAATGCTAGCAGACTACTCTAAATAAAACACATATTGTTATATTCTATAAAAGGGAAAGTGCTCTGTAGACTTTTTAACTCCATGGTCCTGAATCATTAAGGAACATAAGTCCAGTTACCTGACATATTTTGCTTATTTTTCGTACTGCACATGCGCGCTGTGATTGCAGCTATGAGCAACTGAAAAAAAATATTTTAAATACAGTATGCACAGAGAACATCCCAATAAATGCATTTCATGTAAAATAAAAAATAATAAAATAAAAGATTTTCAATGTCTTTTCCTTAATGACTATATTTTTAACAGGTGACAATCATTGAATATTTTTTTTTCTGAGCTTACTTTTGGTAATTTATATTCCACATATATTGTATATTGTTTGTATCTTGCGCTGTGATTTGTCTCAATGCGACAAGTGCCGCATCTGCAGAGCGCACCTACACTCGCATTCAACAAGAGACGTTTCTTCAGATCCATTTCTAGTTGAATACGGACGTGCATACGCCCGAATTATGTGCGTTTTTTGTTTTTTAAACTCATTTTGCATTCCTTAATAAATCAGATCCCATGGGTTAGATTTACTAAATGGCGGGTTTGGAAAAATGGAGATGTTACCTATAGCAACCAAATGTTTTCAGACACTTATTGACTGAGACATAAACCTAGGGGCTTACTAACACACCTACTGCTCAAAGTCAAATTGGTGGACTTCAAGTTTCAATGAAAGTGATAATAAATACTTTATAAATGTTCCTTCTAATACAACATTCAGTCAAACAAAGAGGTGCCTTTGTGAGGAAGACCCAAAAATCGTCGTCCAATCTTTGTTTTTGTCAACCAAATTATTTGTGCTAAAGAGTAATATAAAAAAAAACATCTGGAGGATCTGTTGTTACTGAATAAAGGACAAGTTTGTCAAATAATAATATTCACACTGAGTCTCTAGTGATGGGGATTTAGGAGTATATTTACAAAACTGCGGGATTCTAGTTCTCATTTATTTAGTACATTCTACAAAATGACAGCTAGAATCTGATTGTTTGCTATAGGCAACATCTCCACTTTTTCAAACCCTCAGTTTAGTAAATACATCCCTTAGAGTTTGAAGAAACTGTCTCCTGAGATTTGTTTATCACACAAGTTATTTCACTAGTGCAACAAAGCCATACTTGGAAGATCTATAGAGAGGGCTATAATGATTCTATAATGATTCTATAATGATTCTATAATGATGGGCAGTAGAGTGGCCTAGTGGTTAGCACATCTGCCTCACAGCACTGGGGTCATGAGTTTGATTCCCGACCATGGCCTTATCTGTGTGGAGTTTGTATGTTCTCTCTGTGTTTGCGTGGGTTTCCTCCAGGTGCTCCGGTTTCCTCCCACACTCCAAAAACATACTGGTAGGTTAATTGGTTGCTATCAAAATTGACCCTAGTCTGTGTGAGTGTGTGTCTATATTATCGAATTTAGACTGTAAGCTCCAATGGGGCAGGGACGGATGTGAATGAGTTCTCTGTACAGCGCTGCAGAATTAGTGGCGCTTTATAAATAAATGATTATGATGTATCATTATTGCCTCACAGATCATCGCATTTGAACTGGATATAGATCTGTTAAAAATAATGTATAGCTAATTAATCAAGTGATAACTTTAATACATTAAAATGAATCATTGGGTATTGACTATTGGGTACATTGAACAAAGTGAGACACATAAAGGGTATATAGTATAATTGAACACACTTTATGTATGCTTGCTAAAAATATTATTGCACAAAGCATGAAAAAAGGATGAGAGAATTTGCTTTGGAGCAATTAAATGACCCCATCAACCAAGGAGGATCAAAGCTCTTACATGGTATAAAGTCAGCGATCTTGATAGAATCAGGTACAGTCTTGGCTACATTTCTGCCCACATTCATCTACCCTTACCAATCAGAGTTCATCCCCAGGAGGCAAACTAGGGACTACATAAGATTGCTCTTAACATAATATAGCAAGGGGTAGATTTATTAAACCTTCTAAAACAGAAAACTGGAGGCGTTGCCCATATCAGCCAGTCAGATTCTGGCTTCTATTTATCTAATACATTCTAGAAAATGATAGCTAGATTCTGATTGGTTGCTTTTGGGCAACACCTCCACTTCTCCAAACCCGCAGTTTAGTAATTATACTTCTAAGACTGTGTCTTCCCCCTGTCCTGTGAATATCTCATAGCTAAGTCCATAACTTTTATTGCAAGGGTTTCTCATGAGAACTGGACTCTCATTAGATTTTGCACATTAGGTAAGCCATAGCTAGATGTTATCTTTAAAGTCTCCTTAGTTATAGATGACATGTGAGATGAAAAGTATTTGAATGTTGATGCAAAACATTTATGTAATACATCATGACTATGTAATGTAACTTACTCCATTTAATCTAAGAACATATTATTAAAAACATAATGTAAAATGATTATATATATATTTTAATGACACACTGTGGTGAAGTTCACGCCCCTGTTCACAATCACATATTGCAGATTGTATTGTCCATTTCTTTATTTTTGCTGCATTGCTAATTTTGCAACTCTTTTTAACATTGAACATTTTTTGGTATTTTAAATCAATATTTTTTTCAGCACTACAGAGAGATCTCAATGGACGTCATAAACAAGACACAAGTGACAGTGTTTGTGTTTTCTGGACTTACTGACAATGAAGAACTTGCCCCGTTCCTCTTCATATTATTCTTACATGTTTACATGGTGACGGTAGTGGGAAACATCGGCATGATGGCTGTTGTCCATAACACATCCAACCTCCACACTCCGATGTACTTCTTCCTGAGTTACCTCTCTCTGGTGGACCTTCTCTACTCCTCAGTTATTACTCCTAAAATGTTGTCTGACTTTATCTCCATAACGAAGACCATCTCTTTTGATGGATGTGCCCTTCAGTTCTACTTCTTTTCTGCTCTGGCATGTACTGAGATTTTTCTTCTCTCAAACATGTCGTATGACCGATATGTTGCTATATGTCACCCTCTCCATTATGTCTCAATCATGACCAAGAAAAATTGTTGCCATCTGGTTGTCTTGGCTTTCTCAATTGGCTTCATACAGTCATCCATGCAGACCAGCTGTATATTTACTCTCCAGTTCTGCGGTTCAAACCTTATAGACCACTTCTATTGTGACATGCCTCCACTTGTCAAACTGTCCTGCTCTGATACTTTAACCTGTGACATGGTAACTGTGTTCATCATAGGTTCTTGTTGCATATGTACATTGACTACTATCCTGATCTCATACACTTTAATAATTTCTTCCATTCTGCTGATGAAATCTGCTAAGAGCAGACAGAAAGCCTTCAGTACATGCTCGTCCCATCTCATGTGTGTCACCATGTTCTATGTGTCCGTTTTCTTCACTTACATACGTTCTCCTTCCAATGTCTTTGAGAAACAAGACAAGATAGCTGCTGTTGTCTATTCAGTAGTGACACCAATGCTGAATCCACTTATATACAGCCTGAGGAACCAAGAGGTGAAAAGAGCCATTATACAAGTAATGCACAATGTTACTGATGTAGTTATAATACTGTCATTTATTAGGGCTAGAGTACATTAAACCATGTTAAACCCAATATATATATAGCCCAATTAACACTTAATTCTGGACAATAAATTTTACTTTATTATTATTAATAGTTTTACTAGTTAATTAACTGTATTTTTTCCTTGAGGTCAGTAGTTTCTACCTGTGTCTATGAGTATACATAATATTATTGTTTATATCACCTATTGAGGAATCTAAATATTTAAAATTAAAGAGACTCTAATTAATAATTCTATGATATGACTGATGGTAAAAATCCTAACTAGTTTGTTTTCAAATACACTTGGCAAAAGGCGGATGCTACATAGAAGCATGTATGTAAAACAGAATTAGTAAGTGTTGTATTTCAGCTATGAAGCAGTGAAAACGCAAGGATCTGTAATACAATATATCTTATTTTCAATTGGGATATATAAAGATGAAATCAATTAGGAAACATTTTTTAAAGTGGAACCAAACATTAAAATACTAAAAAGTATACGTTAACGCTTAATACATCGACTATCGGCTTTGCAAATTATTTCTTGTGCCTTAATGCCATCTTTTCTGTTACATAATATTTGATAACAAAGAGATCTCGTTTTGATCCCAATAAAGTTGATTTTGGAATCGTCTAGGAGAAGAAATATAGTTTCTTAATGAATATGGCATTGTTCTATCATTTAAAATAAATAATAATGATAGATTAGATAGATCATCATCATCATCATTATCAATATTTATTTATATAGCGACAGGAGATTCTGTAGCTCTTTACAATTGGGAACAAACATTTATAAGACAATACTAGGCAATACATACAGAGAGAGAGGTAAAGGAGAACTGATCGGAAGCTTACAATCTATGGGACAATTGGAGTTTGAAACAAAGGGGCATGTGCTATATCATAAAGCACATTGGACCAGCTAGAATGCAAAGGTAAAAAGTATTCAGTGGGCTGTGTGATCAGTCACACAGCAATGTTGGTCAGAGAGCTGTTGTCTGTGTTAGCTGTGTAGAGGGTGGTAATAGTGTAATCTAGGGAGATTAAGATGCTGGTTGAGGAATATTATAAGCTTGTCTGAAGAGGTGGGTTTTCAGAGAACGCTTGTAGGTTTGAAGACTAGTGGAAAGTCTTACTGTGCGAGGAAGGGAATTCCACAAAGTGGGTGCAGCCCGGAAAAAGTCATGTAATCGGGAATGGGAGGATGTGATGAGAGTGGAAGAGAGATGAAGATCTTGTACAGAACGGTGGTGTTGAGTGGGAAGATATTTTGAGACAAGTGAGGAGATGTATGTATGTGCAATTTTGTTACACTAAAAGAGTGATTAGATAGGTAGGATGAGAACCAGGATAGGACAGTGCTTTCAAGACCTAGGGATAGTAGCATTTGTATGAGGAGAGAGTGGTCAACTGTGTCAAATGCAGCAGATAGATCCAGGAGATTTAGAAGAGAGTAATGGCCTTCACTTTTTGCTGTGATCAAATCATTGACAACCTTGGTCAGCGCAGTCTCTGTGGAGTGTTGAGAGCAAAAGCCTGACTGTAGAGAATCCAGTAAGTTGTTTGCAGTATGAAAGTGTGTGAAGCAAATGTAGGCTATTGTCTCGAGAAGCTTGGAGGGGCATGGGAGTTGAGAGATGGGGCGGTAATTTTAGAGAGAGTTTGGGTCAGAATTTAGTTTTTTTAAAATAGAAGTAATCACTGCATGCTTGAATAGTGATGGAAAAATACCAGTAGATTACAGATGTTAGTTAGACGTGGAACAAGCATAGGAGACAGGGACCTACAAATTTGTGAGGGAATGGGATCAAGAGGACAGGAGGTAGAGTAGGAAGATGGGAAGTGAGTAGATACTTCCTCTTCATTTGTGGGATCAAATGAAGAGAGAGTGTCAGAAGGTGCCACAAAGAAATTGAGATGATTGCTTGTTGAGGGAGATGATACCATGTCAAGTCTAATCTTATCTATTTTGTCCTTAAAATAGGAAGCAAGATCCTGGGCACTGATGGTAGTCGGAGGGTTTGGGGTGGGAAGATTGAGAAGAGATTTAAATGTGTTAAAAAGGCGTTTGGGGTTAGAAGCCTGAGCATAGATAAGAGACTGGAATTATGTTTGTTTTAAAGTGTCCAGAGAATTTCTATAGGAGTGGTAGATATCAGTTTATGTGACTAAATCATTAGAGGTACAAGATTTACGCCAGTGACGTTCTGCTTTACGTGAAAGGAGTGTTAATGAAATCAGAACCTGGGCATACTCTAGAGAAAAAAAGATCAATACAGTGGCCATCCTGATGAGTAGGGAATTCAATCCACTGGGAGAGTTCAAGTGAGGATGTTAGAAAGAGTAGTTTGGAAACAGCATTGGAATGTGGAGTAGCAATAGGGATGTTGAAATTATCCATGATGATTAGGATGTCAGAGGATAAGAAGTGAGGGAGCCACGCAGAGAAGTGTTCAAGATAGATAGATAGATAGATAGATAGATAGATTTTGCGGGTCTTAACAGTGTATTGCTCCATATAGTAAAAGGTAATAGGAACTGATTTTGTTTGTATACTGGAGCTTTTACTATGAATTGAATGACTATGGAATCTTTGTTCCAGTATACCTAGAGCACCAGAGGGCCGACTAGCCTGGCAAAAAGAATGAGGATGTGTATTAATTTTTATTGTTCACAACATGCTAACCAAGCATGTTTTGTTTCTCATTTTCTGGGACACTGAGTCTGTCGTCAGTGAAGATCTTTAATATAATTGGTGGGGACTAAGTTTATGCCTAATTGTAATTCATATTAGAGCTCAATTACAAGCTGCAATCAGTCTTTATTTTATAGACAAATCATTTTTATGACATTTCCTTTATGTTGAATTGTTATTTATTTTACCATGCGGATCCCCAATAGTGAGATTTTATAGAACTGTTTTATTTTGCAATACATTTAAATTTTTACAACTGATCCACATATGAGAATGTATTTCATTTTAACTTTGATGTAAAAATGTCTATAGTTTGATTCTGCCATAATTTTTAAACCAGAAAAATATTTGCCACTTCCATACATTTAACAATGTGCAAACTCCCTGATTTATCCAACTTACACATATTTAGTTGTACATAGAGATTTTGCATTTCCCTAAATGCATAGATAATATTTAGCTGCTTGTATACACCGATCTGCCACAACATTAAATCCACTGAAGAGTGAAGTGAAAAATATTGATTATCTCGTTACAACAGCACTTGTCAAGGGGTGGGATATATTAGGCAGTAAGTGAACAGTCAGTTCTAGAGGTTGATGTGTTGGAAGCAGAAAGAATGGACAATCTTAAGGATCTGAGGGGAGTGAAAGAGTGCCCGTCTGGTCAAATCCCATAGAAGAGCTATTGTAAACAGGGCCGGTGCTAGGGTCCACGGCGCCCTGGGCATTTTTAAAAAAGCGGCGCCCCCCCCGTAAAAATCGCCGCCCTCCTCCCTCCTCCCTCCTCCCTCCTTTCCTTACCTTGTCTCACCACCGCCACCTCTCTGCTCCGTCTCCTCCCCTCCACTCACTGACACTAGTAAGTGGAGGGGAGGAGACGGAGCAGAGAGGCGGCGGTGGTGACAAAATAGCCTCTTCCCCCCCTTCCCGTCCATCTGATGCTGTGCGGCGGCCGTGACAGGTATGGTCAGCGGTCGCCGCACAGTTTTAAAATCTTTTAGTATTCTGTGGCGCCCTCCAGGCGCCCTCCAGATCCCGGCGCCCTAGGCAAATGCCTAACCTTGCCTAATGGGAGCGCCGGGCCTGATTGTAAACAAATTGCTGTAAAATGTAATGCTGGTTATGATAGAAAGGTGTCAGAACCAACAGTGCATCGCAGCTTGCTGCATATGGGGCTGCATAGCTGCAGACAGGTTAGAGTGCCCATACCGACCACTGTCCACTGCCGAAAGCACCTACAATGGGCAGGTGAGCACCAGAACAGGACCATGGAGCAATGGAAGAAGGTGACTGGCTCTGATAAATCATGTTTTCTTTACATCATGTGGACAGCCGGGTGCGTGTGCGCTGCATTGCTGGGTAAGAGATGGCAACATGATGCACAATGGGAAGAAGGCAAGCCGGTAAAGGCAGCGTGATGCTCTGGGCAATGATTTGCTAAATAACCTTGGGTCCTTGCATTCATGTGACACATACCACCTACCTAAACATTGTTGCAAACCAAGTACACCCCTTCATGGCAATGTTATTCCCTGATGCCAGCTATCTCTTTCAGCAGGATAATGCGCCCTGCCACACTGCAAAAGTTGTTCAGGAATCGTTATCAGTTTACTATGTTTGTCCCCAACTGTAAAGCGCTACGGAATATGTTAGCGCTATATAAATAAATTATGATGTTGATGATGATGGTTTGAGGAATATGACATAAAAAATCCAAGGTTTTGGCTTGGCCTCTAAATTCCGCAGATCTCAATCCCATCAAACATTGGTGGGATGTGCTTTGAGAAACAAGTCAGAGACATGGAGGCTCCACTTCGCAACTTACAGGATTTAAAGGATCTGCTGCTAACGTCTTTGTGCCAGATACCTCAGGACAGAGGTCTTGTTTGTCAGGTTTGTTTTGTTTGCTCGAGGGGGACCTGCACCATATTAATCAGGTGGTTTTAATGTTTGTGGCTAATTAATGTATATACCATTATAATCCTATGTTGATTATCAGTACTATAATTAAAGGGGAAAAGTAACAGCTAATATTATGCATATGAAAACATTTTTTTTAAAAATACATGCAGTAGCTTTCAAGTATATACAAAGAAACTGTAACTGGATCACTGTTAAATAACTTTTGGTAAAAATTTATTTAAAGCGAATAGCGCAGGGCACTTATTTATGTAATTGCATTTGCACTTATTTTTTGATATTGTTTATATGGTGGGATAGGTAATCGTTATTTCTGAGACCAGGGGAGAAATTCGTCTCTTGTCTAACCTTGCTATAGGAAATGCCTATTTCTGATGCATATATCTGACACAATGAGTCTGTGTTTACCACGCCTTTGGTGTATTGTGGCTTGGTAAACTGTCTTGTTGTTAGTCCCTTTATTGTTCTGTATGAATATGAATTCCGAACGGTCTGATGAAAGGCCACGTGTTAATTACATCTTTTGATGTGTGAGGTTTAACTTGGAGACAGGAAGGTTTTAATTTAAAATGTGCTGCCACATTTCCTGCATCTCAAACATGCAGGATATCACAGCAAGGGTTTTAAGAATTTTAAAGCTAAGTATAAATACTAGTGGCTTTGCAATGTATGTAAATTTATGTTTGTATAAATAGAGTATATCCTGATGCTAAAAATAGCATGTGTCTGAAAGGTATAAATGCTCTGACTTGTACACTGAAATGTATCATTCTTCTGACTTCATCTGACCTGACCACTGATACCTTAAATCAGTGGGAATGTCCTTGTCAGGACACTTGAGCAATAAAACATCACCCTGCTTCAAAGAACTGCTTGAAAACATCTTCAATATTACTATAATCCTGTGACCTGCAGATTAGACCATACAATCTAATCCGTTCTCCGGCTCTGTCTGCGGTTTGGACCCAAGCTTTTCCAGTACCATCGCCTGCCTGCTACCTGCAGCTCTGGTCAGTGTGATAGGCCAGGGGGGATCCATCCACAGCATCCCTGATCCATAGTAAGAGGTCAGGAGGACCAGTCCAGGTACACCAGCGAGGAGACACCATAGCAGCGTCAGTGACCCAGAAGGAATGTGGTTCTAAGTGCCATAGAAGGAGCTCAGTGGTGGCAGCAGGCCCCTCCCACTGCGGCAGGAGGAGCGTTTCCGAAATAATGAAAGGGAACGGTGGCAAAGTAAGCTCAGCCGATTCCCAGCAACAACAGACAGGGTGGCATAGGCGGTCCATCCTGTCACAATTATTATTATGGTTCATTTGTAGGGCGCCACAAGGTTTCTGCAGCGCCATACACAGTACAAACAGTAGACTATACAGGGTAAAACAGTACAGAACAATAAACACAAAGTACCAGTACTTCAAAAACTCCGGGCAGGCAAATACAGTAGAGACGGAGCAGACACCAGACAGGGTGGCATAGGCGGTCCATCCTGTCACAGAAACGCAGAAGCTCAAAATAACTCTATCTAATAATCTTAAAACATACATCGTGGGATGCTCTGAGACAATGGGGACATATGATTAAATGACACCCAGGATTAATTCCTTGCATTTTTTTTCAGCCAGAACTAGCTTCCAGCTGATCATAACTTCCTGTAGAGAAAGGAGAGGGAGAATGAATGTAGCTACAGCCCCCTCACCAGTATCCTTCAACTATACCCCACCTGATCCTTACCCATAACCCACCTGACTTCAATATAAGAACAATATATAATAGCGTTACTGCAAAAACAACAGCACATTTTTACAATGTGTAGAATAGAATTAAAAGGATTCTATATAGGCATGGCTTCAATACAATATAATTAGTCACTGAATTTGTACTCTGGCTGAGGAACATTAACAGAGCTATGAAAAGTACATGTTGTTGTGCTCCACATTTTGTGAGAAACGAGGGACAGGCTGGTTAAGGTGATATCAAGCTTGTTTGGTCACATCCCCACACCTATTGGTAAGCT
Source organism: Mixophyes fleayi (assembly GCF_038048845.1). Lineage (NCBI taxonomy): Eukaryota > Metazoa > Chordata > Amphibia > Anura > Limnodynastidae > Mixophyes > Mixophyes fleayi. Next base: position 11,505,127 of record NC_134405.1, on the reverse strand, counting down.
GGCAAGCACAGGGGGGCAATATGCACACATCTTGCCACTGTCTACAAAAAGAACCTTCTGGAAAATCTAATTTACATGGTAGCCTGTGAGTCAATTTGCCATCCGTTGAATTTACATAGCATGGCACAGGCTGCTGCTGAGACAGAACATCCACTAGCAGACCAACCTACACCAGCCTGACTCATCACTGTACTGTTGGTCCAAGTCAACACAAAATGCTACCTGGGAAAAAATATATCCCAAAAGGAAGAGGAACTTATAAAAAGTTAATTTACACGGCTGACCCGTGCATTATGATTCTGCTCATTAGGATTATACAGCCTGAATTATTGACTCACAAGACTGCCACATGTATGACATTTCCCTGAAGTCTCTTTTCCTTTTGAAGAGACCTAATTTAAATATTTTTCCAGGAAAGAAGCCTCCTTATTACTATGCATTCTTCTAATAAAGTTCAATTAGCATCACAAATTGTAAAGTTGTTATTGCAGTGTTATAAACTCCTAGTTTCTGATTCTGAACAGCTGCTACAAGGGTCCCTGGGGTATGAATAGAGAGAGAAGGGTGGGTTTCATTCATAACACCCATTCCTTGTCTTCCATATTACAATTAATCAGGAATTACACGTGTCTGGTGCTGGTAAAAGGTTGCAAGGCAGATCAATCAATCTCTCAATACCTAGGGATGAGGTCAGATGGCTCTTGAGAGATACCACAATTTTTAATCAGTAAGTTTTGTGGTTTGCATATGTGTGGGACACTAGGTCCCGCACTTTAGAGAGGGAGTGCCTGTGTATTAGTTAGAAGCCAGACAGGCAAGGATCTTGTTTAGGTTTTGTTTATTTTTAAGCAAGTGAAAAAAACTAGCTGAGGCTACTTTGACTGGACTGATGTGACCTATTAGGCTGATTGCGTGTAATGTGCAGCCGTCTACCCGAGGAGATGGTACCGCTAACCTGATCTTATAGCAGCATGATCTGACTATATGGCACTTGCCGTATGCAGAAAGACAAAACATACTGCAGGATACACACAATGCATATGTGCAATATAAAGTCCAGTCAGACTGAATGGAAAAAAACATAATAAATACCTTAGCACATTTTAATACTATAATCATTAATAAAAAATACATTTAAAAAAATACAAATTTGTATCTTGAATTGGACAAATGTGCATGTGCTTGACTTCGGCACACCCTTACTGTACGTTGCCTACATGCATACACCCCTTCCTTCCCCTGTTCTGGTCTTCAAATCCACAAAAGTTGCTAGTGTCATAGGCGTTTCAACTTAAATTGCTTGACTTGCATTCAGTGGCATAAAGTCCATTTATGAGCATGTATATGAGCATTATGAGCAATTTCACACAAAATACGGCACACAATAGAACTCACGTTCCTTAATTAATCAGGCCCACAGTCTACAAAAGGATTCCCTGTCTGTAGTTTCTAACTGTACACTCCTCTGTCCTCTGGTTTTCAGTGTTTTAGAGAAGTCCATAAAGTTCTGCTGCAGTAAGTCATCAGCTCATCAAATATACATCATTCACATAGTTTATGATAAACACTTAAAACTAGAATGAAAGTGGGGTACGTCAGCAGGTAAGTATAAAGTCACTAGGCACATTCCATCAGAAACACTGGTTTCATTTGAAGGAAAGGAGTCTTTTATTGTTCCACATATTGATGTGTCCTACAAATTCAGAGTATTTATGTCATTGTGTGATTAAATCCATCTAATGCTTGGAAGATTGTGATTTGCTCATATAAGTCAGAGGAATGAGCTCTACTGTGTGAACTAGTCACCACAATAAGGCACTGCTGTGTATACTTGTCACCACAATGAGACTTTGCTAAGTTCCCCAGACAACAGGGTGGACTGATGCAGTGTACACTGGTTACCAAAATGTCGTCTACAGTAGTGTAGTAGTCACCAGAATGAGCTTTGCTGTGTAAACCGGTCAACACCTGTGTAAAGGGGCTCCAATGTATACTGTATGTTAGTCAGCAGAATGGCCTATATTGTGTATATTAGTAACCACATTTGCAACAGTTGGATATAAAAATCAGTAAACATTGCTATCTTGTGCATACTAGTAAACAGAATTGGATTCATCATTGTATACTACACAGCAAGCGGTATAGGTGTGTATATTATTCACCAGAATTGGGTGTCTTATGGCTACCAGGATGGGGCTCTCCTTTGAACACACTAGAACAGGGGTTTTCATGGAAATTTGGTTTGGTATTTTTAATTATATTGCTCCTCTACAATAACTGATTAATCATGAAGTTGACTTTTAACAGTGGGTTCTTTCAAATCATGAATATTCTTGCCTTCGTAAATATAGAGAAATTTGAGAAGATTACAGTGTATTTCCAGAACAAATAAATGTGCATTTTGCATATAATTCCGAGCCGGACGTATATAAGAAGATACATCCATGTCTATATTGAACGCTTACGCGTGATGTCATCGTCATCTTCATTAATGCATATTTTGCAGACAAACGCATATTCGTCTCTGTCCAGGTCAGACTCAATTGTAATTTTATAAAGATGTCCTTTAGTTGTATTAGGCCTGTGCTCGCATGTCCCTTCTCTCACCGTCTCCCTCTCTAAACATAGAGCACCTGATTCATTAAGGAAAGTAAAGCAAAAAAAATGAGTAACTTTTCACCTTGGCAAAACCATGTTGCATTGGAGGGGGAGATAAATTTAAAATATGGGAACAGATTTATAATTGGGGTGGGGCATGTCCTAGATCAACTTTATATGTCAGTGTTAATATAAAGCTATCAAGTATTTGTGTGCTAGATGAAAAAGCAGCCAGGATTTTCCTTATGTGCAAAATAATAAACTCATTTGCACCCCTTGCATTGCAACATAGTTTTGCCAAGGTTCAAAGTTACTCAATTTTTGCTTTACTTTCCTTAATGACTCTGGCCAGGGTGTGTAGTGTAAGATGCACCTGAGATTACATAGGGATTTGCACTTATGTATATTTTGTGTGCATGTGAAGCAACAAAATATTTTCTGCAAAAATGATGTTCGCATCTAGTGTTACATGAGCCTTGGAATATGTAATTGGATATTTTCAATTAAAAAGAAAAACCCTCAATTCTGATTTCCTTAAATACTAAAAATGAAGGTATTAGAAATGAATATTCTAATCCCTCAACCCTCAAGCCTATCACTCTCCCTTACACAGATGATTTTAGGTCATTCAGACCATTCATTTTTTACATTATCCACAACACAGGTACTGTTTAAAAAACAGCATTAATTAAATTATTATGAAGAGTCTAACTCTAATTGCAGAGTAGTATCAATCCACCAATTAAGTGAACTAATTGGATTTCTTGTAATCTACACTGAATAAAGATAAGTGCTCTGGGACCGAAGAGACTTATACTCCTGGGTCACTGGGTTTAATATAAAAAAGGTGCTTAATTTACATTGATGAGAACTTATATGGATTTAGGATGTCAGACAATTACATGTCAGATAGGTAAGAATCTGATGTATATCTCTTAGTACAGAACACATTTAGAAACATTTCTTAAAATTGACCCATAGGTATGAATGCCAACACTGACTCCATATCAATTAGATTTTTGTTTTTATTTTCTAAACTGTAAATTTAATTATCCAATATATGGGCTTGTTTTTTTCTCCAAGAATTATTATTATTATTATTATTATTATTATTATTATTATTATTATTATTATTAATAATATTATTATTATTATTTTCCCACTAATTTAAAAGGGTTTTCAATTGTCTAACAACTTTTATGAATTTGATTATAGATACCTTCCTGCAAAAAAAAATGTTTCTTCATCTGTTTGGCTTCCTTATGATTTTTACAGACAAAAACTTTCATTGACCTTGGATGTTATATTGAACTGGTCTCTCGATAAAATTGTATCCATTGCAAGTTAAAGGAAAGGATACATTAAAGGTATTAATGACTAATCCTGAGGTTGTTATACGGCCGATATGCTATATAAGCTGATTCACATCTGGTTGTTCTTACTTTCTCTATTGGCTGCTTGTAGTCATCTGTGCAGACCAGGTGTGTATTCAGTCTCCAGTTCTGTGGTTTAACTCATTTAGACCACTTCTGTTGTGATATTTGTGATCAATATTTATTTCACCACTGTAAAGAGAACTCAATGGACAGCATAAACATGACACAATTGACAGTGTTTAAGTTTTCTGGACTTACTGACAATGGAAAAATTGCCCCGTTCCTCTTTATATTCTTCTTACATGTTTATATAGTGACCATAGTGGGAAACATCGGCATGATGGCTGTTGTCCATAACAGCTCCAACCTCCACACTCCGATGTACTTCTTCCTGAGTTACCTCTCTCTGGTGGACCTTCTCTATTCCTCAGCTGTAACTCCTAAAATGTTATCTGACCTTATTACCATGAGGAAGATCATCACATTTAATGGCTGTGCCCTTCAGTTCTTCTTCATAGCTGCCATGGCAGCTACTGAGGCTCTTCTTCTCTCGAACATGTCATATGACCGGTATGTTGCTATCTGCCATCCTCTCCACTATGTGTCCATAATGACTAAGAAGAAATGTGTGTGTCTGGTTGTCCTCTCATTCTCTGTTGGCTTCATGCAGTCATTAGCACAGACCAGTTGTGCATTCAGTCTCCAATTTTGCAGGTCAAACCTTATAGACCACTTCTGTTGTGACTTGCCTCCACTGCTCAGATTGTCCTGTTCTGATACCTTCACCTGTGACTCAGTAACTGTTTTCATCATATGTTCTTGTGGTATAGGTTCATTGGTAACAATCTTGATTTCATACACACTCATTGTTTCTTCCATTTTACAAATGAAATCAGCTAAGGGCAGGCAGAAAGTGTTCAGTACATGTTCTTCACATCTCATCTCAGTCTCCATATTATATGGGACTGTTTTCTTCATTTATCTACGACCTCCTACCAGTGTGTTTGAGAAACGAGATAAGGTCGTCTCTGTCTTCTACACAGTAATAACACCAATGCTGAATCCTCTTATTTACAGCCTGAGAAACCAAGAAGTGAAAAGGGCCGTCATGGATGCAGTGTACAAACCCCCCAGATGCACATAGAGTTCTATCAATTGTTAGAGTTAGGGTGAGAGTTGGTGAGATTTGGGGTTCTCTTAATTACTTGATATGGAATTAACATTTAATTGCTTAACAAAAAGACATATTTTGCCTTGAATGCTCAACTTCATGCAAAAACAGTTTGCTTCTGATTTAACCCTTTGCCATGTGTCCAATTTTAACTAACATATCCTTAAGATATGTTTTTTTAGGAGATGTAACTTTAAGTCCCATATGCCTGGTGTAAGTTTATTTGTTGATGATGATGACTGTCACTATTGTGCTCCGAAAGCATCTGGATGCAACATTTAAAGATGTACATATTGTAGGATTTGTATTTAAACATATTTTCGTGGCTAACACCAGATACAGTAAGCAAATCACACATTGATGGGGCAATACACATATGTAGCACAGATGAGTGTGAGTAATGCTATGGGGACTCACACATAGTACAGCAAAATACAAGACAAGACATACGAGGGAGTCAGACAGGAGAGAGACATGAGAAAGTAGGTATAGAGGACCCTGTCCGTCAGAGCTTATATTCTAGAGGGGAGGTGAGAGACAGTAGGACCAACATGGATGAAATGGAGATGGCAGGCGAGGAAGAGGAGGTGATGAATATGATGGTCAGGAGGTGGTAGGATAGTTGAGCTTGAAAAGATGAGTTTTAAGTGAGCATTTGAAGGATTTTAGGTCAGGGAGAGATGTGTGAGGTGGGGTAGGGAGTTCTGAAGATTGGGGGTAGCACAGCAGAAGTCTTGGAGGCGCGCATGGGAGGGGGTAATATGGAGGAGGTCAGAGGCAGAGCAGAGGAGCCAGGTGGGTATGTACCTCGAAACAAGGTCAGGGATGTATAGTGGAGAAGTGTTGACATATATATATATATATTTATATATATTATTTCTATATGTATATATATATATATAGCACGGGCTGAAAACTACAAAAATCTACACAAGCATCACAAAAAGACACATGTTAAATTGCAAAATTGCACTTTGAGCCCCCTCTTCATGGTTAAAAGACCATCACAAAAAGTGGCTGTGTACCTGTAACATAATAAAATAAGTTGGGTTTGGACGGTGCTTATTGCAGTAGAGAAACGTGCTTATCTCTCTCTTTTTCTCCAGTAAGTATAATCTTCTGCAGAGTCCTCCAAGTCAGAATTTTCCAGCTATGCAGTGGAGTAAACAAGATATATTATTACTTCAAACAATTGTTAACTGTGAATGAATAAGAAATTGTTTTCTTTTGCTGGAGCATGTTTAAAAATATGTCAGTTTTGAAGTGCTTGCCTGCAATATTATATCATTTCTATATTAACAGCCTTAGTAAGTGCTTTATTTCAACCACAAATCTGAAGAAAAATAATAGCAATGCTTTGCATTTCTTCTTAGTAATTGGGGATATTCTTTTAAAAGTGATACATTTGATACCAAACTCATATATACACCTGCTACCTGACTTTACAAGTTCTACAATTGTAAAATTTCCTGACAAGCATCATTTATGATTATCTCAAAGTCTATGTCATTGTACTGTACATTTCAGGAAATTTGAATTTCCCCTCAACCAGCCTGCACCTCATTTGTTACAAAGTGTGGACTATAGAACCATGTACTTTTCTAGCCCTTTGAATTCCCTGATGTCCCAGTCATGTTTTTAGACTATATATTTATTAGATTATGCTTAAAATTGTATATACTGTCATTTTAAGCTGTAACATGAAAGTGCATGGCTTTTCTAACTTGGGTACACATGCAGATTAGTCCATTGACTCACCCTAGGCAAAAGGATTGTGTTATATTGTTCACCAAATTTCTGTATGAATGTACATCATATCATTGGGGTGGCTTTGATTAGCTGTGTGCCTGTGTGTGTGAAGATAGTGGAAAGATCCCACAGAAACAGGTCTTTGTTTAATTATGTATTTAAATGTAATGTCTCTGGGTTGTGACCTCTCTTGTTTAAATAAAAAGGTTGCCAAACAAAGGTTTGCCTGCTGTGTTAGCTCCCTCTCTGTACCCAGAAGCCATGAGTGTGGGAACTCATGGCTTCTGCGTAAACATCTGTCTTCATCATCATTTTTCATTTATGGGGAATTATAGATTCCGTAGTACTGGACAATCATGGAACAGAGATGAAATATCTGAATATGCATGAATACAATAAGCATAATAACACAAACATGGATGGTCACGGACTAGCAATTACAGCAAAAACAGCAAAATAATATAGCATAAGACATGTCATTAGAGAGGTATGAGATAGATGAACATAAGATATAGAATGCAGAGGCTGTGACCAGAAACCAGAAGGGACACTCTGATTCAGTAAAAAGAGTAGTAAGAGTGTAATCTGGATGACCAAGAATCAGTGGTTGCAACAAAAGATCAGCAATCTTCCTTGTTCTTCCTTGTTCACTGTGGGTCTTTATGTTCTGTGTGCTTGATGAAAGTGGGGTGAGACTGAAGCAGGACCACTGCCGTGCTAGCAACAATAGAAGTGGAGTCTATCTATCAAAAGTTTGAGCTTGGGGTGCATATATCATGGTTTGCTATAATGATTGCTGTATAATTTTGTGTATTGTTTTGTAGTCCGCATGTGTTATGTTACAAATATGATTTGACCCTTTCATAAAAGACAATTGCTATAGCTCTGTTAGTGATTTGTGCTAAATAAACATAAGAATTCTTTATTTAGATATGTTGTTGGGTGTGAAAATGTGTTCCCATGTCCACAGTTCTGAAAATGAGTGACATAAGAGCTAATTTGCAGGATAACTTTGGGTACACTCTCCGCAGGTCACGCAGGCAAATTTCCTGTGGCTATTGTGATACATCGCGATTTTGACAGTTCTATGACGTCTGCAAAATGTGTATTGCAGAAATGACAAATGTAGGGCAGAATGATATTCTGTGGAATGCAAAATTTAAAGTCGGGACCCTAAGATTTGATAGTCAGAAGAGGAATAGATACTTTTGGAAAATTTTACTGACTATACGCCTGATTCATTAAGGAAAGTTAAGTAAAAAAAATTGAGTAAGTAGTCTCCTGGACAAAACCATGTTACAATGCAAGGGGTGCAAATGAGTTTTCTATTTTGCACATAAGTTAAATACTGGCTGTTTCTTCATGTAGCACACAAATATCAACTTTAAATTTCAGTGTACAAATAAGCTATCAAGTATCTGTGTGCTACATGAAAAAACAGCCAGTATTTAACTTATGTGCAAAATAGTAAATTAATTTGCACCCCTTGCATTGTAACATGGTTTTGTTCAGGACACTACTTACTCCATTTTTTTTACTTAACTTTTCTTAATCAATCAGGCCCTATAACAGTATCTGCCTTAACACATAGGTAAGTTTCAACATGTCTTTATCTGAATAAAAACCAACCCGACTATCCATAAAAAGACCTTGTGCTTGTTGTGCTGCCCTATTTGCCTTTATAGGTTTTCCAATTTTTGTGAAAAATTGAATTCATATCCCGAGCGCTCTAAACCCAGAAAGAATCTTCCCTTGTCGCAATCCCAACCAAGGATGCCACCCCTTGTTAAAACTAAACCAATATCTATAAGATCAGGTGCGCCAAGGAAACCAATCGTTTAATTAATAAAAAGTGAAAGGGAGATGGATAGCTTCGTCTAAAATACAATATAAATTTATTAATAATCATTATAATTTTTTTTTATAAAATATGCAGACCTATAATATAAAAAGATAACTGTATATCTCAAATCAGTAATCAGTAATAGATGGAGATATCTTGGAGTCCTGAACTGTCTTGCGATGTACCAAGACTACCAACGACAAGAGTATTGAAAATAATAGACGGATAAAGGAGTAATCATAGAGTAACTCACCCTGCTTGTAATATAGTTCAAACAGCTGGGAGAAGCGGGGGTAATCGTTAACATGATTACCACAATTACGACACTTACAAGACCTACAACTAAAAAACAAATTTATTAAAAATCAATATAAATGTTAATAGATTTACCTGAAAACTGACTGTGCAGACCACCGATGGAGCAGCATGATGACAGCAAGTGATTTCGGATGAAGAGCTGTCCGGCACTACAGTTTAGTGTCATCGCGACTTCTATTAATGCTAATTTAAAGCGGCAATGTCGGTTATGGTGTTTAAACACTTAACCTGTGGGGTCCCGACATTGCCGCTTTAAATTAACATTAATAGAAGTTGCGATGACACTAAACGGTAGTGCCGGACAGCTCTTCATTCGGAATCACTTGCGGTCATCATGCTGCTCCATCGGTGGTCTGCAAAGTCGGTTTTCAGGTAAGTCTATTAATATTTATATCGGTTTTTAATACATTCGTTTTTTAGTTGTAGGTCTCATGGGTATCGGATTTTTTGCAATTGAAAACCGTACCCAACCTGGGAGAAGGATAATCAGTCTCCGTCTGGTGCACTCTGATGTTACAGATGATAGTGTTCTGGTGGACACATATGAATAGGATCCTAATTATGTCTCTATGTTTACACAATCCGGTCTTCTGACTTAGGTATGGTCAGTTGTTACCGGCATGCAGCAGAATAATCCATACACTGACGCGGTTTGCTGGTATTTGTTGTGACTTCTTCAAAGAAGATATTTCCACAGAGTGTACTGGCCACATATTCTGTTTATATATGTTTTATATTAACTTTTACATTTTACCGCAGAATTCAATGATCTGTATTCTAGTGTTGGTCGTTTGATACTAGACATGCATAGTATTATCCATGCTGATTGGGATGCTATTTAATATCTATTACTGATTGATATATACAGTTATCTTTATGTATTATATATGATCTGCATATTTCATAAAATAAAAATATTGATTATTAATAAATTTATATTGTATTTTAGTCTAAGCCATCCATCTCCCTTTCACTTTTCATTAATTAAACGATTGGTTTCCTTGGCGCACCTGATATTATAGACATTGGTTTCCAATTTTTGCACATGACAGATGGGGAAATTTTACAGTATTGTGCTGCTGATGTCAAATTAGATGTATATCAGTCAGTATATAAAACTGAAATTATCCCCCTTTATTTAATGAGATTGAACACAGTCTGAACACTCCTATACACCTTTGGGGATCCCGACTGTTTACATTCTGTCATCACATTTTTCTGTTGAGGTGAGAAATAAATTTAACGTAGACAGTTTATGTGAAATGAGTGCATTTTTGACATACTGTTTTATGTTGAGCAAAATAGAATAACTGTAGTACATTTATGATGTTCTTATACACTTGCTACTTCTACACACAGTTCCTAGATAGCCTCGTTAATTCAGAACCCTTTACACAGTTATCCTTGTACTATTAAAACCATGAAGACTCCAGTTCTTTGTACCACTTAAATACCATACAGTTATAGACTTATAGAGCCAAAATCGCTCCCCCAGAGCTATTTGAGCCCATGTGTATGTACAGATGTCATCACACACACATGGACACCAACAGGTGTAATAATGTCATCACAACTGGCCAAGTAGCTTCATTGTGTATGTGTTACATTCATTGTGTATGTATTACATTCATTGTGCATGTGTTACATTCAGTGTATGTGTTACATTCATTGTGTATTGTGCCTACACTGTATAAGTGGCAGTCAGATTTTGGACTGTGCATGTGACGTCCAGATGCATGATGACATCAGAGCCAGTATATTCCCATGTAGTCAGAGTCTTGTGACCACACTGCCATGATGACATCATTGCGGGGGCATGTATACATACACACACCAGAACAGTCGGTCTTTCAATCAGAAAATGACAAGGTAGAAGCCACATTATGCCAAAGATTTATGGATTGTAAAACTCAACCCAGTTTTCATGGCTACCAGCCCCGATATGTTAATAGGAACATTCCATTCACCCAGTTTCTTAGAGCACAATGGTATTTGGTGTACAAAATGAGGAGAGATTATCATATGCCAAAATGTTTGACACATTGTTACCGAGAGGATATCAGAGTGAGTTATTTTGGAATTATTAATGAGTGCATTGTCCCAGAGTAAATGTGATTCAAACAAAATAAAATAAAATTGTGGATGTAACATTTGTAAAACAGTTTAATTCCCTTATTACAGTAAAATCATTATTTGCACCAACATATATAGTGTTACAGTATTATTGATTTATGTTTTTTACAACTGCATGGGGGGTTTAATCCTATAGCAGGCTCGTGCTTTAGATATCCTGGTAACCTAGAATCGCCAATGAGCAATGGGACTGTTAGTCGTCATGTACAGTCACTGTAGTATCACTGCACCTGTACAGACTGTTTGACATTTCATTAAACAGAGTACCAATAGCTGATACTTTGTTGATGCTTCCTCTTTGTCACAAGAATCCCATTGAACCCTATTGTAGTTCCTTAGTCCTGGTCACTCACAGTAAAAGTATTTTTAGTTACATTCAATCTCAAATATGTCTCAAATGTGCCCAATACTTCTTTCAGCAGAAAATAAAAAAAAAGAATGTGCGGCACTTTGGAAAACATGGCGGCTGCATGAGAGGCAAAATCTAGCTTTAAACACACCACTGCATTAGGGTCATGGTCGGGGGGACAACATTGTCTTAGTTATAGTGCACTATGCTTAGAACTGGTTGGGCTTGAGAGTAAAAAGGAGAATTTTAGGACTTAGGAGGTGTATTTGCTGTGGCTCCTGAAGACTCAATATAAAGGTACTCAATACAGACATATGATTATAAGGGTCTATATACACAGGTAATAAAGATGAAGGTTCAGACTAAAATATTGTGAATTTTGGTTAATTTAAATTTTTGTGTGCAACTATGTATCTGTAATGTTGATAAATAGGTGCACTCACGCATCATTAAATGTTCTAAGAGACCATCATTGTTCTGGTTATAATATGATGGCATTCTATAAGGATTTTTTGGTATTAAGGTTTGGGGTTTACAATATTTTCTTACTTATAAATGGCTATCACAGACAGATAAATAAGTGCATTTCCGCATCATGTAATGTTCTAAGAGGGTAATATTTTTTCTGGTTAAAATAGGATGGAACACTCAAAGGAATGGCTTCATACTAAGGTTTTGGGATCACAATGTTTTCTATCTTTTAAATGACTGGCACTGACATGGTCTGAACATATGTACTGCCCTGTTAGCAGCTTCACTATATGGAGCATCACACTAATAAGATGATAAAACATTATTTCTAATGACAGAACAATGACATTTTTGTGTCAAGATGAATTTCCCCTTGAAGCCTACATCATAACATTAACTTTGGAAGGCCAGTAGTTCTAGGTATGAGCCTAACAACAACTTAAAATGTATATATGTTAATATTTTAACATTTAGTTCCACTTTAAAAATGTATTTCTTCAATTTAGTTTAAATTGTCTGTTAATAAATCTCTGCTCTATTTTAACATAGAAATACTACACAAACTAAAACTCAACAGGTCTAAAGCCAAGCTTATCGTCTTCCCACTTCCTAATGTCACCTCCTCTCCTCACATTTCCCCACTTTCAAAAACACCTCCAATTCCTTAGTCTCTCAAGCCTGATGCCTTGGGGTAACCCTTACTCCACCCTCTGATTTACTCCTCATATCTAGACTGTCTTGAAGTCCTATCATCACTACCTTCAAACTATTGCTAAAATATGACATTTTCTTAGCCAAGCTGCAAAAAAACAAAATCTCATAATTTCCCATCTCACGCATTGCATTCTCTTCCAATTTGGCATTTGCTTCACTTATCTGTCTCCAAATTAGTCAGACCAAAACATGGTGACAAGACAGATTTTCCTCTCTCTCTGCTCCACATCCATCACATCACTCAACAGATATGTACACATGCTTCCATGTCCTTCAGAATTGAATTCAAATTAATCTCCCTCACTTACAAATACCTCGAAAACACCACCTCTTTATACATCTCTAACCTCATCTCAAAAGACTGCCCTTAATGTACTTTTAAATATTCCTTTGACCTGTACCTCACCTCCACTATGATATCCACCTCTCATTCCTACCTCCAATGTCCACCTATTGAATTCCCCACTGTGTCTGGTTACACTCTACCCCAGATAGTAATTCTTTTTTTTTAGAGACCACCCTAATCCAACCTATAGTACATACACTGGTACACTCTTGCTCCCAACCTACACTTTGAGCCACACTTTCACGACTCAGCTGCATACAACATATTAGGCTCCCTCAAAAGCAGGGCCCTCCCTAAATAATTTTCCCATTTGGATTTATTTGATCTACTTAGTACGCCCCTCTATTATATATGATCTTTTTTTCCCTCTGTCTGAATTACAATTATCAGTTTAACTTCATATTGTCCAATTGCTAACAAGACATATTTTATGTATTTGCCTCTTGGGTCATTCAACGTTTATTAAGTGAATTGGAAACTTTTGATTTTTTACCACCCCACTCATTTCATTATCAGAGTAAAAATCCTTTTTAATTCAACATACTTAGTAAGTTATTTGAACAATAACAATTTTGTGTTCTTATTTATACAGATGGAAACTACAGACCTCAAGGCTGAGACTTGGGCTGTAATGGACAAATGGATCAGAATGCCAAGATTAATACTCTACATCCTGTGCCACCCAGTTTACTGGATTATTAGTTCCCATTTATTATCTGTGAGACTATCTTCACCTTAAAATGTATTATCCCAGCTTAGCTGTTAAATGGACTACATATTATGTTTTCCGCAGGTTGAACATGATTGATAGAAACCTAAATCTGTCCCTAATAAATGACACAATAATATTTACATCCGTAAACTTGTGCATTGCTAGTGTAATGACTCTTTTCACTTCTCGGTTCCTCAGGCTGTATATAAGTGGATTCAGCATTGGTGACCCCACTGTATAGAAGACCACAGCCATTTTATCTTGTTTTTCAAAGACACAGGAAGGTGAGCGAAGGTAAGTGAAGAAAACGACACATAGAACAAGGTGACACACATGAGATGTGAAGAGCATGTACTGAAAGCTTTCTTCCTGCCCTCAGCAGAATTTATCCGTAGAATGGAAGAAATGATATGAGTGTATGAGATCAGAATGATTATTAATGTACCCATGCCACAAGAAAGTATGAAGAAAAAAATTCCCAAGTTACAGGAGAAAGTATCAGAACAGGACAGTCTGAGCAGTGGAGGTATGTCACAATAGAAGTGATCTATAAGGTTTGAACCACAGAATTGGAGACTGAATATACAGCCAGTCTCCACGGATGACTGCAAGAAGCTAACGGAGAAAGCCAAGACAACCAGATAACAACATTATATACAACATACTGACCTCTTAAAGATTATTGAGATAAATGTTGTAAAACAATTTAAGTAAATCTATAAAAAGTTCAAAGAAATAAGAGGATTTAAGAAGCATATTAAGATGTTTCATTATTACCTGCAATAGGTTCAAGACTGGTGACATAACTTGGGTCAAAGCATTTTCTGTAGAGAGACCTATTAATTTCCCTTCCAAGTTTGGCTTTGCTGCACTAGTTTAAATCCGTAATCACTCTCAGGAGGCAGATTCTAAAAAATATAATAAGTCATCATCATCATGATTATCTCTAGAACATCACTGAGAATTATCTTCTACATCTTGGACAAATGTTTCCATTATTCAGTAGTAACAGTTCCTCCAGCTCCTTTTTTACTTTACTCACAAATTCAATATATCTGGACATTAAGGCTGCTTCAAGGTAAACTGTCTTGGAGTCTCTACATCACACAGGTATCTCCTTCTAAGTATGTTGTATTAGAAGGATTTATAAATCACAAAACTAACCACCTTGATGTATAGATAGACTTCCAGCAGTGGGTGTTTCAGTTCCTGGGTTTATGCTTTATTTGGTAGTTTTCTACAAGTTTGACAGTAAAGCCGCACAGCTAAAGTTTGTCTCAGTTTTTAACTTTCCTTCTTGTTATTAACATCTGAAATATAAAAAACTGGTTTTATTAGTTTGGCATAATCAGTCATTAATCAGTCATTAATGAGCAGTATTTTAACAGGAAGATGGAATGGTTGCAATTTAATAAGGAGAGAGTCAAAAATAAGTAGTTGACAGGACACTGAATTGACTTTTGACCAGTCTTTATCCAGAGGACTATAAGATGTCTCCCAAAGTGCAAAAGATCATAGGAAAGTATAATCATAGTGGCCATCAGGGATCTCATATATGGGTATTTACACAAAACATAACAAGCCAAAGCTCTGAATGCGTTTTGGTTTATAAATTACCATCAGGGAGTCTTTGTATATTTCCGGTTACCGGTATTGTTTACATTAAAGCCTCATGTATCAGTCATGGGATATAGTGACAATAACAGCATGACGTATTGTGTAATGTTCATGCTATAATGTATCAGGTGTCATGTTAGATTTCAGGAGGAACATTACTGCTTTATCAAAAGACAGAAGACCTCTTCTTATATCCTTACTCAGCACATTTGTTTTTACCACACAAAGGGTCCGTAACACTAATAACAGAGATCGTTTCTCATAATTGTTTCTGTAAAACAAAAAGTATTCTGGAAATCACTTAAAATTCGATCAAAATTCCTTTCAAAAAATGATCCGATCTTTGTCCCTGGTCCTAGCAGTCCCCCTGTAAATCAGTCACCAGTTTCTAGTCTTATATTTATATTAAATGGTAGATAAAATGGTACCTGTGGTAAGTGATGTATATGGGCCTCTTACCTGTCTGTATTTAGTTGTCTGACATCTGGGATTAACATGGATTCTCACTGCTGTGATTGAAGATCCTTCTTTATAGTAAACTCAATGGCCCAGGAGTATAATTTTTTTCTATCCAAGAGCACACATCACTAATTACTGTATTTTAGAAACAAACCAATTAGTGAGTTGTTCCTGTAATTGGTGAATTTATTTATCTCTACAATAAGTAAAATAATTATACCCTCATTTAATATTTCATTTATTTTATCTTATGTTATAGATAATGGGAAACTTTTAGAGTTATTACATAAGCTTATTTAAATGTGTAAATCTAATCTAACATTTGCTTCCATTGTCTAACTCTAGACAGATAAACCCTAGTAAAGTAATTTATGAAACTATACAAGCACAGGTCATTTCTACTTGTGCAAATGCACCTCCAACAACTGTCCACTAAGCCCATTTGTATGTGCAGGTCAGGTGTTTGCAACTATCCTTGGAAAATCACCAAGCGTCATCTGTTGCTTCTACTGGTGGTGAGAGAATGTACACAGAGGTCTGGCTAACACCAATAGGAAGTCTAGAGCTCTGGATCTCACTTATAGACTGGAAGGGGTTAGTTGGGTTGCTTACCAGATCTAAGATACTCATCAGTGTGATGAACTGAGTTGTGAATTCCACCTTAACCAGTCTGCACCTCGTTTCTCCTAAATTGCAGACAATAAAATCTTCTACTTTTCGAGTCCTTTAGTTCCTCAGATTCCCTAATCATGTTTTTAGACCATATATGTATAAGATTATGTTTAAACTGATATATACTGTATTATTAAGCTGTAACATGGCTGAAAGTGCATGGCTTTGTTAACTTGTGTAAACATTTAGATGAGTCCATTGTTTAGCTGTATGTTTGTGTGTTAAGACAGTGGAAAGGTCCAACAGAAACGGGTCTTTGTCTAAGTACAGGTGACTGCATTATGTATTTAAATGTAATGTTTCTGGGTTGTGACCTTTCCTGTTTAAATGCGCTCTGTGAAAGCCGCAGAACAATACCTTTACCTTATTGTATCATATGCTATCCCTTTGTCTGCATATTTTACCTGGACAAGTAATGGCTGTCAAACAAAGGTCTTCCAACAGGGTTAGCTTCACCTCTGTACCCAGAAGACTTAGTGTGGGAACCAGAGCCCGGAAAAAATTACTGTCTTCATCATCAGTTTTTATTTATACAGCATCACAGTTTCCCTAGTACTGGACAATCTTCGTACAGATATTAAAGATATGAATGCAACAAGCATAATAACGGATATTCATAGTACCACAAACATGGATGGTCATGGACTAATAATTACAGCTAGCATGTATAGAGATACAAATTCTATGTGTGTGAGTAAACAAACAGCAAAAATTCATCACAGTTTCCCTAGTACTGGACAATCTTCGTACAGATATTAAAAATATGAATGCATGAATGCAATAAGCCTAATAACAGATGTGTGTCTAAAATTAGGCATAATATAACAAACATGGATGTCATGGACTAATAATCACAGCTAGCATGTATAGAGATGCAAATTCAATATGTGTGAGCAGGACCGCCATCAGAAATCGTGGGGCCCAATACAATGCAGCAGGCAGGGCCCCCCTTCCCTTGATGACCCTGGGCCATCTTTCCGACTGGGCACGATGTGCAGGTGCCTGGGGGCCCAGGGGGAAAGGGGGCCCAAGGCAATGAAAAAAAAATCCTGTCAAAAAAAATAAAAATAAAATAATAATTACCTTTTGTGGTCACGATCCAGCTCCCTCCCTGGTCCTCTCTTCCATGAAGGGGGTCAGACTTAGGCGATTGAAAGGTAAGTTAAGGGGGGCCTAATATATATATATATATATATATATATATATATATATATACATATATATATATATATATATATATATATATATATATATATACACACATATAAAATCACTTTTTTTTTTGCATAAAATATATAATATATATATATATATATATATATATATATACATATATATAATATATATTTTATGTAAAAAAAAAGTGATTATATGTATGTGTGATGTGTGTATATATATATATACCTCTTCAACTTTTTTGAACTTAAAAGGGAGTATAAAATGCTCTCATTGCAATATATGTAGATATATGAGTACTACTAATAAGGAATTCTTTAGCTCAGATGGCAATAGGAGTTATATGATCAATAGCCTTATGAATTGTATATCCTCGTCTGTGATCTATATGCTTGAATGCTCCTGTGGTTTAAGATACGTAGGAAAAACTAAGAGGTTGCTTAAACTACGCATCCAGGAGCATGTAAGGAATATTAAGAATAAGATTGTCAGTCATTCTGTGTCAAAACATTTTTTAGAGGTACACCAATCAGATCCAAAGCATTTGAAATTTTTGGCAATAGAACATGTGGTTCAAGGTCCAAGAGGTGGTGACTTAGGCAGAAAGCTCGCACAGCGAGAAATGTATTGGATCTATACACTTAATACTTTATCACCTCTTGGACTTAATGAGGGATTTGAGGTTGCCCCCTTTTTGTGATTTCTCTTACCTGTGATTGTACTTTTTTACGAGTGCCCCCTCTTGTAGTTAGAACTTTTATTATGGTGGAATATGCTTATTGGATCTATTATAGGTCCTTTATTATGGGCCAAATTAGTTGTTACTTGATGCTATTTTATGGGTCTTATTAGTTGTTACTTGATGTTATTTTAGGAGTTTTCTATTTAAGTCTGATAGATTGGACTGATGATGTAGAATGTTTGGCCCTTTTGGGCTATTGATAGTAGCTACTGTGGTATAACTAATGTATTCTATAAATGAAGTTTGAATTGTAATATGCACTATAGTGATATTTTATGTCTTTTAATCTCT
Source organism: Mixophyes fleayi (assembly GCF_038048845.1). NCBI lineage: Eukaryota > Metazoa > Chordata > Amphibia > Anura > Limnodynastidae > Mixophyes > Mixophyes fleayi. Next base: position 11,486,390 of record NC_134405.1, on the reverse strand, counting down.
TTTAATATGCTTTTATTATAGCGGCGGAATTGCAGCTATTGATATATATATTGTTAGGTCTCATTTCATTAGACACTTGATTTACAATGTAACAGCAGTTTCTAGTTTGCTGGAGGATATCTGCTGTCCGGGTGAAGGCCTCCTTGACGCATGCGCAGCTGTATATGGCTGTAAGTTAAACAGCTGCTGGTGCGCATGCGCAGTGGGTGAATTCTTTTTTCTTGTCTTCCGTTTTGGAGTGCACACGCGCAGAATGGCGCGGTGCACTATGTAAACAAATGCCGTCTTAGGGGTTGATATTAGGAATCTAACATCTTATCACTCTAGGTCCGTTAATGGACACTTGTTATTTTTGTTATTTTTGACTATTGGCCGTCTTGGTGCATGCGCGATTGTGCATTAGCTGTATGATGGACAGCTGCCGATGCGCATGCGCAGTAGGCTAATTTCCGGTTTTGAGTGCGCACGCGCAAAATGGCGCGGCGCACTATTTATACAGACGCCGATAAGAGGGCTAATTATAACTACTCCTGATGAAGTCTGCTATTGCAGACGAAACGCGTTGAGACTATTTGAGACTATTTGCTGTGTTGTTGCTCTTGAACTTGTTGAAAGGCGGTCCTGTCTGTAGAGGCTGTACATCTGCTACTAGACATGTAAGTGGCTACCTTTTTTAATAAATTGTATTTTTGAGATACTACATCATTGTTCCTTTGTTCAATTTTGTCATTCTGAAGATCTCTGCCATATGGTCTGATAATGAAGAGAATGTGACCTGATCGTGTTGCTGTATGGAATATTACTGCAGATAAGCGAAAAAGCTTTTATTTCTGGTACGCATACACCTATACAGATTTGGATTGGGTGACCCATAATATTGACCCATAATATATGCTGAGGGGCCTATTATCCATTATATCCCTGTTTTACTCCCATTGGCTCACTTGGGTGTTGCATTATGGTCCCTGGTTTCCTTATTCACCGGTGTTAAAGTCCTACTTTGGATTCATGTATGATTCCATTTATATTATTGTACTACACTATTGTGCGCCTCCTCCTCCATCTTTTCTTTACATTTATATATATATATATATATTTATATTAGTATTAGGGGAAAGGGAGGGAGAGAGATACTTCTGACCTTAACTCCCGCAGTGGAACGCATATGCGTTCCACCAGCCGGAAGTTCAGCATTTGGAACTTCCTGTTGGTGGATGCGTTCCACTGCTGAAGCATCTTCGCTGCTGTCTTCAGTCTGGCTGTCACAGTGACAGCCAGGCTGAAGATAGCGGGCCCCCAGGTTAGAGTGTGCCGCCGGGTCCCCTGGTGAGCCCGGGCCCGGTACACGGGTACCCCCTGTACCCCCCTGATGGCGGCCCTGTGTGTGAGTAAACAAACAGCGAAAAATTACATCATAAGACAAGACACTGAGAGATGTATGAGATAGATAAACATAAGACATAAAATAGAGAGGCTGTGCCCAGAGAATAGAAGGGAGACTATGTGACTTAATAGCAAGTCCATGTAATCTGGATGACCAAGAATCATTGATTACAACAAAGGACAGCGATGATCAGCAATCTTTTTTGTTCATCCTTGTTCACTTGAGTCTTATTGTTCAGTGTGGTCGACATAAGTGGAGTGAGACTGAAAAAGTACTACTGATGTGATAGCAACAATAGAAGATGAGCCATTCTATTAATGGATTGAGTTTGGGGTGCATTTCCTATGGCTTGCTATAATGAGACCTGTATAATTTTGTGTTTTGTATTGTGGTCCCTGTGTTTAATTTTGCAACTGTGATTTGACCCGTTCATAAAAGTGCTATAGCTCTGTTAATGATTTGTGTTAAAAATAAACGTAATAATTATTTATTCAGATAAGTTCTTGGGTTTGTACATATGTTGTTCACATCCACGTTACCGAAGATGAGTGATAGCCAAGTAAAGAGCTAACTTGCAGCGGAAGTCTTTGCTGGTTAACTCTAGGGACTCTCTCTACAGGTCACACGGGCAAATTTACTGTGGTTATTGTGACACATCGCAATTTTGCCAGGTCTACGAAGTCTGCAAAAACTGTCATGCAGAATTTACAAATGCAGCGGAGAATGTCATTCTGTGTAATGGAAAAGTGAAATGCAGAACACTAAGATTAGATAGCCAGAAAAGGAATAGATTATGTTTGAAAATTGTATCTTTGTTAGCACATGGGTAATCCAGCTATCCTTGGAAAATCAACAAGTGCCAGCTTTTGCTTATACTGGTGGTGGGATTATGCACACAGTCCTGGCTAACACCGATAGGAAGTCTAGAGCTCTGGATCTCACTTATAGACTGGAAGGGGTTAGTTGGGTTGCTTACCAGATCTAAGATACTCATCAGTGTGATGAACTGAGTTGTGAATTCCACCTTAACCAGTCTGCACCTCGTTTCTCCTAAATTGCAGACAATAAAATCTGCTACTTTTCGAGTCCTTTAGTTCCTCAGATTCCCTAATCATGTTTTTAGACCATATATGTATCAGATTATGCTTAAACTTGTCTATGCTGTATTTTTAAGCTGTAACATGGCTGAAAGTGCACGGCTTTGTTAGCTTGTGTACACATGCAGATGAGTCCATTCTTTAGCTGCATATTTGTGTGTTAAAAGAGTGGAAAGGTCCCACAGAAACGGGTCTTTGTCTAATTACAGGTGACTACATTATGTATTTAAATGTAATGTTTCTGGGTTGTGACCTCTCCTGTTTAAATGCACTCTGTGAAAGCCTCAGAACAATACTTGTACCTTATTGTATCGTCTGCTATCCCTTTGTCTGCATATTTTACCTGTGACAAGTAATGGCTGTCAAACAAAGGTCTTCCAACAGAGTTAGCTTCACCTCTGTACCCAGAAGACTTAGTGTGGGAACCAGAGCCAGGAAATAATGTCTGTCTTCATCATCAGTTTTTATTTATACAGCATCACAGTTTCCCTAGTACTGGACAATCTTCGTACAGATATTAAAGATATGAATGCAACAAGCATAATAACGGATATTCATAGTACCACAAACATGGATGGTCATGGACTAATAATTACAGCTAGCATGTATAGAGATACAAATTCTATGTGTGTGAGTAAACAAACAGCAAAAATTCTAGCATAAGACATGACACTAGAGATGTAAGAGATAGATGAACATAAGACATAAAATATAGAGGCTGTGCCCAGAGAATAGAAGGGAGACTATGTGACTCAATAGCAAGACCATGTAATCTGGATGACCCAGAATCATTGAGTACAACAAAGGACTGCGAGGATCAGCAATCTTTTATGCTCATCCTTGTTCACTTGAGTCTTGTTGTTCGGTGTGGTCGACAAAAGTGGGGCGAGACTGAAGCAGTACTACTGCTATGATAGCAACAATGGAAGATGAGCCATTCTATTAATGGATTGAGTTTTTGGTTCATTTCATATGGCTTGCTATAATGAGACCTGTATAATTTTGTGTATTGTATTGTGGTCCCTGTGTTTTATTTTGCAACTGTGATATGACCCATTCATAAAAGTGCTATAGCTCTGTTAATGATTTGTGTTAAAAATAAACATAATAATTATTTATTCAGATAAGTTCTTGGGTTTGTACATATGTTGTTCACATCCACGTTACCGAAGATGAGTGATAGCCAAGTAAAGAGCTAACTTGCAGCGGAAGTATTTGCTGGTTAACTCTAGGGCCCTCTCTACAAGTCACACGGGGAAATTTACTGTGGTTATTGTGACACATCGCAATTTTGCCAGGTCTACGAAGTCTGCAATAACTGTCATGCAGAATTTACAAATGCAGCGGAGAATGTCATTCTGTGTAATGGAAAAGTGAAATGCAGAACACTAAGATTAGAGAGCCAGAAAAGGAATAGATTATTTTTGAAAATCGTATCTTTGTTAGCACATAGGTAAGTTTCAAGATGTCTTCATCTGGATAAAAATCAATTTGAATATTTATGAACGGACATCAATTTGCTTGTTGTGCTGCTCTATTATCCTTTATTGGTGTTCCAATATATTGTGCATGACAGATAGGGTAAATTGGACAGTTTTGTGCTGCAGAAGTCCAATTAGATGTATATCAGTCCATATATAACGATGAAATTATCCCCATTTTACTCATGTGTGCTCCACCCTGGTGCATCCAAGCAAGGCCTGGGAGAAAGACTCACCTTATCAAATGAATCCTTTGAACTGACCTATGACCAGCAGACAACTGGAACATCGTTAACCCTGGACCAATGAAGACCTCTCTAAGTGTTATCTGTGTGCATAGTGACATCATCAGTGTTTTTTGTAAACTGAAGCTGCATATAAGCAAGTTTCCCTGGCCCATTGCTCTCTACCTTCCTGACTGCAAAACTACATGGACCTAGACCCAGGTGAAGCACTAGCAAAAATGTTTTGTATTTGTTTTTTATGCTTTCATGCTTTATTGTAATATCTTTTATGCGTTATGATGGTTTGCTGTAAAATCTGCTATATTTTACAATTAAATATCTTTGTGCGTTGGAACCACAATAATGCCATTGGATAATCTCTATTGGTAAGCGATAAAGTGAACATAGTAGTGGAATCATACAATCAGTGGTTAAAAACTGATAGGAAAAAAATATACAGACAAAAATCTATCTTCAAGTAAAAAAATGTGCTCCCTTCAGGTTTATAAACATAGCACAATATTTAAAGGTCGACTTGTCTGTGCGATCCTGCTCATAGCTATGGGTAGAAGCGTATTTGTACATCTACAAATGGTGCTACAGGTATTTATAATTTCAAAAATTCCCTTATTACAGGAAAATATTTTTTTACACCAACACATAAAGTGTTACAGCATTAGTTGTTTATGATTTTTGCAACTGTTCCGGGGTTTAATCATATAGTAGGTTTGTGCCTCAGATGATAGAATAGCTTATGACTAAGAGAACCATTCTCATGAACAGTCACTGTGATATAACAGCACCTGTACACACTGTTTGACAGTTCCTTAAGCAGAGTACCAATAGCAGATACTTGGAGATGTTGATGCTTGTTATTTGTCACAAGAAACCTATTAAAGTTCCTTAGTTCCTTAGTCCACAATAAAAGTATTTTTAGTTAGATTGCATCTCAACTGTCTCAAATATGCCCAATACTTCTTTTAGCAAAATGTAAACAATGGGGGCTGCATGATAGGCACCCGAAAACTAGCGACTTTAACACCACTGCATTAAGTTTGTGGTGTGGGTGACAACATTGTAAAGTGCACAATGCTTAGAACATTTTGGCCCAGAGTGTAAAAGGGGGGATTTTTGGTGTATTTGCTGAGGCTGCGGAAGACTCATGTAAAGATATATGTGAATCACGATGTATCTATTCTGTTTAAAAAAGATTCATTATACAAATAATCTTTGAACAAAACAATGAGCCTCTGCTCAAACAACTAAACAGCAGCAGTGCTATAGCCTTGGCTGGCTACTAAGGGACATGGGGGAGAATGCTTTGTAGTCCTAGAGACTATCACATAGGCATATAAGTGGACAGGCATCACATTGCAAATAACACTGCACTGTCATGTACTTTACATTGGACACTCACTTGATGCATTCACATCACTGTTTTGGGGGCAGGGCTGCTGAGAGGGAGTTTAGGCCATCTGGCCGAGGGTTTGTGCCGCCTAACATGGTGTGACCATAAAGTCCAATTTGTGTGAAGATACCAGGCTTTTATGCAGCTCTTTTGCCTTTGTAATTCTGAAGGCTGCCATATGTGCTGGCTGAGAGTACCCAGTCCCTCTGTGACATTGGAATAACTTAGACAAACAACTGGGAAATACAAATGACTTGAGAAAGGAGATTGGAATGATCTATGAAATGTTGGTGCTGTACATCATACAACATAAGTGACTGTTGTTGCTGGGTCTAAACATTTATCTTAAGAAGATCCGTGAATAACAGTTTTGCTATATTGCGCACTGGGGCATTGAGAGTTGTCTGTGAAGTGTCTATGTGAGTCCTAGGTGTCTGACCGATGTGTTTTGAACTTCAGGGAAAATTGTTTGTATTGGAACAGACAGCTATCCATGTATGAGTGCGTTTAATTCAGTTGAAATAAGTGATATTCCATAGTACCTATAAAGACATATGATTATAAGGGTCTATATACACAGGCATTAAATTATTTGAAATCTCTGTTTGCAACTATTTTTTTGTAAAGTAGATAACTAGGTCCATTTACACATCATGTAATGTTCTAAGAGGGTAATAATTTTTCTGGTTAAAATAGGATGGAACAATCAAAGGAAAGGCTTCATAGTAAGGTTTGGGATCACAATCTTTTCTGACTTATAAATGGCTATTACTGACATGGGTTGAACAGATGTACTGCCCTGTTAGCAGCTTCACTATATGGGGCATGACACTAATCAGAGAAATAAAACATTATTTCTAATGACAGAACAATTACATTTTTTTTGGCCAGATGAATTTCACCATGAAGCCTACATCATAACATTAAGTTTAGGATGCTAGTAATTATATGTATGATCCTAATAACAAGTTAATATGTATACATGTTAACATTTTAGCATTTAGTTCCACTTTAAAACTTTATTTCTCCAATTGATTTTTTATATTGTCTGTTAATAAGTCTCTGTTCTATTTTAACATAGAAATATTAACACAACCTATAACTCAACATGTCTAAAACCAAGCTTATCGTTTTCGTATTCTTACTTACCAATGTCACCTCCCCTCCTCACATTTTCCACACCTTCAAAACCAACTCCAATTCCTTAGTATCTCAAGCCTGCTGCCTTTGGGTAACCTTTAATCTACCCTCTCATATACTCTTCATATCCAGTCTGTCTTAAAGTCCTATCATCACTACCTTCAAAATATTGCTAAAATATGACATTTTCTTAGCCAAGCTGCAAAAAAAAATATCTTATCATTTCCTATCTCAATCAATGCATTCTCCTCCCATTTGGCATTTCTTTCACTTATCTGTCTCCAAATCAGTCAGAGCTAAACATGGTGACAAGACAGATTTTCCTCTCTCTGTTCTACCTCCACCACATCACTGAACAGATATGTACACATGCTTCCCATAACCTTCAGAATTCAATTCAAATTAATCTTACTCACTTACAAAGCCCTTGAAAACAGCACCCCTTTATACATCTCTAACCTCATCTCAAAAGACTGTAAATGATGTCCTTTTAAATATTTCTCTGACCTGTACCTCACCTCCACTATGAAATCCACCTCTCATTCCCACCTGGAATGTCTACCCATCAAGTCCCCCACTGTGTCTGGTCAGACTCTACCCCAGTAATAGTAATTCTGTTTTTTAGAGACCACCCCAATCCCACCTATACACTGGTACACTCTTGCTCCCAACTTACACTTTGAGCCACACTCTCCTGACTCAGCTACATACAACATATTAAACTTCCTCACAAGTAAAGCATCGCTTAATTAATTTTCACATTTGGATTTATTTGATTTACTTAGTACGTCCCTCTATTATATATGATCTTTTTTTTCCCTCTGTCCAGCCACGCAGGACAATAGGGCATCTTGAAATTAATTACAATTATCAATTTAACTTCATATTGCCCAATTGCTAATAAGATATATTTTATGTATTTGCCTCATTGGTCACCCAACCTTTATTAAGTGAATTTGAAACTAATGAATTTTTACTGCCCCACTCTATCATTTCATTATCAGAGTTAAGAACCTCTTTAATTCAACATACTTAGTAAGTTATTTGAACAATAACAATTTTGTGTTCTTATTTATACAGATGGAAACTACAGACCTCAAGTCTGAGACTTGGGCCCAGTGGATCAGAATGGCAAGATTTCCACTCTACATCCTGTGCCACCCAGTCTACTGGATCATTAGTTCCCATCTATTATCAATGGGACTATCTTCACCTAAAAAAGTATTATTGTAGCTTAGCTGTTAAATGGGCTACATATTATGTTTTCCGTAGGTTAAACATGATTGATAGAAGCATAAATCTTTCCCTAACAAATGACACAATAATATCTACATTTGTAAAATTGTGCATTGTTAGTGTAATGACTCTTTTCACTTCTTGGTTCCTCAGACTGTATATAAGTGGATTCAGCATTGGTGACACTACTGTATAAAAGACAGCAGCTATCTTGTCTTGTTTTTCAAAGACATTGGAAGGTGAGCGTAAGTAAGTGAAGAAAACAGACACATAGAAGATTGTGACACACAAGAGATGTGAAGAGCATGTACTGAAAGCTTTCTTCCTGCCCTCAGCGGATTTCATCCGTAGAATGGAAGAAATTATATAAGTATATGAGATCAAAATGGTTATTAATGTACCCATGCCACAAGACAGCGTGAAGAAAATAATTCCCATGTCACAGGAGAAAGTATCAGAACAGGACAGTTTGAGCAGTGGAGGCATGTCACAATAAAAGTGGTCTATAAGATTTGAACCACAGAATTGGAGACTGAATATACATCCAGTCTCCAGGGATGACTGCAAGAAGCCAACAGAGAAAGCCAAGACAACCAGATACCTACATTTTTTCTTGGTCATTATTGAGACATAATGTAGAGGATGGCATATAGCAACATATCGGTCATATGACATGTTTGAGAGAAGAAAAACCTCAGTACATGCCAGAGTCGCAAAAAGGAAGAACTGAAGGGCACATCCATCAAATGAGATGGTCTTCCTCATGGAGATAAGGTCAGAGAGCATTTTAGGAGTTATTACTGAGGAGTAGAGAAGGTCCACCAGAGAGAGGTAACTCAGGAAGAAGTACATCGGAGTGTGGAGTTTGGAGGTGTTATGAACAACAGTCATCATACCAATGTTTCCAACTATAGTTACAATATAAACTTGTAAGAAGAATATGAAGAGGAATGGGGCAAGATCTCCATTGTCTGTAAGTCCAGAAAACACAAACACTGTCACTTTTGTCTTGTTTATGATGTCCATTGAATTATCTCTGTAATGGTGAAATAAATATTGATTACACATATAAATATTTCACAAGTCTAAACTAGTTTCACAAAATAAGCAATGCCAAATAGAGTGCACAGTACAACCTGCAACAGGAAATTATGAGGAGGACTTGAACTGAAGCACATTGGGGCTGAGGTAGGGTTGGCTGCAATTTTTGAAGATGAAAAATATACAAGTACAAATTCTATAAATACAAAGTAAACATAAAAATCATACAAATACAAGTTAAACATAAAAACATAACAGGTAGATTTGATGTAGACAAAGGCGGTGCAGACATGAGACTTAGGATAGAGAGGGCCCTCCTAGGTAAAGCTTACAGTCCGGAGTGAGAGCAAATTCAATGAGTTCGTAGAGAGAGGCATTAGAGAATATGAGATCATATCTCATAAAATATTTATCCTCCAACCATAGAGACATAAGGATTATAATATAATTATTATTATTATAAGTTCAAATTGCAGGAGCCTAACTATGCATCATTGAATGTTGAGGTTACAGTAACTTAGGCCCAAGCCATCTTTGATTGGAAGCCTTCACATCTTCATTTTATTTATTCTGGTTCTATAGTTTCTCCAATAATAATTAATTTTTGTCAAACTCAAGTTTTTGACAACCAGTGGGAGGCATTGAATTGTATATATACATTTTGGAAGAATGTCCCATTTGAGAAATAAATCTCTTCAAGCGAACTATATGGAGAAAAAAGACTCAAGAGAAGTTATGGGTCAAAAGGAGGGCTGAGTCCATATACAAATTAACATTCATTTTATATAATATAAGCAACTGGTACATTTTGTTATTTGGTGTCATGTATCATGTTAATGCAATCTTATATAGTATGCAGCATGCCTGGTAGGGATAAATTCTGACTCATCAGGGAAGATTGTGGACAGGAACCTAGACCCCCTTTTTTAACGCAACAATACCATATAGAATTTTTGTCTTCCTTTAAATACAATGGAACTGATTGTATTTATTCTTGACTGTACTCTTGCAAATACTTAATTCCTTTTCAAAATCTTTCTGAACGGTAAACAAGTAAGGCTGCCCGACATATACATAAACATAAAGTCTCATCATATTATGCGAAGGACAGTGGTGGGATAAAGGTGGGAAGGACTTTGCAGTGCAGAGAGATCTCAAACAAGCACTTCAAAACTTCTCTGCTCACTTCATTAAGTGTGATGTAACTGTGGTTGCCCTGGGAGTCACAAGAGACTGGAAAATCATTAATAGCAGTCTAAAGAAACAAACCAAGGAAAAGGGTGAAGATCAAAATTCTTGTTATAGTCTGTAAAAGTGACTTTTTTTAAAAACACAATCATTTTTTCATGGGATTGCTGCTTTAAACACTTGCCTAATTGTGATAAATATTTATCAAGCACCAACTACAGTGAGTTAATTTGTATTAAATAACACCTAATGTATACTGGTTACTACTAATACATTTAAAAATTAAAAAAATGACCCTAATTGTTTTATGTATGATTTATTCTTTACTAATAAATGTAAGTTGTAGATAACATGCTAAAATATTCAATGTATCTAAGTGAAATACCTCAGGTTGAATTGTAGGTTGATTAATTAGACTCCAAGAATTGTGAAGTCAACACCATGCAGATTTGGAGGTCGACTGTTTTAACCAGCAAACATTTTATCAGTATCTCAATAACTTCATTATTTTTATTGGAAAGAATTTTACTAGATTCCATCAAGAATAAGATCTAAAATAAATAATAATAAGACTCAAATGAAGTGCTTCTCATGCTGATTTATTTGGCAATACTGACCTCTTAAAGATTATTGATTATTGTTGTAAAACAATTTAAGTAAATCTATAAAAAGTTCAAAGAAATAAGGGGATTTAAGAAGCACATTAAGATGTTTCATTATTACCTGCAATAGGTTCAAGACTGGTGACATAACTTGGGTCAAACCATTTTCTGTAGAGGGACCTATTAATTTCCCTTCCAAGTTTGGCTTTGCAGCATTAGTGTAAATCCGTAATCACTCTCAGGAGACAGATTCTAAAAAAATATAAAAAGTCATCATCATCATGATTATCTCTAGTACATCACTGAGAATTATCTTCTACATCTTGGACAAATGTTTCCATTATTCAGTAGTAACAGTTCCTCCAGCTCCTTTTTGACTTTACTCACAAATTCAATATATCTGGACATTAAGGCTGCTTTAAGGTAAATTGTCTCGGAGTTTCTACCCCACACAGGTATCTCCTTCTAAGTATGTTGTATTAGAAGGATTTATAAATCCCACCACCAACCACCTTGATGCATAGATAGGCTTCCAGCAGTGGGTGTTTCAGTTCCTGGGTTTATGCTTTAGTTTGTAGTTTTCTACAACAGTTTGGCAGTGAAGCACCACAGCTAAAGTTTGTCTCAGTTTTTAACTTTCCTTCTTGTTATTAACATCTGAAATATAAAAAACTGGTTTTATTAGTTGGGCATAATCAGTCATTAATCAGTCATTAATGAGCAGTATTTTAACAGGAAGATGGAATGGTTGCAATTTAATAAGGAGAGAGTCAAAAATAAGTAGTTGGCAGGACACTGAAGTGACTTTAGACCACTCTTTATCCAGAGGACTATACGATGTCTCCCAAAGTGCAAAAGACCATAGGAAAGTATAATCATGGGGGTCATCAGGGATCTGATATATGGGTATTTACACAAAACATAACAAGCTATAGATCTGGATTCGTTTGGGTTTATAAATTACCATTAGTGAGTCTTTGTATATTTCTGGTCACAAGTATTGTTTACGTTAAAGCCTCATGTATCAGTCATGGGATATAGTGACAATAACAGCATGACGTATTGTGTAATGTTCATGCTATAATGTATCAGGTGTCATGTTAGATTTCAGGAGGAACATTACTGCTTTATCAAAAGACTGAAGACCTCTTCTTATATCCTTACTCAGCACATTTTCTTTTAACCATGCAAACGGTCAGTGACACTAATAACAAAGATCATTTCTCATAATTGTTACTGTAAACTAAACAGTATGGTGGAAATCACTTAAAATTCTCACAAAATTCCTTTCAAAAAATGATCCGATCGTTGTCCCTGGTCTTAGCAGTCCCCCTGTAAATCAGTCACCAGTTTCTAGTCTTATATTTATATTAAATGGTAGATAAAATGGTACCTGTGGTAAGTGATGTATATGGGCCTCTTACCTGTCTGTATTTAGTTGTCTGACATCTGGGATAAACATGGATTCTCACTGCTGCGATTGAAGATCCTTCTTTATAGTAAACTCAATGGCCCAGGAGTATAATTTTCTTCTATCCAAGAGCACACATCACTAATTACTGTATTTTAGAAACAAACCAATTAGTGAGTTGTTCCTGTAATTGATGAATTTATTTATCTCTACAATAAGTAAAATAATTATACCCTCATTTATTATTTAATTTATTTTATCTTATGTTATAGATAATGGGAAACATTTAGAGTTATTACATAAGCTTATTTAAATGTGTAAATCTAATCTAACATTTGCTTCCATTGTCTAACTCTAGACAGATAAACCCTAGTAAAGTAATTTATGAAACTATACAAGCACAGACCATTTCTACTTGTGCAAATGCACCTTCAACAACTGTCCACTAAGCCCATTTGTATGTGCAGGTCAGGTGTTTGCAACTATTCTTGGAAAATCACCAAGCGCCAGCTGTTGCTTCAACTGGTGGTGAGAGAATGTACACAGAGGTCTGGCTAACACCAATAGGAAGTCTAGATCTCTGGATCTCACTTATAGGCTGGAAGGGGTTAGTTTGGTTGCTTACCACACCTAAGTTACTCATCAGTGTGATGAACTGAGTGGTGAATTCCACCTTAACCAGTCTGCACCTCGTTTCTCCTAAATTGCAGACAATAAAATCTTCTACTTTTCCAGTCCTTTAGTTCCTCAGATTCCCTAATCATGTTTTTAGACCATATATGTATAAGATTATGTTTAAACAAGTATATACTGTATTATTAAGCTGTAACATGGCTGAAAGTGCATGGCTTTGTTAACTTGTGTACACATTTAGATGAGTCCATTGTTTAGCTGTATGTTTGTGTGTTAAGACAGTGGAAAGGTCCAACAGAAACGGGTCTTTGTCTAAGTACAGGTGACTGCATTATGTATTTAAATGTAATGTTTCTGGGTTGTGACCTTTCCTGTTTAAATGCGCTCTGTGAAAGCCGCAGAACAATACCTTTACCTTATTGTATCATATGCTATCCCTTTGTCTGCATATTTTACCTGGACAAGTAATGGCTGTCAAACAAAGGTCTTCCAACGGGGTTAGCTTCACCTCTGTACCCAGAAGACTTAGTGTGGGAACCAGAGCCCGGAAAAAATTACTGTCTTCATCATCAGTTTTTATTTATACAGCATCACAGTTTCCCTAGTACTGGACAATCTTCGTACAGATATTAAAAATATGAATGCATGAATGCAATAAGCCTAATAACAGATGTGTGTCTAAAATTAGGCATAATACCACAAACATGGATGTCATGGACTAATAATCACAGCTAGCATGTATAGAGATGCAAATTCAATATGTGTGAGCAGGACCGCCATCAGAAATCGTGGGGCCCAATACAATGCAGCAGGCAGGGCCCCCCTTCCCCCGATGACCCTGGGCCATCTTTCCGACTGGGCACGATGTGCAGGTGCCTGGGGGCCCAGGGGGAAAGGGGGCCCAAGGCAATGAAAAAAAAAATCCTGTCAAAAAAAATAAAAATAAAATAATAATTACCTTTTGTGGTCACGATCCAGCTCCCTCCCTGGTCCTCTCTTCCATGAAGGGGGTCAGACTTAGGCGATTGAAAGGTAAGTTAAGGGGGGCCCTAATATATATATATATATATATATATATATATATATACATATATATATATATATATATATATATACACACATATAAAATCACTTTTTTTTTTGCATAAAATATATAATATATATATATATATATATATATATATATATATATATATATACATATATATAATATATATTTTATGTAAAAAAAAAAGTGATTATATGTATGTGTGATGTGTGTATATATATATATACCTCTTCAACTTTTTTGAACTTAAAAGGGAGTATAAAATGCTCTCATTGCAATATATGTAGATATATGAGTACTAGTAATAAGGAATTCTTTAGCTCAGATGGCAATAGGAGTTATATGATCAATAGCCTTATGAATTGTATATCCTCGTCTGTGATCTATATGCTTGAATGCTCCTGTGGTTTAAGATACGTAGGAAAAACTAAGAGGTTGCTTAAACTACGCATCCAGGAGCATGTAAGGAATATTAAGAATAAGATTGTCAGTCATTCTGTGTCAAAACATTTTTTAGAGGTACACCAATCAGATCCAAAGCATTTGAAATTTTTGGCAATAGAACATGTGGTTCAAGGTCCAAGAGGTGGTGACTTAGGCAGAAAGCTCGCACAGCGAGAAATGTATTGGATCTATACACTTAATACTTTATCACCTCTTGGACTTAATGAGGGATTTGAGGTTGCCCCCTTTTTGTGATTTCTCTTACCTGTGATTGTACTTTTTTACGAGTGCCCCCTCTTGTAGTTAGAACTTTTATTATGGTGGAATATGCTTATTGGATCTATTATAGGTCCTTTATTATGGGCCATATTAGTTGTTACTTGATGCTATTTTATGGGTCTTATTAGTTGTTACTTGATGTTATTTTAGGAGTTTTCTATTTAAGTCTGATAGATTGGACTGATGATGTAGAATGTTTGGCCCTTTTGGGCTATTGATAGTAGCTACTGTGGTATAACTAATGTATTCTATAAATGAAGTTTGAATTGTAATATGCACTATAGTGATATTTTATGTCTTTTAATCTCTTTTAATATGCTTTTATTATAGCGGCGGAATTGCAGCTATTGATATATATATTGTTAGGTCTCATTTCATTAGACACTTGATTTACAATGTAACAGCAGTTTCTAGTTTGCTGGAGGATATCTGCTGTCCGGGTGAAGGCCTCCTTGACGCATGCGCAGCTGTATATGGCTGTAAGTTAAACAGCTGCTGGTGCGCATGCGCAGTGGGTGAATTCTTTTTTCTTGTCTTCCGTTTTGGAGTGCACACGCGCAGAATGGCGCGGTGCACTATGTAAACAAATGCCGTCTTAGGGGTTGATATTAGGAATCTAACATCTTATCACTCTAGGTCCGTTAATGGACACTTGTTATTTTTGTTATTTTTGACTATTGGCCGTCTTGGTGCATGCGCGATTGTGCATTAGCTGTATGATGGACAGCTGCCGATGCGCATGCGCAGTAGGCTAATTTCCGGTTTTGAGTGCGCACGCGCAAAATGGCGCGGCGCACTATTTATACAGACGCCGATAAGAGGGCTAATTATAACTTCTCCTGATGAAGTCTGCTATTGCAGACGAAACGCGTTGAGACTATTTGAGACTATTTGCTGTGTTGTTGCTCTTGAACTTGTTGAAAGGCGGTCCTGTCTGTAGAGGCTGTACATCTGCTACTAGACATGTAAGTGGCTACCTTTTTTAATAAATTGTATTTTTGAGATACTACATCATTGTTCCTTTGTTCAATTTTGTCATTCTGAAGATCTCTGCCATATGGTCTGATAATGAAGAGAATGTGACCTGATCGTGTTGCTGTATGGAATATTACTGCAGATAAGCGAAAAAGCTTTTATTTCTGGTACGCATACACCTATACAGATTTGGATTGGGTGACCCATAATATTGACCCATAATATATGCTGAGGGGCCTATTATCCATTATATCCCTGTTTTACTCCCATTGGCTCACTTGGGTGTTGCATTATGGTCTCTGGTTTCCTTATTCACCGGTGTTAAAGTCCCACTTTGGATTCATGTATGATTCCATTTATATTATTGTACTACACTATTGTGCGCCTCCTCCTCCATCTTTTCTTTACATTTATATATATATATATTTATATTAGTATTAGGGGAAAGGGAGGGAGAGAGATACTTCTGACCTTAACTCCCGCAGTGGAACGCATATGCGTTCCACCAGCCGGAAGTTCAGCATTTGGAACTTCCTGTTGGTGGATGCGTTCCACTGCTGAAGCATCTTCGCTGCTGTCTTCAGTCTGGCTGTCACAGTGACAGCCAGGCTGAAGATAGCGGGCCCCCAGGTTAGAGTGTGCCGCCGGGTCCCCTGGTGAGCCCGGGCCCGGTACACGGGTACCCCCTGTACCCCCCTGATGGCGGCCCTGTGTGTGAGTAAACAAACAGCAAAAAATTACATCATAAGACAAGACACTGAGAGATGTATGAGATAGATAAACATAAGACATAAAATAGAGAGGCTGTGCCCAGAGAATAGAAGGGAGACTATGTGACTTAATAGCAAGTCCATGTAATCTGGATGACCAAGAATCATTGATTACAACAAAGGACAGCGATGATCAGCAATCTTTTTTGTTCATCCTTGTTCACTTGAGTCTTATTGTTCAGTGTGGTCGACATAAGTGGAGTGAGACTGAAAAAGTACTACTGATGTGATAGCAACAATAGAAGATGAGCCATTCTATTAATGGATTGAGTTTGGGGTGTATTTCCTATGGCTTGCTATAATGAGACCTGTATAATTTTGTGTTTTGTATTGTGGTCCCTGTGTTTAATTTTGCAACTGTGATTTGACCCGTTCATAAAAGTGCTATAGCTCTGTTAATGATTTGTGTTAAAAATAAACGTAATAATTATTTATTCAGATAAGTTCTTGGGTTTGTACATATGTTGTTCACATCCACGTTACCGAAGATGAGTGATAGCCAAGTAAAGAGCTAACTTGCAGCGGAAGTCTTTGCTGGTTAACTCTAGGGACTCTCTCTACAGGTCACACGGGCAAATTTACTGTGGTTATTGTGACACATCGCAATTTTGCCAGGTCTACGAAGTCTGCAAAAACTGTCATGCAGAATTTACAAATGCAGCGGAGAATGTCATTCTGTGTAATGGAAAAGTGAAATGCAGAACACTAAGATTAGATAGCCAGAAAAGGAATAGATTATGTTTGAAAATTGTATCTTTGTTAGCACATGGGTAATCCAGCTATCCTTGGAAAATCAACAAGTGCCAGCTTTTGCTTATACTGGTGGTGGGATTATGCACACAGTCCTGGCTAACACCGATAGGAAGTCTAGAGCTCTGGATCTCACTAATAGACTGGAAGGGGTTAGTTGGGTTGCTTACCAGATCTAAGATACTCATCAGTGTGATGAACTGAGTTGTGAATTCCACCTTAACCAGTCTGCACCTCGTTTCTCCTAAATCGCAGACAATAAAATCTGCTACTTTTCGAGTCCTTTAGTTCCTCAGATTCCCTAATCATGTTTTTAGACCATATATGTATCAGATTATGCTTAAACTTGTCTATGCTGTATTTTTAAGCTGTAACATGGCTGAAAGTGCACGGCTTTGTTAGCTTGTGTACACATGCAGATGAGTCCATTCTTTAGCTGCATATTTGTGTGTTAAAAGAGTGGAAAGGTCCCACAGAAACGGGTCTTTGTCTAATTACAGGTGACTACATTATGTATTTAAATGTAATGTTTCTGGGTTGTGACCTCTCCTGTTTAAATGCACTCTGTGAAAGCCTCAGAACAATACTTGTACCTTATTGTATCGTCTGCTATCCCTTTGTCTGCATATTTTACCTGTGACAAGTAATGGCTGTCAAACAAAGGTCTTCCAACAGAGTTAGCTTCACCTCTGTACCCAGAAGACTTAGTGTGGGAACCAGAGCCAGGAAATAATGTCTGTCTTCATCATCAGTTTTTATTTATACAGCATCACAGTTTCCCTAGTACTGGACAATCTTCGTACAGATATTAAAGATATGAATGCAACAAGCATAATAACGGATATTCATAGTACCACAAACATGGATGGTCATGGACTAATAATTACAGCTAGCATGTATAGAGATACAAATTCTATGTATGTGAGTAAACAAACAGCAAAAATTCTAGCATAAGACATGACACTAGAGATGTAAGAGATAGATGAACATAAGACATAAAATATAGAGGCTGTGCCCAGAGAATAGAAGGGAGACTATGTGACTCAATAGCAAGACCATGTAATCTGGATGACCCAGAATCATTGAGTACAACAAAGGACTGCGAGGATCAGCAATCTTTTATGCTCATCCTTGTTCACTTGAGTCTTGTTGTTCGGTGTGGTTCGACAAAAGTGGGGCGAGACTGAAGCAGTACTACTGCTATGATAGCAACAATGGAAGATGAGCCATTCTATTAATGGATTGAGTTTTTGGTTCATTTCATATGGCTTGCTATAATGAGACCTGTATAATTTTGTGTATTGTATTGTGGTCCCTGTGTTTTATTTTGCAACTGTGATATGACCCATTCATAAAAGTGCTATAGCTCTGTTAATGATTTGTGTTAAAAATAAACATAATAATTATTTATTCAGATAAGTTCTTGGGTTTGTACATATGTTGTTCACATCCACGTTACCGAAGATGAGTGATAGCCAAGTAAAGAGCTAACTTGCAGCGGAAGTCTTTGCTGGTTAACTCTAGGGCCCTCTCTACAAGTCACACGGGGAAATTTACTGTGGTTATTGTGACACATCGCAATTTTGCCAGGTCTACGAAGTCTGAAATAACTGTCATGCAGAATTTACAAATGCAGCGGAGAATGTCATTCTGTGTAATGGAAAAGTGAAATGCAGAACACTAAGATTAGAGAGCCAGAAAAGGAATAGATTATTTTTGAAAATCGTATCTTTGTTAGCACATAGGTAAGTTTCAAGATGTCTTCATCTGGATAAAAATCAATTTGAATATTTATGAACGGACATCAATTTGCTTGTTGTGCTGCTCTATTATCCTTTATTGGTGTTCCAATATATTGTGCATGACAGATGGGGTAAATTGGACAGTTTTGTGCTGCAGAAGTCCAATTAGATGTATATCAGTCCATATATAACGATGAAATTATCCCCATTTTACTCATGTGTGCTCCACCCTGGTGCATCCAAGCAAGGCCTGGGAGAAAGACTCACCTTATCAAATGAATCCTTTGAACTGACCTATGACCAGCAGACAACTGGAACATCGTTAACCCTGGACCAATGAAGACCTCTCTAAGTGTTATCTGTGTGCATAGTGACATCATCAGTGTTTTTTGTAAACTGAAGCTGCATAAAACTGATAGGAAAAAAATATACAGACAAAAATCTATCTTCAAGTAAAAAAATGTGCTCCCTTCAGGTTTATAAACATAGCACAATATTTAAAGGTCGACTTGTCTGTGCGATCCTGCTCATAGCTATGGGTAGAAGCGTATTTGTACATCTACAAATGGTGCTACAGGTATTTATAATTTCAAAAATTCCCTTATTACAGGAAAATATTTTTTTACACCAACACATAAAGTGTTACAGTATTAGTTGTTTATGATTTTTGCAACTGTTCCGGGGTTTAATCATATAGTAGGTTTGTGCCTCAGATGATAGAATAGCTTATGACTAAGAGAACCATTCTCATGAACAGTCACTGTGATATAACAGCACCTGTACACACTGTTTGACAGTTCCTTAAGCAGAGTACCAATAGCAGATACTTGGAGATGTTGATGCTTGTTATTTGTCACAAGAAACCTATTAAAGTTTCTTAGTTCCTTAGTCCACAATAAAAGTATTTTTAGTTAGATTGCATCTCAACTGTCTCAAATATGCCCAATACTTCTTTTAGCAAAATGTAAACAATGGGGGCTGCATGATAGGCACCCGAAAACTAGCGACTTTAACACCACTGCATTAAGTTTGTGGTGTGGGTGACAACATTGTAAAGTGCACAATGCTTAGAACTTTTTGGCCCGGAGTGTAAAAGGGGGGATTTTTGGTGTATTTGCCGAGGCTGCGAAAGACTCGTGTAATGATATATGTGAATCACGATGAATCTATTCTGTTTAAAAAAGATCCATTATACAAATAATCTTTGAACAAAACAATGAGCCTCTGCTCAAACAACTCAACAGCACCAGTGCTATAACCTTGGCTGGTTACTAAGGGACATGGGGGAGAATGCTTTGTAGGCTTAGTGACTATCACATAGGCATATAAGTGGTCCTACATCACATTGCAAATAACACTGCACTGTCATGTACTTTACATTGGACATTCAATTGATGCATTTCCATCACTGTTTTGGTGGCAGGGCTGCTGAGAGGGAGTTTAGGCCATCTGGCCGAGGGTTTGTGCCGCCTAACATGGTGTGACCATAAAGTCCAATTTGTGTGAAGATACCAGGCTTTTATGCAGCTCTTTTGCCTTTGTAATTCTGAAGGCTGCCGTATGTGCTGGCTGAGAGTACCCAGTCCCTCTGTGACATTGGAATAACTTAGACAAACAACTGGAAAAATACAAATGACTTGAGAAAGGAGCTTGGATGGATCTATGAAATATTGGTGCTGTACATCATACAACATAAGTGACTGTTGCTGCTGGGTCTAAACATTTATCTTAAGAAGATCCGTGAATAACAGTTTTGCTATATTGCGCACTGGGGCATTGAGAGTTGTCTGTGAAGTGTCTATGTGAGTCCTAGGTGTCTGACCGATGTGTTTTGAACTTCAGGGAAAATTGTTTGTATTGGAACAGACAGCTATCCATGTATGAGTGCGTTTAATTCAGTTGAAATAAGTGATATTCCATAGTACTTATAAAGACATATGATTATAAGGGTCTATATACACAGGCATTAAATTATTTGAAATCTCTGTTTGCAACTATTTTTTTGTAAAGTAGATAAATAGGTCCATTTACACATCATGTAATGTTCTAAGAGGGTAATAATTTTTCTGGTTAAAATAGGATGGAACAATCAAAGGAAAGGCTTCATAGTAAGGTTTGGGATCACAATCTTTTCTGACTTATAAATGGCTATTACTGACATGGGTTGAACAGATGTACTGCCCTGTTAGCAGCTTCACTATATGGGGCATGACACTAATCAGAGAAATAAAACATTATTTCTAATGACAGAACAATTACATTTTTTTTGGCCAGATGAATTTCACTGTGAAGCCTACATCATAACATTAAGTTTGGGATGCTAGTAGTTATATGTATGATCCTAATAACAAGTTAATATGTATACATGTTAACATTTTAGCATTTAGTTCTACTTTAAAACTTTATTTCTCCAATTGATTTTAAATTGTCTGTTAATAAGTCTCTGTTCAATTTTACCATAGAAATATTAACACAACCTATAACTCAACATGTCTAAAACCAAGCTTATCGGTTTCGTATTCCTACTTACCAATGTCACCTCCCCTCCTCACATTTTTCACACCTTCAAAACCAACTCCAATTCCTTAGTATCTCAAGCCTGCTGCCTTTGGGTAACCTTTAATCCACCCTCTCATATACTCTTCATATCCAGTCTGTCTTAAAGTCCTATCATCACTACCTTCAAAATATTGCTAAAATATGACATTTTCTTAGCCAAGCTGCAAAAAAAAATATCTTATCATTTCCTATCTCAATCAATGCATTCTCCTCCCATTTGGCATTTCCTTCACTTATCTGTCTCCAAATCAGTCAGAGCTAAACATGGTGACAAGACAGATTTTCCTCTCTCTGTTCTACCTCCACCACATCACTGAACAGATATGTACACATGCTTCCCATAACCTTCAGAATTCAATTCAAATTAATCTTACTCACTTACAAAGCCCTTGAAAACAGCACCCCTTTATACATTTCTAACCTCATCTCAAAAGACTGTAAATGATGTCCTTTTATATATTTCTCTGACCTGTACCTCACCTCCACTATGAAATCCACCTCTCATTCCCACCTGGAATGTCTACCCATCAAGTCCCCCACTGTGTCTGGTCAGACTCTACCCCAGTAATAGTAATTCTGTTTTTTAGAGACCACCCCAATCCCACCTATACACTGGTACACTCTTGCTCCCAACCTACACTTTGAGCCACACTCTCCTGACTCAGCTACATACAACATATTAAACTTCCTCACAAGTAAAGCATTGCTTAATTAATTTTCACATTTGGATTTATTTGATTTACTTAGTACGTCCCTCTATTATATATGATCTTTTTTTTCCCTCTGTCCAGCCATGCAGGACAATATGGCATCTTGAAATTAATTACAATTATCAATTTAACTTCATATTGCCCAATTGCTAATAAGATATATTTTATGTATTTGCCTCATTGGTCACCCAACCTTTATTAAGTGAATTTGAAACTAATGAATTTTTACTGCCCCACTCTATCATTTCATTATCAGAGTTAAGAACCTCTTTAATTCAACATACTTAGTAAGTTATTTGAACAATAACAATTTTGTGTTCTTATTTATACAGATGGAAACTACAGACCTCAAGTCTGAGACTTGGGCCCAGTGGATCAGAATGGCAAGATTTCCACTCTACATCCTGTGCCACCCAGTCTACTGGATCATTAGTTCCCATCTATTATCAATGGGACTATCTTCACCTAAAAAAGTATTATTGTAGCTTAGCTGTTAAATGGGCTACATATTATGTTTTCCGTAGGTTAAACATGATTGATAGAAGCATAAATCTTTCCCTAACAAATGACACAATAATATCTACATTTGTAAAATTGTGCATTGTTAGTGTAATGACTCTTTTCACTTCTTGGTTCCTCAGACTGTATATAAGTGGATTCAGCATTGGTGACATTACTGTATAAAAGACAGCAGCTATCTTGTCTTGTTTTTCAAAGACATTGGAAGGTGAGCGTAGGTAAGTGAAGAAAACAGACACATAGAAGATTGTGACACACAAGAGATGTGAAGAGCATGTACTGAAAGCTTTCTTCCTGCCCTCAGCGGATTTCATCCGTAGAATGGAAGAAATTATATAAGTATATGAGATCAAAATGGTTATTAATGTACCCATGCCACAAGACAGCGTGAAGAAAATAATTCCCATGTCACAGGAGAAAGTATCAGAACAGGACAGTTTGAGCAGTGGAGGCATGTCACAATAAAAGTGGTCTATAAGATTTGAACCACAGAATTGGAGACTGAATATACATCCAGTCTCCAGGGATGACTGCAAGAAGCCAACAGAGAAAGCCAAGACAACCAGATACCTACATTTTTTCTTGGTCATTATTGAGACATAATGTAGAGGATGGCATATAGCAACATATCGGTCATATGACATGTTTGAGAGAAGAAAAACCTCAGTACATGCCAGAGTCGCAAAAAGGAAGAACTGAAGGGCACATCCATCAAATGAGATGGTCTTCCTCATGGAGATAAGGTCAGAGAGCATTTTAGGAGTTATTACTGAGGAGTAGAGAAGGTCCACCAGAGAGAGGTAACTCAGGAAGAAGTACATCGGAGTGTGGAGTTTGGAGGTGTTATGAACAACAGTCATCATACCAATGTTTCCAACTATAGTTACAATATAAACTTGTAAGAAGAATATGAAGAGGAATGGGGCAAGATCTCCATTGTCTGTAAGTCCAGAAAACACAAACACTGTCACTTTTGTCTTGTTTATGATGTCCATTGAATTATCTCTGTAATGGTGAAATAAATATTGATTACACATATAAATATTTCACAAGTCTAAACTAGTTTCACAAAATAAGCAATGCCAAATAGAGTGCACAGTACAACCTGCAACAGGAAATTATGAGGAGGACTTGAACTGAAGCACATTGGGGCTGAGGTAGGGTTGGCTGCAATTTTTGAAGATGAAAAATATACAAGTACAAATTCTATAAATACAAAGTAAACATAAAAATCATACAAATACAAGTTAAACATAAAAACATAACAGGTAGATTTGATGTAGACAAAGGCGGTGCAGACATGAGACTTAGGATAGAGAGGGCCCTCCTAGGTAAAGCTTACAGTCCGGAGTGAGAGCAAATTCAATGAGTTCGTAGAGAGAGGCATTAGAGAATATGAGATCATATCTCATAAAATATTTATCCTCCAACCATAGAGACATAAGGATTATAATATAATTATTATTATTATAAGCTCAAATTGCAGGAGCCTAACTATGCATCATTGAATGTTGAGGTTACAGTAACTTAGGCCCAAGCCATCTTTGATTGGAAGCCTTCACATCTTCATTTTATTTATTCTGGTTCTATAGTTTCTCCAATAATAATTAATTTTTGTCAAACTCAAGTTTTTGACAACCAGTGGGAGGCATTGAATTGTATATATACATTTTGGAAGAATGTCCCATTTGAGAAATAAATCTCTTCAAGCGAACTATATGGAGAAAAAAGACTCAAGAGAAGTTATGGGTCAAAAGGAGGGCTGAGTCCATATACAAATTAACATTCATTTTATATAATATAAGCAACTGGTACATTTTGTTATTTGGTGTCATGTATCATGTTAATGCAATCTTATATAGTATGCAGCATGCCTGGTAGGGATAAATTCTGACTCATCAGGGAAGATTGTGGACAGGAACCTAGACCCCCTTTTTTAACGCAACAATACCATATAGAATTTTTGTCTTCCTTTAAATACAATGGAACTGATTGTATTTATTCTTGACTGTACTCTTGCAAATACTTAATTCCTTTTCAAAATCTTTCTGAACGGTAAACAAGTAAGGCTGCCCGACATATACATAAACATAAAGTCTCATCATATTATGCGAAGGACAGTGGTGGGATAAAGGTGGGAAGGACTTTGCAGTGCAGAGAGATCTCAAACAAGCACTTCAAAACTTCTCTGCTCACTTCATTAAGTGTGATGTAACTGTGGTTGCCCTGGGAGTCACAAGAGACTGGAAAATCATTAATAGCAGTCTAAAGAAACAAACCAAGGAAAAGGGTGAAGATCAAAATTCTTGTTATAGTCTGTAAAAGTGACTTTTTTTAAAAACACAATCATTTTTTCATGGGATTGCTGCTTTAAACACTTGCCTAATTGTGATAAATATTTATCAAGCACCAACTACAGTGAGTTAATTTGTATTAAATAACACCTAATGTATACTGGTTACTACTAATACATTTAAAAATTAAAAAAAATGACCCTAATTGTTTTATGTATGATTTATTCTTTACTAATAAATGTAAGTTGTAGATAACATGCTAAAATATTCAATGTATCTAAGTGAAATACCTCAGGTTGAATTGTAGGTTGATTAATTAGACTCCAAGAATTGTGAAGTCAACACCATGCAGATTTGGAGGTCGACTGTTTTAACCAGCAAACATTTTATCAGTATCTCAATAACTTCATTATTTTTATTGGAAAGAATTTCACTAGATTCCATCAAGAATAAGATCTAAAATAAATAATAATAAGACTCAAATGAAGTGCTTCTCATGCTGATTTATTTGGCAATACTGACCTCTTAAAGATTATTGATTATTGTTGTAAAACAATTTAAGTAAATCTATAAAAAGTTCAAAGAAATAAGGGGATTTAAGAAGCACATTAAGATGTTTCATTATTACCTGCAATAGGTTCAAGACTGGTGACATACCTTGGGTCAAACCATTTTCTGTAGAGGGACCTATTAATTTCCCTTCCAAGTTTGGCTTTGCAGCACTAGTGTAAATCCGTAATCACTCTCAGGAGACAGATTCTAAAAAAATATAATAAGTCATCATCATCATGATTATCTCTAGTACATCACTGAGAATTATCTTCTACATCTTGGACAAATGTTTCCATTATTCAGTAGTAACAGTTCCACCAGCTCCTTTTTGACTTTACTCACAAATTCAATATATCTGGACATTAAGGCTGCTTTAAGGTAAATTGTCTCGGAGTTTCTACCACACACAGGTATCTCCTTCTAAGTATGTTGTATTAGAAGGATTTATAAATCCCACCACCAACCACCTTGATGCATAGATAGGCTTCCAGCAGTGGGTGTTTCAGTTCCTGGGTTTATGCTTTAGTTTGTAGTTTTCTACAACAGTTTGGCAGTGAAGCACCACAGCTAAAGTTTGTCTCAGTTTTTAACTTTCCTTCTTGTTATTAACATCTGAAATATAAAAAACTGGTTTTATTAGTTGGGCATAATCAGTCATTAATCAGTCATTAATGAGCAGTATTTTAACAGGAAGATGGAATGGTTGCAATTTAATAAGGAGAGAGTCAAAAATAAGTAGTTGGCAGGACACTGAAGTGACTTTAGACCACTCTTTATCCAGAGGACTATACGATGTCTCCCAAAGTGCAAAAGACCATAGGAAAGTATAATCATGGGGGTCATCAGGGATCTGATATATGGGTATTTACACAAAACATAACAAGCTATAGATCTGGATTCGTTTGGGTTTATAAATTACCATTAGTGAGTCTTTGTATATTTCTGGTCACAAGTATTGTTTACGTTAAATTCTCATGTATCAGTCATGGGATATAGTGACAATAACAGCATGACGTATTGTGTAATGTTCATGCTATAATGTATCAGGTGTCATGTTAGATTTCAGGAGGAACATTACTGCTTTATCAAAAGACAGAAGACCTCTTCTTATTTCCTTACTCAGCACATTTTCTTTTAACCATGCAAACGGTCAGTGACACTAATAACAAAGATCATTTCTCATAATTGTTACTGTAAACTAAACAGTATGGTGGAAATCACTTAAAATTCTCACAAAATTCCTTTCAAAAAATGATCCGATCGTTGTCCCTGGTCCTAGCAGTCCCCCTGTAAATCAGTCACCAGTTTCTAGTCTTATATGTATATTAAATGGTAGATAAAATGATACCTGTGGTAAGTGATGTATATGGGCCTCTTACCTGTCTGTATTTAGTTGTCTGACATCTGGGATTAACATGGATTCTCACTGCTGTGATTGAAGATCCTTCTTTATAGTAAACTCAATGGCCCAGGAGTATAATTTTCTTCTATCCCAAACCACATATAACTAATTACTGTGTTTTAGAAACAAACCAATTAGTGAGTTGTTCCTGTAATTGGTGAATTTATTTATCTCTACAATAAGTAAAATAATTATACCCTCATTTAATATTTCATTTATTTTATCTTATGTTATAGATAATGGGAAACTTTTAGAGTTATTACATAAGCTTATTTAAATGTGTAAATCTAATCTAACATTTGCTTCCATTGTCTAACTCTAGACAGATAAACCCTAGTAAAGTAATTTATGAAACTATACAAGCACAGACCATTTCTACTTGTGCAAATGCACCTCCAACAACTGTCCACTAAGCCCAGTTGTATGTGCAGGTCAGGTGTTTGCAACTATCCTTGGAAAATCACCAAGTGTCAGCTGTTGCTTCTACTGGTGGTGAGAGAATGTACACAGAGGCCTGGCTAACACCAATAGGAAGTCTAGAGCTCTGGATCTCACTAATAGACTGGAAGGGGTTAGTTGGGTTGCTTACCAGACCTAATTTACTCATCAGTGTGATGAACTGAGTGGTGAATTCCACCGTAACCAGTCTGCACCTCGTTTCTCCTAAACTGCAGACAATAAAATCTTCTACTTTTCGAGTCCTTTAGTTCCTCAGATTCCCTAATCATGTTTTTAGACCATATATGTGTTAGATTATGTTAAACTGATATATACTGTATTTTTAAGCTGTAACATGCCTGAAAGTGCATGGCTTTGTTAACTTGTGTACACATGCACATAAGTCCATTGTTTAGCTGCATGTTTGTGTGTTAAGACTAGAGATGCTCACTGACCCCCTTGTTTTGGTTTTGGCTTTGGATCTGGATTACCGTCGTGTTTTGGTTTTGGTTTTGCCAAACCGCCATTGCGTGTTTTGGTTTTGTTTTGTTATTTTTTTGAAAAATCAATGTTTTTAAGCATAAACTAACCAAACTTAGTGCTCCACCAGTTTCTTGGATAAGTAAAGTAATTCTAAAGCTAATAAATTAGGAAGAAAACAGTTTAATCCCTGGTAGGCCGTCCTTAATTCTGCACACGAACCTGATAGTCTTCCTCTCCATCTTAGCCTATTGGCAATGCAGCCATCATCTTTGGGTGTATATTACACCCTACACTTCTAGTTAAATATCTAAAGAAATGGACAAAGGCAGTTTGGTTTCCGTCTCTATAGCCCCCCCGCCCTCCACTTGTAGTTGAATAGAAAAAAAGCAGCCTGCATAGACTGTAGAATTAGAATATACAAAGAGATGGACAAAGGCAGTTTGGTATCTGTCTGCATCAGCCCCCCCCCCCCCATCCACTTGTAGTAAAATAGAACAAAAGCAGCCTGCATAGACTGTAGAACTAGAATATAAAAATAAATGGACAAAGGCAATTTGGTATCTGTCTGCATTAGCCCCCCCCATCCACTTGTAGTAAAATAGAACAAAAGCAGCCTCCATAGACTGTAGAACTAGAAATTTGAATATACAAAGAAATGGACAAAGGCAGTTTGGTATCTGTCTGTATCAGATCCCCACTCCACTAGGAGTAAAATAGAAAACTATTCAGCCATTATATATAATCTAAAATATAAATAGAAATTGAGAAAGGCAATTTGGTATCTGTCTGCATCATAATCATCAACATCCTCATTAGCGCCCTCGTCGCCTACACAAATCTCCCCCTCATCCTCTTCTATTTCCAAAGTGGCATCCTCAATTTGTGTATCACCGGCTACAATCGGGCTGTTCAGGTACACATCAGCAGAACTGCTGAAAGGGTCCCTCTTTATGGGTACACTAACAGAATGCTCACGATTAGGCAACCCACTGTTGGATGGACTCTGCACAGGGATTGGTGTCATTTCTGATTCAGAGCAAACATTATCCTCTAATGCCTTACTGTTATCTTGTAGCTCGGCTTTGACGCGTAACAGTAGTTGTGCACCACTTATAGGCTCTGTAACATTTTTGGATCTGCCACTAATAGAGAAAGGCGAAGGTCTCATTCTCTCTTTGCCACTGCGTCTGTATAATGGCATGATGGCAATTTTTTTTTATCGGCAGCTAACTTTTCCTCAGTTACACTTCTTTTTCGCTTCAACACGGTAAAATTTTTTTTGGTGTGTGTTTTTTTGCCTGATTTCAAAAGATGGTGTAGTTTGACATCACCTTTCCCAGATGACGTACTGGGAACACTACCACCATTATTGGTGACAGAACCTGGTTGCTGATTATGCTCATATGTGGACTGCTTTGAATCCATTATAATGAGGCCAAAGCACTTGTAGTGCTACAACTTGTTTTTTATACTGCTGACAAATCTGACTTTTGACAGTCAGAATAATTAATGCAAAAGAATTGGGAACACCCCAAAGCACTTGGAATGCTAAATATTTTTTTTTAGACTGCTGACAAATAGGACTTTTGACAGTCAGAACAATTAATGCAAAAGAATGGGAAACACCCCAAAAGCACTTGAAAAGCTACAAATAGTTTTTTATACTGCTGACAAATCTGACTTTTGACAGCCAGAACAATTAATGCAAAAGAATGGGGAACACCCCAAAAGCACTTGGAGTGCCAGAAATTGAACAAAAACGCTCCTCTATCCTCCTCTTAATGCTGTAACAACTGGTAGTAAGATTAGAGTGATATTGAATTGAAGCAATAATGTGTCCAATTACTGCTCTGCCCCTGCGCTGATATAGCCTGTGTGACCTAACCCTGCTCTCTCCCTCTGTCAAATGGAGATGGATTGCTGTGGAGGTATTTATGCTTTTCAAATCTCGTGAGAACAGAGCTCAGAAATACGAATACATCACAATGACGTTTTGCCTCGATTTCGATTCCGAATGGGCGGGAGAGTACCGAGCCTGCTCGGCTCGGTACTCGGATAGGCTAAATTCGGTAAGATTCAGATCTCGGGGAACCGAGCTCACCCATCTCTAGTTAAGACAGTGGAAAGGTCCCACAGAAACGGGTCTTCGTCTAATTACAGGTGACTGCATTATGTATTTAAATTAGAGATGCTCACTGATCCCCGTGTTTTGGTTTTGGTTTTGGATCTGGATTACCTTTGGGTTTTGGTTTGGTTTTCCCAAAACCGCCCTTGCGTGTTTTGGTTTTGGTTTTGTTTTGCTTTTTTTGACAAAATGCCACTTGTTGGGTGAAAATCATATACTTTAGCTATTATTTTGTACCTACATTATTATTAACCTCAATAACACTAATTTCCAGTCATTTCCAGTCATTTTTTAGCACCTCACAGGTCACAATATTATTGTCATATACTTTTACCCAAAAGACTGTGCCATAGCCCACCCCCAAATAGTCAACAGTGTTCAGTGCTTCAACAAAAGTAATCAGCCTTGAATTTATTTTCAAATTCTTCACTCACATTGTATTGTGCCATAACATTATTAATAGGCCTAGCAGTGTTCTTTAAAGTGTACTGACATTGTACTGTGTCATCGATATGGATTCACATCAGTCGAGAACAGACCAGGAGCACCAAGCAGCTGCTGGCACCAGTCCTGATGATAGGAACGCCTGTACGTCAACTGCTAAAGCCTATGTTAAAGACTGAGGTGCATAGTGTTTTTAAAGTGAGGGAAACCAAAATGTAAAAAAACACAATTTTCCTTGGTAAATTAAAAACACCTGTAATATAGGCAAAGTTAAATGGGGTAGGGACTGATGTGAGCTAACATAACTTATAACTATATCTTATAACTATGTACATAACTAACATAACTTATAACTATATCTTGTAACTATCTACATAACTAACATAACTTATAATGGTTTCTGCTTAGTTCTCATCTGCTCTGTACAACGCAGCACAATTACTGGCGCTATATAATTAGCTGCTGCGGATGAGGATGATGACAGGGAGGTGCAGGAGATGATGTCTGTGGCTGGAAAATTCTCTGGACATTACCGCCATTCTCCAACAGCATGTAGGAGATTGCAGCAGCATGTAGCCAAGTATGTCACATTTATCAGAAGCAGGCTACTCTGTGTATCACCGGCTTCACGAAGAGGCATACAGCTGACAATCTGTTACAAAAAGTAAGAGATGTTATTGCAACATAGCTAATCCTGCTTGGACTCCCCAGGGGATATGTGATTTCTGATAACGACACCAATATTGTTAGAGCATTGCAGCAGGGGGGGGGGATTCCATCACATTTCTTGTTTTGCTCACACAATCAACTTGGTGTTACAGAACGTTTATAAAAATAACAATGACATTCAGGAGATGCTGTTTGTGTCCCAAAAAATTTAGGGTCATTTTCAGGATTCTGCGACAGCATGTAGGAGAATGCAGCAGCTGCAAGAAGACTAGCATTTGAGGGGAATGTACTTTAGTCCAGCGAAGTAGTCACCTGTGAAGAGAGTGCAGACACTGTTCGCTTGAGTCAAGTGATTGCCTTATTTATACTTTTTTAAAAGCAGCTAAAGAAATTTTATGGATGAAATCAAACTAAGTAGATCTGCTAACTATATTGTAATTGTAGATCTAGGACTTAATTAGCTTTGCCAGGATCCAAGAGCTATCAACATCTTGTAATGATGTCTACTCCTTCAATTTCTCTGGTAAATGCTTCTCGGAAAAATCTTAGCTTTCCCAAGACACCCAGTGGTGATGCAGATGAGTCAGCACAACATTTTGATATTTGCTCTGCTTTAAAAGAATTGCCCAAAAATCGTAGCAGCTCTGCCATAAAATGAACTACAAATTCCATGAGGAAGGCGATTATCGGCAATTACATCAAAGTACACAGACTTCTATGATTGTGGATTCCAGCGGGGATGAATTACTATTGTTTGAGAAAGATGTACACAATGATGAGAGCGATTATGATGACAGTGTAGATTGCAGCAGGGGCTGAAATCTAGCTAAGAGAAGGGAGCTACCTGATGCTGGTATGTCTGGTAATATTTTGGGTAGAATGGCATGTTGGCAATTTTATGTTTTTCTACAGTAAACTTTCACCTTTTTTAGAGAGTTTTTTTTTCTTTAAAAGGTACAAGATTTTTATTTACATTTTTGTTTCCCTGACTTAAAAACAGTATGCACTTGAACATATGGTAGAAGGAAGTGTATCATCAAGAACAATGCCACCCCTCCTGTTTCTGTATGAGCTATTGTACAATAAAATGCAACTGTAGATTTAGACCAAGCCAGGCAGGCCTATAATTTCTATTTCAGCAATTACAATTAGCAATGGAGCTTTTCTCTTTGGGTGTTATCTATATAACGCAGTAGAATTTGCCTGCAAATTCTACAAACAAGCCTGCTTGTCTTTCTCTTCATCAATGACTCTTAGCAATTGAGCACTCGTCTTTGGGTGTATATTAGACCCTACACTTTGTAGTGCAAATTCAGAAAAAAAGCCTGCAAGGACTTGTAGATTAAAAAAATGACCAAAGCACCTCTTCTCTTTGGGTGTATATTAGATCCTACATTTATTAGTGCAAATTCAGAAAAATACAGTGCAATGACTGCTAGATTAGGATTTCAGCACTCAGAAATTTAGCTCTTTTATAAGGGTATATATCAGACCCTACACTATCTATTCTATCACTATCCCTGCTTTATACTGTGACCTAACCCTTCTCTGCCCCTCTCTCAAATGGCGCTAGATGCCCGTGGAGGGAGGTATTTATTGATTCCAAAACTCACGAGATCCTAGATCCGACAACGTCACAGTGACGTTTTGCATCATTTTGGAATCCGAATAGGCGCGAGAGTACCGAGCCGACTCGGCACGATACTCGGACTCCCAAAGTTTATGTGGGTTTGGTTTTCAGGAAACCGAGCCCGCCCATCTGTAATTTAAATGTAATGTTTCTGAGTTGTGACCTCTACTGTTTAAATATGCTCTGTGAAAACCACAGAACAATACCTATACCTTATTGTATCACCTGCTATCCCTTTGTCTGTATATTTTAGCTGTGACAAGTAATGGCTGTCAAACAAAGGTCTTCCAACAGAGTTAGCTTCACCTCTGTACCCAGAAGACTTAGTGTGGGAACCAGAGCCAGGAATAAATGTCTGTCTTCATCATCAGTTTTTATTTATACAGCATCATAGTTTTCCTAGTACTGGACAATCTTTGTACAGATATTAAAAATATGAATGCAACAAGCATAATAACGGATATTCATAGTACCAAAAACATAAATGGTCATGGACTAATAATTACAGCTAGCATGTATAGAGATACAAATTCTATGTGTGTGAATAAACAAACGGCAAAAAATTCTAGCACAAGACATGACACTAGAGATGTATGAGAGAGATGAACATAAGACATAAAATAGAGAGGCTGTGCCCAGAGAATAGAAGGGAGACTATGTGACTCAGTAGCAAGACCATGTAATCTGGATGACCAAGAATCATTGAGTACAACAAAGGGCTGTGAGGATCAGCAATCTTTTTGTTCATCCTTGTTCAATTGAGTCTTGTTGTTCGGTGGGGTCGACAAAAGTGGGGCGAGACCAGGGAGGGCTGGCCCGGGGAGCAGGGGGGCAACTTGGGGTTGGACCACAGACTTGGGGCGCACAGGTGGCCGCATCACATGACAGGGGATGCGGCCGCGTCATCAATGATGCGGCCGCATCCCCTGTCATATGATGCGGCCGCCTGTGTGCCCCCCGGCTATCCCTCTCCCAGCCCGCGCCTGGGCGAGACTGAAGCAGTACTACTGCTATGATAGCAACAATGGAAGATGAGCCATTCTATTAATGGATTGAGTTTGAGGTGCATTTTCTATGGCTTGCTATAATGAAACCTGTATAATTTTGTGTATTGTATTGTGGTCCCTGTGTTTAATTTTGCAACTGTGAATTGACCCATTCATAAAAGTGCTATAGCTCTGTTAATGATTTGTGTTAAAAATAAATGTAATAATTATTTATTCAGATAAGTTCTTGGGTTTGTACATATGTTGTTCACATCCACGTTACCAAAGATGAGTGATAGCCAAGTAAAGAGCTAACTTGCAGTGGAAGTCTTTGCTGGTTAACTCTAGGGCCCTCTCTACAAGTCACACGGGCAAATTTACTGTGGTTATTGTGACAATCGCCATTTTGTCAGGTCTACGAAGTCTGCAAAAACATTCATTCTGTGGAATGGAAAAGTGAAATGGAGAACACTAAGATTAGATAGCCAGAAAAGGAATAGATTATTTTTGAAAATTGTATCTTTGTTAGCACATGGGTAAGTTTCAAGATGTCTTCATCTGGATAAAAATCAATTTGAATATTTATGAACGGACACCAGTTTGCTTGTTGTGCTGCTCTATTATCCTTTATTAGTGTTCCAATATATTGTGCATGACAGATGGGGTAAATTGGACAGTTTTGTGCTGCAGATGTCCAATTAGATGTATATCAGTCAATATATAACGCTAAAATTATCCCCATTTTGCTCATGTGTGCTGCACCCTGGTGCATCCAAGCCAGGTCTGGGAGAAGGACTCTGGTAACTATTAGGCAACCATCAGGGGAGGGACACAGTTGACCAGGATGCAGCAAGTAACCTGTCACTGTCCAGTTAGATTATTATGCCTCTGAGACTTTGTACTGTAAAATTCCTCTGTATTTGATGATGTATTATTAGTGTGTTAGGGATCCTGACAGTTTTCAATCTCTCATCACATTATTTCATTTGGGGTGAGAATTAAACTTAGCCTAGTGAATTTATGTGGAATGATATCCTTTCTTAACGAACTGGTAGTGCATTAATGATGCTTTTATACACTTGCTACTTATGCACAGTTCCTAGATAGTCTTGTTAACTTGGGACTTTTCCCACAGTTTTAATTTTTCTAATAACTCAAAGCATCCTGTCCTTTTTACCACTTAAATAGTATACAACCCTAGAAGAGTTATTCACTCAAGAGCCTTGCAAACTTAATAATAGAGTAATTGGACTGATGAGTCTGGACTTAGAGCCAAAACCGCTATCCCGGAGCTCTTTAAATCTTTGTATATGTGATGTCATCACACACACATGTGCATCTATGTGTATCGACAAGTGTGATAATGTCATCACAACTGTCCAAATAGATTCATTGTGTACATGTTTGCTAAAGCCGGCCTACATTATAGCACTGCACAAGTGCCGGGACATGTTCGGATCAGATTTTTACACTGTGCATGCGGTGTGCACATGGTGGCAGTATAGATCCCAGAGGGATTTTTATGTAGTCAGAGTCTTGTGACCACACTCCCATGATGACATCATTGCGGGTATATGTATATCAACACACACCAGAGCAGTCACTCGTTAAAATTGGAAGTGACAAAGTAGAGACCAGGTTATATAAAAAAAACTATGGATTGTAACACTAGTCCCAGTTATCATAGCTACAAGCCTCAGTATGTTAGTAGGAACATTCCTTTCACCCAGTGCCTTAAAGCATAATAGTATTTGTAGTACAAAATGAGGAGAGATTATCATATGCCAAAATGTTTGACACATTGTTACAGAGAGGATATCCAAGTGAGCTATTGAGGAATTACTGATGAGAACATTGTCCCAGAGCAAATGTAATACAAATAAAATAAGTTACAATTGTGGGATGTAACATTTGTCAAATTTTTTTTAATTGTAATAACTTAATTTATTTGACTTGTGAAAGTCAAATAATTGGATGAAGTCATCTAAATTAATTAATATTGTTTTACTGTTCAAATGCAATTAGTACGCCACGTGTTATGATGCAATCACACGGATTATTAACACACACATTTAAGTTCACACTTACACTTGTAAATAATATACATTTATTAAGGTTCCAAGCGACATTTATTTATTAGTAAAATGTATTAGAGATTATTTATACATAAATGATAATATATTAAAGGTGTCTAAGGCTCAGGATATTGGAAATGTATCATGTTTAGTGTCATTTTGATCTGCACATTATCATGATGAATCCGCTACTATCGACGAAGCGATCGCTAGTTATGGAAGATAAAGAATTAATGCTCAAAATTATATTGTGTTTGGAATGCAAATAGGTTGGTAAAAAATGGATTAGGTCAATACCCTTAGGCACAACATGTGCTCAGCTGTTGGAGAGAGCTAGCCACACCTTATCAAATGAATCCTTTGACCTATGACCAGCAGACAACTGGAACATCGTTAACCCTGGAACAATGAAGTGTTATCTGTGTGCAGAGTGACATCATCAGTGTTTTTTGTAAAATGAAGCTGCATATAAGCAAGCTACCCTGGCACATTGCTCTCTACCTTCCTGACTGCAAAACTACATGGACCTGGGCCCAGGTGAAGCACTAGCAAAACTATAAAGCATTCAGTTTTTATGCTTTCCTGCTTTATTGTAATATCTTTTATGTGTTATGATGGCTTGCTGTAAAATCTGCTACATTTTGCAATTAAATATCTTTGTCCGTTGGAACCAGAAAAATCGCATTGGATAATCTCTATTGATAAGCGATAAAGTGAACATAGCAGTGGAATCATACAATCAGTGGTTATTTAACTGATAGGAGAAAACTAATACAGACAAAAATCTATCTTCAGCTAAAAAAATGTGCTCCCTTCAGGTTTATAAACATAGCATAACATTTAAAGGTCGACTTGTCTGTGCAATCCTGCTCATAGCTATGGGTAGAAGCGTATTTTTACATCTACAAATTGTGCTACAGGTATTTATAATTTCAGAAATTCCCTTATTACAGGAAAATATTTTTTTTCACCAACATATATAGTGTTACAGTATTAGCGGTTTATGATTTTTGCAAGTGTTTTGGGGTTTAATCATATAGTAGGCTTGTGCCTCAGATGATAGAATCACTTATGACTAAGAGAACTGTTCTCATGAACAGTCACTGTGATAACACGGCACCTGTACACAATGTTTGACAGTACCAATGAAGAGTACCAATAGCAGATACTTGAGATGTTGATGCTTGCTATTTGTCACAAGAACCCTATTGAACCCTAAGTTCCACGCCGAACCAATCCGAAAGCTCAAAAGCAATGAGTACCTGGCACCATGGACTGATTCCTTCTTAAAAGGGGAACAATTATTGTGGTGTCCTCCTGCTAAAAT
Source organism: Mixophyes fleayi (assembly GCF_038048845.1). Classification (NCBI taxonomy): domain Eukaryota; kingdom Metazoa; phylum Chordata; class Amphibia; order Anura; family Limnodynastidae; genus Mixophyes; species Mixophyes fleayi. Next base: position 11,449,324 of record NC_134405.1, on the reverse strand, counting down.
GAAAACCAGAACCAAGCTAGACGGACTGCACTGTCATGTACTTTACATTGGACACTCACATGATGCATTTACATCACTGTTTTGGTGGCAGGGCTGCGGAGAGGGAGTTTAGGCCATCTGACCGAGGGTTTGTCCAGCCTAACATAGTGTGACCATCAGGTCCAATTGGTGTGAAGATACCAGGCTTTTATGCAGCTCTTTTGCCCTTGTAATTCTGAAGGCTGCCGTATGTGCTGGCTGAGAGTACCCAGTCCCTCTGTGACACTGGAATAACAAGTTAGACAAACAATTGGGAAATACAAATGACTTGAGAAAGGATATTGGATGGATCTATGAAATGTTGGTGCTGTACATCATACAACATAAGTGACAGTTGCTGCTGGGTTTAAGCATTTACCTTAAGAAGATCCGTGAATGACAGTTTTGTTACATTGTACACTGGGGCATTGAGAGTTGTCTGTGAAGTGTCTATGTGAGTCCCAGGTGTCTGACCGATGTGTTTTAAACTTCAGGGAAAATTGTTGGTATTGTAAAAGACAGCTGTCCATTTATGTGTGCATATAATTCCGTTGAAATAAGTGATATTACATAGTACTCATTAAAAACATATGATTATAAGGGTCTATATACACAGGCATTATAGATGTTATTTTTTTAATTGAAATCTCTGTGTGCAACTATGTTTGTGTAAAGTAGATAAATAGGTCCATTTACGCATCATGTAATGTTCTAAGAGGGTAACATTACCTTTGGGAAGCCAGTAATTCTAAGTATGATCCTAGCAACAAGTTCAAATGTATACATGTTAATATTTTAGTGTTTGGTTCCACTTTAAAACTTTATTTCTCAAATTGATTTCAAATTGTCTGTTAATAAATCTCTGTTCTATTTTAACATAAAAATACTACACAACCTAAAACTCAACATGTCTAAAACCAAGCTTATCGTCTTCCCACTTCCCAGTGTCACATCCTCTCCTCACATTTTCCACACCTTCCAGGCTCTAAAGCTGTTGCCTTGGTGTCACCTTTGACTCCACCCTCTGCTTTACTCCTCACATCCAGTATGTTTTAAAGTCCTGTCATCACTACCTTCAAAATGTTGCTAAAATATGACATTTTCTTACCAAAGCCGCAGAAGTCTATCCTCATCTCTCACCTCAACTTTTGCACCCTCCTCATATTTAGCATTTCCTTTACCTCTATGTTTCCAAAACAGTCAGCCATAAACAGAATGGACCTTCCTCTCACAATGCTCCACATCTACCACATCACACAGCAAATATCTACACATGCTCCCCATATCCTTCAGAATTTAATTAAATTTATTCTCCCTCACCTACGAAGCCCTCGACAACACCACCCATTAATAATTCTCGAACCTCATCTCAACAGACTGTTACTCATGTCCTCTTAAATATTCCTCTGAACTGTACCTCACCTCCTCTCTTATACCCACCTCTCACATCCACCTACACTATCCACCTATCGAATCCCCACTATGTATGGTCAGACGCTACACCAGATTTAAAATCTTTAAAATCCAACTATTTATTAGAGACTACCCTAATCCCACATATAATACTTACACTGGTACACTCTAGCTTCCAACATCCACTCTGAGCCACACTCTCTTCACTTGACTCAGCTACCTACAAATTTTTAAGCTCACTCACAAGCAGGTCCATCTTTAATCAGTTTTCACATTTGAATCTGTAAAATTGTGTATTGCTCGTGTAATGACTCTTTTCACCTCTTGGTTTCTCAGGCTGTATATAAGTGGATTCAGCATTGGTGACACTACTGTATAGAAGACAGCAGCCATTTTGTCTTGTTTTTCAAAGGCACTGGAAGGAGAGCGTAGGTAAGTGAATAAAACGGACACATAGAAAATGGTGACACACAAGAGATGTGAAGAGCATGTACTGAAAGCTTTCTTCCTGCCCTCAGCAGAATTTGTCCGTAGAATGGAAGAAATGATGAAAGTGTATGAGGTAAGAATGGTTATAAAAGTACCCATGCCAGAAGAAATTGTGAAGAATACAGTCAGCATCTCACAGGAGAAAGTATCAGAGCTGGACAGTTTGATAAGTGGAGGCATGTCACAATAAAAGTGGTCGATAAGGTTTGAACCACAGAATTGGAGACTGAATATACAGAAAGTTTCGAAGGATGACTGCAAGAAGCCAACAGAGAAAGCCAAGATAACCAGATACCAACATTTTTTCCTGGTCATTATTGAGACATAATGGAGGGGGTGACATATAGCAACATATCGGTCATACGACATGTTTGAAAGAAGAAAAACCTCAGTACATGCCAAGGCAACAAAAAGGAAGAATTGAAGAGCACATCCATCAAATGTGATGGCCTTCCTCATGGAGATCAGGTCAGAGAGCATTTTAGGAGCAATAATTGAGGAGTAGAGAAGGTCCACCAGAGAGAGGTAACTCAGGAAGAAGTACATCGGAGTGTGGAGTTTGGAGGTGCTATGAACAACAGTCATCATACCGATGTTTCCAACCAACGTTACAATATAAACTTGTAAGAAGAATATGAAGAGGAATGAGGCAAGTTCTCCATTGTCTGTAAGTCCAGAAAACACAAACACTGTCACTTTTGTCTTGTTTATGGTGTCCATTGAATTATCTCTGTAATGGTGAAATAAATATTGATTACACATATCAATAATTTACAAGTTCAAAGCAAAATAAGCAATGCCACATAAAGGGCACAATACAACCCGCAAAAGGAAATTGTGTGCAGGACAACAACTGGGCCAGATCGGGGCTGATGCAGAATTGGCCGCAATGGTTCCCCAAGTCTCAGACGCAATTTGCATTCTTTGAAAAAGCTGCAATTGAGTCATGTGCAAAGCGACAATTATCTTAAGATGTGTGCCCATTGGCAACAGTAGTATATGTGCCTGGTCATCGCCATATACACTTATGTCCCACTTCCAACCATGTTTTTAACCATTTAATTTATTTGCAAAAAACACACTGGGCCTGATTCATTAAGGAAAGTAATTAATAAAAATGAGTAAGTTTGCTCCTGGACAAAACCATGTTACAATGCAAGGGGTGCATTTTAGTTTATTATTTTGCACATCAGTTAAATACTGTCATTTTTTTTATATAACACACATATTATACTTGATAGCTTTTGTTTACACTGAAATTTAAAGTTGATCTTGGACATTCCCTACCCCAACTATAAATCTATCCCCACATTTTATATTTAGCTCCCCTCCAATGCAACATGTTACTAATTTTTTCTGCTTTACTTTCCTTAATGAATCAGGCCAATTGTTTTTTGGCATTAATTAAACTGCTAAAACCTTTCTAGTATGGTAGAAACAACTGTCCCTGTATTGTGTATGAAGAAAAAACGAAATGATTGGCTTAAGTATGCACACAAAGACATGATATATGACTGAGCTATGATGAAACTACCAATCAGCATAGGAGAATCATTCACAAGCAGCCAATCACAAGTGGTTTGTTAGTGCTGTACTTTCTCTGACCACCTGCATATAATAGGGCTCATATGCATCTACTCCCATTCTGCATCTCTTCTCAGTTGTGAGAATATATATCGCTACTGTACTCTCCCTACATTAGAATACCCCCCATCCTGCCAATCTAGGCGCAAGCATGCGTAAGTTGCACGATCAGGCAAAATTTTCATTGGCACATATAAGTACGCCCACTTTTTGCTACACAAACTTACACAGTACACACTTTGTATCAGGCCCATTGTGCCATAAAAAGAGCATAGAATATTTTTACTGGTGTCTTTTTTAGAAAAATTTAAGTAAATATACAGATTTAATGAAATTTAATGGATCGATTGGCACTTCACACTACTTGTTATGTAACAAACTATAACGCTTTAAGCAAATGCATCACATAAAGTGCGTTTCCCTTTAAGTCTCGATTACTTTTACTTTTAATACTACCAGAAGTTATATCGCGCTGGAACCTCCAATGAAGTGAATGGAAAAACTCTGTAATAGATTGAAAAAAACCCAAATAAAAATGGACAGCAAGAACCCCGCCTAAAGCACAACAGTAATGAGTTCTAGACACCATGGACTGATTATTTCTTAAAAGAAGAATAATTATTGTGGTGTCCTCCTGTTAAAATGAAAACAAGAACCAAGCTAGACGGACTGGCCTGGTCACACTGTAATGTAATCTGAGGAGTGGGATCTCCTTCTCCTAACAGAGGAAGCACAATCTTAGTCAGTGACCAGCTGTGGGTCATGTTAGACTTTGACTTTTTCTTTTGCTTTTCCATATTTTAAAATTTTTACAGAAGTTTACACAGCAACAGAGCATAAAACACTATACAATAAAAAAGAAATACGCTGTCACTAATGTTCAATAAAAAAAACAATCAATGACTAGTCCCTGTAGTCAAGTTGGTTTCAGTATTGCAGGACAAGTTAATTCCAAGGCTCCCATATTGTATATTACGTGGGTAGATTATCATCAATTAAACTTGAGTGGTATTGAATATTTGTAATATAAGTGATATTTGCTATGGGTTTATTCATAGTACTGTAGATGACCATCAGCATGATATTAAGGCCCATTTACATGCAGAACGAATTTGACTAGTTTTCGAGTATGGCCAAGAATACTTCTAAAATGTCCATTGAAGAGGGCAGACCAAAGTGTCAGGGAAACATTATAAAATAATACTAATAAGGGTCAATATCTCCTTTCATAATTCCACTATTTTAGTACAGTACAAATACGATTTAAGTTGCCCATCTGGCCACTGGCTCAAAACCAGAATGACAAAGAGAAGGAAAACAAATTATGCATGCTGGTAAGGTTATATTCATCCTCATTGTTTATTAGTAAGGCTCTACAAATTGTGCATTGCCGGACAGACAGCTTACAAATATAAATGAAACATATTAGCAAACTACACAAGAACAAATTAGAAGTATGAATCATACAAGGGCAAATAAAGGTGGAATATTTACAAGTACAAATTGTATAACTACAAAGTAGAACTAAAAATCACACAAGTAACAGTTAAACATAAAAACTTAACAGGTACATTTGAGGTAGACAAAGGAGGTGCAGAAATGCGCCATGCACGTAAATGCATACAGTCTAGAGGGATAATTAAACCAATGAGTTAGTAAGGGGGTCTTTAGTGAAAATAAGATTATATTTCTTAAAATATTATTCTCCAACCACAGAGACTTTAGGACTATGGGCCTGATTCATTAAGGCAAGTTAAGGAAAGAATTGAGTAAGATTTCTTACTCAAGTTTTCTGGACAAAACCATGTTGCAATGCAAAGGTTGCAAATGAGTCTATTATTTTGCACATAAGGACTATACTGACTTTTTTCATGTATAACACAAATACTTGATAGCTTATTTTTACATTGAAATTTAAAGTTGATCTAGGACATGCCTTACCCCAAATATAAATCTGCCATCAAATTTACCTCCCCATCCAATGCAACATGGTTTTGCCTTACTTACTTACTTTTGCTTAGCAGGCCCTATCTTATTATTATTGGTGCCAATGCATCTCTGGGCCAGACTGTAAAGTGCAAATAACAGACTTTAAAATTGTATATATTTTATGCAAAATATTTCCAAGGTCAATTCCAGGAAGCTCCAACTTAAAACGTCAAATGTCAAACTTTTTAAAATCCAACTGATACATTTTGTTATTTAGTGCCATGTATTATGTTAAGATCAATCTTATATAGTATGTTGTATGCCTTATATGGTTACACACTCTTTTTTAAAGCTGCAATACCATATAGAAGGTTTTTTTTTATTATTTAAATAAGAATATTAAATACCTTTTAAGCATCTGAATTTTCTTAACTGTACTCCTATAAATAATTATTTCCTTTTCAAAACCTCTCTTGAGGGCAGACACGTATGGCTGCCAGTAACATACACAGACTTTGACTCTTACATATTATGTGTAGACAGAGGTGGGGGAAGGGGGGGAAGAATTTTACAGTGCAGAGAGATCTCAGGAAGGTACTCCAAAGCCACTCTGCTCACTAAATCATGTGCCATGCAACTGTGGTTGCCCTGGTAGTCACATGACATTGTAGTTGCTGTGTACAATAATGAATCGTTGATAGCAGCCTAAAGAAGCAAACCAAGGAAAAAGGAAATTACCAAACCCATTCTTACAGTCTACCGCAGTAATTTAAATTAAATAACATACTTTATTTTGAATGGGGTTGCTGCTCTAAACATCTACTCCTGTTAGATAAATATTTATCACGTAACATCCAAGGTAGATTAATTCATATTAAATATCACATAATGTGTGTTAATTACCATTAATGTATTTATATATTTGAAAAATTACCCTGATTTATTTTATATATGTTTTATTTAATACTAAGAAATGTATGGTTACTTTAATTTTTAGATAACTTGCTGACATACTTTAATCTCACTGAATTACCCCATAGAGTGCATTAATTACAGTTTGAGAACCTAGGGCCTGATTCATTAAAGACCTTAACTTGAGAAACTTCTTATTTCAGTCTCCTGGACAAAACCATGTTACAATGCAAGGGGTGCAAATTAGTATTCTGTTTTGCACACAAGTTAAATACTGACTATTTTTTCATGTACCACACAAATACTTGATAGCTTATTTGTAGACTGAGATTTAAATTTGATATATGTGTGCTACATGAAAAAACAGTCAGTATTTAACTTGTGTGCAAAACAGAATACTAATTTTCACCCCTTGCATTGTAACATGGTTTTGTCCAGGAGACTGAAATAAGAAGTTTCTCAAGTTAAGATCCTTAATGAATCAGGCCCCTAGACTCTAAGGGCTAGATTTACTAAACTGCGGGTTTGGAAAAGTGGAGATGTTGCCTATAGCAACCAATCAGATTCTAGCTTTCATTTATTTAGTGCATTTTACAAAATGACAGCTAGAATCTGATTGGTTGCTATAGGCAACATCTCCACTTTATCAAACCCGCAGTATAGTAAATATACCCCTAAGACTTGTGAAGGCAAGACCATGCTGACATGGAGGTCAACTGTTTTTGCCGGGATATCGTATATCAATATTATATAACTTCAATATTTTTTTTGGGAACAATTTCACTAGGGAACATTCAAATTAAGATGTTTTAAAATCATTCTTATTCTAATTAAGTGGGTAATAGTGATTTCTTAAAGATTATTGAGATAAGTGTTTCACAAAAATCTAAGTAAATCGATAAAAAAAAATCAAAGGAATAAGAGGATTTAATAAAGATAATTCTTTATTACCTACAATAGGTTCAAGACTGGTGAGCTAAGATGGGTCACTGCATTTTCTGTAGATAGACCTATTAATTTGCCTTCCAAGTTTGGCTTTGTTGCACCAATGTAAGACTGTAATAACTCTCAGGAGAAAGATTCTAAACAAATCTTAATCCTGATCATCATGATGATTATCACTAGAACATCACTGAAAATTATCTTATGCTTCTTAGACAAATGTTTCCCTTATTCAGTAATAACAGCTCTTACAGCTCATTTTTGGCATTACCCATAAACTCAATGTATCTTGTAGACATTAAGGTTGCAACAAGGCAAACAGTCTTTGAATCCCTAACTCACACAGGTACCTCTTTCTACGTTTGTTTTATTATAAAGATTAATAAATAAAAGGACCAACCCCTTTGATGTACATAGGCTTTCAGCAGTTGGTGTTTCAGTAAGTACCTTGGTTTGTGCTTTAATATGTAGTTTGTCTCAGTTTGAAATGTTCCTTCTTCAGTCATTTATAAAACTGGAAGACAACCCAAATTACCCATCACTCTCAAAACTCCAATGAGCAGTATTTTAACAGGAAAATGGAAGGGTTGCAATTTAATAAGGAGAGAGTCAAAAATAAATAGTTGACGGGACATTGAAGTGACTTTTGACCACTTTTTATCCAGAGGACTATACGATGTCTCCCAAAGTGCAGCAAAGACCATTGAAAAGCATAATTATGCTGGGCATCAGGGTTCTAAAATATGAGTATGTACCCAAAGCAGATCAAGCTGTGAATGTGCTTTAGTTTATAAATCATCATAAGTGATTCTTTGTATATTTCTGGATACAGTTATTGTTTACATTACTGCATCATGTACCAGACATGGGATATAATGACAATACCAGCAAGTTGTATTGTGTAATGATCAATGTGTCATGTTAGATTTCAGGAGGGGCTTTGCTGATTTCTCAAAAGTCCGAAGACCTCTCCCCACTTCTACACCCAGCACATTTACCACCCAAAGAGTCAGTGATACTAATAACAGAGATCATTTCTCATAATTGTTTCTGCAAACCAAAAAGTATACTGGAAATCACTTAAAATTCTAACAAATATGCTGTGTTTGTGCCTCAGATCTTTGTCGCTGGTCCTAGCAGTCCTCCTGTATTTCAGTCACCAGTTTCTAGTCTTATATGTATATAACATGATAAATAAAATGATACCTGTGGTAAGACATGTATATCAGCCTCTTACCTGTCTGCATATAATTGTCTGACATCCGGGATCCACACGGCTTCTTACTGCTCTGAATGACGAGTATGTTTATAGTACAGTCAGTGACCCAGGAGTATAATTTCCTTCTGTCCCAGACCACAGACCACTAATTAATGTATTTTAGAAACAAGTCAATTAGAGAGTTGTTCCTGTAATTAGTTGATTGCTTTATCTCTACAATAAGTAAAACAGTTATACCCTCATTTAAAATGTTATCAATTTATTTTATCTTATGTTATGAATAATGGGAAAAAATGTCTTATGTCAACATTGAGTGTTATTGAATAAGATTGTTCCAAGGTGCAAATTTAATCCGACACTTGCTTCCATTGTCTAATGTCACACATTGCACCAGCTAACCTGCATTTTGGTCACTTTTCTTACCTGTTCCCTTTGGTTCTCACTCCCTGCATTCACTTACTGGTCTGAACTGAGTATGCGCACACTTGGGGGTAAATATATCAAGGTCCGATGTTTTCATTGTGTTAAAATCGCGTCTAATCGAGGGTGATAACCCGCGATTTTAGTAAAAAATTTCTCAAATGTATAAAGCTGTGATTTTTACCCTGATCTTCAAAATCACTGGTCATCTCTGGCGATATAAAACACTCCCGTGTTAGCTAACTCTCCTGTGTTGTAGCAGCGAGTTGTATAAATACACCACTGTTACACTGTCTGCCTATACAGCCGGAGCTACAGCAGCTTTAAAAAGTGTTAAAAATAGATGAAAGTAAAAAAAATAAAATCCTGAGGTCCCCCATCTATTCAGTATTAACCCTAGTGCTGCCAGACTACTGCTGGTTCCGTGAAACCAGCTCAATGAACTAAGCTCATTGCGTGTCAGAGCTTCTACCAAGTAGAAGCTGTTTGTGGTTGCTCTTCTCTTTTTTTTTCTGTTTCAATCAGGCAAGAAGAATCGTGGGCTTTAGAAATATGGGGCCCTCCTGGTTGAAGCAAAGAAGACTTCTATCAACAAGGGGGCCCTCATGGCTGAAGACTTCAATCAACAAGGGGGAGCTTTGTGCCCTAGAAGAACAGAAGAGATGTTAAGCTGGGACTTTTGGATCTACAAATACTTTGGTGACATTTCAAGCAGTGACTTTTGGATCTGCAAATTTGTTTTCGACTTTTCAAGCAGGGAGTTTGGATACAAATTTATTTTGGACTTGGGCGACAGCCATTTTTGGATTAAAAGCTGCTGACGACAGATGAAAACATCTGTGGTGAGTATAGGGTGTTTATTATTTTTTAAAAAAATATATGTTATACATGAGGGTGTTTACTGTCTTTATTACGGGTTTATTATTTTTATTAAATGTTAGTAGTTTTAAGGAGGGTGCTGTGATTTTGTAAACATTTTTTTGGGTGGAACTAAAGATCCCAGCCAGCTGTGGGTGTCAGGGCATGTTGGCCCTCGTGGTTTTTCAACTGCCAACATGCCCTGGCTGCCATGGCTATGCTGGTGCTTGTAGTTATACAAGTATTAGCATACCCACACTATTTATGGCATCGGGGCTGACTGGGACTTGTAGTTCCACAAAACAAAATGGGTGTCAGTTTATATTTTTCAAGCATAATCACCGTTTATTACCCTACACCCACCGACCAGGGGTGTAGGAAGAGCCCTAGTGCTATTAGCACTGGGCTGGGTGTCCCTAGAGGGGCGGCCGCTCATTTTTTTTGGTGGACCCCACTCCCTAGGGAATCCAGCCCAGCGCTGAACAGCCTGGGGTTGGTTGTTATTATGGCAGGTGGACCTCTGCCGTGTTTCCCGCTGCTATAGTGCCACCAACCCCGGCTGGTTTGCCTGGTGCTGGTTCCTTGAAAATCGGGCCAAAAACATACTAGTAGGTTAATTGGCTGCTATCAAAATTGACCCTAGTCTCTCTCTGTCTGTGTGTGTGTGTGTGTTAGGGAATTTAGACTGTAAGGTTCGGCGTTGTAAAAAAAAATAAAAAATGAGATACTTACGTGATAGCGTCGCCGCGGTCCCTCCTCTTTCCTCTCTGCTCTGTTTACACTGACTGCCGGGAGTGACGTCATCAAGTCACGCCCGGCAGTCAGTGAGGAGCAGTGCAGAGAGGACCAAGACAGAAGAAAGAAGCAAGAAGAGAGAAGACAGAAGATAGAAGAAAAGAGAAGAGAAGAGAGGAAAACAGCTAATACTAATGTAAGTTAAAAAAAAAGGCACAGTGTGAGGAACAACAGTGGGGGGAGAGAGAGGCACGATATTAAGAAAAAGGAGGTAGAGAGAGGCACAGTATTAAGAAAAAGGAGGTAGAGAGAGGCACAGTATTAAGAAAAAGGGGATAGAGGGAGGCACAGTATTAAGAAAAAAAAAGGGTAGAGAGAGGTACAGCATGAGAAAAAAGAGGGTAGAGAAAGGCACAATGTTAAGAAAAAGGGCAGCACGGTGGCGTAGTGGTAGCACTTCTGCCTTACAGCACTGGGGTCATGAGTTCAATTCCCGACCATGGCCTTATCTGTGTGGAGTTTGTATGTTCTCCCTGTGTTTGCGTGGGTTTCCTCCGGGTGCTCCGGTTTCCTCCCACACTCCAAAAACATACTGGTAGGTTAATTGGCTACTATCAAAATTGACCCTAGTCTCTACTTGTCTGTCTGTCTCCCTCTCTGTCTGTGTGTGTGAGTATGTGTGAGTGTGTGTCAATATTAGGGAATTTAGACTGTGAGCTCCAGTGGGGCAGGGACAGATGTGAATGAGTTCTCTGTACAGCGCTGCGGAATCAGTGGCGCTATATAAATAAATGGTGATGATGATGAAAAGGGGGGAGAGAGGCACAGTATTAAGAAAAAAGGGGTAGAGAGAGGCACAGTATTAAGAAAAAGGAGGTAGAGAGAGGCACAGTATTAAGAAAAAGAGGGGTACAGAGAGGCACAGCATGAGTTAAAAGGGGGAGAGAGAGAGGCACAATATTAAGAAAAAAAGGGGTACAGAGAGGCACAGCATGAGGAAAAAGGGGGAGAGAAAGGCACAGTATGAGGAAAAAAAGGGGGGGCAGCAGAAAGGCACAGAGTGATGGAGAGGGGGAACAAGATGGCACAGTGATGGAGTGGGGGGGTAGGATGGCACAGGATGGCACAGTGATGGAGAGCGGGGGCAGCATGGCACAGTGATGAGAGGGAGGGAAGAATGGCACAGTGATGAAGGAGAGGGGGGGCAGGATGACACAATGTGATGAATTTGGGGGGAGGCAGCATGGCATGTGATGGGGGCACAACATGGTGATGAAGGGCCACAGTAATGTGTGTGGGATAGCACAGGGGGCTTGTGGCAATGTAGTGTGAGGTGGGCAATGGCTAATTAATTGTGGTGTAATGGTGGGTCAATTTTATAGTGCGGACTATTAATTTAAGATGGGGTGGTTTAGGGGCTATTGAATGTGGGGGAGAATGAGGTCTCTTTATTAAATGTGCGTATGAATTATTTAATGTCAGTGATGGTTGCGGTAAATAGGTAAATTTCTGAAATGTAAATACTATTAATTTATTGCTGGGGCTGTTTATAGGGAGGGAAATAGTATTCACATTTAATAAATAAACCTATTATTTTAATATTGGGGCTGGAGGAAGGCCTAATTGTTAATCGTGGGTGCTATTGATTTAACGCTGGGACTGGCTGTAATTTTCTAAAAGTACCCATTTTTTTTTCCAAATTGGACCCCCAACATTCCAGGATTCTGCCAAGCCGCAGCTAAGGTAACCTGCAGCCACAGTTGGTGAAAGTGAGAAGAACAGGTAAGAGAGAGCAGGAGAGTGTGAGAAATGTTGTGATTCTAGTGGGACAATCCCAATTTTTGGTGATACAGCAATGCAAGTTATTTTTCTGTAGGAGGGTTTCCTGGGCACGCCAAGTGATTCATAGCCACGCCCCCAATTGTACGACCACACGCACATTTGTGTGTGTGTGTGGTCGTACAATTGTGGGTGTGGCCGTACAAATTTTTTGTGGGTGTGGTTATGCAATTTTTTTTGTGGCGCAAAAAATGTTTTTGGTCGTACAAATTATTTTTTTTATTTTTGTTTGGCGCCCCAAAAATTTTTCCTTCTCAGCTATAAGGGGAGCCCCATGAAGTTGTTGTACCTCGGCCCTGAATCCCTCTTGGCAGTCCTGCTGGTATAGTCAGACTGACAAACAGTCGGGAGTTTGATCTCTATCGATTTTGGAAATAGCGATTTTGACAGAAGCAGAACTCTGGAGATTTTACATGAAATCTCAGCTTCATACATCTGCGAGTTTCAACTCTCCCAAGGAAATCGCTGGATTTGCAAAATCACACCTTGATACATTTACCCCCTGGTATTTTCAAAACTTACTGCATTCTCTTTATTGGCTAATTGCCTGTCAGCTCTGCCTATTTAAAGCACCTGCTACTCTACTAAGATGCCAGATCTTCAGGTCTCCTTACCTGTTAAGACGCTGTTCTCTCTGGCTCCATTCTGCACATCGGTATCCTGTGTTACTTGTTTCACGATCAAGACCTGTGGTATTATTGCAAGAACCTCATGCCTCATAAGCAGTCCTGTTCTCAGCTACTGCTTTCTAAAGACCTCAATTCTTCGGTTCACTGCCGTTCACCTGGACCTCTGCATTAATCTTCAAGCAGACCTGCTCCATTCCATGGTTCCATCTCACCCTGCTCTAATCCCCCTTAGAGGACCGCAACCTGCGGCTATGGAGCAACTATGTCCATATTCCATTGCGGGGATCCCTGGTGAATACCTATCTACCATTAGACTCTGCACCTCTAAGGAGGTAAGTCTATCTAGAGCGAGGCTTTGAGGTCTATTCCAAACTCAGGATCCGTGACATCTAACTTGCACTAGACAGATAAACACTAGTAAAGTAAATTCTGAAAGTCTACAAGCACAGACCATTTCTATTTGTGCAAAGGCACCTACAATAATTGTCCACCAAGCCCATTTGTATGTGCATGTCAGGTGTTTGCAACTACTCTTGTAAATCAACAAGCACCAGCTTTTGCTTGTACTGGTAGTGGGAATGTGCACACAGAGGTCTGGCTAACACCAATAGGAAGTCTAGAGCTCTGGATTTCACTAAAAGACTGGAAGGAGTTCGTTTAGGTTGGTTACCAGATATAAGGCTAGGTACACACTGAAGAATTTTGCGACCGACGAGTTATCTCAAGCGATTGAACCTACGACTGAAAGTCCGATCAGTGTGACGATTCATGTGTACACACTGACACGATTTAATTACAGATCTGTGCTCTTCGCTAGTCCTTCATCTGGTCCTCTAGTCTTCAGAGAATGACAACACAATATTCATTCATTCATTCACTCATTCATTCATTATGTCACATTGTAACACTGATTAAAACCACCTTGTTATAGTTATCCACATCCGGTACACACTGTTTTAACAGTTCCGCGAGCAGAGTACCAATAGCAGATACTTGGAGATGTTGATGTTTGCTAATTGTCACAAGAACCTTATTGAACCCTAAGTTCCTTAGTCCTGGTCACTCACAAAAAAGTAAGCATCTCAACTGTGTCTCAAATATGCCCAATACTTCTTTTAGCAAAATATATAAAATGGGGGCTGCTTGAGAGGCACCCAAAATCTAGCGACTTGCACGCCCCTGCATTAGGTTCGTGGTCAAGGTGACAACATTGTAAAGTGCACAATGCTTAGAACTTTTTGAGCCTGGAATGTAAAAGGGAGGATTTTAGGACTTAGGAGGTGTATTTGCTGTGGCTCCGGAAGAAGCATGTAAAGATATATGTGAATCACGATGTATCTATTCTGTTTAAAAAAAGATTCATTATACAAATAATCTTTGAACAAAACAATGTGCCTCTGCTCAAACAACTAAACAGCAGCAGTGCTATAGCCTTGGCTGACTACTAAGGGACATGGGGGAGAATGCTTTGTAGTCCTAGTGACTATCACATAGGCATATAAGTGGTCCTACATCACATTGCAAATAACACTGCACTGTCATGTAGTTTACATTGTATGTGTGCATTTAATATAGTTGAAATAAGTGATATTCCATAGTACTCATTAAAGACATATGATTATAAGGGTCTATATACACAGGTATCAAAGAGGGAGATTCAGACTAAAACATTGTGATTTTTTTTTAATTGAAATCCCTGTGTGCAACTATGTTTGTGCAAAGTGGATAAATAGGTCCATTTAGGCATCATGTAATGTTCTAAGAGGGTAATATTTTTTTCTGGTTGTACTAGGAAGGAACACTCCAAGGAATGGCTTTGTACTAAGGTTTTGGGATCACAATTTTTTCTATCTTTTAAATGACTGGCACTGACATGGTCTGAACATATGTACTGCCCTGTTAGCAGCTTCACTCTATGGAACATCACACTAATAAGACAGACAAAACATTATTTCTAATGACAGAACAATGACATTTTTTGTCAAAATTAATTTCCTCGCAAAATCTACATCGTAACATTAAATTTGGGATGCCAGTAGTTGTATGTATGATCCTAACAACAAGTTAAAATGTATATATGTTAATATTCTAGCGTTTGGTTCCACTTTAAAATTTTATTTCTACTATTAATTTCAAATTTCAAAATCTATTTTAAATCTATTTTAACATAAAAATACTACTGTAAAAGTATTTTCCTTTTCTTTTTGGGTTACAATCTCCTTAATATACTGGCAAATATATGTATGACCATTTAATACCGTTAACAACTCCTCGCAAAAGGTATTTCTGAATTAACCCATGAAATATCATTTTTATATTTCTTTATATCGACAAGTTTCAAGAATAATCACGACAAGATATAGGATTTGTTTAAAGTGTGTTGTATTATATTATAGAACAATAAAGAGCGTAACAATATTGTACACACAATATAGATTTAGTGCAATATATATCATACTTATTGCCTGTAATATAGATATATATGTAATTGTGTGTATTTTGACTAAGTATTGTCTAAAGGTGTGTGTGTGTGTCTGTATGTATTGTGTAGTGACGGGGGAGGGGAAGAATCCATACAGACCACAAACATACCTCACTTAAAGTCTAGTGGCCATTTTCAAACGCATCCTTTCAACCAGTTCAAACTACTACACTTTCGGTGCATAAACCAACATAACCTGCACTTTCTATGCATATCTAACAATCTGATCACTTCCTTAAACCATCACTTTCTATGCAATGTAGTCACCATCCAAAATGGCTGACTTGCCATGCTTGTAGGCCCACAAGGCCTACTAAACAATTACAGTTACTAAACAATGTGAACTCAGTACAGACCCATTACTCATTACAAGCAGTATTTAGCCAATCCACCACAAATAGCTCTATATTCAGCACTAAACGCACAATGTCCACTGGCCAATTTTAACACCTGATATTTCACACATAGCACAATTGTCTCCATTACCAAAGCCTAACCAATCGATCCCAATTCAAACACAAATGCTTTCATTTATCCCAACCAGGATCCAGACTATGTATAGTACAGCACTCCACAAGTCACAGCACAGCATTAACTATGTATAAACACAAATGTTTTCATTTATCCCAACCAGGCATGTATTTATGTAACTCTGTCCATATCAATCCAATCAATTCAAACTTTCATTCTCACTTAAACTTTCATATCACTTACAACAAATAATCATTCAATCTTATGTCCTCTATTCAACAACACATTATAACATGCTCACACTCACCTTTCATGCCTTGCACACTCCATACTAGTCAGGGCCTAAGTAGGCCTGTTCACCTAGGAGCTACATTACCTATCAGTCCGAAATCCAGCATGGAGTAACAAAAGCTAATTTCTTTGTCTAGTGTAAACACCTCTTGTGGGCGGAGTCTAGAACCTGGCAAGTCTTTCATTTGCTAATTACAGACAAAATGCTGAAAACCTGTTTAAGTATTTAGTTACCACCCACAGTCACAGGTGGGGGGCAGAATGGCTGATTTTGTGCAAAGCTAGTGCGCTAATTCAACTGTGACTGAATCTCTGTTATATATTATAAAATTAAGCATAAATAATATATTATTTCTGCACTCTTTATCATTCCCCTGATGTCAGTTTTCTGTCATTACAGTTAGACTGACAAATATCTGTTGTCATCTCTTATCAGTGTCCCTAGTGTTCCTAGTGATTGTATGTAACATGTATGAGTGTGTGTGAACAGGTGGTCAATAAGGCTACATATTAATATATATTTGAGTTTGGAATTAATTATGGTAAGGCAATTTTTAGCACAAATATCAAGAAAGAATGGGGGAAGACGCTAATGGATCTCCTACGTTGCCATGTCTGATGAAAAAACCTTGTCTTAGGAGAAAAAATCAACACATGTCAAGGTACTCCCCAATAAATTATCCCTCAACAATTAAATCTAAGATCCGAAGGTTGTTCCATCTTTGGTGTCTCTTCATGATGTCATCATCTTCGCCAAGTACGATGGGGGGGAAGTCTTGTGGGGTACAGTCATCTTTGACATCTGGTTTGGATCTCATCTGTGTCCAAGTCCTGCCATTCTGTGTCCTTTACGACCATCTCAGGATCTCGTGTCATCTGTCAGGGATATCATCTGCTACAGCTGGGCACCTTCTTAATTCTCATCCATCTTGTAGGAAAGAAAAGAAAAATATCAGTTGTTTTGAAATTTTTACTTTTTCCTACCCATCTGTCGTTCCTGCGTCCGGTCCACTTGTAGCATTTCGATATCCTCTGCAGCTGTCCACTTCTTGGTTCCTAATATGGGAAGAAAAACAAAAATACTCTTCTGGGTATTCTCCCTTCCGTGCATGGTTAGAATCCTACCCCGTCCCCTCTGATGACTTACGAATTTCATTCCAGGTGTTACCATCATTATGGAATTGAAAAAAACAAACATGTTTCTGTCCTTTGCGAGTATTATGGACCAAACTTCACATATTTTTGACCACTAGGTGGCGCCAGGGATCTGTAGACTGACTTATCTTATTACAATACCATAAAAATTCCTTCAAAGTTTCCATGTACCTGGGAAACTCAAATTTTTATACCTTTCTTAGCATTACCATTATCCCCTTTTTCTCATTTCCAATGATCTATGTATCAGTTGGGAAGGAGAAACAAAGGAATCCTGTTCTTAGTAACCTGTGGAGACAGAAAGAAATGTGAGTTTACATAATACATTTATGTCACATAACGTCATCTTACCTAATCATATCTCCAAGGACACACGATGTTTAGAGATTTACCCATTTAGTATATTGGTGATGGCAATTTCCCTCTAAAGAACCTCTTTAAACACTTAAAAGCATTAGACATTTTGTACATAACCATCTTTGCTGGGTAGCGGATCTGTATATCCACTACTGATGTTCTCTCTCTAAGAAAGAAAACTGATTTAGGCACATTATTGCCCCTACTGGCCAGCAAAGATTAATGCAACAAAATCACTAAACCACCATTTTGTTTTATCAGTCCCCCTGATCCTGGTGAATAAAACTACTACTCACTGGGGTTTATTTTATTTAACTCGGTTTTATGGGTATTTATGAACACAAACTTTAGAAATTTGTGTCTGTCATCAACAAGCACTAATATTCATGCCCTGGGTTACTCCTTGACTCTAGTTTACCATGTCTACATACAATTGTGTTTTTTCCTACCTAGTCCTTATGTAATGATACAACAGTTCTGATGGCATTTATCAGTTGCCGTGTAACCTTACATAAGTGGAAATTTCATGTCACATTTTTGAGTGGCATATACCACTGTGCATTAGGATCCACCTTTTTATCCCTAGGCAATAAAACACATTACCATTATCCAGGGGTTTCATTAATTCTAATGCTACATGTTGCCAAACACCTCCAAAATAATGACATGTAAAATTATCAGATCTATATTTTATCCTGCCCGTTTCCAGAGTACAAACTCTGATGAAGGGGCTACAATACATACCTGTGACCACTAGGTAGTGTGTCTGTTACTAACATTACTTGTTCTTTAATAATATACCATTATAAATTATCTGTATATACCTGGGTTTTTAAAATGAGTAGGATTTTAAATACCACCTCTCTATTATCCCATATATCCTCATATACAGTTTTAAAACAAATGCATATATATCTCAGACATCGCAAGGGCTAAATCAATTTTCATTTGTTGACATAACGGCAAGGACGTCTCCTTGTATACATTCAACTATCTCCAATGACAAAACCCACATTTTACTTATTATTCCCTATTAACCAGGGCAATTAAGTGTTCAATGCTCTGAGTACATATAATACCTTATTTCTCAGAATTTATAATGTCATATTTTTTTACCATCTAAAATCAAGTCTTTTGCAGCCATGTACATACCTACCTGTGGCCTGCTTTACTAAAAAAAACTTAATTTAGACATACTACATCTGTGGCATCTTGAATAATATAAATATTCATATTTTACCTGCCGCGACCTGTGAAATGGTACACGTAATTACACCTAGCTTATCAATACATAACCTGATTAAAAGCTTACTACTGGTGATCACTATATGTTTTAGCAGGGTTAAACACACAGGTTAAACATACCACACTTTGTGAGTTTCCAAAGTAATTAAAAAAATAAAATCCATATGTTCCATGTTATAGACTTGTGTGTTAATAATTTGTGTGAGTATCCCCCTGTCTACTGAGTGGAAATGCTGTTCTCAATCGTATAATGATTGGTAAATTCGTCTTGCAGATCTGGTTGCACCCAGCCAAATAATGGCTTTACCGGGGAACCATTGCGCATGATCCGCTCATAATTTAAGTGTCGCCGTAGCCGTACCCACTAAACAACTGTCAAAGGCGTGTTTCTACAGAAGTTACATATCGGAATGCCTCTATGGATTACCTAGTATACTTAATCTACAAGATACAAGCAACTTGATCTATCCATATAACATAAAAATATTGTATCAACCCAAAGTAACTATCGGCGTATAATACAATTTGCACCTTTTTCGCTATTTTCGTCACGTCGAATAATACGCACCCGTGACATCTCCGATTTACTTTAGAGGCATCTTTCTACACAATCTTCCAAACAATCACCTCCTACCACTACAATACAGGACAGGGTGTCCCAGTTTTTACGCTTGTGCGTTCCTGCTAAGAATCCGTGAGCGCTACTCCCGCGATTCTTTTGTTTGACAGGGTTCTATATTACCCAGATTTCACACACCCCTTGACAAAAACCGCCAAGTATCCAAAACTACCTCTCCAAACCTATTCTGTAGACAAGGTGTAATTTCCACAGGAGAAGTTATAACTAAATTTGATTCTGGGGATTAAAAAAGGAAGAATTTTCTCCTGAGTATCTGTCCCCCCCCAGTCCACAGAATCAGATTTAAACTATAAATATAACCGCTAAGTAAACACAAGTCCTTCCAACTACACTGTATTATAAGTGAAGACAAAGCAATAGCCATCTTAGTACACCTAAAAATACAGAATTGTTCAACAGATACATACAACTCCCGTTATTAAACGTCTATTTGCCAACACATTATGAAAATTAAAAATTATAATCTAGATTCGCTGTAATTAATTATATATCTTCCAGGACACAGATGAAACAATGTTACTTGTCAAAACCGTTTTCTAGAAAAGGCGTACGGTAATATCACACAAATATTACCACCTTCGTTCCCGCCCCTCTATCAAACAAAAAAAAGTTTACAATATAACAGTAATTTCACCACTATATCTTCACGAAAATTATAAAAAAAACACAGTTCGGGCTGGGGCTCGCCATTGTAAAAGTATTTTCCTTTTCTTTTTGGGTTACAATCTCCTTAATATACTGGCAAATATATGTATGACCATTTAATACCGTTAACAACTCCTCGCAAAAGGTATTTCTGAATTAACCCATGAAATATCATTTTTATATTTCTTTATATCGACAAGTTTCAAGAATAATTACGACAAGATATAGGATTTGTTTAAAGTGTGTTGTATTATATTATAGAACAATAAAGAGCGTAACAATATTGTACACACAATATAGATTTAGTGCAATATATATCATACTTATTGCCTGTAATATAGATATATATGTAATTGTGTGTATTTTGACTAACTATTGTTTAAAGGTGTGTGTGTGTGTGTGTGTGTGTGTGTATGTATTGTGTAGTGACGGGGGAGGGGAAGAATCCATACAGACCACAAACATACCTCACTTAAAGTCTAGCGGCCATTTTCAAACACATCCTTTCAACCAGTTCAAACTACTACACTTTCGGTGCATAAACCAACATAACCTGCACTTTCTATGCATATCTAACAATCTGATCACTTCCTTAAACCATCACTTTCTATGCAATGTAGTCACCATCCAAAATGGCTGACTTGCCATGCTTGTAGGCCCACAAGGCCTACTAAACAATTACAGTTACTAAACAATGTGAACTCAGTACAGACCCATTACTCATTACAAGCAGTATTTAGCCAATCCACCACAAATAGCTCTATATTCAGCACTAAACGCACAATGTCCACTGGCCAATTTTAACACCTGATATTTCACACATAGCACAATTGTCTCCATTACCAAAGCCTAACCAATCGATCCCAATTCAAACACAAATGCTTTCATTTATCCCAACCAGGATCCAAACTATGTATAGTACAGCTACAGCACTCCACAAGTCACAGCACAGCATTAACTATGTATAAACACAAATGTTTTCATTTATCCCAACCAGGCATGCATTTATGTAACTCTGTCCATATAACTCTGTCCATATCAATCCAATCAATTCAAACTTTCATTCTCACTTAAACTTTCATATCACTTACAACAAATAATCATTCATTCTTATGTCCTCTATTCAACAACACATTATAACATGCTCACACTCACCTTTCATGCCATGCACACTCCATACTAGTCAGGGCCTAAGTAGGCCTGTTCACCTAGGAGCTACATTACCTATCAGTCCGAAATCCAGCATGGAGTAACAAAAGCTAATTTCTTTGTCTAGTGTAAACACCTCTTGTGGGCGGAGTCTAGAACCTGGCAAGTCTTTCATTTGCTAATTACAGACAAAATGCTGAAAATCTGTTTAAGTATTTTGTTACCACCCACAGTCACAGGTGGGGGGCAGAATGGCTGATTTTGTGCAAAGCTAGTGCGCTAATTCAACTGTGACTGAATCTCTGTTATATATTATAAAATTAAGCATAAATAATATATTATTTCTGCACTCTTTATCAACTACACAAACTAAAAGTCAACATGTTTAAAACCAAGCTTATCGTCTTCCCACTTCCCAATGTCACCTTCTCTCTCTACATTTTCCACACCTTCAAAAACACCTCCAATTCCTTAGTCTCTAAAGCTGCTGCCTTGGTGTCACCCTTACTCCACCCTCTGCTTTACTCCTCACATCCAGTATGTTTGGAAGTTCTGTCATCACTACCTTCAAAATTTCGCTAGAATATGACATTTTCTGACCCAAGCCGCAAAACTCTATCCTCATCTCTCACCTCAACTTATGCACCCTCCTCGTATTTAGAATTTCCTTCACCTCTCTGTTTCCAAAACAGTCAGCCATAAACATGGCAACAAGATGGACCTTCCTCTCACTCTGCTCCAGATCTACCACATCACACATGCTTCCCATATCCTTCAGAATTCAATTTAATTTACTCTCCCTCACCTACAAAGCCCTCGACAACACCACCTATTAATAATCTCAAACCACATCTCAACAGACTGTTACTCATGTCCTCTTAAATATTCCACTGACCTGTACCTCACCTCCTCTCTGATATCCACATCTCACATCCACCTACACTATCCACCTATCGAATCCTCACTATGTCTGGTTAGACTCTACAACAGATTTAAAATCCTTAAAACCCATCTATTTATTAGAGACTCCCCTAATCCCTTCTATAGAACTTACACTGGCACACTTTATCTCCCAACTCCCAATTTGAGCCACACTCTCTCCTATTGACTCAGCTACCTATAACATTTTTAGCTCACTTGCAAGCAGGGCCGTCTTTAATCAGTTTTCACATTTTTATCAGTTAAATTGTGTATTGCTCGTGTAATAATTCTTTTCACCTCTTGGTTCCTCAGGCTGTATATAAGTGGATTCAGCATTGGTGACACTACTGTATAGAAGACAGCAGCTATCTTGTCTTGTTTTTCAAAGGCACTGGAAGGAGAGCGTAGATAAGTGAATAAAACAGACACATAGAAAATGGTGACACACAAGAGATGTGAAGAGCATGTACTGAAAGCTTTCTTCCTGCCCTCAGCAGAATTTGTCCGTAGAATGGAAGACATTATGAAAGTGTATGACATCAGAATGGCTATAAATGTACCCATGCCCGAAGAAATTGTGAAGAATACAGTCAGCATCTCACAGGAGAAAGTATCAGAGCAGGACAGTTTGATAAGTGGAGGCAAGTCACAATAAAAGTGCTCTATAAGGTTTGAACCACAGAATTGGAGACTGAATATACAGCCAGTCTGCATGGATGACTGCAAGAAGCCAACAGAGAAAGCCAAGACAACCAGATACCAACATTTTTTCTTGGTCATTATAGAGACATAATGTAGAGGATGACATATAGCAACATATCGGTCATATGACATGTTTGAAAGAAGAAAAACCTCAGTACATGCCAGAGCAAAAAAAAGGAAGAATTGAAGAGCACATCCATCAAATGAGATGGTCTTCCTCATGGAGATCAGGTCAGAGAGCATTTTAGGAGTAATAACTGAGGAGTAGAGAAGGTCCACCAGAGAGAGGTAACTCAGGAAGAAGTACATCGGAGTGTGGAGTTTGGAGGTGTTATGAACAACAGTCATCATACCGATGTTTCCAACTAAAGTTACAATATAAACTTGTAAGAAGAATATGAAGAGGAATGAGGCAAGTTCTCCATTGTCAGTGAGTCCAGAAAACACAAACACTGTCACTTTTGTCTTGTTTATGATGTCCATTGAATTATCTCTGTAATAGTGAAATAAATATTGATTACACATATCAATACTTCACAAGTCTAAAGCAGTGTACAAAATAAGCAATATCACATAAAGGGCACAAAACAACCTGCAACAGGAAATTGTGTGTAGGACAAGTGGGCCACATCGGGGCTGATGCAGAGTTGGCCGCAATGGTTCCCCAAGTCTCAGATGCAATTTCTATTCTTTAAAAAAGCTGCAATTGTGTCATGTGCAAAGCGACAATTATCTTAAGATGTGTGCCAGTTGGCAACAGTAGCATATGTGCTTGGTATACGTCACATACACATATGTCCCACTTCCAACCATTCTTGGAACCATCGATTTTTTTGCAACAAATGTATCACTATAAGGCATCAATTAAACTGCTTAAACCACTCTAGTACGATAGAAACCACAGTTCCTATATTGTGCATAAAAAAAAGTAAAGATTGGCGTAGGCACACACACAAAGGCATAGTATATCACTGACCAATGACGAAACCACCAATCAGCATAGGCGGATCATTCGCAAGCTGCCAATCACAAGTGGTTTCATAGTTCTGTACTTTTTATGATTACACCCATATAATAGGACTCATGTGCTTGTACTCCCGGTCTGGTTCTGTTCTCAGTTGTGTGAACATACCGCTACTGTACGCTCACTATATTAGAATGCCCCCGTCCCGCTTATCTAGGAGCAAGCATGCGCAAGTGGCAGGTTCACGCTAAATCTTCATAGCCACATATGGGTATGCCCACTTTTCGCCACACAAACTTTCTTAGCACTCACTTTGCATCAGTCCCATTGTGTCTTAAAAAGAGTATAAAATCTGTTCACTTATGTCTTTGTTTAATTTTTTCAAATAAACATGCAGATTTATTATGTTAAATGATCAACTGGCACTACACACTACTTTATATGTAAGAAGCTATAACACTGCAAGCAAATGCATCACATGTTTCCCTTTAAGTCTCAATTGCTTTTCTTTTTTCTACTGTTAGAAGTTATATTTCACTTGTACCTTCACTGACATGAATGGAAAAACCATGTAATCTACATAAATAAAAGAAGAAGTTTGTTTGTTTGTAGGCCAATATCTTCGACAGCACTGCACTGATTTGGATGAAACCAATGTGAGGTGGTCCAGTTGTTTAGGGGTTTAGGGACCTAGTCAGATATCCTTTTGGTGTACACTGCCAGAACTTTGACCCATGGAGCCTGATCTGAGCTTTCCACTAGATGGATTTGAACGGAAATTTCAAAAGACTTTTAAAATTGGATCCCAGAAGACATACTAGAGGGTGTAGGTCTCAGTTGGACCTCCCAATGGTGTATGCTGGCCAGAACTTTGACCTGGTGAGCCTGTTCTGAGCCCTCCACTGGATGGATTTGGTTAGTTTGTATTCCAACACCCCTGCACAGATTAGAATGAAACCAATGCGAGGTGATCCAGTTGGATCCTGGGCAGATTTTAAGTGGTTAGGGTCTGGTCGGACCTTCCGTTGTTGTACGCTGGCTAGAACTTTGACCGAAGGAGCCTGTCGTAAACCTTCCACTGGATAGATTTGACAAAACCATTGTAGACTGGCAACATTGGATCCCAGACGACATATTAGGGGGTTAAGGTCCCAATCAGATCTCCCATTGTTGTACGCTGGCCAGAACTTTGACCCGGGGAGCTTGTTCTCGGCCTTCCACTGGATGGATTTGGTTTGTTTGTCTGTCTGGTTATGCATGCGGACACCCCTGCTCCGATTGGGATGAAAGCAACACAAAGTGGTTCAGTTGGATCCCGGTCAGGTTTAATGGGAGTAAGAGCCCCAGTCAAACGTCCCATTGGTGTAAGCCTGGCAGACCCAGGGAGCCTGTTCCGAGCCTTCCACTAGATGAATTTGGATTAAAACTCCACAGACTGGTAACATTGGATCCCAGAAGACATACTTGGAGGATAAGGTCCTGGTCAGACCTCCTGTTGGTGTACACTAGCTAGAACCTCGACCTGAGGAGCCTGTTCTGGGCCTTTCACTGGATTAATTTGGTTTGTTTGCCTGTTCTGTTAAGCATTCGGACATCCCTGCACTGATTTGGATGAAACCAACGCATGCTGGTCCAGTTGGATCCTGGTCAAGTTTTCGGAGTATTCGGGTCCTGGTCGGACCTTCTGTTGGTGAAATCTGTGCAAAATTATAACCCAGGGTGTCTCTTCTGAGCCTTTTACCTGAATGGATTTGAACGACAACTTCACAGACTGGGAACATTGGATCCCAGAAGACATACTAGGGGGTTGAGGTGCTAGTCAGAAATCTCATTGGTGTAGACTGGCCAGAACTATAACCTGGGGACTCTGTTCTGCACCTTCCATGGATAAATGTGGAGAGCATTTAATATAGAAAAAAATATGACACCCACCTCAGGGGTGTGTTGGAAGAGCTGCTAAGCTGCTGATCATTTTTAAAATGTTGACAATTACATCCAACTCTTAATATCTTGAAGATTTAAACCTGGGCAAAGCCAGATACATCAGGTAGTAGATTAATAAATAAACAAATAATATTGGGCCACAAGACCGCTGCCTAAAACACTGAACCAATGATTGCTAAATATCATGGACTGACTTCCTCTTAATAGGGAAACAGTTATTTCTGTGTCCCCCTGCTAAAATTAAAACCAGAACCAAGCTAGACGGACTGGCCTAGTCACACTAACATGAAATCTAAAGAGTGAGATGTTCTTCTTACAACGGTTGAAGACATGAAGGTTAGTTAGAAATAGCCTGTGGTTCCCGTTAAACTTTAACAATATATTTTTTTTACTTTTCCATATTTTTACATTTTTACAAAATTTTACACCTCATCAGTGCTTAAAACACTATACAATAAATAAGAAATATGCTGTCATCATTGTTCTACCCTCTCTCCACCCAATGTACGCATGCTCTTTCTCCCTCAATAGAAAAGGCAATTAATGACTAGTCCCTGTTTACATAATGGTTTCAGTATTGCAGGACATTAATTCCAAGGCTTCCAGATTGTATATAACATTGGTAGATTATCATCAATTAAACTTAAGAGTTATTGAATATTTGCAATATCTGTGATATATTGGGGCAGAGGACTGTGCTATTTTCCAAAGATGCAAGAGTAGCTCACACTAGGGGATCCCTCCTTTGAATTCAAAATATACTATAAAGATAGGCACTATTAGTGAAGGGATGTGTATGCACCAGTATGCACAAAGATACACAGACCTCCTAAACAATAGTAAATGCCCAAAGAAAAACAGAGCCCTCGCCATTTGTTAGCAACATTGGTGATAGCCTAAGAGGTATGAATGCATGCAATCTTTCTCCCTCAGCTTCAAGAACTACAGCGGCTTGTGTTTGCACTGGGTACCCAGTCTGGTACTGCAACGAGAAGTAGCAGCAAGTACCAATTGTTCATATCTTCCCAACAGTTACAAAGACAATCATTGTATACACATCCTTATACTATGTTTGCCCACTCTGGAAAGGATTCCCTCAGATCAGGAAGGTTGTTGTTTCACAAGACTTACAAGAATCTGCATGCATTGGTTATTGCTATATTCCGTGATTGGATTTATGCTTGGTTACATGGTCCTCCTATTGATGGTTATATTAGACTGCTGTTATCTCCCTCAAAGACTGTCTACATCAGTTGGAATTGTGGACATTACTGCTGGGAATTTTTTATGAAATTTTTATGTATTTTTATTCAATTGTGTTTTGATGGACTTCATGTAAAATGGTACTTCTCAAAAAATATCTTGTTTTTTATCATCAGGCATTATTTAAATAAATTTTAGTTCTATTAGCTTTTAAATCAGGGGCAATTATCGTTTAGTAGTAATGCGGTGAAGAGTTAATCAGGGATTATGGCAATAGATATTGAATAGGAATCCATTGTTATTATTGTATATATCGATTTAGGTGATCTTTATAGATTTTATAAATGATGTTTCATGGCAATAAAATCTACTTTGATTATCGCTAAGTAGTCCCACAAATCTGGACTTACCTGCATTGAATCAAGTAGTACCATCCACCATCTCCAAACTGAAGTAATCTAAAATATAATATAAACATAATAGATTGAGTGTCCAGGTGGAGCTGGACACCACGTATGAATATACCCACACATCAAATACATTTACTCCTAATTTTAAACAATTAGTTATTATCACATTACCTTCCAGCCATAGTGTCCATTCACATATACACACCTGCCATTAGATTGAATTTAGTGACTAACAAAGTCAATAAGAGCCTAACTGTATTGTATATTTAGTATATGTGATATTAGCTATGATTTTATTCAGGTGTAGTGTAGCTGACCACCAGCATTGGTATCAAGGTCCATTTAGATGAAGAAAAGTGTGAATTGTTTTTTAATAAGGCCAAGGATACTTCTAACATGTCCATTGAGGAGGGCAGACCAAAGGGTCAGGAAAATGTTAAATTATAATATTAATAAGGGTCTATATCTCCAGAATTCCACTATTTCAGGACAGTACAAATATGATTTAAGTTGCCATTCAATGGTGTCGGCTATCTTGAATTTGAGTCGGCGCATGTGAGGACCCGATCTTCTTTTAAAACCTCCTCTTCTTTACTATTGGTGCCTTTCTCATTAGGAGGGTATTTAAGGCACCAGAACATGCAGTCAGGTACCTGTTCTTTGTGTGTCAAGTGCACAGATGTGGCTTCCTTTGCTCTTGCTGCTTCAGCTAGCTGTTCCTGTGATTTCCTGGTTTCTGTTCAGTGCCACTCATCCACAACTATCACTTCCTCGTGTTCAGCTCATTGTTCCTGTGATTTCCTGGTTGCTGTTCAGTGCCATTCATCCACAACTATCACCTCCTCATGTTCAGCTCGCAGTTCCAGTGATTTCCTTGTTGCTTTTCAGTGCCACTCTGTGGCATCTCTCCTATTCCTGTGTTCTCCGTACGGGTCTCATCTAACAGACTCTCTGAGGGCGACGACTGGTCAGGGCAGTGACTGCAAAGCCCATACCTTCATGCGGGTGTTCCTGGTGATGACAACCTGTCCTATTAGACTCCACACGTCAGGGAAGAGTAGTGCCAAGCTAAGCAGTTCCGGGGATCCTATATTTCTGCATCTGACCGTGACAGATAGCTTACAAATCACACAAATAAAACTTAAACTATACAAGTACAAACTAGAAGTATGAATCATAAAAGGGCAATTAAAGGTGGAAATATACAAGTAAAATTGTAGAACTTCAAACTAGACATAAAAATCACACAAATACAAGTTAAACATAAAAATATAGCAAGTAAATTTAAGGTAGACAAAGGAGTCTAGAGGGAGAATAAAGCCAATGAGTCTGAAGGGGGAGGAGGGGGTGCATTAGAGAGTATAAGATTATATTTCATAAAAAGAATTATCCTCCAATAATAGAGATTTAAGGAATATATTACTATTATTGGTGAAAATGCTTCTCTGTGTAAAAGATGTCCAAAAGAGTGCTCTCAGAGCAACTGTGAAGTCCAGTGAATATTAAAATTGTACCCACTTCAGGCTCAACTGAGAGGCTAAACTTGCAGAAGACTAATTAGGTATCACTGAATGCTGTCAAACAGAGGTTCAGTTAACTTAGGGCCAAGGCACCTTTCATTGGATGCTGGAACATCATCATATTATGTTTCTGCCTCTATGACATCTCCAAATATAAACAAAATTGATTTTGGAGCTCCTAAAATAATCATCATCATCAGCTTTTATATAGCGCCACTAATTCCACAGCGCTGTACAGAGACCTCACTCACTTCAGTCCCTGCCCCATTGGAGCTTACAGTCTAAATTCCCTAACATACACACACACTAGGGGTAATTTTGATAGCAGCCAATTAACCTACTATAAAAATAAAAATAATAATAATAATAATAATATATAATTAGTAATATATAATATAATATATCAATATAGTAATAATTGATTTTTGAAAAGCTCAGTTTGGGACAACCCCTGAAATGTATAGAGAAAATTGGGAAGGGTGCTCACCTTGACTGAAGTCAAATGTCCCACAGAAATATGGGGAATAGATCTCTTCAATGGAAATACATAGAGACAAAAGACTCAAGAGAAGTTGTGTGTAAAAAGGAGGGCTGTGTCCATATGTAAACATATTATATAGGATGTAAAGTGCAAATAACAGACTTTAAAATTTTGACAAATTTGCCTCTTATACAAAATATTTCCAAGGTCAATTCCAGGAAGCTGCAACCTACCATGTCAAATGTCAAGCATTTTAATATCCCAGACATTTTGTTATTTAGTGCCATGTAGTATGCAGTATGCCTGGAATAGATAAACTCTGACTCGTCGGGGAAGATTGAGAGTTGGAATCTAGACACCATTTATTATAGCAGAAATACCATTTGGAAGGTTTTTTTTCATTTAAATAAAATGTTAAGTACCTTTTAGAGCTTGCATCTGATACTCCTGTAAATAATTATTTCCTTTTCAAAATCTCTCCGGAGGACAGACATGTATGGCTGCCAGCAACATACACAGACTAAAGGGGGAAAATTATCAAGATGTGAATTTCCGTCGGGTTTGAAAAGTGGAGATGTTGCCTATAGAAATCAATCAGATTCTAGCTCTCATTTTGTAGAATGTACTAAATAAATGATAACTAGAATCTGATTGATTGCTATAGGCAACATCTCCAGTTTTCAAACACGCTTTAAGTTACAGATAATATACTGAAGTACTTTCATCCCATTTAATTACCTCATAGAATGTGTGAATTACAGTTTGAGAACTCTAAGACTTGTGAACACACGACCATGCTGGAATGACTTTACCAGCAAACATTATATCAATATTTCAATAATTTCATTATTTTTATTGAAAACAATTTCCTTAGGGTCCCTCGAGTTGAGATCTTGCAAAATACAACCGTTCTTATTCTCATGAAGTCCATAATAGTGCCTTCTTAAAGATTATTGAGATAAATGTTACAAAACAATATTATTAAATCTGTAAAAAGTTCAAAGAAATAGGAGGATTTACGAGGGCAATTAACATCATTCTTTATTACCTGCACGATCAAGACTGGTGACATAACTTAGGTCATTGCATTTTCGGAAAATAGACCTATTAATTTCCCTTCCGAGTTTGGCTTCGTTGCATCAGTGTAATACTGTAATCACTGTCAGGAGACAGATTCTAAAAAAATCGAAGTCATCATCATCATGATGATGATTATCACTAGAACATCACTGAGAATTATCTTCTGCTTCTTGAACAAATGTTTCCCTTATTCAGAAGTAACAGCTCCTACAGCTCCTTTCTGACATTACTCATAAACTCAACGTATCTGGTAGATATTAAACTTGCAACAAGATAAACAGTTTGAATCTCTACCTCACACAGGTACCTCCTTCTGAGTATGTTGTATTAGAAGGATTTATAAATCAAAGAACCAACCCCATTGATATATAGGTAGCCTCCAGCAGTGGGTGGTTCAGTCCCTGGGTTCATGCTTTAGTTTGTAGTTTTCTACAACAGTTTGGCAGTGAAGCCGCACAGCTAAAGTTTGTCTCAATTTGATGTTTTCCTTCTTGTTATTAACATCTAAAATATAAAAAATTGGTGCATTAGTTTGGTAAAATCAGTCATTTATAAAATTAAATAAATTTAATTTAAATAAATAGTTTGCAGGACACTGACCTGACTTATGACCACTTTTGTCTAGAGGACTATACAATGTCTCCCAAAGTGCAGTGAAGACCATAGAAATGTAGAATCATAGTGGCCATCAGGGATCTGATATATACATTCTAGTGTCATGTATCAGTCATGGTATATAACGAAATATCTAGCATGACGAATTGTGTAATATTCACAGGAAGTCTATTAAGTGTCATCGATAGATTTCAGGAGGGACATTGCTGTGATCTCAAAACACCAATAACCTCTCCCCACATCCACACACTTTCGTTTGTAATAACAAAGTCTGTTCGCTGTTTCCGTAGATCAAAATATTTGCTGGAAATCACTTAAAATTATAGCAAACTTCCTTTAAAAATGATCCAGGGTGCTGCGCTTGTCTCAGACCTGGGTCCCTGGGTCTAGCAGCTGTCCCTGTATTCCAGTCACCAGTTTCTTGTCTTACATGTATATAAAATGATAGAAAAACATAATACCTGTGGTGAGAGTTATATATCAGTCTGTTACCTGTCTGCATATAATTGTGTGACATTTGGGATCCATACAGCTTCTCACGGATGTGACTGAAGATTATGTTTATATTAAACAAAGTGACCCAGGAGAATAATTTCCTTCTGTCCCAGAGCACATATCACTAATTACTGTATTTTAGAAACAAACCAATTAGTGTGCTGTTTCCTGTAGTTGGGGAATTACTTTAGCTCTACGATAAGTAAAACAGTTATTACCCTCAATTAATATTTAATCAATTTATTTTATCTTTTGTTATGTTATGGATAATGGGAAAAAATACTTATATCAATATTGAGTGTTAGTGAATAAGATTGTTTAAAGGTGCAAATCTAATCCGACATTTGCTTCTATTATTTAACTTGCGCTAGTTACATAAACTCCAGTAAGTTAGTTTATGAAATTGTGCAAACACAAACCATTCTACTTGTGCAAAGGCATCTACAATAGTTGTCCACTAAGCCCATTTGTGTGTGCATGTCCAATGTTTGCAGCTACCCTTTGAGAATCAAACAGCTCCAGCTTTGGCTTTTACTGGTGGTGGGAATGTGCACATAGAGGTCTGGCTAATACCAATAGGAAGTGATAGTAAGTCCAGAGCTCTGGAACTCACCAAAAGTTTGCAAGGGGTTTGTTTAGGTTAATAACAGATCTAAGTTAATCACCAGTGTGTTGAAATGAGTGCTGAATTTCACCTCAACCAGTCTGCACCTCGTTTCTCACAAAGTGTGACATATAACATCATGTACATTTCTAGCCTTTTGGTTCCCCAGATATCACAGTCATGTTTTTAGACCATATACTTATTGAATTTTGTTTAATCTTGTGCATAATCGAGTTTTAAACTGTAACATGTCTGAAAGTACATGGCTTTGTTAACTTGTGCACACATGCAGATTACTAAATAGACCCAGCCTCAGGGCCGGATTAAGGGGGGGGCACAGGGGGCAAGTGCCCCGGGCCCCCCTCTCTCAGGGGGCCCCCCAGGCCAGCTGGGGCTCTTTTTGCTGCCCCCAAATATCGGAATACAGGGGCAGCACAGGGTTCCGAGTGTAAAGTGCTCTGTCAGCACTATCAGCATTCAGCACAAGTAAAGGTTTTGCTTTTTTTTTTTTTTTGAGTCTTCAGGGCTTCTGTAGCTGGCGTGTAGATGACAGTGTGAGGAGGAGCAGAGAAGAGCTGCCCTGCCTGTCAGGCATAAGGTAAATTAAGATGTGGGTGTGTGTAGTGTATATATTGTGTGTGTGTGTAGTGTATATATTGTGTGTGTGTGTGGACAGTGTATATATTGTGTGTGTGTGGACAGTGTATATATTGTGTGTGTGTGTGGACAGTGTATATATTGTGTGTGTGTGTGGGCAGTGTATATATTATGTGTGTGTCTGTGTGTATGGGTAGTGTATATATTATGTGTGTGTCTGTGTGTGTGGGCAGTGTATATATTATGTTTGTGTGTGTGTGTGGGCAGTGTATATATTTGTGTGTGTGTGAGCAGTGCATATATTATGTGTGTGTCTGTGAGCAGTGTATATATTATGTGTGTGTCTGTGTGTGTGGGCAGTGTATATATTATGTGTGTGTCTGTGTGTGTGAGCAGTGTATATATTATGTGTGTGTCTGTGTGTGTGAGCAGTGCATATATTATGTGTGTGTCTGTGTGTGTGGGCAGTGTATATATTATGTGTGTGTCTGTGTGTGAGCAGTGCATATATTATGTGTGTGTGGGCAGTGTATATATTATGTGTGTGTGTGAGCAGTGTATATATTATGTGTGTGTGTGTGTGTGTGAGCAGTGCATATATTATGTGTGTGTCTGTGTGTGGGTAGTGTATATATTATGTGTGTGTCTGTGTGTGTGGGCAGTGTATATATTATGTGTGTGTCTGTGTGTGTGGGCAGTGTATATATTATGTGTGTGTCTGTGTGTGTGGGCAGTGTATATATTATGTGTGTGTCTGTGTGTGTGGGCAGTGTATATATTATGTGTGTGTCTGTGTGTGTGGGCAGTGTATATATTATGTGTGTGTGGGCAGTGTATATATTGTGTGTGTGTGGGCAGTGTATATATTGTGTGTGTGTGGGCAGTGTATATATTATGTGTGTGTGGGCAGTGTATAT
The DNA here is from genome assembly GCF_038048845.1 of Mixophyes fleayi. Taxonomy (NCBI): domain Eukaryota; kingdom Metazoa; phylum Chordata; class Amphibia; order Anura; family Limnodynastidae; genus Mixophyes; species Mixophyes fleayi. Next base: position 11,415,449 of record NC_134405.1, on the reverse strand, counting down.
ATTATGTGTGTGTGAGTGTGGGGGGCCAGTATATAAATATAGTGTGCGTGGGGGCAGTATGTTAATATATGTAAGGGAAGGGGAGTTCTTAATATAGTGCGGGAGGTAGGCTATTAAATGGTGGAGTGCAGGTGGGGGCTAATTATTTAATGAGTGCTATTTTATTTGTGGGGTGATGGTGGGGCAATTTAATTTAATATTGGGTCCTATTAATTTAAGATCAGGTGGTTTGGGGCTATTAATTGAATATGGACTGATTTTGGGGAGGAGGGCTATTTATTAATTGTAATTGTAAATATGAATTATTTAATGCCGGTGATAGTTGTGGGAAATCGTTATATTAAACGTAAATGCTATTTAATTTATTGCCAGGCTGTTTGGTGGGGAGGGAAATAAGTCTATTTATTAAATATGTACGCTAATAATTTAATGTCGGGGCTGCTTGGGGAAAATAGTTATATTATTAAATGTGAATAGTATTTTATTTAATTTAAAATTTGGGGCTGGTTGCTGGGAGGGAGGCCTAATTATTAAAGTGGGGGCTATTGATTTATTAACAGGACTGTTTGGGGACTCCTAAACTTTATGTACCTTTTTTTTTTTTTTTCAAAATAGGGCCCCGACATCCCAGAATCTACACAAGCAGCATCTGAGCTTAAGACATCAGCAGCCACAGGTGGTGAAAAGTGACCACAGCAGGTAGGAGAGATCAGGACCATCTTCAAACTGTCCTCAGTATAGTGGGACAGTCCAGAATGTGGGTGACTGTCTCACTTAGTCAGGATTTGGTCTGACTGCAAGGACAGTTGGGAGGTATGTCCTACTTCACACTGTTATGCTGTGATGGCAGAGCTGCGTGCAGCAGTAGTGCACACAGCATTGCCTGTTTATTTGTCTAAAATGAAGACCATATTACACAATAGGGGGCCCCCCTGTATTAAGTGCCCCGGGCCCCCCAGAACCTTAATCCAGCTCTGCCCACCCTAAGCAGAAATATGTATTGCAGAATTTACAAATGCAGGGCAGAATGTTAATCCGTGGAATTGAAAATCCAAGGCGTAATTCTAAATTTGGATAGCCAGAAGAGAGATAGAGTACTTCTGCTGATTTTTACTGACTGCAACAGTATCAAAACATCAAAACCATGGCCAGGAATCTCCTCAGACCTTAATCCCATTGAGAATTTGTGGCCAATCCTCAAGAGGCAAAAACCCACAAATTCTGACAGACTCCAAGCATTGATTAGGCAATAATTGGCGTCTATAAGTCAGTATGTGGCCCAGATGTTGATTGACAGCATTACAGGGCGAATTACAGAGGTCTTCTAAAAGAAGGGTCAACACTGTAAATATTGACTCTCTGCATAACCTTAATGTAATTGTCAATAAAAGCCATTGACACTTTTGCAATGCTTGTAATGTTACTTCAGTATACCATAGCAACATCTGAAAAAAAGGTCTAAAAACACTGAAGTAGCAAACTTTGTGAAAACCAATATTTGTGTCATTCTCAAAACTTTTGGCCATGACTGTATTGTTACAGTATTATTGATTTCTGGCTTTTACGACTGCTTTTTTGGGTTAAATCATATAGTGAGCTTGTGCCTCAGATGTCCTGATAAACTAGACTTATCGATGACTTATAGAACTGTTCTCATGAACAGTCACTGTGATACCACGGCACCTGTACACACTGTTTGACAGTTCCTCAAGCAGAGTACCAATAGCAGATACATTGATTTATTGATGATTGCTATGTGTCACACAGCAAGCATCAGCCCTATTGAACCCTATTAAGGTTTCTTAGTCCTGATCGCTAACAGTAAAAGTATTTTTAACTACATTGAATCTCAACTGTGTCTCACATGTGCCCAATACTTGTTTTAGCAACATATAAAAAAGAATGTGTGGTCTTTTGGAAAAAAAGTGGCTGCATGAGAGGCACCCAAAATCTAGCGGCTTGCACACGACTGCATTAGGGTAATGGTCGGGATGACGTATCTTCTCTGTTTATAAAAGATTAATTAAACTAAGAAACAACGTGCCTCTGCTCAAATAACTAAGCAGCACCAGTGTTATAGCCATGGTTGATTACTAAGGGGGGCAATGAGCGTAGGAAAGATTGCTGTGTAGTCCTAGTGACTATCACTTAGCATAAAAATGGTCATACATCACATTACAAATAACACTGCATTGTCATGTACTTTACACTGGACTCTCACATGATGCATTTATATTGCTGGCTGGGCTGCTGAGACAGAGGCAAACACAGGATTTGTAGAGAGGGGTTTCTATGCCACGCCACCAGTGGGTGTGACCTGCGTGCATGGGGGCGTGTTTATAATTTTAGACAGTGCTTGGCTACTCTACAACTCTTTCTGTCCCCATAATATACACGGGCAATGCTGTGTGCACAACTGTTAGGTACACACAGCTCCCCATTCATGAGCAGAGCAACTGTCCCTACAGTCGGTACAAAGTCCTGACTGAGTGTGTCTGAATATTTGTCAGACTGTCCTGCTCTCTCCTACCTGTTCTTGCTGCTCCAATACTTGTTGCTGGCGCTCCTGTCCTAAGCTCAGTTGCTGCTTATCTGGATCCTGGAATGTTGGGTCCCTGTTTGGAAAAGGACAGGTACATGATATGGAAATCCCAGCAATGAGTGAACACAGTAGGCCTCCCTCCCCTAAAGCAGCCTGATATTAAATTAAAAGCACCCATCGTTTAATAATTAGACCTCTCAGCAACCAACCTGAACAGTAAGTTAATGTCAATCCCCTTTAATAAAAAGATCAATTTCCTACCAAACAACCCCAACATTACATTTATAGTATTTACATTTAATAAATTTAACCTATTTCCTTCCAAACATAAATCATTAGCATTCACTTTTAGAAATAACAATCCTTCTCCCGAAACTCAACCACACATTCAAATAATAGCACCTAAATCACCCCAACATTAAATGAATAGTCCCCTCATCCCACCCTTAATAGATCCACCATAAGAGGCAAGAGCACTTTTTCGGATATATTGTTAGAGTCCCAACTTTGTTCCCCTCTTTCCCTAAACTGTTCTCTCTTTGCTCCTCTATCCAGACTAAAGGACTTTGTGATTTATAGTATTCCTATTAATATAATTCTTCATTAATAATTCTTATCACCTGTAGGGCCTGAAAGATTACTAGAAAGTCTAATAGACTAGGAAAGACTCCTAGTCTCCCTTACGCTATTTCGTATTACTACCATTTGTGGGTAACTAAGTTTTTCAAAATGGACTAGCAGCCCTGCCGTCTACCAGCTGGGCACAACAAGGCCTAGTCCATGTTAAAGACTTCCTTGTCTTCCTCATATCTAACGGTCCTATTCCATCTCCACAATTTACTCTGCTATAAAATCTGAGCTCATCCTAGAGGATGGGATACCGGGGATAGAGAACTAGTCAGAACACTTTCCCACCCTTACTACCACTGACCTTTTCTGCACCGTCTACCTTACACTCAAAATTATACCCACTAGTAGATACCAGGACGTGACATATAAGATATTGCATCAAGTCTATCTATCTCCCAGACACTGACAGAGAATTGGTCTCTCCCCGGAGAGTCTCTGCCCGAAGTGTGCACATCCTGAAGTGAACCTGGTTCATTGCTTATGGGGTTGTCAGTATATACGTATATTCTGGGACAAATTGACGACCTTTGGTAGAGTCGTGCTGGGTGTTTCCTTTCAAGCCCATAATGGGCCATCCTTGGTTACCTGGCAGATCAACCAGATATTCCCCAACATAACAAAAAAACTTTTGATGTTGCTGACTGTGGTGGGACTCAAAGCCATCCTCCAGCAGTGGATCCACTTGACTCCTCCATCTTTTGACATATCCACATCTAGGCTCCTATTCTTGTTTCAAATGGACTGGCTAGAAGCAGCATACAAGAAAGAACTATTGACCGCAGCCCTTTTTCAAAGTTGGTGAAAGTTCAAACACACACTCCTGTCATGCACCAAACTTGCCCTTAAAAAATGCTTTCAATACACATCCTGGTACTCTCTCCAGCTTTTAGCTAATCAGAGTCCAATTGTTTTGTGAAACACATGTCCTCTCCTCCCCGTCCTTCCCCCTCTTGCACGTACACGCGAACCACCTACGTCATATATACATGTTCCTTTGGATGTCCGAAGCTCCAGGGATGCACCGCTGTTTTTTGATCTCGGATAAGCAATAGATAGATATTTATACAGAAAATGTTACCACTATGCTGAAACCTGAAAACGGTATCAATAGATATAGATATAGGTATATTGGTCGCTATCCACAATGAGGTTGCCAAGCTCAAAAAAGAAATAACCTAGTATATGTACAAAAAACGTGTGGGATGCGCCACAATATATCGATATTAGAAAATACTACTAATAGATGGTAGATGATGAAAACTTATGTTTTATTGTATTTATACACATGATAAAAGTAATAAAAGTAGTAGCAATGCTGTTTTACAATAAAAACGTATGTAACATATGATACAATAGTGAAAGAAAGGTGTCTGGCCAGTACACCAAAATTCCACAGATACCAAATGTCACGGGCACTAGGAGTCTTTACCCAGGGATCACCAGGTGATAGGCTTACCAGAGCAGTATAGGTGGTAATATGGTACTCTGGTAGCAGGGTGATCACGGAACAGGAAATAGCAGCTGATGAGATGCTCAGGAAAGTCTATGACTAGCAGCACTGGAAATATGAAGTAGTAATACACGAGGAACTGTATGGACAAAGGACACGTGAAGGTAGTCAGTGGTCTGCGGTAGCAAGTTGTACCACTGCTATGGTGAGGAGGAATGTCCAACAGAAACGAGGGGGTGATGAGAGTCAGCGGTCTGCGGATAGCAAGTTGTACCGCTGTCTGAGTGAAGGAATGGAATCCAAGTGGAGGTATCCGGGTAGTCAGTGGTCTGCGATAGCAAGTTGTACCGCTGTCTGAGTGAAGGAATGGAATCCAAGTGGAGGTATCCGGGTAGTCAGTGGTCTGCGATAGCAAGTTGTACCACTGCTATGTGAGAGGATAATGGAACAGGTGATACCAGGAACAGGGATCAGTGGTCTGCCTTCAGCAAGTTGTACCACTGAATATATATGTGAGGAGGTGCACGGGGAGAGTCTGCAACACAAGATATACACGGGCACCTTGACTTTGAACCACAGTAATATGCACAATATTAATGTAGAGATAACTGAGCAACACTGCCAATATAGAAAGTCTCTTGAAGTAGTCCAGCATAAGATAATACAGTCAATGATGGCAATAGACTCAGCGGATAGCACACTCCAGAGGAGAACCAACACAGTCCAGCAAGGTATGCAATACACAGCACAGTCAATGAGAAGTATGCATACCGTGGTTCAGGAGAAGGCAGTCAGACAGGAGTGCAGAGATACCTGAACGGCAGGAGGCCGGCAGGATGCGAAGTCCCTGGATGGGTGAAGCGGTGGTCTAGTAGGTGCAGCGCACAGGTAGGTAGACCAGCAGGGAAACACAGGAAAGCGTGGAGCGCGGATCAGCAGTAGATGGATAAGTCGCGCTGAGGAGTAGTAGCAGCGGGTCTCTGCGGGAACACGGAGGTAGCCAATAGCAACCAGCAGGTGCAGTAACGATGGGACACAGGAGAGCAGAGTTAAACTGGAACTGTTGATCACGGAGAATAGCAGGTAGCACCATAGGCAGCAGACTCAGGGAAACACGGGAGAGTTGACAAGGACTGAAGACTGAAGCGCCCAGAGGCAGCGGATAGGAATCAGCCAAACAGTCACGATGAGGAAACACAGACGAGTTGCAGGTTGAAGTCTGTAGTGCACGGAGGCAGCGGATAGGAATCAGCTAGCAGGCACGATGATGAAACACAGACGAGTTGCAGGTTGAAGTCTGTAGTGCACGGAGGCAGCGGATAGGAATCAGCTAGCAGGCACGATGATGAAACACAGACGAGTTGCAGGTTGAAGTCTGTAGTGCACGGAGGCAGCGGATAGGAATCAGCTGGCAGTCACAATCATGAACAGGTGAATGGAAATGAATGAAAGACTGAAGTGCACGGAGGCAGCGGATAGACATCAGCTAACAGTCCCAATAATATATGGTAGAGTTGAAGTGGTTAGAAGACTGTAGTGCACGGAGGCAGCGGATAGACATCAGCTAACAGTCCCAATAATATATGGTAGAGTTGAAGTGGTTAGAAGACTGTAGTGCACGGAGGCAGCGGATAGGAATCAGCTCACAGTCACGATGATACAGATGATGGTAGAAGTGGTATAGAAGACTGTAGTGCACGGAGGCAGCGGATAGGAATCAGCTCACAGTCACGATGATACAGATGATGGTAGAAGTGGTATGGGAACCACAGGAGTAGAAGTGGTTTGGAAACCACAGAGGTAGAAGTGGTTTGGAAACCACAAGAATCAGCTGGGCTGAATAACGAGGAAACACAGGAACACCTTCAGAGACTCATAGGGAATGAGACTCCAAGATCAGGCAACGTGGTGTTGACCACAGGTGCTTAATATAGGGAGGTTGCCTGATCTGCCAATTAAGTTAAAGGAACATACACTGAAGGTTAGGAAAGGGCTGCGCATGCGCAGTCCCTCAGGATGGAGGACGACCACGGTTCCTAAATGTCCGGGAAGAAGCACTCACGGTCCGGTGAGTGACAGTACCCCCCCTTTTAAAGGTGGGCACAGAACGCCTGGAACCGGGCTTGTCCGGATTTTTGGAATAAAACTTCTTCAGAAGGGCAGGAGCATTAAGATCTTCAGCTTTGATCCATGAGCGCTCTTCAGGACCAAAGCCCTTCCAATGAACGAGGAAACGGAGGACTCCTCGCGAAATTTTTGCATCCAATACCTCAGTAATCTCGAAATCCTCCTCCTGATGAACTTGAACTGGCTGCGGTGCTGAGGGAGGAGTCGAGAAACGGTTGATAATGAGAGGTTTGAGCAAGGACACATGGAAGGCATTGGAAATCCGAAGATTCTTAGGCAGAAGAAGTTTAACACATACTGGATTGATAATTTGAATGATCCTATATGGACCAATAAAACGAGGGGCGAATTTCATAGATGGAACCTTCAAACGAATATTTTTGGTAGATAACCAAACCCGATCTCCAATTTTTAGTGGTGGAATAGCCCGCCTCTTCTTATCTGCGAAAGACTTATATTTGTTAGATGTCTTCTTTAAACAGGTTTTGACCTGAGACCAGATATTTTTGAAGGTCTGACAAGCAGTCTCCACAGCAGGAACTTGGGTGGGTGGGAGGGCAGGAAATTCCGGAAAAGACGGATGGTGACCGTAGACCACAAAGAATGGAGTTTTGGATGATGACTCATGGTACATGTTGTTATGGGCGAATTCAGCCCAAGGGAGCAATTCTACCCAGTTGTCTTGGTTGGCTGAAGAGAACATCCTAATAAAAGTCTCAAGATCTTGATTGACTCGTTCCGTTTGTCCGTTAGATTGCGGATGGTAAGACGATGAGAGTGCTAATCGTATGCCCAAGGTTTTACAAAGGGCCCGCCAGAATCTGGAAACGAATTGTACTCCTCTATCTGACACAATCTCAGACGGACATCCATGGATGCGGAAGATTTCTTTAATGAAGTGTTCAGCCAGAGTAGACGAAGAAGGTAAACCGGACAGAGGGACGAAATGAGCCATCTTCGAAAATCTGTCTACCACTACCCAAATAGTATTGTAATTCTTACTTGGTGGCAAATCAGTAACGAAATCCATACTAATATGGGTCCAAGGCTTGGACGGAATGGGTAGTGGTCGCAGCAACCCTGCTGGAGTTCTGCGGGAAGATTTGAACTGAGAACATAAATCACAGGAAGCAATAAACTCTTTGACGTCTCTCCTCATTGAAGGCCACCAGTAACTTCGAGAGAGAATCTCAAAGGTCTTGTGTTCACCGGCGTGTCCAGAAAAACGAGAGGCATGAAACCACGAAAGGATTTTCCTCCTCAGGGTAGGAGGCACGAGGGTCTTCCCAAATGGTAGCATTTTGGTGGATGAAGCAGCCAGAGAAATACATTTGGGGTCTAGAATAGCATGGTTGGAAACCTCTTCCACATCAGAGGACGTCACAAAAGCTCGAGATAGAGCATCAGCTTTCTTGTTCTTAGCGGCTGGTTTGAAGGTAATAATTAATTCAAAACGGGAAAAGAAAAGAGACCATCTTGCTTGACGAGGGTTCAAGCATTGAGCAGATTGCAAATATGACAAGTTCTTATGATCTGTGAAGATCGTCACCGGATGGCGAGCTCCTTCCAACAAGTATCTCCATTCCTCCAATGCAGCTTTGATGGCCAACAACTCCTTGTCCCCGATAGTATAATTTCTCTCTGCGGGCAGAAGACCCCGAGAGTAGAAGGCACAAGGATGTAATTTTTGTTGTTCCGAGCGTTGGGAGAGAATGGCTCCTAAGCCCACATTAGAGGCATCTACTTCTAGGAAGAAGGGAAGTGTCACATCAGGCTGTCGAAGAATGGGAGCAGACGAGAAGGACTCTTTGAGAATTTGAAAGGCTTGGAGAGCCTCAGATGACCATTGCTTAGTATTAGCCCCTTTACGAGTCAGGGCCACAATAGGAGATGCAATGGACGAGAAGTCTTGAATGAAGCGTCTATAGTAATTGGCAAAACCTAAAAAACGCTGGATGGCACGAAGAGTAGTTGGCTGAGGCCAATGTAGTACAGCATTTACTTTGTCTGGATCCATCTTCAGGCCAACTCCGGAAACTATATACCCCAAGAATGGAATCTGGGGTAATTCGAATGAACATTTTTCCAATTTACAGAACAATGAGTTTTTCCGCAGTCTGGAGAGGACCTCTGCCACATGTTGGTGATGAGAAGGCAGGTCCTGTGAGAAGATCAATATGTCGTCCAGGTAGACAACGACACATACATATAATAAGTCCCGAAAGATCTCATTGATGAAACCCTGGAAAACAGCGGGGGCATTACACAGCCCGAAGGGCATTACTAAATATTCGTAATGCCCATCTCTGGTGTTGAACGCGGTCTTCCATTCATCACCGGAACGGATTCTAATTAAATTGTAGGCACCACGAAGATCCAACTTAGTAAATATCCGAGCTCCCTTGATGCGATCAAATAGCTCAGTGATCAGCGGAATGGGATACCGATTCTTGATAGTGATGGCGTTGAGTCCACGAAAATCTATACAAGGGCGTAATGATCCATCCTTCTTTTTGACGAAGAAGAACCCAGCTCCAGCGGGGGAGGTGGAAGGTCGAATGAAGCCACGCTGGAGATTCTCCTGTATGTACTCAGATGTGGCTTGAGTTTCAGGCAACGAGAGAGGATAGACCCGGCCCCTGGGAGGAGTCTTGCCAGGTAGAAGGTCGATCGGACAATCCCAAGAACGATGAGGAGGAAGACGTTCAGACTGAGCTTTATCAAACACATCGGCAAATGAAGCATACTGAGGAGGGAGTCCCGGGGAGGAAGATGCGATGGAAGATTGCTGTACTTTAAGAGGAATCACTTGAGAAAGACAACGATGGTGACATTCAGACCCCCAAGACGTAACTTGAGGAGTGCGCCAGTCAATCTGGGGAGAGTGACACTGAAGCCATGGAAGGCCTAAGACAATCGGACTTGTCGTAACTGGAAGAATTAAAAACGAAATTTCTTCATGGTGTAGTACACCAATCTGAAGGGTTACTGGAGACGTACTCTGGGTGATGAGACCATTGATGAGACGTGATCCATCTATAGCCGTCACAGTAATGGGTGTTTTTAAAGTGATCACTGGTAGGGACCATTGATTCACTAGTGATTTAGAAATGAAATTTCCTGCTGCTCCGGAATCAATCAATGCCTGTGACTCAAAGGATTTGGTAGCAAAGGAGATAGTCACATCAAAAGCGCAGACTTTAGATTTCATAGACGATGGAGAGGACTCCAGGGACCCTAACTTCACCTCTCCAGAACTAGTTAGGGCCTGGCATTTCCCGATCTCTTAGGGCAAGAGCTGAGAACATGAGTGGAATCAGCACAATAGATACAGAGTCTATTCTTGACTCTTCGTTTCCTCTCCTCAGAAGATAACTTGGAACGTCCTATCTCCATGGGAATCACAGAGGATGGAGCTGGACGAAATTGAGGGTTTGAACGAAGAGGTGCTTTGACAGCCGTTGTTTTCTCAGACTCTCTTTCACGAAATCTCATATCTACACGATGGCAAAGAGAGATCAAATCTTCTAGTGACGAAGGAAGCTCTTGGGTAGTCAGTACATCTTTAATTTTATCGGAGAGCCCCTGCCAGAAGGCGGCAACTAATGCTTCAGTATTCCACTGAAGTTCAGAGGCTAAGATCCTAAATTGAATGACATACTGTCCTACTGTATGGGAGCCTTGTCGCAAACGAAGAATGCTGGAAGCAGCGGAGGTCACACGACCTGGTTCATCGAACACACTTCGGAACGTGGAAATGAATTTGGCACTATCTTGTAGAATTGGATCGTTTCTTTCCCACAGAGGGGAGGCCCAAGCCAGGGCTTGTCCAGAAAACAATGAGATAAGATAGGCCACTCTGGAACGATGGGTAGAAAAATTTTGAGGTTGGAGTTCAAAATGGACTGAACATTGGTTAAGGAAACCTCTACAAGTTTTGGGGTCCCCGTCATATTTTGACGGAGTAGGCAGGTGAAGCGTAGGAGCTGTAGACACCTGGGATGGCACTGGGGAAACGGAGGAAAGCACAGGAGCTTCCAGATTAGCTGTAACAGTCTGTCCAGATGTTCCTTGGGAGGTTAACGATTGGTAACATTGAAGTAACAGCTGTTGGCGAGCGTCCTGTTGCTCCACACGGCTGACCAGATGCTGCAGCAGCTCTTTGGCTGTAGGTTCCGTATCTGGGTCTGTCATGGCCTGATCTTACTGTCACGGGCACTAGGAGTCTTTACCCAGGGATCACCAGGTGATAGGCTTACCAGAGCAGTATAGGTGGTAATATGGTACTCTGGTAGCAGGGTGATCACGGAACAGGAAATAGCAGCTGATGAGATGCTCAGGAAAGTCTATGACTAGCAGCACTGGAAATATGAAGTAGTAATACACGAGGAACTGTATGGACAAAGGACACGTGAAGGTAGTCAGTGGTCTGCGGTAGCAAGTTGTACCACTGCTATGGTGAGGAGGAATGTCCAACAGAAACGAGGGGGTGATGAGAGTCAGCGGTCTGCGGATAGCAAGTTGTACCGCTGTCTGAGTGAAGGAATGGAATCCAAGTGGAGGTATCCGGGTAGTCAGTGGTCTGCGATAGCAAGTTGTACCGCTGTCTGAGTGAAGGAATGGAATCCAAGTGGAGGTATCCGGGTAGTCAGTGGTCTGCGATAGCAAGTTGTACCACTGCTATGTGAGAGGATAATGGAACAGGTGATACCAGGAACAGGGATCAGTGGTCTGCCTTCAGCAAGTTGTACCACTGAATATATATGTGAGGAGGTGCACGGGGAGAGTCTGCAACACAAGATATACACGGGCACCTTGACTTTGAACCACAGTAATATGCACAATATTAATGTAGAGATAACTGAGCAACACTGCCAATATAGAAAGTCTCTTGAAGTAGTCCAGCATAAGATAATACAGTCAATGATGGCAATAGACTCAGCGGATAGCACACTCCAGAGGAGAACCAACACAGTCCAGCAAGGTATGCAATACACAGCACAGTCAATGAGAAGTATGCATACCGTGGTTCAGGAGAAGGCAGTCAGACAGGAGTGCAGAGATACCTGAATGGCAGGAGGCCGGCAGGATGCGAAGTCCCTGGATGGGTGAAGCGGTGGTCTAGTAGGTGCAGCGCACAGGTAGGTAGACCAGCAGGGAAACACAGGAAAGCGTGGAGCGCGGATCAGCAGTAGATGGATAAGTCGCGCTGAGGAGTAGTAGCAGCGGGTCTCTGCGGGAACACGGAGGTAGCCAATAGCAACCAGCAGGTGCAGTAACGATGGGACACAGGAGAGCAGAGTTAAACTGGAACTGTTGATCACGGAGAATAGCAGGTAGCACCATAGGCAGCAGACTCAGGGAAACACGGGAGAGTTGACAAGGACTGAAGACTGAAGCGCCCAGAGGCAGCGGATAGGAATCAGCCAAACAGTCACGATGAGGAAACACAGACGAGTTGCAGGTTGAAGTCTGTAGTGCACGGAGGCAGCGGATAGGAATCAGCTAGCAGGCACGATGATGAAACACAGACGAGTTGCAGGTTGAAGTCTGTAGTGCACGGAGGCAGCGGATAGGAATCAGCTAGCAGGCACGATGATGAAACACAGACGAGTTGCAGGTTGAAGTCTGTAGTGCACGAGGCAGCGGATAGGAATCAGCTGGCAGTCACAATCATGAACAGGTGAATGGAAATGAATGAAAGACTGAAGTGCACGGAGGCAGCGGATAGACATCAGCTAACAGTCCCAATAATATATGGTAGAGTTGAAGTGGTTAGAAGACTGTAGTGCACGGAGGCAGCGGATAGACATCAGCTAACAGTCCCAATAATATATGGTAGAGTTGAAGTGGTTAGAAGACTGTAGTGCACGGAGGCAGCGGATAGGAATCAGCTCACAGTCACGATGATACAGATGATGGTAGAAGTGGTATAGAAGACTGTAGTGCACGGAGGCAGCGGATAGGAATCAGCTCACAGTCACGATGATACAGATGATGGTAGAAGTGGTATGGGAACCACAGGAGTAGAAGTGGTTTGGAAACCACAGAGGTAGAAGTGGTTTGGAAACCACAAGAATCAGCTGGGCTGAATAACGAGGAAACACAGGAACACCTTCAGAGACTCATAGGGAATGAGACTCCAAGATCAGGCAACGTGGTGTTGACCACAGGTGCTTAATATAGGGAGGTTGCCTGATCTGCCAATTAAGTTAAAGGAACATACACTGAAGGTTAGGAAAGGGCTGCGCATGCGCAGTCCCTCAGGATGGAGGACGACCACGGTTCCTAAATGTCCGGGAAGAAGCACTCACGGTCCGGTGAGTGACACCAAACAAAAGTTATATAGGTATCATGTTAGAATAAACAAATATATTAGAAAATATATATATATGTAATAATGTATCTATTAATGGTACCAATATATAATGATCTTAAAAAATTGTGTCGTTGGAGCTCATATGTAAAAATGTAGAAAGGAGAAAAAGTATGGAAAAAGTCTATAGCGGATGCATGTGGAAAATGGACACAACGTGTCTAACATATATTAGAAGGTAGACACAATGTGTCTCTTACTCAGTCTTCACGTGTCTCCTTATTTCCTTTGGTGGTGTCAGAGTACACAATTTAAAGCGTTGGAGAGATGACAACAGATCCAGAGGTCACTCGTGATTAGTGCTCCGTTTTTCAATAGGAAAAAAATAAATAAAATTAAAATATGTACAGACCTTATGATGTTATGATGTATATTCTCATGTAACATCTAATTGAATTATCTGTAGATGGTATCTAGAAGCGGTGGGGTTAGTTGTACTTTTTCATCGGGTCATCTGTATGTTATTCCCGCTTGATATAGCCCCGATCCTATCCGCTTTAGATACAAGATTTGTGCACTCTCAATCCAGCACAATCGCTCATGTTGGTATAATATATAGTCTGGGAAAATCCTCTATAAATGATATATGTGGGCAACGGTGATAATCGTGCTCTTTCACAGGGGCACCTGTGTATTAGTTCTGCTTGATGTTGTCCCAATAAGGTCCGATATAGATATGATGTCTGTATATTCTTAATCTAATGTATCCGCTTTATTGGTATCCAAAAGAGGAAAAAGATGATAAATATTGTTCCTCCGTTACTCAAAGATAATAAGAAGAGTCCTCCTGTTCCCGGTAACGCGTTTTGTCAGCTCTGTGGCCAACTTTTTCAAAGATAGTCAGTAATGATTCCTGTGGGTTTTTGTAGGGCCTGCTTGTGTTAATTAGAAGCTGGTGTTGCTAATTAGCAGCCCAATTTTCTCTTTTGTATATATATATATATATATTTATTTTCAAAGACTCTCTTATTTATATACTACTTACTATACACATATATCCTATATTAAACATATAAAGCTGAACATGAATATTGTTATAATAACAGACTATAATAAAACACTATTTTTTATAGCTGTCCAGGAAATCACATAAAATATATATAACTAAGGGAAGGAGGAAAGAGGAGCTTAAAAGCACTGTTCAATATTATCGAGCATCGCTCTCTATATAAAATGTAGTTATAAATGGTTTACAATATATTTTAAATGTATAAATAAAGAATGTAAATAAAAAATAAAAAGGTCTTTTATTTAACAAAGAGAACTAAAGTAAAATAAATTCTTTTAAATGGGGGATTGAACTCCCAATCCTATCTTCTTCGGCACCTAGTGTATGTCTATTGAGCCACAGCTCATAATGAAGTAGAGGTGTAAATAACTTACATATGAGAAAAAGGATGGAAAGCTAGTTTAACAAAAAATCTTCTATTCGGAGATACCTCATGTGATTCGCATTATGAGTTCAATGGTTATCCAATTAAAATTTAATTGGATTATTTATGTATATTTATATAAACCAAAAGCAAACAATGAGATTTAGCAAACAGAAATATATTAAATTAATCAAGAATTATTATTGTTAGGGATTATTCCATTCTAATGGGGAATTGAACTCTCAACCCCATGTGGTCAAACAGTATGTATATCAATTGAGCCACAACTCCTGATATTATAGTATAGAGGATTCTAATCTAGTAAACTATCTATCTGAAAATACAAATCTTGGATAAATGACAGTAAATATCCCAATACAGTTAAAACAACAAGGAACAGTGATATATAGTATATAGGTAACCCTATCTGTATCCAAATTATAAATGTTCATTTAAACCTTCTTGTATTAAAGTATGGAGTTTGAATATCCAAAAAGTTTCTCTTTCACATAAAGTTCTAAATCTGTCACCACCTCTATCTGTTGATTGTATAGATTCAATAATGGAAAGCCTAAGTCCTGAAGGATTAGCGGAGTGTGACTCTAGAAAATGTCTTGGTACACTATGATTAGTTATCTTGTTTATAATATTTCTTCTATGTTCCATAAATCTTGTTTGTACCGTTCTAGTGGTTCTACCCACATATTGCAGGCCACACGGGCACTGCAATACGTAAATAGCATAATTAGTATTACAATTATAGAAGCCAATTATAGTAAAAATTTCTTGTGAGTGGTGAGATACAACTTCCTTATCTTTATTTCTAATATGTTGACATGTTGTACAACAGGATTTTCCGCATTTGTAGTTTCCCTTTATATCTCCCATCATACTGGATGTTCGTGATTCTTTTGATTTTTCTTTATTTAAACGGAAATGGCTTGGTGCTAACATGTCTCTTAGGTTTTTATTTTACTTAAAAATTATTATAGGTTTATCTGCAATAGTGGTATTGAGAACAGGGTCTTGTTTTAAGATATGATAATTTTTATGAATAATGTGTTTTATAACCTTTGATTTACTATTGTATTTCGTAATGAATTTCACATTAGTTGCTATCTCAGTTGATTTGTTATTATTTTTAATATTCTTTTTTGATTCTATTAATGAATTGCGGTCTAATTGCTTTGTATGTTCATAAGCTGTTTTTAAAATTTGTGGTGGATACCCTTTCATTTCAAAAGCATTTATCATATCTTTCGCTTGTCTATCAAAGCTTTGAAGTTCTGTACAATTTCTTCTTACTCTACTAAGTTGATTTTTTGGAATATTCTCTAACCAAGGTTTGTAGTGTCCACTGTTGAACTCTATATAGTTGTTTGTATCTACTGGTTTCTGATAGTTTTCAGTTACAATCTTATGATTTTTTATCAGAAGAGTAAGATCTAAAAAATGTACTGATTCCCTACTCCAATTACCTGTGAATGATAAATTATAATCATTTTGATTGAGATGTACAATAAATTCTTGAATACATTTTGTGTCTCCATCCCAAATAATGATCAGATCATCTATATACCGGCCATAGTACACGAGGCTCGCGCCATAGCTACTAGATAGTTAGGTTAGATAGCAAAATAGTCTTTTAGTTTGTTTGCTAATTAGTTAGATAGTTAGGTTTTTTCTTAGATGGCTGATTGGCTAGTTTCTAGGTTCAGGATATCCGGCTTTTCTCCCTTTCATCTTACATGTCGTTTTCGGTTTCTGGATTGACTCTTCCTTAGCATACATTCCCATCATAGTTTTGGATTACTTTCATCCTTTATCTTTTAAATAATAATTATTTTTAGCTAGAAAGCTTGTCAACCATGTTTAGGTCTAGTATTCGTTTAAAAATGTAACCATTTATATATTTCTCAATGTTTATTGTCAATTTGGCCTATCTGTAATTTCTACCTGATCGTACTTTTTGATGTTATATCTTTTCTTACCACCATAAAAATATTTTTGAGTAAAAAATAGCGAGCCACAGTAATACTCATCAACAACCAAGTAATTCATTTGTAATTATTTAAATCTTCCAAGCTTTAAATAAATACTTAATAAAATGAATTCCAAATATCCGTGGTTGTCAATAGACATAAATCTAATAAAATTAATCCCAGGTTGGCATAAAAAAAAAATCAGCGCCCCAAGCCCACCGCCTAGGGGGTCTGGGAAGAGCCCAAGGCTGGTACCTTTTTTTGTGGACCCCATCTTTCTAGGGAATTCAGCCCTTTGCTGACGAGCATAGCTGGTTGTCCTTATGACAGTGGGAGCCCACACTGTGGGTTCCCCAGCTATAGTGCCTCCAGAACCAGCTGGCAAAACCTTGTGCTGGTTTTAAGTAAACTGGAGGTGACCCCATGCTTTTTGTATCCCCAATTTTGCTAGTACCAGCCTAGGCTTGCATTACTAGGGTTAATGTGTTTAAGAGGAAGGTTTGGGGTTCATGTTTGTGTGTTTTGATTTGTTTCTAGTATTAACTATATTGTGCTGGACCCATTGGCTGCTGCTGGTTTTGCCCTTTGAATGACAACATTGTGACTGTTGACATTACAACAACACCATTTTGGTTTTGACAGTATAAGTGATGCCATATTCACTGTTACCATATTGTACCCAACCCAGACTGGATAGCCAGAAGAGGAATAATTTTTACTAACGGTATCAGTGTCTTCCTTAGCACATGGGTAAGTTTCAACATGGCTTCATCAGAATAAAAATCAGCTGATCATTCATGAAAGGACCCCAAGGTGTTTGTTGTGCGGCCCTATTTGCCTTTGCAGGTTTTCCAATAATTTATCCATGACAGATGGGGAAATGCTGACAGTATTGTGTTGCTGATGTCAAATTAGATGTATATCAGTCAGTATATAATGTTGAAATGATCCCCCTGTTGCTCATGTGTGCTGCACCCCGGTGCATCCAAGCCAGGTCTGGGAGAAGGACTCTGGGCACAATTATAAACAGATGATGATGATGATGATTAGAAAACCATCAGCGGAGGGACACAGTTGATCAGGATGCAGTCAGTAACCTGTCACTGTCCAGTTAGATTATTCTTCCACTGGGTCTTTGTGCTGTAAATCCTCTATATTTGATGATGTATTCATGGTGTGTTGGGGATCCTGACATCTTTCATTCTGTTATCACATTTTTCAATTGAGGTGAGAATTAAATGTAACCTAGAGAATTTATGTGGAGTGATTGCCTTTCTTGATGTACTGGTAGTACTTTAAATATACTTTTATACACTTGTAATTTATATGCACATTTCCTAGATAGCCTTGTTATCTTGGAGCTGTTTCCACAGTTTTCCTTGTTGTATGAAAGCATTCACACCCAATAACATACAAAGCTTGAAGAGTTATTCACTCAAGAGCTTTACCCAAGAGTCAAAGGTTACACAGTAAGTGGACTGCTGAGCCTGGACTTGCAGATTCAAAACTGCTATCCCAGAGCTCTTTGAGTCTTTGTATATGCGATGATGTCATCACACACACATATGGACAACCTATGTGTATCGACAAGTGCGATAATGTCATCACAAGCGGCCATATAGCTCCATTGTGTATATGATTGCTGAAGCCGGTCTACATTATACCACAGCACAAGTGACGGCACATGTTCGGGTCAGATATTTACACTGTGCATGTGGTGTCCTCAGTGCCTACATTGCAGTATATTCCCAGAGGGATTTTTTTATGTAGTCAGAGTCTTGTGACAACACTCCCATGATGACATCACTGTGGGGCCATGTATACCAACACACACCAGAACAATCGGTCTTTCAATCTTAAAAAAATGACAAGCTAAAGACCACATTACACTGAAAATCTATGGCTTGTAACACCAGTCCCAGTTATCATGGCTACCAGCCCCTGTATGTTAATAGGAACATTCCTTTCACACAGTTTCTTAGAGCACAATAGTATTTGCAGTTCAAAATGAGGAGAAATTATCTTATGCCAAATTATTTGACACATTGTTACAGAGAGGATATCCAAATGAGTTATTGAGGAATTACTGATGAGAACATTGCCCCTTAATAAGTGTGAAATAAATAAAATACAATTGTGGTAGGTAACATTTGTAAAATGCAAAGTTTAATTGTAACAGTGGAATCATACAATCCGTGGTTAATAGCTGATGGCCGATCACTTATACAGACCAAAATCTATTTTCAACTAAAACAATGTGACCCCTTCAGGTTTATAGACATAGCTCAACACTTAAAGGTCAAGTTGTCCGTGTGAATCCTGCTGATAAATATAGGTAGAAGCTTGTTTTTACATCTATAAAGGGTGCTACAAGTATTTATAAATTCAGAATCCTCTTATTACAGGAAAATCATTTTTTACACCAACCAATTTAGTGTTACAGTATTATTGATTTCTGTGTCTTACAACTGCTTGGGGCAGCTTAATCATGTAGCAGGATTGTGCCTCAGATGTCCTGGTAACCTAGAATCGGCCAATGACAAAGGGGACTGTTCTTATGAACAGTCACTGTGATATCACGGCACCTGTACACACTGTTTGATAGTTCCTTAAGAAAAGTAACAAAAGCAAATACTTGGAGATGGTAATGCTGGCAATGTGTCACATAGTGAGCATCAGCCCTATTGAACCCTATTGAAGTTCTTTAGTCCTCACAGTAACAGTATTTTTAGTTATAATGAATCTCAAATATTTCTCAAATGTGCTCAATTCTTCTATTAGCAAAATATAAAAAAGAATGTGTGGTCCTTTGGAAAAAATAGGGGCTGCATGAGAGGCACCCAAAACCTAGCTGCTTGCCCATCACAGCATTAGGGTCACGGTCGGGGTGACAACATTGTCTTAGTTATAGTGATTTATGCTTAGAACTGGTTGGACCTGAAAGCAAAAGGGAGGATTTTTGGACTTAGGAGGTGTATTTGATGTGGCTCATGAAGACTTGGTGTAAAAATACATGTTGATCTTGATGACACCACAATCACGAATCTGTTCTGTTTAAAAAAGATTCACTTGACAAAAAAACAATGTGTCTCTGCTCATATAACTAAACAGCACCATTGGTATAGCCCTGGCTGGTTACCAAGGGGCATGTGGAAGAATGCTGTGTAGTCCTAGTGACTATTATCATCATCATCATTTATTTATAGAGCACCACTAATTCCGCAGCGCTGTACAGAGAACTCGCTTACATCAGTCCCTGCCCCATTGGAGCTTACAGTCTAAATTCCCTAATATAGACACACACTCACACACAGGGAGACAGACAGGCATAGACTAGGGTCAATTTTTGATAGCCAATTAACCTACCAATATGTTTATTGAGTGTGGGAGGAAACCGGAGAACCCGGAGGAATCCCACGCAGACACAGGGAGAACATACAAACTCCACACAGATAAAGCCATGGCCGGGAATTTAACTCATGACCTGAGTGCTGTGAGGCAGAAGTGCTAACCACTAGGCCACTGTGCTGCCCATAGGCATATAATGGTCATACATCACATTACAAATAACATTGCACTGTCATGTACTTTACATTGGACACTCACATGATGCATTTATATTACTATGTTGCTGGCAGGGCTGCTGAGAGGGAGTTTAGGCCACTTCGCGTGGTTGAAGGTTTGTGCAGCCTAAGGTGGTATGACCATAAGGTCCAATTGGTATGAAGATACCAGGCTCTTTTGCCCTGGTAATTCTGAACCCTGCGTTATGTGCTGGCTGAGTGTGCACAATACCTGTATGAGATTGGAATAAGTTACACAAACAAGTGGAAACCTACAAAGGACTTGAGAAAGGAGATTGGATAGATCTAAGAAATGTTGCTGCACATCATACAACATAACCAACAGTTGCTGCTGGGTCTAAGCATTTACCTTAAGTAGATCCATGAGTTCCAATTTGGCAGTTTTGTTTGTACTTTTTTCTGCAGTGGTCAGTAATTATATTGTGCACTGGGGCATTGAGAGGTGTTTGTAAAGTGCCCATGTGAATCCCAGGTTTGGAAATATAGCTATCCGTTTATGTGTGCATTTAATTCAGTGACATATGATTATAAGGGGCTATATACACAGGTACTAAAGAAGAAGATTCAAACTAATTGAAATCTCTGGGTGCAGCTATGTGTAAAGTGGATAAATAGGTCCATTTATGCATCATGTAATGTTCTAAGAGGGTAATATTTTTTTCTGGTTATAATAGGATGGAACACTCAAAGGAATGGCTTTGTACTAAGGTTTTGGGATCACAATCTTTTCTGACTTATAAATGGCTGGCATGACATGGGTTTAACATATGTACTGCCCTGTTAGCAGCTTCACTATATGGAGCATCACACTAGTAAGACAGACAAAAGAGTTTGTTTCTAATGACAGAACAGTGACATGTTTTATCAAGATGAATTTCCACTCATGGGCTACATGATAGCTTCAACTTTGGGAAAATAGTGAGCATTTTCGAAGACAGTGTTTCTACGCATAAGCCTAACATCAAGTTAAATGTATACATGTTAATATTTTAATGTTTAGTTCTACTTTAAAATGTATTTCTCCAATTGATTTCAAATTGTATGTCTGTTAATAAATCTATGTTCCATTTTCACATAGATATACCAGAGCAACCTAAAATTCAACATGTCTAAAACCAAGCTTATCGTCTTCCCTCTTCCCAGTGTCACCTCCTCTCCTCACATTTTTCACACCTTTAAAAACACCTCCAATTTCTCAGGCTCTAAAGTTGCTGCCTTGGTGTCACCCATGACTCCACCCCCTGCTTTACTGTTCATATCCAGTCCAGACCTGTCATCACTACCTTCAATACATTGCTATAATATGACATTTTCTTAACCAAGCTGCAAAACTCTATCCTCATCTCTCACCTCAAGTTATGCATTATCCTCCTATTTGGCATTTCTTTCACCTATCTGTTTCCAAATCAGTCAGTCCTTAACATGGTGACAAGATAGGTCTTCCACTACAGCTGCTCCACATCCACAACATCAAATATCTACAAATGCTCCTGATATCCTTCAAAATTCAATTCAAATTACTCTCCCTCACCTACAAAGCCCTCGACAACACCACCCACATATACATCCCGAACCTCATCTCAAAAGGCTGTAGCTCATGTCCTCTTAAATATTCCTCTGACCTGTAGCTCACCTCCTCACTGATATCCACATTTCACTCCCACCTTCACTTTCCACCTATCGAATCCCCACTGATCAGACTCTTCACCAGATTTAAAATCTTCAAAAGCCACTTATTTATTAGAGACTACATTAATCCCACATATAGTACTTACACCGATACACTCCAGATCCCAACATCCACTCTGAGCCACACTTTCTTCACTTGACCCAGCTACCTACAACATTTTAAACTCGCTCACAAGCAGGGACGTGTTTAATCAGTTTTCATATTTGAATCTGTAAAATTTTGTATTGCTCGTGTAATAACTTTTTTCACCTCTTGGTTCCTCAGACTGTATATA
Organism: Mixophyes fleayi; assembly: GCF_038048845.1. Taxonomy (NCBI): domain Eukaryota; kingdom Metazoa; phylum Chordata; class Amphibia; order Anura; family Limnodynastidae; genus Mixophyes; species Mixophyes fleayi. Next base: position 11,393,421 of record NC_134405.1, on the reverse strand, counting down.
AGTGGATTTAACATTGGTGACACTACTGTATAAAAGACAGCAGCTATCTTGTCTTGTTTTTCAAAAACATTGAAAGTTGAGCGTAGGTAAGTGAATAAAACTGACACATAGAAAATGGTGACACACAAGAGATGTGAAGAGCATGTACTGAAGGCTTTCTTCCTGCCCTCAGCAGAATTCGTCCGTAGAATGGAAGAAATGATGAAAGTGTACGAGATCAAAATGGTACTTAATGTACCCATGCCAGAAGAAAGTGTTAAGAAAATAGTTAGCATCTCACAGGAGAAAGTATCAGAACAGGACAGTTTGATAAGTGGAGGTATGTCACAATAGAAATGGTCTATAAGGTTTGAACCACAGAATTGGAGATTGAATATGCAACCAGTCAACAAGGATGACTGCAAGAAGCCAACAGAGAAAGCCAAGACAACCAGATACCAACATTTTTTCTTGGTCATTATTGAGACATAATGGAGGGGGTGACATATAGCAACATATCGGTCATACGACATGTTTGAGAGAAGAAAAACATCAGAACATGCCATGGCAACAAAAAGGAAGAATTGAAGAGCACATTCATCTAATGAGATGGTCTTCCTCATGGAGATAAGGTCAGAGAGCATTTTAGGAGTAATAACTGAGGAGTAGAGAAGGTCCACCAGAGAGAGGTAACTCAGGAAGAAGTACATCGGAGTGTGGAGTTTGGATGTGCTATGAACAACAGTCATCATACCGATGTTTCCAACTATAGTTACAATATAAACTTGTAAGAAGAATATGAAGAGGAATGGGGCAAGTTCTTCATTGTCTGTAAGTCCAGAAAACACAAACACTGTCACTTTTGTCTTGTTTATGATGTCCATTGAATTATCTCTGTAATGGTGAAATAAATAGTGATTACACATATAAATAGTTCACAAGTCTAGAGCAGTGTGCAAAATAAGCAATGCTAAATGAAGGGCACAATACAATCTGCAACAGGAAATTGTGTGCAGGACAACAACTGGGCCACATCGGGGCTGACGCTGAGTTGGCCGCAATGTTTCCCCAAGTCTCAGATGCAATTTGTATTCTTTGAAAAAGCTGCAATTGCGTCATGTGCAAAGCGGCAATTATCTTAAGATGTGTGCCAGTTGGCAACAGTAGCATATGTGCCTGGTATACGTCACATACACTTATGTTCCACTTCCAACCATACTTGGAACAATCTATTTTATTTGCAACAAATGTATCGCTATAAGGCATCAATTAAACTGCTAAAACCTCTCTAGTACGATAGAAACCACTGTCCCTGTATTGTGTATAAAAAAAAAAGATTGGCGTAAGCACATACACACACAAAGGCATAATATATGACTGACCAATGAAGAAACCACCAATCAGCATAGACGGATCATTCGTAAGCAGCCAATCACAAGTGGTTTCCCTTTAAGTCTCAATTTCTTTTCTTTTTTCTACTGTTAGAAGTTATATTTCACTGGTACCTTCACTGACATGAATGGAAAAACAATGCAATCTACATACATCTAAATACATAAAAGAAGAAGTTTGTTTATTTGTAGGAAAATATCTTCGACAACACTGCGCTGATTCGGATGAAACCATTGTAAAGTGGTCCAGTGGTTTAGGAACCTAGTCGGATCTCCTGTTGGTGTACACTGGCCAGGATTTTAACACGGGGAGCTTGTTCTGGACCTTCCACTGGATGGATTTATTTTGTTTGTCTGTCTGGCTATACATTCGGACACCCCTGCTTCGATTGGGATGAAACCAACACAAAGCGGTCCAATCAGATCCTGGTCAGATTTAATGGGAGTTAGGGTCCCAGTCAAACCTTCTGTTGGTGTGTGCCTGGCAGAACTTTGACCCAGGGAGCCTGTTCTGAGCGTTTCACTGGATAAATTTGGATGAAAACTACACAGACTGGTAACATTGGATCTCAGAAGACATACTAGGAGCATAAGGTCCTGGTCAGACATCCTGTTGGTATACACTAGCCGGAATCTTGACCTGAGGAGCCTGTTCTGGGCCTTTCACTGGAAAGATCCTGGTCGGACCTCCTGTTGGTGTACTCTGTGCAAAATTATAACCCAGGGTGTCTTTTCTGAGCCTTTTAACTGGATGGATTTGGATGACAACTTCACAGACTGGTAACATTGGAACCCAGAAAACTTACTAGGGGGTTGAGGTGCTAGTCAGAAATCTCATTGGTGTATCTTGGCCAGAACTATAACCTGGGGACTCTGTTCTGCGCCTTCCATGGATAGATTTAGATAACATTTAATATAGAAACATAAATGACACCCACCTCATGGGTGTGTTGGAAGAGCTGCTAAGCTGATGATCATTTTTAAAATGTTGACAGTTACATCTAACTCTTAATATCTTGAAGATTTAAACCTGGGCAATGCCAAATATATCAGCTAGTAGATTAATAAATAAACAATTAAATTGGACCACAAGACCGCTGCCTAAAATACTGAACCAATGATTGCTAAATATTATTATTTATCAAATAATATCTTGCTTATACTGTTTTTTATCAAACGGTATTATTTTAATAAAGTTTAGTTCTAATTGCTTTTAACTCAGGGAAAATTATCGTTTAGTAGTAATGTGGTGAAGAGTTAATCAGGAATTATGGCAATAGATATTAAATAAGAATCCATTGTTATTATTGTATATGTTGTCTTAGGTGATTTTTATGGATTTTATAAATGATGTTTTATGGCAAAAAAAAATCTACTTTGATTATTGCTAAGTAGTCGCACAAATCTGGACTTACCTGCATCTAAAATATAATATAAACATAATAGAGTAATAATTGAGTGTCCAGGTGGAGCTGGACACCTCGTATGATTATACCCACACATCAAGTACATTTACTCCTAATTTTAAACAATTAGTTATTATCACATTACCTCCAGCCACAGTGTTCATTCACATATATACACCTGCCATTCGACTGATTTCAGTGACTATCAAAGTCAATAAGAGCCTAACTGTATTGTATATTTAGTATATGTGATATTAGTTATTGTTTTATTCAGGTGTAGTGTAGATGACAACCAACGTTGGTACCAATGTCCATTTAGATGAAGAAAAATGTGAATAGTTTTTGAGTAAGTCCAAGGATACTTCTAACATGTCCATTGAGGAGGGCAGACCAAAGGTTAAATTATAATATTAATAAGGGTCTATATCTCCAGAATTCCACTATTTCAGGACAGTACAAATATTATTTAAGTTGCGTATCTTGCCACTGCCTCAAAAACCAGAATGACAAGGAGAAAGTAAAACAAATTATGCATGCTGGTAAGGTTATTTTCATCCTTGTTTATTTGTAAGATGCCACAAATTCCACAGTGCCCGCAGACAGTATCACATGCTGGGCCCGCAATTGGCTTTCGGCACACTTATTTGCTCCAAACAGGGGTCCCTCTCGGCGCTGAGCGCCGCATCCGTCCAATGGCGTAGGCTATCTTGGATTTGGGTCTGCACATGTGTAGACCTGATCTTCTTTTAAAACCTCCTCTTCTTTACTATTGGTGCCTTTCTAATTATTAGGGTATTTAAGGCACCTGAACATGCAGTCAGGTACCTATTCTTTGTGTGTCAAGCCCTGACTGCACATATGTGGCTCCCTTTGCTCCTGCTGCTTCAGCTAGCTGTTCCTGTGATTTCCTGGTTTCTGTTCAGTGCCACTCATCCACAACTATCACTTCCTCATGTTCAGCTCGTTGTTCCTGTGATTTCTTTGTTGCTTTTCAATGCCACTCTGTGGCATCTCTCTGTAGAGTCTCTACCAATCCTGTGTTCTCCATACGGGTCTCGTCAAACGCTCTCTCTGAGGGCGACGATCGGCGGGGCAGTGGCTGCAAAGCCCATACTTCCTTGCGGGGGTTACTGGTGAAGACAACTTGTCCCATTAGACTCCGAGGCTCAGGGTAGAGTAGTGCCAAGTTAAGCAGATCCAGGAATCCTATATTTCTATATCTGACCGTGACAGACAGCTTAGAAATCAGACAAATAAAACTTAAACTATACAAGTACAAACTAGAAGTATGAATCATACAAGGGAAATTAAAGGTGGAAATATACAAGAAAAATTGTAAAACTACAAACTAGACATAAAAATCACACAAATACAAGTTAAACATAAAAATATAGCAAGTACATATGAGGTAGACAAAGGAGGTGGAGACATGAGAGGAGGGTAGAGAGGGCCCTGCTCGTGAGAGCATACAGTTTAGTGGGAGAATAAAACCAATGAGTCGGAAGAGGGAGCATTAAAGAGTATAAGATTATATTTCATAAAAATATTATCTTCCAACAATAGAGACTTAAGGAATATATTATTGTTATTGGTGCCAAAGGGTAAAAGATGTCCAAAAGAGTGCTCTCAGAGTAACTGTGGAGTCCAGTGATTATTAAAATTGTACCCACTTCAGGCTCAACTGAGGGCCTAACTTGCAGAATGCTAACTAGCTATCACTAAATGCTGCCAAACAGAGATTCAGGTAACTAAGACCCAAGGCACCTTTCATTGGATGCCGTCACATCATCGTATTATTTTCTCTGGCTCTATGACATCTCCAAATATAATCAAAATTGATTTTAGAGCTCCAAAAATAATCATCATCATCATCAGCTTTTATATAGCGCCACTAATTCCGCAGTGCTGTACAGAGAACTCACAGACATCAGTCCCTGTCCCATTGGAGCTTACAGTCTAAATTCCATAACATACACACACACACACTTTTGATAGCAGTCAATTAACCTACTATAAAAACAATATTAATAATAATAATAATTGATTTTTGAAAAGCTCAGTTTGGGACAACCCCTGAAATGTATAGAGAAAATTGGGAAGTGTGCTCACCTTGACTGAAGTCAAATGTCCCACAGAAATATGGGGAATAGATCTCTTCAATGGAAACATATAGAGACAAAAGACTCAAGAGAAGTTGTGTGTAAAAAGGAGGGATGTGTCCATATATAAACATATTATATAGGATGTAAAGTGCAAATAACAGACTTTAAAATTTTGACAAATTTGCCTCTTATACAAAATATTTCCAAGGTCAATTCCAGGAAGCTGCAACCTACCATGTCAAATGTCAAACATTTTAATATCCCAGACACTTTGTTATTTAGTGGCATGTAGTATGCAGTATGCCTGGAATAGATAAACTCTGACTCGTCGGGGAAGATTGAGAGTAGGAATCTAGACACCAATTATTATAGCAGAAATACCATTTGTAAGGTTTTTGTCATTTAAATAAAATGTTAAGTACCTTTTTAGAGCTTGCATCTGATACTCCTTTTATAAAAATGTCCTCAAAACCTCTCTGGACGACAGACACGTATGGCTGCCAGTAACATACACAGACTAAATGGGTAAAATTATGAAGCTATGAGTTTCCGGCAGGTTTGAAAAGTGGAGATGTTGCCTATAGCAACCAATCAGATTCTAGCTGTCATTTTGTAGAATGTACTAAATAAATAACTAGAATCTGATTGATTGCTATAGGCAACATCTTCACTTAAACACGCTTTAAGTTACAGATAATATGCTGAAGTACTTTCATCTCATTGACTTACCTCATAGACTGTGTGAATTACAGTTTGAGAACCTAGACTCTAAGGGGTATATTTACTAAACTGCGGGTTTGAAAAAGTGGAGATGTTGCCTATGGCAACCAATCAGATTCTAGCTGTCATTTTGTAGAATGCACTAAATAAATGAAAGCTAGAATCTGATAGGTTGTCATAGGCAACATCTCCACTTTTTCAAACCCGCCGTTTAGTAAATCTAGCCCTAAGACTTGTGAATACACGACCATGCTGGAATGACTTTGCCAGCAAATATTATATCAATATTTCAATAACTTCACTATTTTTATTGGAAACAATTTCACTAGGGTCCCTCGAGTTGAGATCTTGCAAAATACAATGGTTCTTATTCTCATGAAGTTCATAATAGTGATTTCTTAAAGATTATTGAGATAAATGTTATAAAACAATATTATTAAATCTGTAAAAAGTTCAAAGAAATAAGAGGTTTTACGAGGACAATTAGCATCATTCTTTATTACCTGCACGATCAAGACTGGTGACATAACTTAGGTCATTGCATTTTCTGAAAATAGACCTATTAATTTCCCTTCCGAGTTTGGCTGCGTTGCATCAGTGTAAAACCGTAATCACTGTCAGGAGACAGATTCTAAAAAAATCAATGTCATCATCATGATGATTATCACTAGAACATCACTAAGAATTATCCTCTGCTTCTTCAACAAATGTTTCCCTTATTCAGAAGTAACAGCTCCTACAGCTCCTTTCTGACATTACTCATAAACTCAGCGTATCTGGTAGATATTAAACTTGCAACAAGATAAACAGTTTCAATCTCTACCTCACACAGTTACCTCCTTCTGAGTATGTTGTATTAGAAGGATTTATAAATCAAAGAACCAACCCCATTGATATATAGGTAGCCTCCAGCAGTGGGTGGTTCAGTCACTGGGTTTATGCTTTAGTTTGTAGTTTCCACAACAGTTTGGCAGTGAAGCCCTACAGATAAAGTTTGTCTCAATTTGATGTTTTCCTTCTTGTTATTAGCATCTAAAATATAAAAAAATTGGTGCATTAGTTTGGTAAAATCAGTCATTTATAAAATTAAATAAATTTAATTTAAATAAATAGTTTGCAGGACACTGACCTGACTTATGACCACTTTTGTCTAGAGGACTGTACAATGTCTCCCAAAGTGCAGTGAAGACCATAGAAATGTAGAATCATAGTGGCCATCAGTGATATGATATATACATGCTAGTGTCATGTATCAGTCATGGTATATAATGAAATATCTAGCATGACGTATTGTGTAATATTCACAGGCAGTCTATTAAAGGTCATAGCTAGATTTCAGGTGGGACATTGCTGTGATCTCAATAGACCAATAACCTCTCCCCACATCCACACACATTCGTTTCTAATTACAAACGTCTGTTCGCTGTTTCCGTAGATCAAAATATTTGCTGGAAATCACTTAAAATTATAACAAAATGCCTTTAAAAATGATCCAGGGTGCTGCGCTTGTGTCTTAGACCTGGGTCCCTGGTCCTAGCAGCTCTCCCTGTATTCCAGTCACCAGTTTCTTGTCTTACATGTATATAAAATGATAAAAAAACATAATACCTGTGGTGAGAGTTATATATCAGTCTGTTACCTGTCTGCATATAATTGTGTGACATTTGGGATCCATACAGCTTCTCACGGATGTGACTGAAGATTATGTTTATATTAAACAAAGTGACCCAGGAGAATAATTTCCTTCTGTCCCAGAGCACATATCACTAATTACTGTATTTTAGAAACAAACCAATTAGTGTGCTGTTTCCTGTAGTTGGGGAATTACTTTAGCTCTACGATAAGTAAAACAGTTATTACCCTCAATTAATATTTAATCAATTTATTTTATCTTTTGTTATGTTATGGATAATGGGAAAAAATACTTATATCATTATTGAGTGTTAGTGAATAAGATTGTTTAAAGGTGCAAATCTAATCCAACATTTGCTTCCATTATTTAACTTGCGCTAGTTACATAAACTCCAGTAAGTTAGTTTATGAAATTGTGCAAACACAAACCATTCTACTTGTGCAAAGGCATCTACAATAGTTGTCCACTAAGCCCATTTGTGTGTGCATGTCCAATGTTTGCAGCTACCCTTTGAGAATCAAACAGCTCCAGCTTTGGCTTTTACTGGTGGTGGGAATGTGCACATAGAGGTCTGGCTAATACCAATAGGAAGTGATAGTAAGTCCAGAGTTCTGGAACTCACCAAAAGTTTGCAAGGGGTTTGTTTAGGTTAATAACAGATCTAAGTTAATCACCAGTGTGTTGAAATGAGTGGTGAATTTCACCTCAACCAGTCTGCACCTCCTTTCTCACAAAGTGTGACATATAAAATCATGTACATTTCTAGCCCTCTGGTTCCCCAGATATCACAGTCATGTTTTTAGACCATATACTTATTGAATTTTGTTTAATCTTGTGCATAATCGAGTTTTAAACTGTAACATGTCTGAAAGTACATGGCTTTGTTAACTTGTGCGCACATACAGATTTTTAAATAGACCCAGCATAAGCAGAAATATGTATTGCAGAATTTACAAATGCAGGGCAGAATGTTAATCCGTGGAATTGAAAATCCAAGGCGTAATCCTAAATTTGGATAGCCAGAAGAGAGATAGAGTACTTCTGCTAATTTTTACTGACTGCAACAGTATCAAAACATCAAAACCATGGCCAGGAATCTCCCCAGACCTTAATCCCATTGAGAACTTGTGGCCAATCCTCAAGAGGCAAAAACCCACAAATTCTGACAGACTCCAAGCATTGATTAGGCAATAATTGGTGTCTATAAGTCAGTATGTGGCCCAGATGTTGATTGACAGCATTACAGGGCGAATTGCAGAGGTCTTCAAAAAGAAGGGTCAACACTGTAAATATTGACTCTCTGCATAACCTTAATGTAATTGTCAATAAAAGCCATTGACACTTTTGGAATGTTTGTATTGTTACTTCAATATACCATAGCAACATCTGACAAAAAAGGTCTAAAAACACTGAAGTAGCAAACTTTGTGAAAACCAATACTTGTGTCATTCTCAAAACATTTGGCCGTTACAGTATTATTGATTTCTGGCTTTTACAACTGTTTTTTTGGGTTAAATCATATAGTGGGCTTGTGCCTTAGATGTCCTGATAAACTATAATCGTCGATGACTTAGAGAACTGTTCTCATGAACAGTCACTGTGATACCACGGCACCATACACACTGTTTGACAGTTCCTTAAGCAGAGCACCAATAGCAGATACTTGGAGATGTTGATGCTTGCTATGTGTCACACAGCAAGCTTCAACCCTATTAAACCCTATTGAAGTTCCTTAGTCCTGATCGCTAACAGTAAAAGTGTTTTAGTTACATTGAATCTGAAATATGTCTCAAATGTGCCCAATACTTCTTTTAGCAACATATTAAAAATAATGTGTGGTCCTTTAGAAAAAATAGGGGCTACATGAGAGGCACCCAAAATCTAGCTGCTTGCCCATCACAGCATTAGGGTCATGGTCAGGGTGACAACAATGTCTTAGTTATAGTTAGAGATGGTCACTGACCCCTGTGTTTTGGTTTTGGTTTTGGATCTGAATTACCTTCGTGTTTTGGTTTAGGTTTTGTTTGGTTTTGTTTTGCAATTTGTTTAAAAATCACTTTTGTTTTTGGGCTAAAATAACCTAATTTAGTGCTCCACCTGTTTCTTGGACAAGTGAGTTAATTCTACAGATGCGACCCGGCGGGGAGTCTGCCAGGTAAGTTTGTGTGCTTGGTGCTTACCTACCAAATTTTAAGCTCAGCCACAAGCAGCACCCTTCTTAATCAGTTTTCCCAATTGTATTTATTTGATCTACTTAATGCATCCCTATGTTATATATATGATCTGTTTTCCCCACTGTTTTTATCTGCAGGACAATATGGCAACTTAAAATTAATTACAATAATCAGTGATAACTTCATATCACCAAATTGCTAACAAGACAACTTTTACATATCTTGGGGCATCCAACCTTTATTTAGTGAATTTGAAACTTTTGAACTATTACCATCCCACTCTATTGTTTCATTATCAAAGTTAAGATCCCCTTTAATTCAACATACTGAGTTAAGCTGGGTACACACTACAGAAATTTCGACCAACTTTGTATGCCGAGCGATTTTGCATCCGACTGATGTTCCGATCGCTCGGTCCATTGACTGCATACACACTAGCCTTGTTTAGGATGATAGAGGGAAGAGCGGATGTCCTTTTAGCGACTTTTTACAGCCATGTTGTCGTGAGCAATGACTGTAATTTTGTACTCATTGTTGTGGATCGGTCGGAAGTTTATACACACTACACAGCGGAAACGAGATTGGAACGAAAATATTAAACGGTACGACCAACCAAATGAGCCGATAATCGTCTATTTGGGCAGACTTTCGACCATCGTGTCACTGCACACACTGACCCGACTTTTGAATGAGCGGTCGTATGTCGACTGTTTGAGCCGATTATTGGATGAAAACAGTGTAGTGTGTACCCAGCTTAAGTTATATGAACAAGAACATATTTGTGTATGTATTTATACAGGTGACCTCAAGGCTGAAACTCTACAACACTGAGCCAACCAGTTTACTAGATGACAATTTCCCATCTCTGATCTGTGTTACCTACTTGACCATAACAGCTATTATCCCAACTTAGTTGTTAAAAGGGCTACACATTATGCTTTCTTAGCTTCAAATTTATTGATAGAGAAACAATCCTTTCCCTGATAAATGACACAATAATATCTACACCTGTAAAATTGTGCATTGCTCGTGTAATGACTCTTTACACCACTTGGTTCCTCAGACTGTATATAAGTGGATTCAGCATTGGTGTCACTACTGAGTAGAAGACAGCAGCTATCTTGTCTTGTTTCTCAAATACGTTAGATGGAGAGCGTAAGTAAGTGAAGAAAACAGACACATAGAAGATGGTGACACACAAGAGATTTGAAGAGCATGTACGGAAAGATTTCTGTCTGCCCTCAGCAGAATTCATCCTTAGAATGGATGAAATGATATGAGTGTATGAGATCAGAATGATTATTAATGTACCCATGCCACTAGAAAGTATGAAGAAAATAATTCCCATGTCACAGGAGAAAGTATCAGAACTGGACAGTCTGAGCAGTGGAGGCATGTCACAGTAGAAGTGGTCTATAAGGTTTGAACCACAGAATTGGAGACTGAATACACAGCCAGTCTTCAAGGATGACTGCAAGAAGCCAACAGAGAAAGACAAGACAACCAGATACCAACATTTTTTCTTGGACATTATTGAGACATAATGTAGAGGATGACATATAGCAACATATCGGTCATACGACATGTTTGCGAAAAGAAAAACCTCAGTACCTGCCAGAGTAGCAAAAAGGAAGAACTGAAGGACACATCCATCAAATGTGATCTCCTTCCTCATGGAGATAAGGTCAGAGAGCATTTTAGGAGTAATAACTGAGGAGCAGAGAAGGTCCACCAGAGAGAGGTAACTCAGGAAGAAGTACATCGGAGTGTGGAGTTTGGAGGTGTTATGAACAACAGCCACTATGCCAATGTTTCCAACAATAGTTACAATATAAACATATAAGAAGAATATGAAGAGGAACGGGGCAAGTTCTCCATTGTCAGTAAGTCCAGAAAACACAAACACTGTAACTTTTGTCTTGTTTATGATGTCCATTGAATTATCTCTGTAATGGTGAAATATATAATGACCACACATATCAAAAATTCTAAAACAGTGTACAAAATAAGCAATGCCTCCCAAAGTGCACAATACAACCTGCAGTGTTGCCCACAATTGTTCCCCAAGTCTCAAAGACCATCCAAAGGATGGCAAATTGGCATTCACAACCAAGTGATAGCTGAAGTCAGGCTGACGTTGAGATATAGATCTCTGCCCCTGACAGGAAAGGGACAATCTGTCCCTGGAGTACAGCTGTTGCCCTGATTTACCTCTCCAGGTCTTGGGGAGCTGTGTGTCCACCGAAAGCGGAGTGAAAGAGACTCAGGGCCGCTACCTTTGCTGGTAGCCTTAAAGGAGAGAGTGGGAGAAACTTGAATTTATAAACAGCAGTCCTTGAAAGTGACAAGGATACTGGTGAGATGTTTTCATTATACCCTGTATGTTGTCCGTGCCAGACTGTAGTGTTTCAAGTTATTATTTAAATATGTTTATTGCTGTTAAGTGCTTCCATTTTGTTAAATAAACGTCTTTGCTTCATTTCAGATATTTGCCTGGGTGATTTTGAACCTTGGGTAGGTACCGGGTAGGCCAGCTGTGCGGCGCAGGTTACGTTAAACCCGGTTTCCTCACAGAGCTGCATGCTTTGAGAAAGTCCCACCTTGGTGACGAAACGCGTCAGCTACCAGCTATCGGGAGTAGTGCTTGAGAATCAAGGATCTCCTATACTCACGGAGGATTGAGGAATCAAAGTTGAGGAGGAAGCGTGTACTACCGTCTGTGTTTCCGGACAGCCCATTTAGTAGGTGCACCTACACGTTCTAACAGAGCTCTGCTTGGTCAAGTGATGCTTCAAGAGTCAGTGAGTATACATGGATGACTTTTATTATTAACGGATTAGCCCATGTGAATCTCACTGTACCGCATCTATCATTTGGACTCCCACGGCGGAATTTTCTGAGTACAGTTGTGAGTAAGAATGATGTCCTAAGAGTCATACACTGTCTTCGCAGTCTTGTGCTGTCCGGACGGCGGTTTGTTTATAAACACGTATGAACATTCCTCCCTGTATCTTCTGTGTTTTGATTCATCTGGACACAAGTTTGATTAACCCATTGGAGACTCTATACACCTTTTGGATTGGGCTTTATGAATTTCTAGCCCTTTATGAATCATTGTCTGTGACCACATATAGATCTAGTTTGGCATAGACTGATCTTGCATCCATGTTTCTCAATTGAAACCTCCGAGGAGTTTATTCCCAATATTTGCTTACCAGCTTTCTATATATCCCTATTAGGAACTTTTTGCTGTATTGATTGTACAATATTAAACTGTTTTTATATTTTATATGTTATTATCAGCCTATTTCATGTTCTACTTCTATCTGATTTTCCACTTTTTTCCCAGCGCCATTATCTTTGCTTTTACTTAGAGCTGCAATTGTGTCATGTGCAAAGCAGCAATTATCTTAAGATGTGTGTCAGTTGGCAACAGTAGCATATGTGCCTGAGCACTTATGTCCAACCATGTTTTTAACCATTTATTTTATTTGCAATAAACGTATCGCTATTAGGTAGCAATTAAATGGCTAAAACCTCTCTAGTACGGTAGAAACAACTCTCCCTGTCTTGTGTGTGAAAAAAAAGAAAGGTTTTGCTTAAGCACGTACACAAAAGAATAATATATGACTGAGGGATGAAAACAATACCAATCAGTGGATCCTTTGCACACAGCCAAGCACAAGATTTTGATGGCGCTGGAGACCGTCATCATCCACTATTTGTACTTTCCTGACAACATACAAATGATATGGCTTTCTCAGGCTTATATTCATCTTTCTCCCAATCAACACCTGTTGTCAATTGTGTGAACATGCCCTTACTGTACTCTGTCTATGTTAGAATGCCCCCATCCCACCTATCTAGGTGCAAGCATGCGTAAGTGGCAGGATCTCGTTAAATCTTCATAAACACGTACGTGTATGCTTATCGCTAAACAGAAACTGCTTACTCAAGGCTTCTTAAGCAGTAGCTGTTTTATTTCAGCATAAGACAGCATAACACAAACAGCAAAGATTCCACGGCTTCCTAGCTTCATCCACAAGCCTTCACTATTGTCCAGCTGCTAGTCAGCGTCGGAAGCACTGCCCACCAGATCCCACAATCCTTTTATACACACACACACACACCCCGCAGCAATCACATTCATGTCGTGCACCTGTATGGAAACTCCTTTCTCAAGGTTACAGCAGGATCATTAGCACTCTCTGTACCTTTCCCTGCAGGACAGGTCCTATTCTGGTTACCTTTTCCACAGAATCAAGCAAGTGCATTAAATGTGGAAAAATTAAAGTACAACTACAAACCAAACATAAAATTCACACAAATACAAGTTAAACATTAAAAAGTAACAAGTACATTTGAGGTAGACAAAAGAGCTGCAGAATGAGGGTAGAGAGTGAACTGCTCGTGAGAGCGTACAGTCTAGTGGGAGAATAAAACCAATGAATCAGTAGGGGGGCATTAGAGAATATGAGATTATATATATATATATATATATATATATATATATGTATATATATATAAATATATATATATCATGAAATATTTTTCCTCCAACCATAGAGACTTAAGGAATATGGTCCTGAGTCATTAAAGAAAGTTAAGCAAGAAATTGAGTAAGTTTTCTTGCTTAAGTTCTCTGGACAAAACATTTTGCAATACAAGGGGTGTAAATTAATTTATTATTTTGCACATAAGGATAATACTGGCTGTTTTTTCATGTAGCAGAAATACCTGACAGCTTATATGTATTCTGAAATTTAAAGATGATCTAGGAAAAAAAGGTAGCATATTCTGTATGTGCAAAACAATAAACTAATGCACCCCTTGCATTGAAACATGGTTTTGTCCAGGAGATAACTTAAGTAAAAAAAAAAAATATAAGGTGTGTTGTGCCTGGTATGGATAAACTCTGGCTCACCGGGGAAGATTGTGAGCAGGAAAATAAACACCCTTTTTTAAAGCAGCACATACAATGAAAGATTTTTATTTTTATTTAAATAGAATGTTAAGTACCATTTAAATATATATCTGATAGTCATTTTTCTTAACTGTACTTATATAAATAATTATTTCCTTTTCAAAACCTCTCTTGAGGGCAGACAAGTTTGGCTACTAGTAGCATACACAGAGCTAGACTCTTAGTATATTATGTGTAGGCAGAGGTGGGGTAAGGAGAGGAAAGATTTTACAGTGCAGAGAGATCTCTGGGAGACACTCCAAAGCCTATCTTCTTACTAAAATATTGTGCCATGTAACTGTGGTTGCCCTGGTAACCACATGACACTGTGGAAACTGCATACAGTTGATAGCAGCCTAAATAAACAAACCAAGGCAAAAGATAATGACCAAACCTCTTCTTATAGTCTGCCACAGTAATTTATATTAAAGAACACATTTCATTTATTCATGGAATTGCTGCTCTAGACATTTACACTGCATTATAAATATTTATAAGTACCATCAAATGTGGGTTAATTCATATTAAATACTACCTAATGTGTGTTAATTACCATAAATGCTTTAAAGGTGACCCTGATTTGTTTTATATATTTTAGTCCTTACTAATAAATGTAATGTTACTTTAAGTTATAGATAATATGCTTAAGAGCTCATTTAATCTAACTAAATTATCACATAGTATGTATGAATTACTGTATTGGAACCTAGACTCTAAGACTTGTGAAGACAAGACCATGCTGTTATGTAAGTCAACTGTTTTTGACAGCAAATATTAAATCAATAATTCAATAACTTCACTATTTGCATAGGGAACAGTTTCACCAGGGTCCCTGGTGTCAAGATCTTTCAAAATAAAATGGTTCTTATTCTGATTAAATGGGCAATAGTAACTTTTAAAGATTATTGAAATAACTGTTACAAAACAATTTAAGTAAATCTATAAAAAGTTTAAAGAAATAAGGGTATCTATGAGGCCAATTAAGATCATTCTTTATTACCTGTGATAGGTTCAAGACTGGTGAGATAAGTTGGGTCACTGCATTTTCTGTAGATAGACCTATTAATTTGTCTTCTACGTTTGGCTCTGTTGAACCAGTGTAATACAGTAATCACTCTCAGAAGACAGATTCTAAACAAATCTAAATCATCATCATGATGATTATCACTAGAACATCACTGAGAATTATCTTCCGCATCTTGGACAAATGTTTCCCTTATTCAGAAATAGCAGCTCCTTCCACAATCTCAATGTATCTGGTAGACATTAGGGTTGCAACAAGATGAAGTCTTGGAGTCTCTACCTCACACAGGTATCTCCTTCTAAATATGTCATATTAGAAGGATTTATAAATTCTATAACCAACCAGCTTGATTTATAGATAGGCTTTCAGCAGAAGGTGTTTCAGTCCCTGGGTTTAACCTTTAGTAGGTAGTTTTCTACAAGTTTGTCAGTGAAGCCCCAGAGATAAAGAGTGTCTCAGTTTGATGTTTTCCTTCTTGTTGTTAACATCTGAAATATATAAAACTGGTTGTATTAGTTTGGTTTGGCATAATCAGTCATTTATAACATTGCAAGACAACTCACATTTTCCATCACTCTCATGACTTAACGAGACTCCAATGAGCAGTATTTGAACAGGATAATGGAAGGTTGGCAATGTAATAAGGAGAGGGTCCAAAGCAAACAGTTGGTAAAGTGATCTTTGACCCCTTTTATTTCTAGAAGACTGTACAATGCTTCCCATAGTGCAATAAAGACCATAGAAAAGTAGAATCATAGTGGCCATCAGGGATCTGATATATGGGTATTTACACAAAGCAGAACAAGCTGCAGCTTTGAATGTGTTTTAGTTTATAAATTACCATTAGAGATTCTTTGTGTATTTCTGGACACAGGTATTGTTTACATTATAGTGCCATTTATCAGACTGGGATATAGTGACATGACCAGCAGGGCTGCCAAGAGGAATTCAGGGCCTGGGTACAACAAATTCATGGGGCCCCCCCTCATAGTCGAGTAAGCCCCCAAAATAAAAAATGTTGGGCTTGTCGTCATACATTCAGGGGCGTGGCAATGTTCCGTAGGGGTGTGGCTAGCCTAACGACGGTGCAAAAATTTTCGAGGGTGTGGTCATACATTTGGGGGCATGGCAATGTGCCGTTGGGGCGTGGCTAGCACATCAAAATTACTAGGTCCTGAATTCACCAGAGTGTCACATATGTCCCAGCACTCCTGACTTTTAAGACATCTAGCACCACAGTGTGTACACAAAGAGTTCAGTCTTTGCCTGCACCTTACATTGGGCACAACAGTCACCAAAAAGTGACATTGTCCCTACTAGAATCACAACATTTCACACACTCTGCTGCTCTCTCCTACCTGTTCTTCTCACTTTCACCACCTGTGACTGCTGCTTTCTTTAGTTGCGGCTTGTCCGGATCCTGGAATGTTTAAGGACCTATTTGGGGGGAAAAAATGGCTACATTTAGAAAATTACAGCCAGCCCCGGCGTTAAATCAATAGCACCCACGATTAATAATTAAGCCTTCCTCCAGCTCCAACATTAAAATAATAGTATTCATATTTAATAAATAAACCTATTCCCTTCCTGCAAACAGTAATACCTATTTCCCGCAATCATTATTACTGCCATTAAATAACTCATAGTCACATTTAATAAAAAGACCTCATTTTCCCTAAACTCACCCCCATATTCAATAGATTCCAAACAACCCCATCTTAAATTAATAGTCCCCACTATTAAATTGCCCCACCATCACCCTACAAACAAAATAGTGCCCATTAATTAGTGCTTCTCTCCCCTTTTTTTAAAAAAAATTAGTGCTTCTCTTCCCCTTTTTTTTTAATTAGTACTTCTCTCCCCTTTTTTTTTAGTGCTTCTCTCCCCTTTTTTTTTAGTGTTTCTCTCCCCTTTTTTTTTTTTAGTGTTTTTCTCCCCTTTTTTTTTTTTTTACTCTCTGCCTCTCTCCCCTTTTTTTTTACTTGCACTTCTTTAAAGCACTGTCCCTTTCTGTTTCCCTCCCCTTGCCTCTCCGCTTCTTTACTTACTGTCACTCACCGTACTGTGAGTGCCTCTTCCCGGACATTTAGGAACCGTGGCCGTCCTCCATCCTGAGGGTCTGCGCATGCGCAGCCCTTTTCTATACTTCAGTGTATGTCCCTTTAACTCAATTGGCAGATCAGGCAACACTCCCTACATTAAGCACCTGTGGTCAACACCACGTTGCCTGATCTTGGAGTCTCATTCTCTATGAGTCTCTGAAGGTGTTCCTGTATTCCTCGTGTTTTCAGCGCTGCTGATTCCTGTGGTTTCCAAACCACTTCTACCTCTGTGGTTTCCAAACCACTTCTACTACTGTGGTTCCCATACCACTTCTACCATCAACTGTATCATCGTGACTGTTTGCTGATTCCTATCCGCTGCCTCCGTGCACTACAGTCTTCCAAACCACTTCAACGCTATTACATATCATTGTGACTGTTTGCTGATTCCTATCCGCTGCCTCCGTGCCCTACAGTCTTCCAAACCACTTCAACGCTATTATATATCATTGTGACTGTTTGCTGATTCCTATCCGCTGCCTCCGTGCACTACAGTCCTCTAAACCACATCACGCTATTATATTTCATTGTGACTGTTTGCTGGTTCCTACCCGCTGCCTCCGTGCACTCCAGCCTTTACTTCACATCCACTTTCCTGTTCCTCATCAAGTCTGTGAGCTGATTCCTATCCGCTGCCTCCGTGCACTACAGCCTCCAGCCTGCAACTCGCCTGTGTTCATCATCGTGACTGTTAGCTGATTTCTATCCGCTGCCTCCGTGCACTACAGCCTCCAGCTTGCAACTCGCCTGTGTTCATCATTGTGACTGTTAGCTGATTCCTATCCGCTGTCTCTGTGCACTACAGCCTCCAGCTTGCAACTCGCCTGTGTTCATCATCGTGACAAGTTAGCTGATTCCTATCCGCTGCCCCTGTGCACTGCAGTCTCTTCTCAGCTCTCCTGTGTTTCCTCGAGACTGCTGCTCTCATTGCCATCCGCTACTCTCCGTGATCAACAGCTCCTGGTCTACTCTGCTCTCCCGTGTTCCATCGCTACTGACACCTATTGGTTGCTACTGGTTACCTCCGTGTACCGCAGAGTCCTCCTGCTGCTGACCGCGCTATCACCCATCTACTGCTGATCCGCTCTCCACGCCTTCACGTGTCCCGCTGGTCTCTACCCTCCTGTCAGCATTGGATTTATATCTCATCAACTACTCCTCTGCTGGATCATCTCCATTCTCCTGGGTCCTCCATGAGTCCAGTTCCACGTGTTACTGATTCCTGTGGATTCGTGTCCCTGTTGGTCTACTTACCTGTGCGCTGCACCTACTAGACCGCTGCCTCATCTATCCTGGGACTTCTCATCCAGCCGGCCTCTGGCCGCTCAGGTATCCCTGCACTCCTATCTGACTGCCTGCTTCTGAACCACGGTATGCATACTTCTCATTGACTGTGCTGGTGTATTGCATATCTTGCTGGACTGTGTTGGTTCTCCTCTGGAGTCTGCTAGCCGCTGAGTCTATTGCCATCATTGACTGTGTTAACTTGTGCTGGACTACTTCAAGAGACTTTCTATATTTGCAGAGCTGTTCAGTCATTTATATATATTGTGCATGTTACTGTGGATTGTGTATAAGGTGCCTGTGTATATCCTGTGTTGCAGCCTCTCCCCGTGCACCTCCTCACATATATATTCAGTGGTACAACTTGCTAGTAGCAGACCACTGATCCCTGTTTCCAGTATCACCTGTTCCAGTATCCTCTCACACAGCAGTGGTACAACTTGCTATCGCAGACCACTGACTCCCCGGATACCTCCACTTGGATTCCATTCCTTCACTCAGACAGCGGTACAACTTGCTATCCGCAGACCGCTGACTCTCTCACCTCCTCGTTTCTGTTGGACATTCCTCCTCACTATAGCAGTGGTACAACTTGCTATCGCAGACCACTGACTACCTTCACGTGTCCTTGTCCATACAGTTCCTCGTGTACTACTACCTCCATATTACCAGTGTTGCTAGTCATAGACTTTCCTGAGCATCTCATCATCCACCATCTTCTGTTCCGTGATCACCCAGCTACCAGAGTACCCTATTACCATCTACATTGCTCTGGTAAGCCTACCACCTGGTGATCCCTGGGTAAAGACTCCTAGTGCCCGTGACAGTAAGATCAGGCCATGACAGACCCAGATACGGAACCTACCGCCAAAGAGATGCTGCAGCATCTGGTCAGCCGTGTGGAGCAACAGGATGCCCGCCAACAGCTGTTACTTCAGTGTTATCAATCGTTAACCTCCCAAGGAACATCTGGACAGACTGTGACAGCTACTACTGAGGCTCCTGTGCTTTCCTCCGTTTCCCCAGTGCCATCCCAGGTGTCTACAGCTTCTACGCTTCACCTGCCTACTCCGTCAAAGTACGATGGGGACCCCAAAACTTGTAGGGGTTTCCTTAACCAATGTTCAGTCCATTTTGAGCTCCAACCTCAAAATTTTTCTACCCATCGTTCCAGAGTGGCCTATCTTATCTCTTTGTTTTCTGGACAAGCCCTGGCTTGGGCCTCCCCTCTGTGGGAAAGAAACGACCCAATATTGCAAGATAGTGCCAAATTCATTTCTACATTCCGAAGTGTGTTCGATGAACCAGGTCGTGTGACCTCCGCTGCTTCCAGCATCCTCCGTCTGCGACAAGGATCTCATACAGTAGGACAGTACGTCATTCAATTTAGGATCTTAGCCTCTGAACTTCAGTGGAACACTGAAGCCCTAGTTGCCGCCTTCTGGCAGGGGCTCTCCGATAAAATTAAAGATGCACTGACTACCCAGGAGCTTCCTTCGTCACTTGAAGATCTGATCTCTCTTTGCCATCGTGTTGATATGAGATTTCGTGAAAGAGAGGCTGAGAAAACAACTTCTGCTAAAGCACCTCTTCGTTCTAACCCTCAATTTCGTCCAGTTTCACCCTCTGTGATTCCCATGGAGATAGGACGTTCCAAATTATCTTCAGAGGAGAGGAAACGAAGAGTAAAGAATAGACTCTGTATCTATTGTGCTGATTCCACTCATATGCTCAGCTCTTGCCCTAAGAGATCGGGAAATGCCAGGCCCTAACTAGTTCTGGAGAGGTGAAGTTAGGGTCCCTGGAGTCCTCTCCATCTTCCATGAAATCTAAAGTCTGCGCCTTTGATGTTACAATTTCCTGTGCTACCAAAACCTTTGAGTCACAGGCATTGATTGATTCCGGAGCAGCAGGAAATTTTATTTCCAAATCATTAGTAAATCAATGGTCCCTACCAGTGATTACCTTAAAAACACCCATTACTGTGACGGCTATAGATGGATCACGTCTCATCAACGGTCTCATCACCCAGAGTACGTCTCCAGTAACCCTTCTGATTGGTGCCCTGCATCATGAAGAGATATCGTTTTTAATCCTTCCTGTTACGACTAGTCCAATTGTCTTAGGCCTTCCATGGCTTCAGTGTCACTCTCCCCAGATTGACTGGCGCACCCCTCAAGTCACGTCTTGGGGGTCTGAATGTCACCATCGTTGCCTTTCCCAAGTCATTCCTCTCAAAGTACAGCAATCTTCCATCTCATCTACCTCACCGGGACTCCCTCCTCAATATGCTTCATTTACTGATGTTTTTGATAAAGCTCAGTCTGAACGTCTTCCTCCTCATCGTTCTTGGGATTGTCCGATCGACCTTCTACCTGGCAAGACTCCCCCCAGGGGCCGGGTCTATCCACTCTCATTACCTGAAACTCAAGCTACATCTGAGTATATACAGGAGAACCTCCAGCGTGGGTTTATTCAACCTTCCACCTCTCCCGCTGGAGCTGGGTTCTTCTTCGTTAAAAAGAAGGATGGATCTTAACGCCCTTGCATAGATTTTCGTGGACTCAATGCCATTACTATCAAGAATCGGTATCCCATTCCGCTGATCACTGAGCTATTCGATCGCATCAAGGGAGCCCGTATTTTCACTAAGTTGGATCTTCGTGGTGCCTACAATTTAATCAGAATCCGTTCCGGTGACGAATGGAAGACAGCGTTTAACACCAGAGACGGGCATTACGAATATCTGGTAATGCCTTTCGGGCTGTGTAATGCCCCCGCTGTTTTTCAAGGTTTCATCAATGAGATCTTCCGGGACTTATTATATGTATGTGTCGTCGTCTACCTGGACGACATATTGATCTTTTCACAGGACCTGCCTTCTCACCACCAACATGTGGCAGAAGTCCTCTCCAGGCTACGGAAAAATTCATTGTTCTGTAAATTAGAAAAATGTTCATTCGAATTACCCCAGATTCCATTCTTGGGGTATATAGTTTCCGGAGTTGGCCTGAAGATGGATCCAGACAAGGTGAATGCTGTACTACATTGGCCCCAGCCAACTACTCTCCGTGCTATCCAGCGTTTTTTAGGTTTTGCCAATTACTATAGACGCTTCATTCAAGACTTTTCTTCCATTGCATCTCCTATTGTGGCCCTGATTAGGAAGGGGGCTAATCCTAAGCAATGGTCACCTGAGGCTCTTCAAGCCTTTCAAACACTAAAAAAGTCCTTCTCTTCGGCTCCAATCCTTCGACAGCCTGATGTGACACTCCCCTTCTTCCTGGAAGTAGATGCCTCTAATGTGGGCTTAGGAGCTATTCTCTCTCAACGCTCGGAACAGCAAAAATTCCATCCTTGTGCCTTCTATTCTCGGGGCCTCCTGCCCGCAGAGAAGAATTATACTATCGGGGACAAGGAGTTACTAGCTATCAAAGCTGCATTAGAGGAATGGAGATACTTATTGGAGGGAGCTCGCCATCCGGTGACGATCTTCACGGATCATAAGAACTTGTCATATCTCCAGTCTGCCCAATGCTTGAACCCTCGTCAAGCAAGATGGTCTCTTTTCTTTTCCCGTTTTGAATTAATAATAACCTTCAAACCAGCTGCCAAGAACAAAAAAGCTGACGCTTTATCTAGAGCTTTTGTGACGTCCTCTGATATAGAAGAGGTTTCCAACCATACCATTCTAGACCCCAAATGTATCTCACTGGCTGCTTCATCCACCAAAACGCTACCATTTGGGAAGACCCTCGTGCCTCCTACTCTAAGGAGGAAAATCCTTTCGTGGTTCCATGCCTCTCGTTTTTCTGGACACGCCGGTGAACACAAGACCTTTGAGATTCTCTCTCGAAGTTACTGGTGGCCCTCAATGAGGAGAGACGTCAAAGAGTTCATTGCTTCCTGTGAGCTATGTTCCCAGTTCAAAACCTCCCGCAGAACCCCAGCAGGGTTGCTGCGACCACTACCCATTCCGTCCAAACCGTGGACCCATATTAGTATGGATTTCGTTACTGACTTACCACCTAGTAAGAATCATAACACTATTTGGGTGGTGGTGGACAGATTTTCGAAGATGGCTCATTTCATTCCTCTATCTGGTTTGCCTTCCTCGTCTACTCTGGCTAAACATTTCATTAAAGAGATCTTCCGTATCCATGGATGTCCTTCTGAGATTGTGTCGGATAGAGGAGTACAATTCGTTTCCAGATTCTGGCGAGCCCTTTGTAAAACCTTGGGCATACGATTAGCACTCTCATCTTCTTACCATCCGCAATCTAACGGACAAACTGAACGTGTCAATCAAGATCTTGAGACTTTTATAAGGATGTTCTCTTCAGCCAATCAAGACAACTGGGTAGAGTTGCTTCCTTGGGCTGAATTCGCCCATAACAACATGTACCATGAGTCATCATCCAAAACTCCATTTTTTGTGGTCTACGGTCACCATCCGTCTTTTCCGAAATTTCCTGCCCTCCCGCCCACCCAAGTTCCTGCGGTGGAGACTGCTTGTCAGACCTTTAAAAATATCTGGTCTCAGGTCAAAACCTGTTTAAAGAAGACATCTATCAAATATAAATCTTTCGCAGATAAGAAGAGGCGGGCTATTCCACCACTAAAAATTGGAGATCGTGTCTGGTTATCTACT
This sequence comes from Mixophyes fleayi, assembly GCF_038048845.1. Lineage (NCBI taxonomy): Eukaryota > Metazoa > Chordata > Amphibia > Anura > Limnodynastidae > Mixophyes > Mixophyes fleayi. The sequence goes on along the minus strand of NC_134405.1, from coordinate 11,369,992 downwards.
AAAAACATTCGTTTGAAGGTTCCATCTATGAAATTCGCCCCTCGTTTTATTGGTCCATATAGGATCATTCAAGTAATCAATCCAGTATGTGTGAAACTTCTTCTTCCTAAGAATCTTCGGATTTCTAATGCCTTCCATGTGTCCTTACTCAAGCCTCTTATTATCAACCGTTTCTCAAATCCTCCCTCAGCTCCGCAGCCAGTTCAAGTTCATCAGGAGGAGGATTTTGAGATTACTGAGGTACTAGACGCAAAAATTTCGCGAGGAGTCCTCCGTTTCCTCGTTCATTGGAAGGGCTTTGGTCCTGAGGAGCGCTCTTGGATCAAAGCTGAAGATCTTAATGCTCCTGCCCTTTTGAAGAAGTTCTACTCCAAAAACCTGGACAAACCCGGTTCCAGGCGTTCTGTGCCCACCTTTAAAAGGGGGGGTACTGTCACTCACCGTACTGTGAGTGCCTCTTCCCGGACATTTAGGAACCGTGGCCGTCCTCCATCCTGAGGGTCTGCGCATGCGCAGCCCTTTTCTATACTTCAGTGTATGTCCCTTTAACTCAATTGGCAGATCAGGCAACACTCCCTACATTAAGCACCTGTGGTCAACACCACGTTGCCTGATCTTGGAGTCTCATTCTCTATGAGTCTCTGAAGGTGTTCCTGTATTCCTCGTGTTTTCAGCGCTGCTGATTCCTGTGGTTTCCAAACCACTTCTACCTCTGTGGTTTCCAAACCACTTCTACTACTGTGGTTCCCATACCACTTCTACCATCAACTGTATCATCGTGACTGTTTGCTGATTCCTATCCGCTGCCTCCGTGCACTACAGTCTTCCAAACCACTTCAACGCTATTACATATCATTGTGACTGTTTGCTGATTCCTATCCGCTGCCTCCGTGCCCTACAGTCTTCCAAACCACTTCAACGCTATTATATATCATTGTGACTGTTTGCTGATTCCTATCCGCTGCCTCCGTGCACTACAGTCCTCTAAACCACATCACGCTATTATATTTCATTGTGACTGTTTGCTGGTTCCTACCCGCTGCCTCCGTGCACTCCAGCCTTTACTTCACATCCACTCACCTGTTCCTCATCAAGTCTGTGAGCTGATTCCTATCCGCTGCCTCCGTGCACTACAGCCTCCAGCCTGCAACTCGCCTGTGTTCATCATCGTGACTGTTAGCTGATTTCTATCCGCTGCCTCCGTGCACTACAGCCTCCAGCTTGCAACTCGCCTGTGTTCATCATTGTGACTGTTAGCTGATTCCTATCCGCTGTCTCTGTGCACTACAGCCTCCAGCTTGCAACTCGCCTGTGTTCATCATCGTGACAAGTTAGCTGATTCCTATCCGCTGCCCCTGTGCACTGCAGTCTCTTCTCAGCTCTCCTGTGTTTCCTCGAGACTGCTGCTCTCATTGCCATCCGCTACTCTCCGTGATCAACAGCTCCTGGTCTACTCTGCTCTCCCGTGTTCCATCGCTACTGACACCTATTGGTTGCTACTGGTTACCTCCGTGTACCGCAGAGTCCTCCTGCTGCTGACCGCGCTATCACCCATCTACTGCTGATCCGCTCTCCACGCCTTCACGTGTCCCGCTGGTCTCTACCCTCCTGTCAGCATTGGATTTATATCTCATCAACTACTCCTCTGCTGGATCATCTCCATTCTCCTGGGTCCTCCATGAGTCCAGTTCCACGTGTTACTGATTCCTGTGGATTCGTGTCCCTGTTGGTCTACTTACCTGTGCGCTGCACCTACTAGACCGCTGCCTCATCTATCCTGGGACTTCTCATCCAGCCGGCCTCTGGCCGCTCAGGTATCGCTGCACTGCTATCTGACTGCCTGCTTCTGAACCACGGTATGCATACTTCTCATTGACTGTGCTGGTGTATTGCATATCTTGCTGGACTGTGTTGGTTCTCCTCTGGAGTCTGCTAGCCGCTGAGTCTATTGCCATCATTGACTGTGTTAACTTGTGCTGGACTACTTCAAGAGACTTTCTATATTTGCAGAGCTGTTCAGTCATTTATATATATTGTGCATGTTACTGTGGATTGTGTATAAGGTGCCTGTGTATATCCTGTGTTGCAGCCTCTCCCCGTGCACCTCCTCACATATATATTCAGTGGTACAACTTGCTAGTAGCAGACCACTGATCCCTGTTTCCAGTATCACCTGTTCCAGTATCCTCTCACACAGCAGTGGTACAACTTGCTATCGCAGACCACTGACTCCCCGGATACCTCCACTTGGATTCCATTCCTTCACTCAGACAGCGGTACAACTTGCTATCCGCAGACCGCTGACTCTCTCACCTCCTCGTTTCTGTTGGACATTCCTCCTCACTATAGCAGTGGTACAACTTGCTATCGCAGACCACTGACTACCTTCACGTGTCCTTGTCCATACAGTTCCTCGTGTACTACTACCTCCATATTACCAGTGTTGCTAGTCATAGACTTTCCTGAGCATCTCATCATCCACCATCTTCTGTTCCGTGATCACCCAGCTACCAGAGTACCCTATTACCATCTACATTGCTCTGGTAAGCCTACCACCTGGTGATCCCTGGGTAAAGACTCCTAGTGCCCGTGACACTTACCTTCTTTCTTTTCTTCTCTTCTCTTCTTTCTTCTGTCTTCTCTGCTTTCTTCTGGTCGTGTCTGGTGCTCCTCACTGACTGCCGGGCGTGACTTGATGACGTCACGCCCGGCAGTCAGTGTGAATGAAGAAGAGAGGAAGGAGGGACGCAGCGCCGATCACGTGAGTATGAATCATTTTTATTTTTTTTTCTCTCCAGCTCCCCTCACCAACGAAGGACCTATTCCCTCCCACCCTCCCCCCCCCCCCCCCCCGCGGAAAAATTAAATAAAAATAAAATAAAAAAAATAACCAAATAAAAAAAAACTAAATAAATAAATAAATTACAAATTAGGACGCGAGGGCCCGGGCCCCCTGGCAAGCCCGGGCAAAATGTACCCACTCCCCCCCCTCTTGGCGGCCCTGATGACCAGTATGACGTATTGTGTAATGCTCACAGACAGTGTGTCATGGATAGATTTCAGAAGGGGCATTGCCGCATTTTCAACAGACCAAAAACATCTCCCCACATCTACACTCGGTACATTTGTTTTTCCCAATGTTGTCAGGGTCAGTGACATAATAACAGAGATCATTTCTGATCATTGTTTCTGTAAATCAAAAAATAAGCTGAAAATCATTTAAAATAATAACAAAATTTGTTTAAAAATGACTGGGGTGCTGTTCTTGTGTCTCAGACCTGGGTCCTTTTTCCTAGCAGCCCCCGTGTATTTCAGTCACCAGTTTCTTGTTTTATATTTGTATAAACTGATTAAGAAAATGATACCTGTGGTAAAACATGTACATCAGTCTGTTACCTGTCTGCATATAATTGTCCGAATTCTGGTATCCACATGGCTGCTCTAAAGAGTCTTCTTTATATTAAACTCAGTGACCTGGGAGTACAATAAGCTTCTGTCCCAGAGAACATATCACTAACTATTGTAATGTAGAAACAAACCAATTCAGGGCCGTAACTAGGGCTGTGCGACAGGGGCGACCGCCCAGGGTGCAACACTGAAGGGGGGCGCAATTTAGGAATAATTTCGGTTAATTTGGTTAAAATTGAGGGGTAAGGGGGCAGCACTTGTCTTTCTCGCCCCAGGCGCTAGAATTCTAAGTTACGGCTCTGAACCAATTAGTGGGTTGTTCAGGTAATTGGTGAATTACTTTATCTCCACAATAAGTAAAACAGTTATACCCTCATTTAGGACCTCATTTAAAGTCGGACGCAAAGTCCGTTTAAGAAGTGTAGAAGTGGGAGAATGCCGCAGCTTGGTAGGGTATTGCGAGTGGCAATCAACCCCAGTTGCGTCCCACTCTTAATACCCTATCATGCTGCGAGCAGTTCCTGCAGCTAGCTAACGCTTGCGCCACCTAATTCCTGCCGCACAGCTTTAGCCCTGTTTTGACGTGTGTTGCGTGTGCGCCTTACTGTGACTAGGATGTATTTACATGGTCACACCTTCACAAATCCGTGTTCCTCCCATTCTCTGGTAGTGAATCGCAAGCTGTCGTAAGTGTTAATTGCGTCCAAGATGCAGGCAGATTTGATGCTTTCTGCACATGCGTGGTAGTGTTTTTTTTGCTGGATGCGTTTAAAACGGACTTTGCGTCCAACACTAAATGAGGTCCTTAATGTTTAATTAATTTATTTTATCTTATGTTAAAAGGTGATGAAAAAATGGAAAAAATGTACCTATGTCAACATTGAGTGTTATTGAATAAGATTGTTCAAAGCTGTAAATCTAATCCAACATTTGCTTCCATTGTCTAACTTGCAATAAACAGATAAACACTAATAAACTAATTTATGAAACTGTACAAGGACAGACCAATTCTATTTGTTCAAAAGCACCTACAGTAATTGTCCACCAAGCCCATTTGTATGTCTAATGTTTGTAACTACCCTTGGAAATCAACCAATGGCAACATTTGCAGAACTGTGTGTCCAACTAGAAATGAGTATGTTGAAAATTGCTGATGAAGCAAGAAAACTAGAAATGCATAAAGTGGTTTATTACATTTAGCAACTATATCCAGTTATCGCCATATGACTAAGGACAGTAGGAAAGACTCTGTGACTATGTCTGGTAACCGGTATATGTATTTAATAAAGTGCACAAAAAAATGTCCCACAGAAGATGGAGATATACATAAGAGGTGAAGAAGATGTACTAAATGTATTCTGCCTGCCCTTACCAGATTTCATCCGTAAAAAACAAAAGAAACAGTTGTGGTGTATAAGATCATGACTGTCATTGCAGAATCAGTTCCATGAGAATATGTGAATCAAACAATTACTATGTCACATGGGAGAGTTCTAGAGCAGGATAATCTGAGCAACAGAAGGACAGCACAATAGAAGTGGTTTACAAGACTTGATCCGCAGAATCAGACACTGAATACATAAGGAGTCTGCACTGGCAAGAAGTGAATATATGAAGAAAGAAGAACCAGACACAAGCAATTTGTTTTGGTTGCTATTCAGACACAACTGAGAGAATTGCAGAACGTCAGAAAAGCAATGTATCGATCATACGAGAAGTTTAAGAGTAAAAGAGCCTCAGTGAGGAGTAGAGGAGCAGAAGAGTAGCTGTAACGATACTGAGGGCATTAACTAAAGTCCAATTGTAGATTTACAGCGAGTAGCCAGACGTTTGCTGGATTGGTACACAAGCGGGTACTCAGAGGTTTGCTGGGTCGATGCACAAGCTGGTAGTCAAACGATTACTGGGTAGGTACACACGTGAGTAGTCCTGGATGCAAGGAAGTTTGGCAAGTAGCAGGAGCTGAGGAGGCACATGTCTGTTCCACGAAGTTCCTATTATAGACCCAAATAGCAAACAGGATCGAAAATGGTTTCTCCTTGTTGCTATACTGGCCATCTTGGAAAAGGGCAAATTTAAGGGCAAGTTTACAACTATAGAGACCTCTAGTGGTCGGAGGTGAAAATATCAGAGTATTTCCTTACAGATGTACTTTATGGGGTATTCTTGTTGGGCACTATTTAATAGACACTTCTTTGGGAAAAGACAGAGAAGCACAATAGTGGAATATGAAGAGCAGATACAAGTACAAGTTGTACAGCGAGATACAAAAGTGATGATGATAATGATCAGCAGCATTAGCTAGACTCTTCTGACTGGCTGGTTAAGGATTGACCCCACTTGCAGATAGTTCTTAATTCATTAGTGTGGCAGCTATATTATATGAAGTTATATTATATGAAGTTATATTATATGAAGTTGCTGATGTCTATATGCATAATACTTATTTGATAATGCCATTTAAATTGCGGCAGAAAAGAAGATTGCCATTTCATTTTTAAAGAGGGTTACAGCAGATGTTTGTATTAAATTAAATTGTATTAAATTTGCATTTGTATTTTGTATTCGTATTTATTATTAATTATATTTTATATGTTAAAAGTGTCTTTTACATTTATTATTAACTATCAACATACTAGTCTGTTTTGTGTACAAATAGGGTAATATGACCTTATCATACACTAATACTGTCAAGCTGCATCTCTATGCTATCTATATTCTTTATTTGCACTATTTCTATGGTACCCACGCTATTGTGGAATGTTATTATGAACACTTGCAAGGGACATGATGACATTTCTGTCCAGGATGAGGCTCAATTGGGGATCTCGTGCTTTGCCCACATTTTCTTTTACAAAACCCTGGAATAATAATAAGCATGACATTACTAAATTTGGTGTCAGAAACCTTCCTTAACTAATATGCACCTGGAGTGGCAGATTTATATTACAAACTCTAGTGTTCGCTTTCATCCAAAAATATTATAAGCATTATATAACGACTGTCACAGCTTAAGAGATTCTAATTCTTTCGTATGTACATTCATTCATTGGTGTTACATTACCTGTTTGATCTGTTGGCTGTAAATCAACTTATGTCCATGTGGGTTCACGTACTCTGAACGAGTGTTACAAGTATAAAAGCAATGCACGGCGACTTAGTGGTTAGTGCTTAGTGGTTAGCACTTCTTCCTCATAGCACTGGGGTCTATTTCCGACCAAGACCTTTTCTGTGTGGAGTTTGTATGTTCTCCCCGTGTTTGCGTGGGTTTCCTCCGGATGCTCCGGTTTCCTCCCACACTCCAAAAACAAACTATTAGGTTCATTGGCTGCTATCAAATTGACCCTAGTCTGTGTGTGTGTGTGTGTGTGTGTATGTTAGGGAATTTAGACTGTAAGCTCCAATGGAGCAGGGACTGATGTGAGTGAGTTCTCTGTACAGCTCTGCGGAATTAGTAGCGCTATATAAAAAAATGATGATGATAATGATGTTACCCTGAGCATATACATAGAGGTATCTTTCTGTAGTATTATTCATCTTGGCAATATTCAGTATGTTTTTATGATACAAGATTGATCTGTGTCTCAATGTTACTGTGTTTATTTTATTTTTTATTTTACTATATGTCATTAATACTTAATACATTTATGTTATAGAAGGTACAGCTAATCACTGTTTCTTAGAGATAGTGTAGTTCTAGCAAATTAACAATCCTCACTTTATTTTAAGCTTTCCATTTTTCTATTAAATTGCATTCAAAATAGTTTGCAGGGGTGAAAGTCTGGTTAGAGGAAGATTAGTAAGGACGGAATTGCAATAGTTTATGTGAAAGATAAAGAGTGCAAGAATTATTGTTTTTATAATGTCTTTCGTGAGATATGTGCGTATTCTGGAGATGTTTCCTAGATGTGTGCAACACAATTTAGATACAGATTGGACATACTTACCTACTCTCAGGAAACTTGTTTCCGGGAGAGGGGTGTGACTGGAGGGCGGTAGGGGGCCCCGCCCCCGCAACGGAAATTACATTTTTGCGGGGGCAGGGCCAATATGGCGCAATTCACTGAGAATCGCATCAAATGACGCGATTCTCAGTGAATCGTGCCATTTTATCAAAGGAATTCCAGGATACGGGAGAAATGCCAGCTCTCATGGGAGCCCGGGAGACTGACCCGAATTTCGGGAGTCTCACAGACTTTCCAGGAGAGTTGCCAAGTATGAGATTGGATTTGGGAAAAAACGGCAAGTTCTGAGTCAAGGATGACACCTAGGGGTAAATATATCAATGTCCTGATTCTTCACAGCAAACTTGATAGGTAGGGTTGTGTTGTCAACAGAAATAGAGATGACAGCTAGGTATCTTCTGTTAGTTGGTGGGAATGTTATCAGTTCAGTTTCTGACAAATTGAGTTGGAGGTGGCAAGAGTACATCCAAGATGAAATGGCAGATAGATAAAAAAAAAAATATGATACGAAATATGGAAAGGATAGATAAATTTGTGTATCATCCGCATAGAGATGATACTGAACTCCAATGGAACTTATCGGTTTTCCAAGAGAAGTGGTGTAGATAGAGAAGAGGAGAGGACCTAGAACTCAAGTACTCCAACTGATAAAGGAAGCGGAGCAGAAGTGGGTCCATGGAAACAATCACTGAAAGAGCGTCTCTATAAGTAGGATAAGAACTAGTATAGTACAGTGTTCTGAAGACCTAGGGATTGTAGTGTCTGTATGAGAGGAGAGTGGTCAACGGTGTCAAATGCATCAGAGAGATCCAGAAAAACAATAAGTGAATATTAACCTCTAGATTTATCAGTGATCAAATCATTGACCACCTTAGTCAGTGCAGTCTCCGTGGAGTGTTGGGAACTAAATGCTGTAATATATACTATTTATATATTTCTGGTAAAGTCAATAATTTTTAAAATTATATTTTGTGAATTATGTAACAATATCCACAATATATTTACACAGTTAAAAATTTATACAACAGCTTTGTTGAACTTACACTTTATTGCTGGACTCTGCGGCTGTAGAAAAGGGAAATGAGAATATATTAGAGTAGTCTGTGTATAGTGTAATGTGTTCTCTGTGTATCACTCACTAAGACACATCAGACATCTTTCCTCTACAGTCACTGCTGGGACACTGCACTGGTTGTATTATCACCTTGTATAATTGAAAAATATAAAATAGAATACAACCAGCACTTTGTTCCTGCATTTGCTCCAAGTAATAAACCAACTCTCAAGGTACAAAGAATACTGACCTTGTTTGGTGTACAAACAGTATCCAGCCACTGAGAGAGCAGCAATGAGGATGATTCCTATAATACTGAGACGTATAGACCACGGCATAGACCACGGAATAGACCGATGGCAATCATCACATCTCTGCTGAGTTTGCAGAGCTAAGGAAGAGACAAAAAAATTATAGGTTTTTGAAGTTCTGTTCTCCTATAAATGTAGCCAGCAAAATAATCTGACAATAGACACACAGGTGCATCTCTAATATAGTGACCAGAGCAGGTTGTGTTATGAGTAGGGAATGTATTTATATATAGTGTGAAAAAGGGTGTCATTTACCACGGTCCGGTAACCAGAACAGGACCAATCCACTAGGGCTGTGGATTCCAAAGTTTTTCAGTTCAAGACACCCTTAGGGTCTTCAAAATTTTTTCAATGCACCCCATAGCCAAAATAATTACCAAGTAGTCCCCCTCCTTGCTTACCACTGGCCCTGGCCGAGGCACTCCTGGGAGATCTCCAAGGCATCCCAGGGAGCCTAGGTGCACAGTTTGGGAACCACTGCACTAGCGTAAGGTACAGGTTCCCCCCTTGTTGTCAGCAATTATAACTGAAAGCATGTAGGTACTAGGTTTGCTGCAATTCTGTGTTCAGAAAATTGCTTGTAGAGAGTTGGACAGGGTGAAGATGGCAATTTATATTTATATTACAATAGCTGTGATTTTGCTGCAGTTTAGTTAGAGATCAGTCTGCTAGAAATGTGCGCTGATCAATTGGGTGTCAGAGAGGGAAGAATAGTGGCTACTGGTTATTATAATATATATAGTATAGATATTGGAACTATCTAGTGGATGAAAATATAGGGTGTTGTGTGACTGAGCAGCACACCCCAAAAAACAAATACATTGCTTGCTTTTTAAATCCCATGTTTTGAGCTGAAAGAAATCTTATGAGGGTATCAGTGAGTGTGAAATCTCAACTATTTAATGATTAAAAAACAGGGTGCTGTTTGACTGTGAGCATCAAACCCCAAAAGACTCATCCACATTCATTACATCCTCCCATTCCTGGTTACAGGACTTTTTCCGGGCTGCACCCACTCTATGGAATTCTCTCCCTTGCACAATAAGACTCTCCTCTGGTCTACAAGCTTTCAAGCGTTCTCTGAAAACCCACCTCTTCAGACAAGCTTATAATATTCATCAACCACCCTCTTAACCTCAATAAACTACCCTATTACCACCTGTTATACAACTACCCTTGACCAACATTGTTGTGTGACAGGACCATTTAGATTATGAGTCACTTTTGCCTTTGCAGTCTGGCTGGGCCGACTGCAAATGTAGACGTAACCTCATGTGTCAAACTGCCATTGTCCCATAGATTGTAAGCTTGCGAGCAGGGCCTTCTCATCTCTTTGTCTGTTTTACCCAGTGTGTTTATTAGTTTACTATGTTTGTCCTCAATTGTAAAGCGCTACAGAATATGTTGGCGCTATATAAATAAATGATGATGATGATGATGATGATGATGATGAAAAGACATATAGATTTCTTGCTTTTAATATTCCACTGAAAACAATTTTGTGAGGGGCAGTATCAGTGACATCTTTAGTAAGCAGGCACCCACTAAAAAAAATAAGGTAAAATTTCTTTTGACAGCCAATTGTCTAAATTTGAATTCTATTGTGGAGCAGTGTCAGAAAAATTGTAAGGTAATTATCCCTTCATTCCCTATCTGATTGGTCAATCACCTGGTGTGGTGGCAGCTTCAAAGAGCTCAGACTTCAAAGAGGCATTACTCCTCTTGGAAACCATGAATCACTCTACAGATCAGGAACATCCCAGTATCAGTACAGGCAGTAGAATTACTTTTTCGACCTCTACTAGTAAAATAGTTCATGCAGGAACAAAGTGTAAGAAAGCCTGATCAAAGTCCAAACCATCTTTGTCAATCTCAAAGAAAACATCAGCTCTTGATGTAAGGATTAAGGGAGAAGATTCTGATGAATATGGTGATTTGTCCAAAAAAGGAACATAGCTAATATTCCCTACACCACCAAGAGTGGAAAAACAAGGCTCAGACCATGCCCACTTTTTTGCTAGTAGGGGTCCTGCTACTTCTGGTACTAGATGGTCCATTGCAAAACAGAGTACCCAACCAGGTCATGCATCTTCCTTAACTTCCCATGCACCACCTTCTCGCAAAGAGTTTTTTCATCCAAAACAGCAAAATTAGTGCATGAAAAGGACACTGAGGCTGAGGAACAATTTGAGCAGTCACAGAATTCTGAGGAGAGTGTAAGGATATCCATGAGTGCTATATGTGAGTCTGATGTTAAAGATTCTGACATTGTATTTATAGAGCAGCGCCTTTCCAAATTCCTCCACAATTTAGAAATGTGAGGATGACTAGTAGTAATAATGATGATTCTGACAGAGAAATTGAAACTGCTACTTTGGAACTTGCAAATAAGCAAGGGCATGAGGGGGATAATTGTGTATTTGAAAATGAATGTGCTGGACTTGAACAAGATTATTAGTAGGATGATGATAATTGTGATGAAGTACTCTCAAACTGATTCCCCTAACACAATCAATGATTTTCAAAAAACATCCCTGCATGCTACAGCTGCTGCTGGCTGTGATATATCTATACAGCAGGGTACTAAGGAGAGTACGCAAATTTGTTTTGCACAATTGTCTGTGAAGCAAGCGTTTTAAAGAGCAAACAGACGGTTATTATAGCATTGGATGTGCGTCCAATTTCTGCCATCAATGCATCAGGTTTTAGCCAATTGGTTAAGGTCATGTGACCATGCTACCAAATTTCAGCTCGATCAGATTTCTCCCGAACCCCAATTCCTCAGCTGTACTAGGAGGTTAAATAAAAATATATTCAGTCCTCATAAAATTCCATTGTACCGACTGTCCACTTAACTATGGATATGTGGACAAGTGGTATTGGTCAAACAAAATACTACATGACCATGACAGCCCACTAGGCAGGTGGTTCAGCAGCAGCAGTGCCGGTTATTCACAGGCAAGCTGGTATCGCTGGTTTCACAAAGAAACATACCGGTGTCAATCTGTTGGAAAAAGACAGGAATGTTATAGAAAAATGTCTCAACCCGCTAAGATTCTCCTCAGGGTTCCTCATGGCCGGTAACAGAGCGAGCAATGTGTGTGCAGTACTACTGGGTGAATTTCAACACACACAATGTTTTGCACACACAATAAACTTGGTGGAGCAGAATGCCTTAATAAGTGAGAGGTCAGCGTGGGAGACGCTGTCCATGGCCGTAATGTTTCAGGGCATTTTTGACATTCAGCAACCACATGTAGAACATCGCAGTGGCTGCAATAAAATTTCATCTACCATGCCACCAACTGAAGCAAGGGGTAATAACAAGATAGAATTTCACACTTTACATGTGTTACAACTCTGATGGTACCTGTGTAAATTCCAATTGGCATTAGCAGACCAGAGGCGCAGAGTCTAACGGATTCCCCGGTGTTCACCGAGAACCGCCGCAAGGCAGGATGGACTTTGCTGCCAGGAACCCACAGGTCGCGGCCCTTTGGACTGCTTTAGGATGTAACACAAAGCCCAAAGAGGAAGACGGAGAACTCCTGAGACCGCACTAAGAGAAGGCAGGAACACACAGTGATCAGCACTGAAGAACTGCAGATAAGGACCTGGTACACGGGTTATCAGGTGGAGTAGTCAGACAGACTAGGATCTGGTACACGGAATATCAGGCAGTGAAAAGTCAGACAGGCTAGGATCTGGTAAACGGGATATCAGACAGAGAATCGTCAAACAAGCCGAGTTCGGTACACAGGAAGATCCAGCAGCACGCAGTCAGACAGGCCAAGCTCAGTAACAGAGATGTCCAGCAGCACGTAGTCAGACAGGCAGAAATGGTACACAAAGGATCCAGCAGAAGTCACTACACAAGGAGCAGCAAAAGGGAGTCAGACACACAGCAACGAAGTTGCTCTGATACTTGCTCAGTAACACTAATTATTTGTCACCAGGGAGCAGACATTGCTGATTTTAAGGGGTGTAGGGACCCGGTCAGACCTCCCGTTGGTGTACACTGGCCAGAACTTTAACCATTGGAGCTTGTTCTGAGCCTTCCACTGGATGGATTTGGATGAAAATTTCAAAAGACTTTTAACATTCAATCTCAGAAAACATACTACAGTGTGTAGATCCCAATTGGACCTTCCTTTCCCTGGGCAGAATTTTAACCTGGGGAGTCTGTTCTGGGCCTTCCAATGGATGAATTTGGTTGATTTGCATTCGGAAACCCTTGCACCTATTGGGATGAAACAAAAGCGATTTGATCCAGTTGGATCCTGGCCAGGTTTTAAGGGGGATAGGGTACCGGTCGGAACACCCGTTGGTGTAAGCTGGGGAGAACTTTGACCCAGGGAGCCTGCTCTGAGCCTTCCACTGGATGGATTTGGACAAAAACTTCACAGACTGGTAACATTATATCCCTGAAGACATATTAGGGGGTTAAGATCCCGTTTGGACTTCCCGTTGGTGTACGCGGGCCAGAACTTTGACCTGGGGAGCCTGTTCTGGGCCTTCCACTGGATGGATTTGAATGACATTTAAAACAAAAACAAAAACAAAAACGTCACTGGGCAGCCACCTCATGGGTGTGTTGGAAGAGCTCACTAATTAGTAATTACGATGTATTTAAGAAAATGTATGCATTAGGAGGGATAGCTCAAATTATTACAAAGAAACTTGAGGTTTTATATGGTCACAGAACTCCTCTCTGGCTGTTAATATCCTTATAACTTACAGTACGGGTGCATTATCCCGTAGATAAAGCTATCCTCTGTAAGTACCCCAGTCACTCCTAATATTGTCATTGAAAAGAGTTAAAGTGTACTTTTAAGAACTGTGTCTGCTTCTGTGTGTACGTTTGCATCTGTTTCTAAAATCCAGGAACAGTCAAAAAACCTGTTTACAACCAAGGGCCTGTTATTTAGGTCACCTGAGTGATATTAGTTTTGTCAGGGGACAGATATGTTGCCGGACGGAGCTCTCCATTATCACTGCTCACCCTGACATCTAGTGATACTGAGCGGCTGGGAAGTTATTGGAAACCCTGTGAAACAGTTGCACAGTTAGACTACTGAGCAAAGAAAGTGTTCTGGATTCCACTGTCACTCTTACACTACATGCTCCCCCTTCCTTAACTCAGGACTGATAGGGTGAATACAATTGTCTGATTCTGAAATTAAGTTGAATTTCAGGGGTACCCTATTGGAGAATTCATTCCCAATTTATCCCCACTTTGCTCGAAATAAACAATGTCCACTGGAGAATCAGACCAACTGCAGTACATGGAGCAAATGGAAGACAATCACGGAGATGACTGAGATGGAAAGTACCTGTGTACTAATATTGTGCCCTATATAAAACCATAGCTGTTATTATAGTAAGCTCTATAGAAAGTGTCATTATATACTATATGCATACAAACTCTTAAAGACAATAGTCCTGATATAGTCAGTTGAATGAAAATACTGTTGTCAGTATATTGCACCTTTAATGAAATAAGACCAGGAGGTAAATGTATCAAGCTGAGAGTTTTCCGGCAGGTTTGAAAAACCAATCAGATTCTAGCTATCATTTATTTAGTACATTCTACAAAATGATAGCTAGAAAGTGATTGGTTGCTTTAGGTAACATCTCCATTTTTCAATCCCGCCGGAAAACTCTCAGCTTGATACATTTACCCCCAGATAGCATCTAGCAACTAATAGCTGTCAGTAAATGTAATTTGCTCATTTCAAGTGAGTTACTGTAGTGAGATTCTCTCATTTTAAATATAAGGTTTTATAAAAGATAACCCCTCAGTCAGGGTCTCACCTGTCACATTGAGGAATGTCCCAGTGCCGTGTCCAGATATTTCTCCACCGTGCTGGAAAATAACTTCACAATAATACATTGCAGTGTCTGAGAGATGTACTCTGTGCAGGGTGATACCAGCTGATCTGCTGCTAATGAATTCATCTTGTACCACTCCGGAAATTCTGCCTGTGAAATCCTTACTACTATTAGAGACCTCAGGTCCAGCTTTCACCAGATGTCTGTACCACTTGTACCAGCCGATTGTTGCATCCTCTGCACCACTGATGCTGTAGTTACATGGTAAGGTGACCGAGCTGCCCTCTGGGGTGATTATTTCAGGGATCTGGGATACGTGGATTGTCTGGGATTTAAATCCTGATAAATAGAGAGTGAAATAAGGATTAATCAGTAACATAATATCAGTTGTACATACTGGTGACAATCTGCAGGTCTTACAATAAGGTCACTTCTATGGTCACCATGTGATTATAGGGTCACACAAACTAGGTTACTTGAAGCATTTTTATTATTTCCTGCATACTGATCTTCTTACATACAATAACCAGCAGATGTAACCTGCTGCTATAAAGACAGAAGCTGTGCTCCATACAGTACTGAGCCTCAGTTCTCACCTTGCAGGGTCCCCAGCATCAGCAGTATTTGCACACCTCCCATCCTGTCACTGTGATATGGTGACTGTGCACTGACTGCACCAGGGTGCACTCTCCTCAGTTCTCACCTTGCAGGGTCCCCAGGATCAGCAGTATTTGCACACCTCCCATCCTGTCACTGTGATATGGTGACTGTGCACTGACTGCACCAGGGTGCACTCCCCTCAGGAAGTGATGCTGCAGCTGCGGGAGACGGTCAGTGAAGAGTAATATTGAGAGTAACATGTGACAGTCCAGACACAGAGAGCTTTGTTTCTCAAATGGACTAAGTTCTGCTATATAAGAAAAACCCACAAAACATACAGATCTGTAATAAAGAGTTATACTTATGTATAATGACATAAAACATTCAAAACATTAGTTTGCTGAGCATCCACTTCCCATTGCAACCTATAAATTTCTAATTTTGGTAGCAAGAAGCTGGTACCATGTTACTTGCTAATTTAAGTAACAATAAAGTTATGTAAATCTTATACCTACAGTATGCCTGAGACTTCAGTATAATTTAAACATTCCACCTGGCAACATTTAAGAATAACTTGTCTAACTTAGACAATAATTAAAGTATATACGCACAGCATACAATAATATATGTTAACCAACGCATAGGAACATAGTGGTATGCGTACGGCAGTTGGAGTAAGTTGTACAGTGGCTCAGCTCTAAGCCCAAGCTACCACTTTTCCTTATTCTTAAAAATATAAAGCTTTGGATATTTCTAAATACTGTTGGAATATGTCACAGCAGCGCTGAGGATCGACTTCTTACCAAAAAATAAAGCTGTTTTAGGATCTACAGAACAACCATCTCTGTCCAGCTGTGGGACCCACAGAGCTCAACTGTCATTGCTGCTTCATCATCTGTTCAGCTACTCACTGAGCTCAGTTGTGTGTGCTGTTACCATC